>NC_058519.1:399023973-399690223 GCF_904849725.1 Hordeum vulgare subsp. vulgare
GTTGCTTTTAAGGGTGCCTGTGAAATTGCTTCTTTGATTGAAAAGTATAATGCTACTCTTTACAAATCTAAAAGTTTTGCCATACTTAAATATTTCTATGAAAACTATGCTTCTAATGCTTATGTTAAGCCATATATTGAGGACTCCTCCGCTGTCCAAGAGGAGATTAATATTTTGCAGGAATCTATGGAAGAAGAAATTGATGACACTATGAGCTCATTGGATGAAAAAGATGAGGAGAAGAGCGAAGAACAAAAGGGGGAAGAGCGGATTAGCTACCCGTGCCCATCTTCTAATGAGAGTAACTCTTCAACTCATACATTTTTTAATTTCCCTTCGTGCTTACCGAAGGATGAATGCTATGATAATTGCTATGATCCCTTGGATTCGTTTGAAATATCCCTTTTTGATGAACTTGATGCTTGCTATGCTTGTGGCCATCATGCCAATATGAATGATGATTATGGAGATGAACTTGCTATAGTTCCTTATGTTAAACGTGAAATTGTTGGTATTGCACCCACACATGATAGTCGTATTATCATTTTGAATTCTCCAACTACACTATATTGGAGAAGTTTGCACTTATTAAGGATTATATAGATGGGTTGCCTTTTACTATTACACATGATGATTTTGATAGATATAATATGCATGTGCTTGCTGCTCCTACTTGAAATTATTATGAGAGAGGAACTACATATCCGCCTCTCTATGTTTCCAATACGATAAAATTGCAAGAAATTGTTTATACTATGCATTTTCCTTTACTTTGTGTGCATGAATTGTTCTTTTATGACATGCCGATGCATATGAAGAGAGTTAGACTTTGTTGTTGTGTGATATATATTACTTTGTGCTCACTACTAAATTACAAATCATTGTTAAGTAAAATTGGCTTTGATATACCTTGGGATCCGGGTGGATCCATTACTTGAGCACTTTATGCCTAGCTTATTGGCTTTAAAGATAGCGCTGCCAAGGAGACAACCCGGAAGTTTTGGAGACTCATTTTATGTTGTTGTGTGCCTTCATATAGTTTAAAAACAAAAAAATAAAGAGGGGAACCTAAAACTTTTTCAAAAAGAGAAGTGAAAGTAAGAAGGATGAGCACCGTTGAAGTGGGGGAGCTCCTTGAACTTTGTTCATGCCCATGGAAACTTTGTGTATCTTAATTACAGAAACTTTTCAACAAAAACAATTATCCCCTTGTATAAATCCATTCTATTTTAAAAATAATGTACCCAGATTTGGCTTTAGGATGACTAGATTGCTTGTTTGGTGTGTGCAGTGCAAAAAATAGAAACTTTGGTTGTAGTGCCTGAATTTACATTTTTTACTGGAATGGCAAAAGTTTCTAAAAAAATTTACACAGTACTTCTATGGAAAAAATATTTCGTCCTAAGTTTCAGGATTTTTAGAGTTACACAAGTATGGTGAATGTACAGATTACTACAGACTGTCCTGTTTTTGACAGATTTTGTTTTTGATGCATTGTTTTGCTCGTTTTGATGAAACTATCGATTATATCGGTGGTATAAGCCGTGGAAAAGTTATATGATAGTATATACAATGCAAAAACAAAATATGAATTGGTTGGCAACCGTACTTAAAGTTGTAATTTGCTCTATTATTACTAATGGATCTCACGAGTTTTTTGTTAAGTTTTGTGTGATTGAAGTTTTCAATTTTTGGGCGAGATCACGATGGATGAAGGAATAAGGAGTGGAAATATACTAAGCTTGGGGATTCCCAAGGTACCCGAAGGTAATATTCAAGGACTCCCAAGCAACTAAGCTTGGGGACGCCCGGAAGGCATCCCCTCTTTCTTCTAACAACCATCGGTAATTTCACTTCGAGCTATATTTTTATTCGTCACATGATATGCGTAAATCTTGGAGCGTCGTGTGCTTTTTATTTTTATTCTAATAATGCACCATGCTGGTATGAGAATGTCCTCGGTTGATTTATAGAAGGCTCTTTGCACCTCACTTATATATTTTGAGTATGGCTTTATAGAATGCTTCATGTGCTTCACTTATATCATTTGAAGTTTGGATTGCATGTTTCTCTACACATAGAAAACCTCCATTTGTAGAATTCTCTTTTTGTTCACTTATATTTTTTAGAGAGTGGGCATATCTTTCGTAGAAATAATTAAACTCTCATGCTTCACTTGTATCTATTTAGAGAGTTAACAGGAGTTGGTCATTCACATGGTTAGTCATAAAATCCTACATAAAACTTGTACATGACTGAATATGATATGTTTGATTCCTTGCAATAGTTTTTTGATATAAATATGGTGATATTAGAGTCATTTTAGTGAGTAATTATGCTTTAAGTAGGAATATTGGTGTTAAGGTTTGTGATTCCCTATGCATGCACGAAAGTCAATAGTTATGCAATGAAATTACATCCTACTGTGGTGCATTATTCGGTGTTAGTTATGACTCAATGCTCACTTATGTGAATTTTCGTTTCTTGGTTTGATTGCTTCCCAATCTATTTGCTAGCCTTCATTTGTACTAAGTAGAAATACTACTTGTGCATGTAAAATCCTTAAACCAAGTTTTGCCTCATGAGTCCACCATACCTACCTATATGCGGTATTTCCATGCCATTCCAAGCAAATTTGCATGTGCCACGTCTAAATTTTCAAAATATTTTTTCTCTTTTGTGTGCCCGTACCGCTCATGAAATGGTGGGGAGTATCCAATATTTTTCCATGCTAGGTGGGTTATTCTCACGATATGTGTTGATTCACTATCATTCACGACAAAGTGGCTTGTATTTGGGATGCCCAGTTCCATGCTCAAAAAATCAAATCAAATATAATGAAAGAAACTCCCCCTGGAATGTTGTTGGCATGGATGGTACCCATGGATTCGGGTCACCGTGGAGTGTTATTGATTGGTGGAGGGGGATTAAAAAACTTTACCATTCTGTTTGGGAACCGCCTATAATGTATCTAGCATGGGAAGTATTGTGAGCTACTTTTTTGTTTTCGTTGACAGGAAAAGCATGCTACTCAAAATAATTTTTCTCTCTCAATTTAAAGCTTGAGCTCTGGCACCTCTACAAATCCCTACTTCCCTTTGCGAAGGGCCTATCTATTTACTTTATGCAATTTTTATTTTTGCTTTGAGTCTCCATCTTCTCTTATAAGCACCAACTAGGGAACACTATGATCGTACTTGAGCATTGGGCATAGCTAATATTTGAGTGTGTTTCATGAATGGATCAATGATTGAGCATGATGGGCTAGGGATAACTTTCTTTAGTGTTGATATTTTGAAAGACATGGTTGCTTGTTGACATGCTTGAGTATTGAAGTCATTATGTTAAAACTAGAATATTGCTTTGAATCACTCGTGTCTTAATATTCATGCCATGATTAGATTATATGATCAAGATTATGCTAGGTAGCATTCCACATCAAAAAATGTATTTTTTACCATTTACCAACTCGAGGACGAGCGGGAATTAAGCTTGGGGATGCTGACACGTCTCCGTCGTATCTATAAATTTTGATTGTTTCATGCCAATATTCTACAACTTTCATATACTTTTGGCAACTTTTTACACTATTTTTGGGACTCGCATGTTGATCCAGTGTCTAGTGCTAGTTCATTTTTGTTGCATTTCTTTTGTTTCGCAGAAAATCCATATCAAACAAAGTTCAAACGGGATAAAAACTTGTGGAGATTTTTTTTGGAATATTTGTGAATTTTGGGAAGTGGAATCAACAGAAGGCAATGCACAAGGGGGCCACAAGCCATGGGGGAGCGGCCTGGGGGGTAGGTCACGCCAGGAAGGCTTGTGGCCACCACGTAAGGCGGTTGGTGCCCTTCTTTCGCGGCAAGAAAGCTAATTTTCGGATAAAAACCGTGTTAAAATTTCATCCCAATCGGAGTTACGGATCTCCGATAATATAAGAAATGGTGAAACGCCAGAATCAGGAACATTGAAACACAAGGAAATAGAGAGAGAGATCCAATCTCGGAGGGGCTCTCGCCCCTCCGCCACCATGAAGGCCAAGGACCAGAGGGTACACCCTCCTCCCATCTAGGGGGGAGGCCAAGTAATAATAAGAAGGAGGGGGCTCTCTCCCCTCTCTCCCGCTGGCACCGGAACACCACCGGAGCCATCACCGTGACGGTGACCTACACCAACAACTTTGCCGCCGTCATCACCAACTCTCCCCCCTTTATGCAAAAGTGTAACACCCCTTCTCCCCACTGTAATCTCTACTTAAACATGGTGCTCAATGCTATATATTATTTCCCAATGATGTATAGCTATCTTATGATGTTTGAGTAGATTCGTTTTGTCCTATGGGCTGATTGATGATCATGATTGGTTTGAGTTGCATGTGTTTATTATTGGTGATGTCCTATGGTGCTCTCCGTGTCGCGCAAGCGTGAGGGATCCCTGCTGTAGGGTTTGCAATATGTTTATGATTCGCTTATGGTGGGTGGCGTGAGTGATAGAAGCACAGGCCCGAGTAAGTAGTTTGTTTGCGTATGGGAATAGGGAGGACCTGATACCTTATAATGCTATTGTTGGGTTTTACCTTAACGATCTTTAGTAGTTGTGAATGCTTGCTAGCGTTCCAATCATAAGTGCATATGATCCAAGTGGAGAAAGTATGTTAGCTTATGCATCTCCCTCATATAAAATTGCAATAATGATTACCGGTCTAGTTATCGATTGCCTAGGGACAAATAACCTTCTTGTGACAAAAAGATCTCTACTAAGACCAACTTAGTTGTTTCTTTATCTTAGCTTCCCCTAGTTTTTATTGACGTGTTCTTTATTTTTCTCGCAAACCTATCCTATCACGCCTACAAAGTACTTCTAGTTTCATACTTGTTCTAGATAAAGCGAACGTTAAGCATGCGTAGATTTGTATCAGTGGTTGATAGAACTTGAGGGAATACTTGTTCTATCTTTATCTCCTTGTTGGGTTCGACGCTCTTACTTATCGAGAAAGGCTATAATTGATCCCCTATACTTGTGGGTTATCTGAAAGTTGTATAATATTGGCATGGAACAATAAAAAACTATAGATACGACGGAGACGTATCAGCGAGAAGTGGCGGTAGCGGAGAGGTGGCTGGCAGGGCACATCCCGATGGAGGAGAGGGAGAGGCAAAATGTTAGTGGAGGGCCTTTCTTTTAAAGGCAGGGGTCTAGGTTTAGTTATTTTAGTCTGTTTTCGGACCGTTTGAGCACGATCGGATGGTCCATAAGCGAAGGGGGCTAGGTGGGCTAGTAGGTTGTGTAGGTAGCTTTGGGCTAAGAAGAGAGGGAGGATGGCATCCCGTGACAATCTTAAACACCGAAAACATTCGACGTTTGACCGCCTATAGTGTCGCTATAGGTTTAACAGTTCAGGTATCAAACGGCCTACGATTGCGATAACATTTGGCAGGCGGTCTATCTACAATAACCCAAGACCGCACATAAACTTTTAACCCAATCTGAGAAAGTTTTATAAACGCTTTTAAAACAATATTTTTCTGATGTCGCGGGCGTGTGCTTGTGTGGTTGGTCTCGAAACGGTCAACGAACAGAACGAAGAGAACTGGTGTGACACCCTCGGTTTAATCGTACGCTAATCATACACGCAAATGCGTACGAAAAAACCCAAGGACTCACGGGAAGATATCACAACACAACTCTAGACACAAATAAAATAATACAAGCTTCATATTACAAGCCAGGGGCCTCGAGGGCCAGAATATAGAAGCTCGATAAACACACGAGTCAGCGGAAGCAACAATATCTGAGTACGGACATAAAACAAGGGGTGCCTTAGAGAAGGCTAGCACAAAAGGAACACGATCGAACGAGGCGAGGCCTCCTGCCTGGGAACCACCTAAACTACTCATGGGCTTCAGCAGCCTCCACGAAGATGACACCATCGGGATGACAAACATCGAGAGGAAACTCCACTCCTGGGCTCCATCATCTGGTCGCAGCAACGGATCAACGGAACAAAGGCGGAGCAAAGCAGCGGTGAGTACTCATACAAAGTACTCGCAAGACTTACATCAGAACTATGCTAAGTATGCACTAGTATCAAAGAAGGGGTTTTATATGTGGACTGACTGCAGCAATGCGAGAAAAGAGAGGGAAGGCCTAGTCCTATCGAAGGCTAGCATCTTCAGGGTCTTGCAGCAATAGACGAGGGTAGATCAGGGGTAAAACATTAATAGTCATATTGTTGCAACATTATTAAAGTGAGGTCACGCCCAAAGATCCTCCCTCAACTCCCTGCGAGGAAGCAATCCCGAGGCAAACTAAAACCAGTTAAGTAACAATTGTAGTTGTATAAGATCAGGGCACAGCTCCAAGTCGTCCTGTAACCGTGGACACAGCTATTCGAATAGTTAATTTTCATCCCTGCAGGGGTGCACCACATGTCCCTCACGCTCGATAACACTCTGGCCGGACACACTTTTCTGGGTCCTGCCCGGCCTCGGAATATTGACACATCGCAGCCCCACCTAAGACTAATCAGAGAGGCCAGCCCGCCGGTCTAACTCCTAAGCACAAAGGGTTCATGGGCCCAGTTCCCTTCGCGCTCCTGCACGTGGCGTGGGTGGCCAACGTTAGTCCTAGCATCCCTTAATCACAAGCGCGTTGCATCTCGGGACCACTCGGGCGCGCGTCGCTACATTTGCTGACATCTGAAAAGCTTCGGCTGATACCGCGATGCCGAGTACCCATAATTCTTCCCGCGTAGCCGGTTAGTGCGAAAAGGTCTCCGACCAACCCAGATCAAATACCCAAATCCATTAAGATTTTAATTAGGCCATCAACACAGTCTCGCGGGAATCCACTCGTCTTACAACTAATCACCAATGATCCCAGTAACATGGTCGAGTAACTGTGTGGTTGAAACATCGGGGGAAATCCGAGGTATCACCCTCGTTGGATTCCGAATGATGTATCCGTCAAGGTGGGCTTAGAGGAATCACCCTCGGGGGTCCCACACTTGAGGGGTCACACGACAGAGGCTGTAGCGACCCGACTCAAGACGAGTCAAGCCTCTGTGTTTCTGTGCCATCCCTGGATCAGTATGCTGGCACACACAGTACATCAATGTATATATCAAAGTGCAATCACATGTAAATAGCGTAAAACTGATATATACCTTAAATATTTCAGCGGAAGCAGTCAAGGGAGTGGAGTCCCAATAAACACCAACGGCAAGTTGAGTGCAGACCATAACCCTGAATCATACTCTTACTCGTCGAAGAAAAATATCTGCAACATAAGACGTTGCAGCCGTGTAGGTCAGCATATTGAATATGCCGGCAAATCACATAAGAGAGGGGTGAAAAGTAATCATCTATACTATATGCATATATGGCGTGTGGGGCTATAAGTTTTTAGCGAAAAGCAAGTTTTCTCCTACATCAAGAGAGGGGCTAAAAGAAAAATATTACTACGTAGTTGGTTGTTAATGAGATGGTTCCGCCAACCAGTTCTCATACCCGAGTTGTCAATAATTACCCTCATCAAATATATTTAATGGTGTTGAGAAATCCAGATAACTTCAGTTCCTTTGGCTCAAGTTGTCCATGACCGTGGACACGGCTAATCGATTAGGTTTGAGTACTCTGCAGAGTTTTGCACACGTTCCCCACAAGATTTGATCGCCTCCGAGTATGTCCTCGCACTTCAGGGTGTTTGAAGACCGGATGATCAAAACATGGTCTTTCAACGGGTCCCTCTGAATCCCTGTCGGTGCCCATCCATTCCTACTGTTCTTCTACATCTGCTAGCACCGCCTGTCCAGAGTCGTCGCGTTGTCCAACCAAGCCAGAGCCCATAATGACTTGTGGCTGTGCAGGTAAGCCTTGGGTCTTGAAAATATTCGTCCGTCTCTCTGAGCCTGGGTGAAGCTTTCCGCAGGATGTCATGGCCTCTCCAGCATCCCGGGTCATCCACTGGGTTCTCCAGGGAGCCGATCAACCGTCCTTCACCCAGAGTTGCATTGCGTCCGAGGTCTTGAAAATCTTGTCTTAACCGGTCTTGATTATTTAATCAACCTCGCATCACTCGTGTTATGCACTCAACTGAAATCCCGTCTACTCAAGCATAGCAATATGAAATTTGTCGTCCCGGGGCCAAGTATCGGGGTTGTTGTGTGCCTACCACATGACACTACAATCTATACTACAATTTCCAAGTACCTAAGCAGCATGCAATTGGGCATAGGATGGTAGAACTACGATGCGTAAAACATAGGTGATAGTATGATCAAAGTTACTTGCCTGGTATTACTTGATGAAGATAGTCGCTCTCAAAATCCTGATAATTCTACTCGCCACACTCCGAGCAATCTATCGTAAACAAATAGCATTCAATAAACATTCATGCCAAAAAGGAAGAACCAAGAGAACATAAGAACAAAGCATGTCTTGGTACAAAATAACAACGTACTAAGGTTTAATAAAAAAAGATAGGGCCTTATGGTGTTGTAAAAGGTACGATGAAAGGGGTCAACTCAAAAGAGTCAAAGGATGATCAACTATCGCTATATAAGCTCGACTTGCATACACTATGGGAGATGATCAAAAATATTGGGAGAACAACATGAATGTTGTTTGACAAATAGTATAAGGCATAAGAATTTATTTGTAGAAAGAATTTCTTGAAATGGAGCACTACAACGCAAGTTATAGCGAATTGAAGTATGAGTTAAATTTGCATTAAAAAGGTCAAGAGAAGTTGAACTGAAGTACGATGGTTACGTACAAAAATATATGACATGAGTGTTTTGGGGTAAAAGGAATCAATTGAAAAGGTGGTACGATTTGCAAGATAAAATCAAATGAATGTTCGAATACAAATTTGAATCGCTCAAATTTGTAAGGTTCAAAGGTCGAAACTAATGATGCTACTGGATATAGGAGATCAATATGAGCGTGTAGAAAAAAGAATTACTAGATTTGAACTAGCGGATCAAAAGATACAAATCGTCAATATAACATTGAATCGGCTTAAAACGATGTGAACACTTTTGGGCACTAATAGATAAATATGATTTGATCAAAATTATAAGTTGAAAATTTAAAACTAATGATACAAACGGGAAGATTACTTTGATACGAATCCGACGCAATTGGATTCATCTAAAACGGAGCTATGGATAAAAAGATATGATCAAAAGAAGTTTGAATACGAATATGAACAAATTTCGAAATTTGAAAATTTCAAAAAGTTGATATGATAGGTTCACAGGATAGGTGGGATCAAGACGAAACTCTAGGCGTTGGTTTCATCTAATTCGGATAAACGAGTAAAAAGTTATGGCTATTTGAAAAATCAGGGCCAAGCTGTTTTACGGAAGAAAAGTGCTATGTCTAAAAGAATTCTAGTACTAATGTGTAAATACGAAGACTAATTAATATATATAATTACTCTACCGTATACTAGTGTAGGAATACTCGTCTAGAAATAATAAACTACAGGAGTAAAAAAATACGAAGAAAAATACCTTTAGAATACAGAGTAAGAATTAATTCCAATGAGGAGACGACTTCCAGAAATCCCGCCGAAGAGAAGGAAAAAATATTTTTATTTAATAAATCTAGTTAAACCAAAAGATTGATTTAACCCGAAATAGATGATTTTTGGATGCTCCTATGGGTCAATACTTATAGGTGGAAGGGAGGTCTAATGGTCCATAGATAGGCAATGTGGGACTAAACATATACGTAACGTGGAGATAAAAGAAACAAAGCCTCTCATGGGCCAGGTAAAGGTTCTGCCGGTCGCAAGAGGCGATTCATGCGAGCCGTGCCTTTTTTTTTAACAATGTTTTTTTCTTTTCTTTTTTTTAAAAAAAAGTGAAGAAAACGTAAAAAACGAAAATAGAGAGAACATTTTATATAGGCATATTATATATCAAAATTTTCAGAATAAAATTTTCTAAAACAAGAACATATTTTCAAAACCAAAAAAATACTTTTTAAAAAAAAATATTTTTTTGCAATAACTTTAAAATGAAAAGGAATTTGAATTTCAAATAAATTGCAAATACTTAAAATTTGAATCAAGACATAGTCTCTGATTTTGGAGGGTCATTTTCCTTCTCTCGTTTGATTTTTTTTTAATCAAAGGGTTTTGAAAATATTTAAACTCAAAATTGAAAAGGGATTCAAAATAGAAAATTTTAGGAAAGTAATTTTATTCCCTCTCATTTTTTTTGAGAAGTTTAAAATTCCACTCAAGTTTCAATCACTCAAACAAACAAACAATCAATCTAATAATTATATTAACATTTCAAAATTTATAATTTTGGGATGTTACACAGGCGTCATCGGGAATAGTGAAAGAGGAATCACCCTCGATCACCACGACCGACTAGCTATACTGTTGAGATATCATCAGGAGTACTTAGCGAGGTGTCACCCTCGGTACCCGATAGTATCTCTGTAGCATCGTACAACTAAGGGGGTGTATGTGATGTGTCGGGTCTGGCTCGTCGATCAGGGATCGAGATTTGAAAACAAGCGGGGCAACTGAACTACGGGGTCAGAGGGGATGACTGCTCCACCTATACTAAGCAGATTAAAAGTACAGGACTGAAAGTAGCAGTTCATCAAAAATAGGCTATGCATCAGATATAGGAGCTAACTACAACAGTAGTAAAATACTAATGCAAACAGTAGGAAGAAAGACATAGGCGATATAGGAATGATCAAGGGGGGTTTTCTTGCCTTGCTGTTGTGCGGCAAAGGACTGATCGGCAGGGTCGTAGATGTACCCGACAGCAGCGTCAGTCTCGGGGTCTAGCGGTAAGAAGAGGGGGAAGAAACAATAAATAATAGCAACGGTGCAACACAATGCATGACATGGCAAGATGCAGGCTAGACATGAGCTAACGCAGCAACATCCGTCGTAGACGGGTCGGAAGAATACCTGACGATATTTTCCGAGTCTCCCGCTACTACAGGTCAGACTGAAAACGATGGAAATGTTCCATGTTTGCTATGCTAGGGACGCGTGACAGACGAATGGACCATGTATCCGGATTTGTCTCGTTTTGCTGATCAACTTTCACATTGAAAATATTTTGATCTGACTTACGGATTATTTTATATTAATTTTTAAAGTTTTATTCAATAATTAGGAATTAAAAACAGATTTAAATAATATAATAAAATGCTCTTATGACATCAGCATGATGTCATGCTCACATCAACAGTTGACTGGTCAACTGACCAGTGGGTCCCGAACGTCATAGGCACAAGTTTTAATTAAGATTAAATATTAATTAATCAGATTAATTTAGTGGGGGACCCATGTGTCATACTCTAATTATTCTAATTATCCAATTAATTCATTAACTGATATATCTATTTATTTATTGAATAATAACATTCTCTTTATATTTATATTTTAATTTTCACCTAACTTAAAGAGAGGGTGTGGGGCCTCCCTGTCATAGACACCGGGGTGCGTTGGCCCCACCGGTAAGTGGCTTTAGGCCAAATACACATTTTTACTCAGAGATACATATCCAAACAATTAACGTATTCTCCATATACCTATATACGCAAATACATACATCGTGCATCTCATACATACAAAATACGTACGACGTTTATACATACATACATACACAATACAACATTTATTTTTATTTTTATCTCACATCTCACATCTCCCATCTCTGTGTTAACAGAGAACTTCACAAAGAGAGAGCTACATCTCCACGATCTCCTACACAAACCTAACAGTGTTGGATCGAAGTGTCGTCTACCGGGACGGAACCGGGACGGCGCGAGGATAGAGATGGTGGGAGGAGCCCGAGGAGGGGCTCACTGACGTTGACGAGAGGGTCCGGTGAAGCCGGAGTTCTCGTGAGGCGGAGGTGACGGCGAGGAGGAAGACGAGGCAGTGACGATGGTGGCGCGGTGGTTGTGATGCCGGTGAGGACGGTCGCCGGAGAGACCTCCCGGAGGTGGTCAACCGGCATGACAAGGATGGAAGGGGTCTCCCTGCCCGGTTCCTCCTCAACCGAGCGGGAGGAAGGGGTCGACGGGGCTCCTGGGGTCGGTGAGTCGCCGGCGAGATGGGAGGGAGAGGGAGGCTGACCCGGGGGTTGGGCTCGGTGGGATCGGGAGGGGCTGGATGCGGGAGAGAGAGGAGGGCCCGGCCAGGAAGGTGGTGAGCTTGGGGGGAGTCTGGATCGGGGCCGTCGGCGGAAGGGAACCGGCGGGATTGGGGCGGTCGGCCGGGGGCCGCCGGGATCAAGGGGCGAGGTGGATCTGGATGGATGGGTGGCCGGTGGGGAGAAGGGAGCGATGGGGGAGAGACCGAGAGAAAGCCTCGGTCGTTGGGGTTACGAGAGAGAGAGAGAGACGAGAGGAGGGGGGACGTGGGGTGTCTCTCGGTTGGTGGGGAGAGAACGAGAGGTGGGCGGGATCTGGGGGCTGTCTCGGTGGTAGGTGGGGGTACCGAGAGGGTTAGGTGGGGGGCTCGGCTCGCTGGGAGCTGGCGTCGGCAGCCAAGGGAGCGAGCGGGGGCTTGGTCGCTTGCTAGGGTTGGGTGGGAGTGGCCGGCTGGGCCACTTTGGCCCAGTCGGCCAAGGGGTCGGTTGTTTTGTCTTTTTTTCTTTTCTTTTTTTTTATCTTTTCGTATTTTCTTTCCTGTTTTGTATTTTTTTGTACCAAACAATTCTTGTTGCATATCAAACTTGTCACATAATTACTAGAGAATATATTAAGCTAGTACAAAAAAAAGTTTGAGGCCCAATTGAAGTGATTTGAATTATGTTAGGTTTTAAATAGGCCACTTAGGTGTTGTTGGTTTAACTCAAAAATGGATAAGGGCAACTTTTATGTTTCAAATGACGTTGGTTTCTTATTGAAGATTACTTAGGGAATAGTTTCAACTCAATCACGATTTTATTTATTAGTTTTAATAAATAATTTATTTGACTTAAATTTTGATTTTAATTGTGTTTTGGTTTTTGTCAAGTGGTAATTTGGTTTAGCTAATCTCAATGACATAGCACCATTAGCATGTGATTACAATAGTCTAACTATATTTATTATTGTAGCTTAATCAGGGGATGTCACAACTCGCAACAAATCACATATGCAAGTTTTCAAAAATGGCGACAATGGAGTGTCGATGCAATGTAGATGATGTGAATGATGCGATGATGAATATGTCAACCAAACGAATCACATGACGACAATGGAATAAAAATGGAATCTTTTGGAGCGTTGGTTCCGGGTTGTTACAAGGCGGTCCGGTAGTTCCGGTACTATCGGAACAACTGGTCCACCACCGCCCAACAACTCGGCCAATACCAAAGTCGGGGCATGCTTGATGTTGCTGATACGTTGGTTTTTCCCTCCAAGTGTAAAGGGTGATGTAGCACAGCGACGGCAAGAATTCCATCAGTTCAGAACCAAGGTATCGAACTAGTAGGAAGATCCACAAGACTATGTAAGCAGTACGTACACACAAACAACAAATCCTCGCAAGCCAATGCGTGTAGGGGTTGTCAATCCCTCGTGGGTAAGATAAACAGTAATTAGATAGATTAATAGATGCAAATAAAGTAATGCCAAATAAAATGCAACAAGATATTTTTGGGTTTTTGATAATATAGATCCAAAAATAAAAGAGAAAATAAATTGTAAACGCGAATAGGTTAATAGATCTTGCAAATAGATGATGAGAAATAGACCAGGGGGTCATAGGTTTCACTAGTGGCTTCTCTCGAGAAAATAACATACGGTGGATACAAAAATAATTGTTGGGCAATTAATAGAAGAGTGAATAATTATGATGATATCCAAGACAATGATCATGTATATAGGCATCACATCCATTACAAGTAGACTGGCCCTTGCTTGCATCTACTACTATTACTCCACACATCAAATGTTATCCAGCATGCATCTAGTATATTAAGTTCATGGGGACGATGACATGATGTAGACAAGATCTATTCATGTAGGAATATACCCCCATCATTTTATCTTTAATAGCAATGATACATGCATGTCATGTCTCCTTCTATCACTGAGATTGAGCACCGCAAGATCGGACCCATCACAAAGCACCTCTCCCATTGCAAGATAAAAAGATCAAGTTGGCCAAACAAAACCCAAATCTCAGAGAAGAAATACAAGGCTATAATAATCAAGTATAGATATAATTTTGTAGATCTGATCATAAACTCATAGCTCATCGGATCCCAACAAACATAGTGCAAAATGAAGAGTTACACCAAATATATCTCCAAGAGACCATTGTATTGAGAAGCAAAACGAGAGAGAAAGTCATCTAGCTATTGCCTGCGGACCCGTAGGTCTGATATGAACTACTCACGCATCATTGAAGGCGCACTAATCAGGATGATGAACCCCTCTGGGATCGTGTTCCCCTCCGGCGGGGTGACGGAATGGTCTCTAGATTGGATCTCGTGGCTTCTGAAACTTGCGGCGGCTGAAACGATCTTTCGTCGACTCCTCTAGTGTTTCTAGAATACGTGGATATTTATGGAGTCAAGAGGTGGTGGAGGAGGTGCCCGAGGCTCCTACTACCCATCAGGGCATGCCCTGGTCCTAGTGGGCTACCTGGGCCTCCCCTGGTAAGCTTCCTTGGTTCTCACATTTCCTGCCGGTTCAAAAAATATCTCCAAAAAGTTTCATGGCATTTGGACTTCATCTGATATAGATTTTCTGCAAAGGAAAAAAGAAGCAAAAAACAACATCTGGCACTGGGCGCTATGTCAATAGGTTATTCTCAAAAAATGATATTAAGTTGCTATAAATTGATTGTAAAACATCCAAGAATGATAATATGACAACATGGAACAATAAAAAATTATAGATACGTTGGAGACGTATCCGCATCCCCAAGCTTAATTCATGCTTGTCCTCGAGTTGGTAAATGATAAAAACAGAATTTTTGATGTGGAATGCTGCCTAACATGTTCATCATATTCTTTTATTTATAGGATCGACATATAGACTTGTAGATGATTCAAAGCAATAGTCTACAATCTTACATGAAAACTTTAATACTCAAGCATATCAACAAGCAACCAAGTCTTTCCAAATATCAACGCTATCCCTAGCCCATCATGCTCAATCACTGATCCGTTCATGCAACACACCCAAATATTAGCTACATCCAATGCTCAAGTGTGATGACAGTGTTTCGTAGTTGGTGCTTTATAAGAGAAGATGGAGACTCAAATAAAAATAAAAAAATCATAAAAGTAAATAAATAGGCCCTTCGCAAAGGGAAGCACAGATTCGTAGCGGTGCTAGAGCTCAAAGCGAAAAAATTGAGAGATAAAATATTTTGGGTGGCATGCTTTTCATGTCAACGAAAACTACTAAGAGTTCCCAATATCTTCCATGCTAAACAAATCATAGGTGGTTCCCAAACTGAAAATAAAGTTTATTCCTTTTTCCACCATTCTTTCAGACTCCGCGGCTAGCCGCATCCACGGGTACCGTCCATACCAACACTTTCCAAGGAATTTATTATTTGGCAACATAAAATTAAGTTACTTTGCAGTTCAACACTCGACATCCCTTCTACCGCCATACTCTGGTGCAATGACAAGTGAATAAACACTCATCTTGAGAATAACGTATTTAACATGGAAGATATTGGCCACCCCTTGCCACTTCATGAGTGGTACGGGCACACAAAAACAGAAAGTTACTTTGAATATTAGAGTTGGCACATACAGTTTACTTAGAATGACACTAAAATACCACATATAGGTAGGTATGGTGGAATCATTTGTCACAAATTTGGGTTTAGGATTTGCATGCACAAGCAGCATTCCCGCTTAGTACAAGTGAAGGCTAGCAACTAGATTGAGAAGCGCCCAACCAAGGAACGAACACCATCATAAGCGAACATTAAACATAACTAACACCGAATAATGCAACACAAGTAGGATGTAATTTCGTAGCATAATTATTGTCTTCATGTGCATGCATAGGGTATCACAAACTTTAACACCAATATTCTTACTAAAGCATAATTACTCATCAACACAACTCACATATCACTATCTTCATATCGCAAAAATATTGCAAAGAATCAAGTCTAACACCCAATGATCTTCATGAAAGTTTTTATTATATCTCCCCTAGATATCTATCACTTCGGGACCAATTTCATTTAAAGCAAATTGCCATTGCTAATAACAAGCTCTCAAACAAATATAAGTGAAGAACGAGAGCACAAGTTTCTATAAAATTTTCAACTCTCAAAATAATATAAGTGAAGCAAGAGAGGCTTTCTTAAAAGATTCTACTAACTCTCAAGATAATCTAAGTGAATCTTGAGAGCGTATTTGTTCAAAATAACAGCACCATTGTGCTAAAAAAGATATAAGTGAAGTACTAGAGCAATTCCATGGCTCTAAAAAAATTAAGTGGAGCATAGAGAGCGATTCTAACAAATCATAGGATAATTTGGCCCTCTCAAATAGGTGTATCCAGCAAGGATTATTATGACAAATTAACAAGCAAAGCAAGCGAATACTCATATAATACAAGACGCTCCAAGCAAAACTCATAATATGTGACGAATAAAAATATAGCTCCAAGTAAAATTACCGATGGTCATTAGAAGAAAGGGGGAATGCCTTCCCGGGCATCCCCAAGCTTAGTTGTTTGGTACTCTTTGGATATTACCTTGGTGAGCCATGGGGCATCCCCAAGCTTAGGCTTTTGTCACTCATCATTCCTTCATCCATCATGATCTCACCCAAAACATGAAAACTTCAATCACACAAAACTCAACAAAACCTTCATGAGATCCATTAGTATAAGAAAACCAATATTTTCTTTAAGTACTGTTGAAAACCCATTCCAATTTATTTTTGCATTATACCTTCTGTATTCTAACTTTACCGTGGCTTATACCCCCCGATACAATCCATAGATTCATCAAAATAAGCACACAACACAAAATAAAATAGAATTTGAATTTTAATCATACTTTTGAAACTCAAAAAATCTGAAAAATTAGGACAATGTAGGCAAGTTGTATATCAATATTGTGTAAAACATTCAAACACTTTCGTAGCTTCTGTGATTTTTTTTAAAATTTTGCTACTGGATGCAAAATTTTCTGTCTTCCAACAAGATCAAAGCAACTATCACCCAACATGATCCTAAAGGTTGAACTTGGCACAAACACTAATTAGAACATGAAAACACAATCATAACAGTAGCATAAATTTGCAACACACTTAACAACAGAAATCAAAAGTGAAAAAAATATATTCATTGGGTTGCCTCCCAACAAGTGTTGTCGTCTTACACCCCTAACTAGGCATAAACCATAGACTCAAGTATTGTCATCTTTCTTGGTTGCTCCATAGGTTTCCCTAATTATTGATTCATATGGTAAATTAATCTTAGTTCTAGGGAAGTGTTTCATACCTTTCTTAGTGGAAACTGAAATTTAATATTCCCTTCTTTCATATCAATCACGGCTCTTATAGTACGTAAAAATGGTCTACCGAGAATTATTGGACAGGACGGATTGCAATCAATATCAAGAACAATAATATCTATGGGCACATAACTATTTGTAAGAATAAGAACATCATTAATTCTTCCCATAGGCTTTTTAATAGTAGAATCCGCTAAGTGCGAATTGAGAGAACATTCTTCAATGTTGGTAAGACCAAGCACATCACAAAGAGATCTAAAAATTGTGGAAACACTAGCACCCAAATCGCATAAAGCATAGCACTCAAATTTTTTGATCTTGATTTTAATGGTAGGTTCCCATTCATCATACAATTTTCTAGGAATTCAAATCTATAATTCTATTTTTTCTTCCAAAGCTCTTATTACTGCTTCCGAAATATGTTTAGTGAAAGTTTTATGTTGTTCATAGGCATTGGGTGAATTTATCATAGATTGCAACAAAGAAATACACCCAATCAAATAGCAACTATGAAAATTAAAGTCTTTGTAATCCGAAATAGTGTGTGCATCACTAGCTAAAGTTTTGACCTCTTCAACCACAGTTTCATCAATTTTTTCAACAATATTTACACCCTCCATATCATGGGAACGCCTTCTAGCTAAAGTTGACTCTTTTTCAGTTCCCTCATCATCAATTTGGACATTACTAAACAAGCAATCAATAGAAGAAACACCAATCATTTTAATCTCTTCATCATTTCTATGAAAGTAATCGGGAAACGCTCTTTCTAAAGATTCTCTTTTCGCTCTAAGCATAGCGGTTCTTTTCTTACTTTCATCTATATAAACATATAAAGCTTTAATGGATTCATTAATATCAACCCGAGGAAAAATTTTATTCTTGAGATTTTCTACATCATGCGAGATACTATCAATGCTTCTAGACATGTCATCAATCTTATTCAACTTTTCTTCTATCATAATATTGAAAAAAACTTGCACATTGATAAATTCCTTAATATTATTCCCAAGATCAGAGGGCATCCTATTATTATTATTATGAGAATTACCTTATAAATTTCCATAACTATTTGAAGAACTTATAGAATACAACTTAGGATTAAAATTCCCTCTATAAGCATTATTATTAAAGTTGTTTCGAGAGAAAAAATTCACATCTACGGAATCATTATTTTCCTCAATCAACCTAGACAAAGGAACATCATTAGGATCAATAGGAGCATGTTTACTAGCAACCAATTTCGTAAGATCATCAACTTTATCACTCAAAGCATCAATTTCTTCAACAGAATTAACTTTTTTACTAGTAGGAGCTCTTTTAGTATGCCATTGAGAATAATTAGCCATAATATTATCAAGCAATTTAGTAGAATCACCCAAAATTAATTTTCATAAACGTACCACCCGTGGCAGAATCTAAAAGAATTCTAGAAACAAAATTCAATCCCGCATGAGTTTTTTGTATGATCATCCACAAATGCAAACCATGAGTTGGGCAATTTCTTATCATCAATTTCATCCTTTCAAAAGATTGGGCAACATGCTCATGCTCAAGTTGTTTAACATTTATAATCTGATTTCTAAGAGAAATAATTTTCATTGGAGGAAAATATTTTGTGATAAAAGCATCTTTGCACTTGTTCCAAGAATCAATACTATTTCGTGGCAAAGAAGAAAACCAAATTTTAGCATGATCATGCAAAGAGAACGAAAATAATTTCAAATAACAATATCATTGTTCACATCTTTCTTATTTTTCATATCACACAATTCTATGGAAGTGTTTAGTTGGGACGCGACATCCTCATTAGGAGTACCAGAAAAGTGCTCTTTCATAACAAGATTCAACAAAGCGACATTAATATCATAAGACTCCGCACAAGTGGTGGAGGATAAATCGGAGTGCTAATAAAATCATTGGTATTGAAGAAACCACACAACTTAGTGTTTTATTGAGTCATTGTGACTATTCAAAAAGGAACGTAAACAAACAAGAGATCCGGCAAGAAAACGGCAAACGGAAAGAAGGCAAATGTTTTTGTGAAGTGGGGGAGAGGAAAACGAGAGGCAAATGGAAAATAATGTAATTGCAAGGAGATGAGAGTTTATGTGTGGGACCTCATAGATCTTGACTTGTTCTTCCCCGGCAATGGCGCCAGAAAGCTTGCTTGGTTTGCTCATGCGTTGTTTTTTTCCTCCAAGTGTAAAGGTTCATGTAGCACAGTGACGTCAAGAATTCCCTTAGTTTGGAAACATGGTATCGAACCACTAAGAAGATCCACAAGACTATGTAAGCAGTGCATGCACACAAACAAGAAATCCTCGCAACCCAACACGTGTAGGGATTGCCAATCCCTCGTGGGTAAGATAAAATGGTAAATACATAGATTGATAGATGCAAATAAAGTAATGGCAAATAAAACGCAACAAGGTATTCTTGGGTTTTTGATAATATAGATCTGAAATAAAATAGAAAATAAATTGTAAACGCAAATAGCTAAATAGATCTTGCAAATAGATGATGAGAAATAGACCTGTGGGGCGTAGGTTTCACTACGGGCTCTCTCGAGAAAATAGCATACGATGGGTAAACAAATTACTATTGCGAAATTGACAAAAGAGTGAATAATTATGACAATATACAAGACAATTACCATGTATATAGGCATCACGTCCAAGACAAGTAGACCGACTCCTGCCTGCATCTACTACTATTGCTCCACACATCGTCCACTATCCAGCATGAATCTAGTGTAATAAGTTCATGGAGAAATGGAGTAATGCTTCAAGAACGATGACATGATGTAGACAAGATCTATTCATGTAGGAATTGACCCCCATCGTTTTATCCTTAATAGAAACGATACATGCGTGTCATGTCCCCTTCTGTCACTGAGATTGAGCACCGCAAGATCGAACCCATCACAAAGCACCTCTTCCCATTGCAAGATAAAAAAGATCATGTTGGCCAAAGAAAACCAAATATCGGAGAAGAAATATAAGGCTATAATAATCAAGTATGGATATAGTTTCATGGATCAGATCATAGACTCATAGTTCATCAGATCCCAACAAACACACCGCAAAAGAAAGAGTTGCATAAAATATATCTCCAGGAGACCATTGTATTGAGAAGCAAAATGAGAGAGAAAGCCATCTAGCTACTGCCTACGGACCCGTAGGTGTGCTATGAACTACTCACACATCATAGGAGGAGCACCAACGAGGATGATAAACCCCTCCGCGATCATGTTCTGCTCCGGCAAGGTGCCGGAACGGGCTCTAGATTGGATCTCGTGGCTTCTGGAACTTGCGGCGGTTGAAACGATCTTTCATCGACTCCTCTAGGGTTTATAGAATATCTAGGTATTTATAGAGTCAAGAGGAGGTGCAGGAGGAACCCGATGCCCCCCACTACCCACTAGGGCACGCCCTGGTGCCTAATGGGCCACCTGGGCCTCCTCTGGTGAGCCTACTTGGTTCTCACGTTTCGTGTTGGTCCAAAAAAATCTCCAAAACGTTTTGTGGCATTTGGAATTCATTTGATATTGATTTTTTGTGAAGGAAAAAACAAGCAAAAAACAGCAACTAGCACTCGGTACTATGTCAATAGGTTAGTACCAAAAATGATATAAACTTGCTATAAAATGATTGTAAAACATCCAAGAATTATAATATAACAGGAGGGAACAATCAGAAATTATAGATACGTTGGAGAGGTATCAGGGCACCACCACTCGAGTAGTAGAGCGGTGCAAGCCACGGTTGAACCGGCCGACCGAAGTAGTCGGTGGTAGCTACATCCCAAGCGGTACAACCGCCAAAGACGTCGGTAGTGCTGGTTATACTGGAACTATCGTGACACAACTACCCAAAAATTGGACCCATGTCAGAGACGGGGACACCCCATTCCGGTGGTAGGGCGATACTTGGGTCAGTACACCCGCCCTTTTGCCCTTCCGGGGAAATGGTCAAGGACCAGGCAGTTCAACCGCCATGGTCGCTATGGTACAACCACTTGTGACCTTCATGGAGAGAACAACCCCTGGGATATCACCCCCGGGGTGGTAGTTGTACCAAAGTACAGGTCATACCGGTACAACCACTCTGGCTAGCAATACAACCGCTTAGCATGTAAAAACGGAACACGACAGAAACGAGAGACACGCTCTCTCTTTGAATAGAAGGGTAGGTGGGTGCAATATGAGTGTGTACGTGTATTGATTCACATAATACCTTTCGATGCACATTCCCTTTTAATCGTATAGGTTTCCTATGACCAAATAAATAAAAGCGTTGGAAAACACCATCATCGAACTTTTTTGTCCAGAGGGAAAGCCTAACCATCTTGAGCCATGAGTATTACCTGAAAGCTTAAGCACACGATTAGTATGTAGATTGTGTTGTCATCAATATCAAAATACTTAGGACAATAGATGCCCTTAGATCTTCGTGTGGTGAAAAACTGACGTGCAAGTGTGGTTGATGTGTGGGTGGTGGACTATAGCCTCCAGAGTAAGCCAGACCGCGAGATATTTTATACTACATCGCACACGATTGATGCTAATGAACTCTTTTAGGTGTACTTGATTTTTCATTTTGAATTGAAAGACAAAATGGGGTTACAACAGAAAAGGACGGTGTTTGGATATTTTTCCCGAGGCAACATGGATTAGTAGGAGTGTCGTGTTAAAAATTGGAATTATCTAGGATTCATTTGGACACTTTTATACATTAACTGAGTTTTCTAGGCATTTAGTGTGCATAATTAAAATTTCAACTACAAGCACATGATCTAGTGCACCAAAATGGGTTGAAAATCATATATGTGTCCCTGGGTGCTCGTTTAATTCCCATGTAAAAACTGGAATGGATTTCAAACACCTCGACGTCGTGGATTAGCCGCAAAAATTGAGAAGTTTGGTTTTTAAATTCCTATGAATCCAAAATTCATGTGATCATAAACTTTTCATGGTGTAAATTATGACACCAACATGTCATGGTTAATTTTTTTTGTCCAACTTGGGAAAATTTTAGGCGTAAGCTTCTTACAAGCCACAGCTTCTCACTAGAAGCCGCATGGTTCCGATAAGGAACGTGTCACCTTTGTGGATGAAACGACATGTCTTGCCTCTTCTCGCATTGAATATGTTCCAAAGGCAACATGGATTAGTAAGAGTATCATGTTAAAATTTGGAATTATTCGGGGTTCATTTGCACATTTTTATATATTAACTGGGTTTTCTAGGCATTTAGTGCGCATAATTCAAATTTGAACTACATGCACATGCTCTAGCGCACCAAAATGGGTTAAATCATCATATATGTGTCCCTTGGTACATGTTTAGTTCACATGCAAGAAATGAGAATAAATTTCAAACTCTTCAGCGTTGTGGATCGGCCGCGAACATTGAGAAGCTTAGTTTTAAAATTCCTGTAAATCCAAAACTCGTTGTAAAATTCATGAAACTTGGCATGGTGTCCTGAAATAGAACCAACATGATATGGTAAACTTTTGTCCAATTTGGGAAAAGTCTTGGCATAAACTTCTTACAAACAAGAGCTTCTCACTAGAATCCTCGTGGTTTCGATACGGAACATGTCACCCTTGTGGACGAAACGACATTCATTGCTTCTTCTTGCCTTGAATATTTTCCAGTGGCACATGGATTAGTAGGATTGTCGTGTAAATTTGGATTTATTCGGGGTTTGTTTGGGCATTTTTATACATTAAGTGAGTTTTCTAGGAATTCATTGTGCATAATTCAAATTTGAACTCCATGCACATGATGTCACACGTCCATATTATTTTGTTGGCTAGGAGTGCGCGCGGGGGGGGGGTAATAAGACAGGTCGCATGCGAGTAATCCGTCACACAGCTGGCTCAAGGGGAATTGAGCCCTTTGACCTCCACCGTCCGCCCGCCTTGCTCTAAAGTTTTCCATTAATGCTCCTCCTTCACCTCCATTCTTATCTATAAGCGTTGCCGTTGAGGATCGCCTCCTTCTCCAATGGACGATAAGGCGGTGAATAGGCGGGGGTGGGTCGAGGTAGAATCACAAGAGTCTCGGGCAAGCATGGACTTCAATAGCAGCCTCCCAGATGAGATGTTGGTAACCATCATGTCCCTCATCCCCATCAAATCTATCGTGCAGACCATCGTCCTCTCTCGGCAGTGGCGCCCCCTATGCCACTCCACCCCCTCGACCTCATCGATGATGAGGATCTCTAGAGAGGGGATCGCAAGTGTAGGGACACATTATCCCACATCCCCGCCACGCACACTGGGCCAGTCAGACGCATTGCCACCGGCAAGTTTCGTTCCAACTACAAGGTTGAACCCAAGTTTTATGAGTGGTTCGTATCCCCCTCCCTAGATCAGATCGAGGATCTCATGTTTTAAAATGGACATAAGCGCTTGCTGCCTTCGCCCGTGCTTCTCCTCGTGCCCACGATGCACCACGCTACATCCAGGGAGTGCCTTTTCCCTAGATTAATGTCACACATGCTCTTCATCTCGCTAAACTGAAGGACCTCGAGCTCATTGGCAACGGCATCTTGAAAAGGATTTGGAGCCCCTCCTTCACGGTTGTACAATGCTCGAGTACCTTCATCTTCAGGTGATGTTTGGGTTCAGTAGCCTCCACATCACTATGACGAATGTCCCTACGATTTATGTGCATGGCTGGTGTCTCTACATGCGGTCAGTTGAGGTGTTTCAAGATATGGTCATTGAGAATGTGCCTTCCCTGAGAGATTGCTTATACTTGATAAAGAAGGTCCAGCAAGAATCAAGGTCATTGACGCATCGAATTGACAGCATTGGGCTATTCGTGTGCTGAATTCTCCGAAATTTTACAATTGGATCCATATCAGTTCATGTACAACAGTCTCGTTCTCCTTCTTATTATTGCACATCATATTTTATCTATTTTTTGTTGATCCATGTTCGAATGTCATCCAGAAAATGATTCCCGTTGTCTTCACCTTGTCTCTGCACATAGTGAAGATCTTGGCACTACAAACTACCAGCCCCAATCTGGATGAAATTGTTAGGTTCCTTAGATGTTTCCCATGCACCGGTGAAGCTATAAATCGAGCTGATGCTCCTTTCTTGTTAATTGTTAACCACATCAGAGTTCATTTTGTTGGTACTTTACACGTGATTACAATGACAAATGTATTATGATTTCTAAATGAAATTTATAGGATTCCAATACTTTTTTGAGATGTTCACCATGAACAATTGAAGATGACATGTCACTCTGTTAGTATATTTTAGAAATCCTGCAAATCAAAGAAGCACGTAGTGTTCAAAACTATATCTATGCACTAATATGGTGTCTTCGTTTGCAGATACAAGCAGGCTTAGAAGTGGAAAATGTGGTGCAATATGACAATTCCATCGAATGCCTTGATTTCCATCTCAAAGACTTTCAACCAGTACCGAGGCACCAAATGAGAGGTTCAATTTTCCAGGTTCTTTGTTCAGAAAGCAAGGGTTCTTAAGGTAATGAGGTTTGCCCTATATTTAGTGCGTCGAAATGAATGGTTTGCTCATCAGCGAAGGCATCTACAGCTGAATGGAAAAGGCTCTGCAGAAGCTAAAATTTAGTCCGAACTTCAAATGACATATTATTCGGAAGTCACTCTATTAAGCCGATATATGACTTCTCGGTGGGTGATCCATTCACAGCTATATTTCATGCCTCATGTTCTGAAGAAGATGAATTTGATTTATAATATCAGTTTAAACCTTGTAATCTTTGAATTTGGGCCTTCCAATGTTGGAATTTGAACCTTGTATATTTCTGGTATTTGTGATACAATGTTTGAAATGGCATTGGGTTCTTTATTGGTTATGCAATCATGTTCTAATAAGTGTATATGTTGTTGTTATGTAGACACAACATAGATGTTGTGCAGACAGAGCAAATCACATTGCACACAGACTAAACTATGAAACCCATAGGTGATGATTTAATCACTCACTGACAATTGTATACCAGCAAGCGTTTTCCCACAAAACACACATCTTATTAGCAGGATTTGTTTATGTTATTTTTGGTGTTCGCACACAATTCTGATTACTCACGTGTTTTTGTCTATCGCACACATCTTGTTATGCCAAATCGTTTTTGTTCTTTGTATCACCACACACAGTTTATCTAAGTGAACTGTGTGCCCTCTGTCGCACACATCCGGATCCGTATATCCTTTTGTGTTATTTTGGCTAATCGCTAATAATTCTTATGGAACAACTATATGCCACGTATTGCACACGCAAGTTTTATCTGTGTGCTTCATGGATCTGTCATCACACATGTGTTATTGGCGACGGATTTAGAACTATATCGTTTGCGATTCATGCATCACACACAGTTCGGTCGAAGGGTCTTCGATACATGTGTCATCTTCGGACCTTCCTGTAGTAGTGCCCTCTAGCTAGTGCACCCTTGGGAGTTTGATTATCATGACGTCGCCGCATCCAGTGAGCTCGATGCCACTGTTGTTCGTCTTAACGCTGAAGATCTTCAGTCATGAGCCGAAGTGCGTCTCGACGTGGAGAAATGCCTCACATATATTGATGAAAGCAGCTATATGGAGGATTCTGTTCGGGGCTAGGTGGTGGAATTCTAGCTCGTAGAAAACCAGTAAACCCCTCACAAATGGATGAAGGGGAAATCTCAAACCTCGGATAACATGAGCAATGAATACCACTCTTTACCCTTCCTTGGGAGTAGGGATGGAGCGACCAAGCTTTGGAGCCCGTCATTTGGCCACTTCAGATATGTATCCCACACACTAGAGCTCCTCGATGGTGCCCATTGTGATCTTGGAGGCCACCAACTTGCCCTTCATCTCGACATCAGATGTTCGGGTGAAAGGGCGTGGATGTCGCCTACACGGGGGTAAAGAGGCGCTTTAAAATAGTTACAGTTTAGGCTTGAACAAATGCGGAATAAAACTAATGTTTATTTAGTCAAGCACAAAACCTAAAACAATTAGGCTCACCTATGTGCACCAACAACTTATGCTAAGCAAGATAAACAACTAAGTG
Organism: Hordeum vulgare subsp. vulgare; assembly: GCF_904849725.1. Lineage (NCBI taxonomy): Eukaryota > Viridiplantae > Streptophyta > Magnoliopsida > Poales > Poaceae > Hordeum > Hordeum vulgare. The sequence continues at coordinate 399,050,515 of NC_058519.1, forward strand.
ATAGCAAGATATATAACAAGAAACAATATGGCTATCACAAAGTAAAGTGTATAAATAAAGGGCTTGGGTAAGATATAATCGAGGCACATAGAGATGACGATGTATCCCGAAGTTCACACCCTTGTGGATACTAATCTCCGTTTGGAGCGGTGTGAAGGCACAATGCTCCCCAAGAATCCACTAGGGCCACCGTAATATCCTCACGCCCTCGCACAATTCAAGATGACGTGATTCCACTAAAGGACCCTTGAGGGCAGTCACCGAACCCATACAAATGGCAACCCTTGGGGGCGGTCATCGAACCCGTACACTTTGGCAACCCTTGGGGTGGTCATCGGAACCCGTACAAAATGCTTGGGGCAATCTCCACAACCTAATTGGAAACCCCGACGCTTTCCCGAAGCTTTACACCACAATGATTGAGATCCGAGGCACCACCAAGCATCTAGAACGCCAAAGGACCCAAGATGAACAAGCTATACGATACCAAGCACCCAAGAGTCATAAGCTTCTCAAACTCCACTTCCACGAATCATCATGGAGAACTCAAACCGATGCAACTAATGCAATGGCAAGAACACATGTAGTGGGCAAGTCCCTCACACTCAAATACCTCCACAACAACAAAAGATATGGAGGAATATGAGAGGAAGAACAAGGAGCTCACAAAGAACTTCCAACATCTAGATCCAAGGGGTTCCCCTCACATAGAGGAGAAAGTAATTGGTGGAAATGTGGATCTAGATATCCTATCACTTTTCCCTCAAGAACTAGTAAGAATCGTTGGACGGCCTGAGACATAGCAAGCTCCAAGACGGTCAAAAATGGGGGAAGAACACGATATCAAGAGTTAGAAACCATTGGGGAAGAACAACCCCTTAAATAGGTTCGTCCAAATCTAATTGTTATGCACTTAGCCCGTGCATAAGCGGTAGTACCACTCAGGCAAGCGATACTTCCGCTAGCACAGAACTTCAATCCACAACGTGCAACACATAGACTCTAGGAGGCAGTAGTGCCGCCGGAGCGGTACTATCCCTCCCACCAGCGGTAATACTGCTAGGTGTTGCAAGTGCGGGTGAAACTGCAATCGTAGAGAAAAACAGGGCGGTACTACCGCACAGAGCGGCACTACCGCCCATTACTGTCGTTCTACCACCGCTCAAAGGGAAGCACTATCCAAAGAGCAAAATATAAGCGGTGGTAAGGCAGAAGTGGAGAGCAGCGGTACCGCCCGAGCGGTACTTCCTCTTACAGAGAAAAACTGCCCTCGCACTAAAACTGCTATAACTTTCGCAAACAAGCTCCGAATTGAGCAAACTCAAGCTTGTTGGATAGCACACGGTGAGTACTGTCCAAACAACGACTCGTTATCTTAAGAAGATATAGTTATGAAAATGCCAATGATATAGAGATGTGAAACCTATATGAATGAAGAACCAGCAAAAACTCCAACATCGAAAACATCATAGAAGATGCATATGGACTCCGTTTTCGATGAAATCGAGCTTGTCATGATGATGACCATAAGCTCAAGAACACACAAAGAGAAAAGACAACCAAGAACCAAGAAAGATGATGATGCCAAGAATGCAATGGTTTGAGCTTTCAACGAATGATAAGATCAAGCTACTCACTTGAGATCCCCCTTGATTGTACGAAAATCGATCCTATAACCCAGTCGCCCAACTAACACCATGAGACCGGTAAAATAGAAAACATATCAAGGGCAATCCTTGGCCTTGCACATAGTCCTCTTGAGTTGATGATGACAGTGTTGTCCTCCTCAAGATGGACCACCTTTCTTGATTGTGACGGCTCGATGAAGACTAGTAGATTGCTCCCCCATACTCCTATGAGTGAGACACTCTTCAACACATCTTAACAAGTCCATTTCCACCAAATGGATGACAAGATTCAAGCATGATCTCTTTGTGATCCTCCATTTGAACTTGCACATCGCAATCTTGATGACGATCACCACTTGATGTCATCCTCCATGGGTCGTATGTGATATTCCTATTGATGCAAACCCATGGAAACACACCTAACCCCACATAGAACTCTCAGGTAGACCATAGGTTAGTACACAAAGTGTAACGGACAATATTTACCATACCATGGAATCACTTGATCCCTCTCGGTAAATCTTGTACGCTTTGCGTGTTGATCAACTTGACTCACTCTTTGACTTCTTCTTGATCAACATTGTATCTTATCTTGTATCTTCATAAAGAAAGATGACGACTTGAAGGTAAACATGAATGCTCACACAATCTTCTTCTTCAAGACATGCTTGCAGTAAGATCAACTCTCACATGACCAATCTTTGGATAAAACCTTGAATAGCACCTTGGTCACCATATAAACTCCTTGAAACCAACAAATGGACTTCACGAAGTGCTATGGACAAATCCTTCAAATATAAATTAAGGCAACCATTAGTCCACAGGGATTATCATCAATTACCAAAACCACACATGGAGAAATATGCTCTAAAATGGGATCGTCGCTACCCAAAATCTGAGGCTTATCCTTGAGGCTACCCAAAATCCATATGTCTTGATGAACCACTAGGTGATGAACCACCCCAACCTGCATTGCCTGAAGTTATGAACATCTGGCACAGGTGCAAGGATGACCACTCGTTAGTTCAATGTGCATTTTTGTATGGCTTAGAACTGGGACTTCAAAGACGTTTTGAATGTCATGGAGCATATGAGATGTTCCCGGAGTCAGAGTTTATCTTTGAGAAGAATGCTCAGATCGAGAGGTATGAGACCTCTGATAAGTTCTATGCTTGCAAAATGGAGGAGAACGGGTCTCTCAGTGAACATGTGCTCAGAATGTGTGGGTACTCTAATCGTCTGGCTGAGCTGGGAATTGCTCTCCCGTCGGAGGCTATCACTGATAGAGTTCTTCAGTCACTGCCGCCAAGCTAAAAAGGCTTTGTGTTGAACTATAACATGCAAGGGATGAATAAGTCACTTGTCGAGCTGTTTGCGATGCTGAAAGTTGTAGAGTCAGAAACCCATAAGGAACATCAAGTGTTGATGGTCAACAAGACCACCAGTTTCAAGAAAAAATGGCAAGTGGAAGAAGGGTAACTCCAAAAAGGGTGGAAAAGTTGTTGCCCCTCCGACGAAGAAACCCAAGTCTGGACCCAAGCCGGAAACTGAGTGCTACCATTGCAAAGGAACTGGCCATTAGAAGTGGAACTGCCCCAAGTATTTGGTCGATAAGAAGGCAGCCAACGCCAAACAAGGTATATTTGATATACATGTTATTGATGTGTACCTCACCAGCTCTCATAGTAGTGCCTCGGTATTTGATACTGGTTCTGTTGCTCACATTTGCAACTCGAAACAGGAACTGCGGAATACTAGCGAAGGATGAAGTGAAGATGCGCATGGGAAATGGTTCCAAGGTTGATGTGATCATCGTCGACACAATCTCACTTCAGTTACCATCGAGATTAGTGATGAACTTAAATAATTGTTATTTAGTGTCTGCATTGAGCATGAACATTATATCTAGATCTTGTTTATTGCGAGACGGTTACTCATTTAAGTTAGAGAATAATGGATGTTCTATTTATATGAGTAATATCTTTTATGGTCATGCACCCAATGTGAGGGGTTCGTTCATATTGAATCTCGATAGTGATGACACTCATGTCCATAACATTGAGACCAAAAGATGTAGAGTTATTAATGATAGCGCCACTTTCTTGTGGCACTGCCGCTTACGTCATATTGGTGTAAAACGCATGAAGAAACTCCATGCTATGGAATCTTGGAGTCACTTGATTTTGAATCACTTGACACACACGAACCATGTCTCATGGGCAAGATGACTAAGACTCCGTTCTCCGGAACAATGGAACATACAAGTGACTTGTTGGAGATCATACATACTGATGTGTGCAGACCGATGAGCATAGAGGCATGCGGTGGATATCGTTATTTCCTCACTTTCACTGATGATTTGAGTAGGCATGTTTATATTTACTTGATGAAACACAAGTCTGAAACATTTGAAAAGTTCAAGCAATTTCAGACTGAAGTTGAAAATCATCGTAACAAGAAGATCAAATTCCTACGATCTAATCGAGGAGGTGAGTATCTGAGTTTCGAGTTTCGTGCTCACTTAAAACAATGTGGAATTATTTCACAGTTGACACCACCTGGAACACCACAACGCAATGGTGTGTCCGAATGTCATGATCGTACTTTATTATATATGGTGTGTTCTGTGATGTCTCTTACCGATTTGCCATTACCGTTTTGGGGCTATGCATTGGAAACAACTGCATTCACTTTAAATAGGGCACCATTAAAATCCATTGAGATGACACCATATGAGCTGTGGTATGGCAAAAAGCCAAAGTTGTCGTTTCTTAAAGTTTGGGGATGTGATGCTTATGTCAAAAAGCTTCAACCTGAAAAGCTGGAACCCAAAGCGGAAAAGTGTGTCTTCATAGGTTACCCAAAAGATATAGTTGGGTATACCTTCTATCTCAGATCCGAGGGCAAAGTGTTTGTCGCTAAGAACGGAGCTTTTCTTGAGAAAGAGTTTCTCTCGAAAGAATTGAGTGGGAGTAAGATAGAACTTGATGAGGTTGTAGAACCTTTGCTTCAACAAGATGGTGGCGCAAGATAGAAATAAATTTCTATCGAGGCTACACCAGTTGAATAGGAAGCTAATGATGGTGGTCATGAATCTTCAGATCAAGTTGCTATCGAACCTCGCAGGTCGACAAGGGCACGTACTGCTCCTGAGTGGTACGGGAATCCTGTCTTGTCAATCATGTTGTTACACAACAATGAGCCTGTGAATTATGGAGAAGAAATGGTGGGACCATATTCCAATAGATGGTTAGAAGCAATGAAATCCGAGATAGGATCTATGTATGAAAACAAAGTATGGACTTTGGAAGTATTACCTGAAGGCCGAAAGGCTATTCAGAACAAATGAATCTTTAAGAAGAAGACGGACGCGGACGGTAATGTGACCGTTTATAAAGCTCGAATTGTGGCAAATGGGTTTTCCAAAGTTCAAGGAGTTGACTACGATGAGACATTCTCACCCGTAGTGATGCTTAAGTCCGTCCGAATCATGTTAGCAATAGCTGCATTTTTCGATTATGAAATCTCGCAGATGGATGTCAAAATGGTGTTCCTTAACGGGTTTCTTAAGGAAGAGTTGTATATGATGCAACCCGAAGGTTTTGTCGACCCAGAGAATGCTAACAAAGTATGCAAGCTCCGGCGATCCATTTATGGACTGGTGCAAGCATCTCGGAGTTGGAATCAAGGTTTTGATGAAGTGATCAAGGCATTTGGGTTTATACAAGTTTGTGGAGAAGCTTGTATTTACAAGAAAGTGAGTGGGAGCTCTATAGTGTTTCTAATATTATATGTGGATGACATATTGCTGATTGGAAACGATATAGAATTTTTGGGAAGCACGAAGGATTACTTGAATAAGAGTTTTTCAATGAAGGGCCTAGGATAAGCTGCTTACATATTAGGCATCAAGATCTATAGAGATAGATCAAGGCGCCTAATAGGAATTTCACAAAGCACATACCTTGATAAGATTTTGAAGAAGTTCAAAATGGAACAATCCTAGAAGGGGTTCTTGCATGTGTTACAAGGTATAAAGTTGAGTAAGACTCAATGCCCAGTTACTGCAAAAGATAAAGAAACGATGAGTGTCGTCCCCTATGCTTCAGCCATAGGGTCTATCATGTATGCAATGTTGTGCACAAGACCGGATGTCAGCCTTGCCATAAGTATGGCACACAGGTTTCAAAGTAATCCAGGAATGGAGCACTCGACAACGGTTAAGAATAGAAGTACCTAGAAAGGACTAAGGAAATGTTTATCGCTTATGGAGGTGACGGAGAGCTCGTCGTAAAGGGTTACGTCGATGCAAGCTTTGACACTGATCCGAATGACTCTAAGTCACAAATCGGATACGTATATATTCTCAATGGGGGTGCAGTAAGCTGGTGCAGTTCCAAGCAAAGCGTCGTAGCTGATTATACATGGAAAGCGGAGTACATAGTTGCCTCGGAGACGGCTAAGGAGGGTGTCTGGATGAAGCACTTCATGTCAGATCTTGGAGTTGTGCCGAGCGCACTGGATCCAATAAATCTGTTCTGTAACAACACTGGTGCCATTGCTCTAGCTAAGGAACCAAGGTTTCACAAGAGGACCAGACACATAAAACGACACTTCAATGTCATCCATGGTTACATCAAGGAGGAGACCATAAATATTTGCAAAGTGCACACGAATCTGAATGTTGCAGACCCGCTGACTAAGCCTCTTCAATGAGATAAACATGACCAACACCAGAACTGTATGGGTGTTAAATTTGTTACATTGTAAATCACATAGAGATGTGATGCTAGATTATTGACTCTAGTGCAAGTGGGAGACTGTTGGAAATATGCCCTAGAGGCAATAATAAAATAGTTATTATTATATTTCATGTTTCAAGATAATCGTTTATTATCCATGCTATAATTGTATTGAATGGAAACATAAATACATGTGCGGATACATAGACAAAATACTGTCCCTAGTAAGACTCTAGTTGACTAGCTCATTGATCAAAGATGGTTAAGGTTTCCTAGCCATAGACAAATGTTGTCACTTGATAATAGGATCACATCATTAGGAGAATGATGTGATGGACAAGACCCAAACTACAAACGTAGCATGTGATCGTATTATTTTGTTGCTACTGTTTTCTGCATGTCAAGTATACATTCCTATGACCATGAGATCATGGAACTCACCAACACCGGAGGAATGCCTTGTGTGTATGAAATGTCACAACGTTACTGGGTGACTATAAAGGTGCTCTACAGGCATCTCCGAAGGTGTCCGTTGAGTTAGCATGGATCAAGACTGGGATTTGTCACTCCGTATGACGGAGAAGTATCTCAGGGCCCACTCGGTAATACAACATCACAAACAAGCCTTGCAAGCAATGTGACTAAAGAGTTAGCCACATGATCTTGTATTACGGAATGAGCAAAGAGACTTGGTGGTAACGAGATTGAAATAGGTATGAGGATACCGACGATCGAATCTCGGGCAAGTAACATACCGAAAGACAAAGGGAATGATATACGAGATTAAATGAATCCTTGACATAGAGGTTCAACCGATAAGATCTTCGTAGAATATGTAGGATCCAATATGGGCATCCAGGTCACGATGTTGGATATGGACCGGAGAGCGTCTCGGTCATGTCTACATAGTTCTCGAACCCGTAGGGTCTGCACACTTAAGGTTCGGTGATGTTTCGATATCGCTGAATTATTGATGTTGGTAACCGAAGGTTGTTCGGAGTCCCGTATGAGATATCGGACATCACGAAGGTTTCCGAAATGGTCCGGAAATGAAGATTCATATATAGGAAATATCCATTTGGCTTCCGGAAGGTTTTCGGGCATTACCGGTAAAGTACCGGGAGTGACGAATGGGTTTTGGATTTCTACCGGGGGGGCACTCACCCGAGAGAAGATCAAAAGGGTCCCAAGGGTGGCGCACCAGCCCCTAGTGGGCTCGTGGCCAACCCAAGAGGGCCTAGGTCGGACGAAGTGGGAGAAAAGGCAAGGAGAGGAGGCCAATCCAATTTCGGGTAGGACTCCTCCTCCTTCCAAGTGGAGTTGAAGGAGGACTCTTCCCTCTCACTCTTGTGCCGGACGAAACCCTAGGGGTTTCCCTAGGGTGCCTCCCCTTCCTCCCACCTATATATAGTGGAGGTGAGAGAGGCTTTTGGCACTCAAGCCAATGTGCAACTCTCTCTCCCTCCACAACTTCGACAACCTGTAACTAGATTAGTCTGGCACGACGAAGCCGTGCCGGAGTAGCTCCACCACCATCACCGTCACGTTGTCGTGCTGCCAGAGAATTCAGCTACCCCTTCGCCCCTATTGCTGGATCAAGAAGGCGGAGATCTTCACTGAGTTGTACGTGTGCTGAACGCGGAGGTGTCGTCTGTTCGGTACTAAATCAGAATGGAGTTCGTGGGACGGATCGTTATTGGATCACGAAGACGTTTGACTACATCAACCGCGTTTCTTAACGCTTCCCGCTTAGTGATCTACAAGGGTATGTGGATCTGATTTCCCCTCTCGTAGATGATCATCACCGTGATAGGTCTTTCGTGTGTAGGAATTTTTTTGTTTCCCATGCAACATTCCCGAATAGTATGGTGGAGCTGGAAGATGTTGCGATCCTTGGGGAGGGGCGACGTGGTGGTCAGCGGATACAGTCCGAGTGACACCCCAGCCGAGGCGGTCTCTTGCACCACGTGAGTCTTGGCCTTGATGCTCACTCGGCTGGGAGTCGGAGCCTGCTTCTGCACTTCTCCAACTACACAGGGGACATCAGCGTCAAGTTCAATCACATTCCGCGGCTCTGCACATGTTCACAAGACATTCAAAATGCCGCTCATATGGCTAAAGCCCGAGTCTCGAATGAATCACCATAAAAACTCAAGGGTTACCTTTACATGAAGCAACATCAACGTCGGCTCTACCTTTGTCAGAGATCTTGGGCTCCAGTGAATCAGTCGAAGTATCAAGCCTGCAACAGAAACAACAGAAATCCAATTATCACTCGGAACAAGTTTCTCAAACTGGGATGAATCACTCGGTGAAAATACTTACGCTAAAGCCACGGGTACGTCGAACTTGATGGGCGGCAGAATGGCCTTGCAAGGTTTGGAGCTTGTGATCTTAGGATACTTGGCGTCCTGGTCCGGCAGCGCCTCAGGCTCGCTCTGACCCCGTTTGGAGCTACGAGTCGGCATCGCCGATGCACTCGGCTTCGCCACTGATGGAGTTTTCAGGGCGCCGACACGGACTCCAGGGTCCTGACGCGCCTGGGAATGGGTCTTGACGGGAACTTTGTCAAACGGAGAAGATCCCACCTCGTCCTCGTGCTCGTCTTTGCTCTCCTCCGTCTCCTCATCATCGTCGTCATCATCATCGTCGTCCTCCGAGCCCTTCAGGTGCTCAGTGTCCTAGTTCTCAGTGTCATTCTCCACGTTAATGGGTGAATGGTCAACCGTTGGGATGGAACTAACCAGCCATGTAAATGCCTATCGAATGAAGAAAGCAAAAAACACAAGCATGAGTTGAAGCAATGACGAAGTTCACTCGGTCCAGATACTCGATAGCTTACCTCATTCGGCAGCTGCTCCGCCAAGAAAGGGGCACGTGCGTGGAGCCCGTGAGATTGTCCCACACCAAAGTGATGGCCCTAAGTTTATTCTCCAATGCCTCTTCCCCGATCTCCTCTGGATGAACACTGGTTGGATCACTCGGCCCTTCATATTTCCACATTGGATGGGCTCTGGCCTGGAGAGGCTGGACCCTATGCTGGAAGAAGACTTCCAGGAGGTCCATCCCGTTCACACAATTCCGCATCAAGGTAACTAACGCTCTCACCAAGATATCTACATCGGTCTTCTCCTCCTTGGATACGGTCAAGGAAGGAGCCGACTGGATCCTATCAACAGTATAGGGAGGGAGGCCCGGATGACCCTCGCAGACTGGGACGTCTCGGCAGTAGAACCAAGAATCCTGCTAGTTCTTCATCAAATCCGGAAAATTCATCCACGGGAAGCTACTCTTGCCCCTGAGCTGAATACCTAATCCTTCACAAGGCTGCACTACATTGGTCTTCCCCCCGACGGAGAAGATTTCTTCACGGTCATCATTCGACACGTGAACAAGCGCTTGAACAGCCCTCAATGCGGATGACACCCGAGGAAGTTCTTGCAAAGGGATACAAATGTGGCTAAGTACGATACAACGTTGGGGGGAAGTTGGTGGAGTTGAGCCCCAAAGAAACCAAGAAACGCTCAGAAAAGGGATGCGGAGGCAAGGAAAAACCTATCTCGATGTGGGTGACTACTACGTCGACAGAAACCTTCTGTCGTCTCTTGAGCTTGCGTTGGTTTCTCCCTTGAAGAGGAAAGGGTGATGCAGCACATGAGCAGTAAGTATTTCCCTCAGTTTGAGAACCAAGGTATCAATCCAGTAGGAGAACCTCGTCAAGTCCAGAGTACCTGCACAAACACAAAGAGCTTGCACCCAACGCTGTAAAGGGGTTGTCAATCCCTTCAAGATTGATTGCAAAGTGAGATCTGAAGGCGGAAAGTGCAACGAAGTAAAAGAGTAAGGCTGAAAATATGGTGTGGAGTAGACCTGGGGCCATAGTGTTCACTAGAGGCTTCTCTCAAAATAGCAAGTATTATGGTGGGTGAACAAATTGTTGTCAAGCAATTGATAGAACCGCGCAAAGTCATGACGATATCTAAGCCAATGATCATACATATATGCATCACGTCCGAGACAAGTAGACCGATACTTTCGGCATCTACTACTATTACTCCACACATCAACCGCTATCCAACATGCATCTAGTATTGAGTTCATGATGAACAGAGTAACGCCTTAAGCAAGATGACATGATGTAGAGGGATAATCTCAAATCAATGATTAAAACACCATCTTTTTACCCTTGATGGCAACAACACGATGCGTGCCTCGCTACACCTTCTGTCACTGGGTGAGGTCACCGCACGGTATGAACCCAAAACCAAGCACTTCTCCTATTGCAAGAATCATAGATAAAGCTGGCCAAACAAAACCCACAACTCGAAGAGAATTACAAGGATATGAAATCATGCATAAAAGAGATCAGAAGAAACTCAAATAAGATTCATAGATAATCTGATCATAAATCCACAATTCATCGGATCTCGACAAACACACCGCAAAAGAAGATTACATCGGATAGATCTCCATAAAGATCATGGAGAACTTTGTATTGAAGATCCAAGAGAGAGAAGAAGCCATCTAGCTACTAGCTATGGACCCGTAGGTCTACCGTGAACTACTCATGCATCATCGGAGAGGTCATGGTGTTGATGAAGAAGCCCTCCGTATCCAAATCCCCCCTCCGACAGGGCACCACAACGTGCCCCAGATGGGATCTTGCGGAGACAGAAGCTTGCGGCGGCAAAAAAGTACTTTCGATGATCTCTTGATTTTTTCTGGAATTTTTGGGAATATATAGCCGAAAGACCTAGGGTAGAGGTGGCCCAGGGAGCCCACAAGCCTTGGAGGCATGGGCCCCCCTGGCCACAGCTAGGGGGCTTGTGGGGTCCCTGGTGACCCCCTGCCTTGGTTCTCAAGTTCCCCGATCTTATTCTGTTTCGGAAAATATCTTTTTGGAAGTTTCTTTCCGTTTGGACTCTGTTTAAAATCCTCCTCTGAAAAGGGTCAAAAACACGGAAAAAACAGAATTGGCACTTGCCACTGAGTTAATAAGTTAGTCCCAAAAAAGATATAAAAGGCATACAAAACATCCAAAGTTTGACAAGATAATAGCATGAAACCATCAAAAAATATAGATCCGTTGGAGACGTATCAAGCATCCGCAAGCTTAACTCATGCTCGTCCTCGAGTAGGGAAGTGATAAAGACTGAATTTTTGATGTGGAATGCTACCTAGCATAATTGTCCTTTGTAACTTCTTTCGTGTGACATGAATGTTCAGATCCGTAAGATTCAAAACAATAGTTTGCTATTGACATGAAAACAATAATACTTCAAGCAAACTAACAAGGTAATCATGAACTTTCAAAATAACAAGGCCGAAGAAAGTTATCCCTACAAAATCATATAGTCTGGCTATGCTCCATCATCCTCACACAACTAATTTAAATCATGCACAACCCCAGTATTGGCCAAGTAATTGTTTTCGCACTCTTACTTTCTCAAACTTTTTATAACTATCACGCAATACATGAGCGTGAGCCATGGATATAGCACTATATGTGGAATAGAGTGTGGTGGTGGTTGTGACACAAAAAAGGAGGAGATGATCACATTGACTCGGCGTATCAAAGGGCTATGGAGATGCCCATTAATAGATATCAATGTGAATGAGTAGGGATTGCCATACAAAGGATGCACTAGAGCATAAGTATGTGAGATCTCAAAAAGGAGAACTAGTGGGTGTGCATCCAACTTGCTTGATCACGAAGACCTAGGGAAATTTGAGGAAGCCCATCATTGGAATATACAAGCCAAGTTATATAATGAAGATTCCCACTAGCATATGGTGATGACGAAACGAGAGGCTCTCAATCATGAAGAACATGGTGTTATTATGAAGCACAAGTGTGGAAAAAGATAGTAGCATTGTCCTTCTCTCTTTTTCTCTCTTTTTTTATTTGGGCTCTTGGGCCTCTCTTTTTTTTGTTTGGGCTCTTTGGCCTCTTTTTTTTATTTCCTAACATGGGACAATGCTCTAATAACGATGATCATCACACTTTTATTTACTCACATCTCAAAGCTTAGAACGATGATGACTCTATAGGAAATGCCTCCGGCAGTGTACCGGGATGTGCAACGATCTAGCTTGGCGTATGATGTTGAAAACATCTCGCTAGCTATCTTAAGATCATACAATGGCAATATGAGAGTGACGGCACAAGTCATGAGACGGAACGGTGGGAGTTGCATGGAAATATATCTCAGAATGGCTATGAAAATGCCATAGTAGGTAGGTATGGTGGCTGTTTTGAGGAAGGCATATGGTGGGTTTGTGCACCGGCGAAAGTTGCGCGGCACTAGAGAGGCTAGCAATGGTGGAAGGTGAAAGTGCATCTATACCATGGACTCACATTAGTCATGAAGAACTCACATACTTGTTGCGAAAGTTTTTATTAGTAATCGAAACAAAGTGCTAAACGCATACTCCTAGGGGAAGGGTTGGTAGGTGTTAACCATCGCGCGATCCCGACCTTAACACAAAGGATGACAATCAATAGACCAACTATGCTCTGACTTCCTAACATAGCGGTTCACCATACGTGCATGTTACGGGAATCACTAACTTCAACACAAGTATTTCTAGATTCACAACACCCTACTAACATAGCTCTTAATATTACCAAATCCACGTCTCAAAACTAATTGAGAGGAATCAAGACTTCTCTTTCTACTCAATGCACATGAAGATGGAGGTTTTTGTATCCTTTTTGGGTACCTATCACCTTTTGGGACTACTTTCATAGCACAAACCAACTACCAAGTCACGCACCGCCATGCTCTAAAAGATCTAAGTGAAGCACAAAGAGCAAAATTATCTAGCTCAAAAGATATAAGTGAAGCACGATGAGCATTCTAGCAAATTCATGATGAGTGCATGTCTCTCTCAAAAGGTGTGCAGCAAGGATGATTGTGACACAACCAAAGGAAAAGACTCCTACGATACAAAACGCTCCAAGCAAAGAACATATCATGTGGTGAATAAAAATACAGCTCCAAGTAATGTTACCGATGGATTGAAGACGAAAGAGGGATGCCTTCCCGGGGCATCCCCAAGCTTAGGATTTTTGGTGTCCTTGAATTTGGCCAGGGATGCCTTGGGCATCCCATAGCTTGAGCTCTCTCCGCTCTTTATCTCTTTGTCCATGAGAATATCACCCAAAACTTGAAAACTTCACAACACAAAACTTAAACAGAAACTCGTGATATCATTAGCACAAGAAAACAAACTATCACCTCTTTAGGTATTGTAGCAATCTTGATTTCTATTTATATTGGTTTTATATTACTCTATTCTCACTTTTCCATGGCTAGTACCCCCCCCCCCCCCCCGATACTATCCATAGTTTCATCAAAACAAGCAACCAACTCAACAAAAACAGAATCTGTCAAAAATAGACCAGTCTGTAGCAATCTGTATACTTTGTATACTTCTAGTATCTCAAAAATTCTGAAAACTTACGACTGCCTGTTCAAAAGGCATATCAACCAGAAGCAAAAAGAATCAACTCAAAATCTCTTTCTTAATAAAAATGAAAAATAATCTCGTGAGCGATAAGTTTCTGTCTTTTTCCAGCACGATCAAATAACCATCACCAAGACTAGTCATAAAGATTTTGCTTGGCTCAAAAACAAAAAGAAACACAATCATAACAGAATTATGATAGTGTGGACGCAACAAAACAGAAAGAAAAAGATAAATCCATTGGGTTGCATCCCAACAAGCGCTATTGTTTAACGCCCTTAGCTAGGCATAAGGCGATAGAATCACGTATTGTCGTCTTTGGTGCTCAAACCATAAGTAGCCCTCATCATGGATTCATAAGGCAATCGTATTTTCTTTCTAGAAAAGTGCTCCATGCCCTTCTTTAAAGGAAATTGAAATCTAATATTCCCTTCCTTCATATCGATGATAGCACCGATAGTCCTTAGGAAAGGTCTACCAAGAATGATAGGGCATGTAGGATTGCAATCAATGTCAAGCACAATGAAATCCACGGGTACATAGTTCCTATTTGCAATAATAAGAACATCATTGATCCTTCCCATGGGTTTCTTGACAGTAGAATCCGCAAGATGCCAATTAAGAGAACACTCTTCAATCTCATTAAAACCCAGAGCATCACATAAAGACTTTGGAATCGCGGAAACACTAGCACCCAAATCACACAAAGCATTGCATTCAAAGTTTTTGATTTTGATTTTGATAGTAGCTTCCCACTCATCATGACGCTTTCTAGGGATAGAGACTTCCAATTCAAGTTTCTATTCAAGAGATATTATCATAGCTTCGACGATATGATCGGTAAAGGCCTTGTTTTGGCTATAAGCGTGTGGAGAGTTTAGCATGGATTGCATCAAAGAAATGCATTCAATCAAGGAGCAACTGTCATAATTGAATTCCTTGAAATCCAAAGTAGTATTTTCGTTACTACTCAAAGTTTTAATATCTTCTACTCCACTTTCAATGCTTTTAGCATCAAGATAGGTGGACTCCGAATCATTGGGGCGTTTTTCAACCAAAGTGGATTCATATCCAACCCCATCACCATTAGGTTTGACACAAGAAAACGAAGATTCAATGGGATTCACACCAAGCATTTTAAGATCTTCGTGATTCTTATCACGAGAACACGCCTTTTTAAGCCATTCATGTCTAGAACGAATTTGGGCGGTTCTTTCTTTGCTCTCACTCATGGAAACATGCATAGCTTTCAAAGTTTCATCCATGTTGATCTTGGTAGGAGCACATCTAACTTTCAAAGCATCAATATCACTAGACATTCTATCAACGCTCTTAGCCAAATCGTCAATTTTGAGTAGTTTTTCCTCAATGGACGCATTGAAAATCTTTTGCGAGTTGATAAACTCTTTGATATTACTCTCTAGATCAGAGGGTAATCTATTGTAATTTCCATGAGTATTGTTGTAGGAGTTGCCAAAGTTATTAGAGGGGTTACTAGGAAAAGGCCTAGGAACATAGTTTCCTCTAAAAGCATTGTCGTTGCCAAAATTGTTCCTACCAACAAAATTAACGTCCAAGCTAGCGTTGCTACTCTCAATCAAAGAAGACAAGGGCATATCATTAGGATCTAAAGGAGCACTTCTACCAGCAACCAAATTCATTAACTCATCCATCTTAGCACTCAAGGAGTTAATTTCTTCTATAGCGTGTACCTTCTTACTAGTAGGTGACCTTTCAGTGTGCCACTGAGAGTAGTTCGTCATGATAGTGTCTAGGAGTTTTGTGGCTTCTCCTAACGTGATTTCCATGAACGTTCCACCTGAGGCGGAGTCCAAGATATTTCTAGAAGTGAAATTCAAGCCAGCGTAGAAGATTTGAATAATCATCCAAAGACTCAAGCCATGAGCGGGACAATTTCTAATCATTAATTTCATCCTCTCCCAAGATTGTGCAACATGTTCAAGATCAAGTTGCTTAAAATTCATGATATCAATACGGAGAGAGATAATCTTAGCCTGCGGAAAATACTTGGATATATAAGACTCTTTGCACTTATCCCAAGAATCAATACTATTTTGGGGCAAAGACGAAAACCAAGTTTTTGCTCGATCTCGCAACGAGAAAGGAAAAAAGCTTCAATTTAATCACATCATTATCCACATCTTTCTTCTTTTGCATATCGCAAAGCTCAATGAAGGTATTAAGATGGGATGCGGCATCTTCACTAGGAAGGCCGGAGAATTGATCTTTCATAACGAGATTCAACAAAGCGGCATTGATTTCGTATGACTCCGCACTAGTGGCGGGAGCAATCGGAGTACTAATAAAATCATTATTATTAGTATTCGAGAAGTCACAAAGTTTGGTGTTTTCAGTCATGGTGACTTCAGCAAGCAAGCAAGCACACAAGCGAACAAAGAGCAAGCGAGAGAAAAGGGCGAACGAAAAGGCAAACGAAAAAGGCAAATCTTTTCGTAATTTTTTGTTTTTGAGAAGTGGGGGAGAGGAAAACGAGAGGCAAAAAAAAGTAAATGCAAGAGATGAGATTGTGGCACTTACTTTGATGAGTTCTTGACTTGATCCTCCCTGGCAACGGCGCCAGAAATCCTTCTGCTACGTCGACAGAAACCTTTTGTCGTTTCTTGAGCTTGCGTTTGTTTTTCCCTTGAAGAGGAAAGGGTGATGCAGCATAGGAGCAGTAAGTATTTGCCTCAGTTTGAGAACCAAGGTATCAATCCAGTAGGAGAACCTCGTCAAGTCCAGAGTACCTGCACAAACACAAAGAGCTTGCACCCAACGTTGTAAAGGGATTGTCAATCCCTTCAAGATTGATTGCAAAGTGAGATCTGAAGGCGGAAAGTGCAACGAAGTAAAAGAGTAAGGCTGAAAATATGGTGTGGAGTAGACCCGGGGGCCATAGTGTTCACTAGAGGCTTCTCTCAAAATAGCAAGTATTATGGTGGGTGAACAAATTACTGTCGAGCAATTGATAGAACCGCGCAAAGTCATGACGATATCTAAGGCAATGATCATGCATATAGGCATCACGTCCGAGACAAGTAGACCGATACTTTCTGCA
Organism: Hordeum vulgare subsp. vulgare; assembly: GCF_904849725.1. Taxonomy (NCBI): domain Eukaryota; kingdom Viridiplantae; phylum Streptophyta; class Magnoliopsida; order Poales; family Poaceae; genus Hordeum; species Hordeum vulgare. Next base: position 399,067,434 of record NC_058519.1, read on the forward strand.
TCTACTACTATTACTCCACTCATCGACCGCTATCGAGCATGCATCTAGTGTATTGAGGTCATGACGAACAGAGTAACGCCTTAAGCAAGATGACAAGGTGTAAAGGGATAATCTCAAACCAATGATGAAAACCCCATCTTTTTACCCTTGATGGCAACAACACGATGCGTGCCGACCTGCATAAGGTGATAGAATCACGTATTGTCGTCTTTGGTGCTCAAACCATAAGTAGCCCTCATCATGGATTCGTAAGGCAATCTTATTTTCTTTCTAGGAAAGTGCTCCATGCCCTTCTTTAAAGGAAATTGAAATCTAATATTCCCTTCCTTCATATCGATGATAGCACCGATAGTCCTTAGGAAAGGTCTACCAAGAATGATAGGGCATGTAGGATTGCAATCAATGTCAAGCACAATGAAATCCACGGGTACATAGTTCCTATTTGCAATAATAAGAACATCATTGATCCTTCCCATGGGTTTCTTGACAGTAGAATCCGCAAGATGCAAATTAAGAGAACACTCTTCAATCTCATTAAAACCCAAAGCATCACATAAAGACTTTGGAATTGCGGAAACACTAGCACCCAAATCACACAAAGCATTGCATTCATAGTTTTTGATTTTGATTTTGATAGTAGGTTCCCACTCATCATGAAGCTTTCTAGGGATAGAGACTTCCAATTCAAGTTTCTCTTCAAGAGATTTTATCATAGCTTCGACGATATGATTGGTAAAGGCCTTGTTTTGGCTATAAGCGTGTGGAGAGTTTAGCATGGATTGCATCAAGGAAATGCATTCAATCAAGGAGCAACTGTCATAATTGAATTCCTTGAAATCCAAAGTAGTAATTTCGTTACTACTCAAAGTTTTAATATCTTTTACTCCACTTTTAATGCTTTTAGCATCAAGATAGGTGGACTCCGAATCATTGGGGAGTTTTTTAACCAAAGTGGATTCATATCCAACCCCATCACCATTAGGTTTGACACAAGAAAACGAAGATTCAATGGGAGTCACACCAAGCACTTTAAGATGTTCGTGATTCTTATCACGAGAACACGCCTTTTTAAGCCATTCATGTCTAGCACGAATTTGGGCGGTTCTTTCTTTGCTCTCACTCATGGAAACATGCATAGCTTTCAAAGTTTCATCCATGTTGATCTTGGGAGGAGCACATATAACTTTCAAAGCATCAATATCACTAGACATTCTATCAACGCTCTTAGCCAAATAGTCAATTTTGAGTGTTTTTCCTCAATGGACGCATTGAAAATCTTTTGCGAGTTGATAGACTCTTTGATATTACTCTCTATATCAGAGTGTAATATATTGTAACTTCCATGAGTATTGTTGTAGGAGTTGCCAAAGTTATTAGAGGGGTTACTAGGAAAAGGCCTAGGAACATAGTTTCCTCTAAAAGCATTGTTGTTGCCAAAATTGTTCCTACCAACAAAATTAACGTCCAAGCTAGCGTTGCTACTCTCAATCAAAGAAGACAAGGGCATATCATTAGGATCTAAAGGAGCAATTCTACTAGCAACCAAATTCATTAACTCATCCATCTTAGCACTCAACGAGTTAATTTCTTTTATAGCGTGTACCTTCTTACTAGTAGGTGACCTTTCAGTGTGCCACTGAGAGTAGTTCGTCATGATATTGTCTAGGAGTTTTGTGGCTTCTCCTAACATGATTTCCATGAACGTTCCACCTGAGGCGGAGTCCAAGATATTTCTAGAAGCGAAATTCAAGCCAACGTAGAAGATTTGAATAATCATCCAAAGACTCAAGCCATGAGCGGGACAATTTCTAATCATCAATTTCATCCTCTCCCAAGATTGTGCAACATGTTCAAGATCAATTTGCTTAAAATTCATGATATCATTACGGAGAGAGATAATCTTATCCTACGGAAAATACTTGGATATATAAGACTCTTTGCACTTATCCCAAGAATCAATACTATTTTTGGGCAAAGACGAAAACCAACTTTTTGCTCGATCTCGCAACAAGAAAGGAAAAACCTTCCATTTAATCACATCATTATCCACATCTTTCTTCTTTTGCATATCGCAAAGCTCAATGAAGGTATTAAGATGGTGAAAAGGATCGAGATGGACCTAGAGGGGGGTGAATAGGTACAGTTCCAAGTTTTAATAATTACTTAGCAATTTTAGGCAAAAGTGCGGAATATGAGTGTAGGCCTAATAATTTCTATGACAAGGAGTAATCTATTTAGAGTGGAGTAAGGCAAGTGGTAAACAATAATCAAATACAAGTACGTAATAAGGATTAACACAAGTAGAGAGTTAGGGTTAGGAATAACCGAAACTCCAACAGAGACAAGGATGTATCCCGATGTTCACTTCCTTGGAGGGAAGCTACGTCATCGTTAGAGGGGCGGATGTTACCACGAAGGCACACCAACGCCACGAAGGCTCACCCTATTCTCCCTTTGAAATAACTCCACGAAGGCGTTTCTCAACCACTAGTGGTAAGCCTTGAGGTGGCTTCCAAACCTTCACAAACTTTCCGGGGAAAATCACAATGGTTTGATTCCTCTTCAAAGACTCCTACCGCCTAGGAGTCTCCAACCTCCAAGAGTAACAAGATCACGGGGATTGCTCAAAACTTGCTCAAATCACAAATCACTTTGGTGGGAAGGAGGAGAAGGAGACGATCTATCTTTTGATTGGAACAACACTCAAAGGGACTCACAAATGCTCTTGGGATCTAAGATTTGGTGTAGACAAGAGTGAGTGAGAAGAAAGGTGTTCTTGGATGTGTTCTAGCTGTATTGGACACCCTCTCACCAAGTGGGAGGGTGTATATATAGTGGGGAGTGTAAAACAGCCGTTGGGGACACTTTAAGTCACACAGGATTCGGACGTCCGGCAGTTTACGGAAGTCCGGGCGTCCGCAAGGGGTCGGACGTCCGACAGGGGTCGGTCGTCCGAGAGCTGTAGATATGTCTGGAAACACTGTGAGTTGAACAGGGACCGGACGCCCGGAGAAGGCCGGAAATCTGAGTTATTCGACTCAACTTCTTATGGTGCAAGGTTCCGGATTTCCGAAGGGGGACGGACGTCCGGCCCTCGGACGTCCGGAGGGAGCCGGAGACCCGAGTTATATGGCTCACGTTCTTCTGGTGCAGGGCTCCGGATTTCCGAAGCTGGTCGGTCGACCGGCCCTCGGATGTCCGGAGGGAGCCGGAAATCCGAGTTATAGGGCTCAAGTTCTTCTGGTGCAGAGCTCCGGATTTCCGAAGCCTGTCGGTCGTCCGACCCTTGACCGAACCTCGGACGTCCGGAGGGAGCCGGAAGTCTGAGGCATTAGACCTGTTTTGAGATAGGAGCAGAGTAGAGAATATGCGGTATTGAGCAGAATAGTGAAGATGCGGTATGAGCAAGTTCATCGCAAAACCTGTGATCCCCTCTTAATAGTGCGGGATCCCTATACTCAAGAATAGTAAACTCAAAAGGATAGTCTACATCATCTTTTCTCAATCCCGAGCCTTCTTGACATATAAATCCCGATCTTCTCAGACCACCTTTGGCACATAATTCTCAATCTACTAAAGTACTTGCCATCCTGAGATACACTCAACAAATAGGATTAGTTTCCTATGTATGTGTTGTCATTAACACCAAAAGTCGATTAGGGGCATAGCATGCACTTTCAATCTCCCCCTTTTTAGTAGTTGATGGCAACATATACATAGGTCTCAAAAAGATTTAACATACATTATAGCCTTGGAGAGATTTAGTATGGAGCTCCCCCATAGTATGTGCATGATAAAATATCGGAGCTCCCTTTTAATGTGTGTATCGAACATATAATGGATCATCATGTAAAGATAATAGATCATCATAGAAAGACAATAGATCATCATAGAAGTAGTGGAGCAAAACATAATAGCCTATGATGATATCATAGCAATCCATAGCAATCACAACATTCATAAGTAGCCATACATGAGTGTATCCATTACATTACTCAACCATGCAAATTTAGACTAAATCTCCAAAGACTAAAAACTACGATACATTACTCCCCTTTTGGCACCAAGTACCAAAAAGGGAGGCACCAACAGCATCAACCATGCTCAGAGCTCATCAGCATCATCCTCATCGTCAGGCAAGCCACTGCCACCAGCCTCGTCAAGGAAATCAGCCCACTCAGGACCAGATGGGAAGCCAAAGTCGGAAGGAGGAGCAGCAGGAAGGGCCTCATCATCACTCACATCAAGAGCGCCCGAGTCTCTCAGACGAGCCTTGAGGGCATTCTTGGAGGAGACTAGGCGAGAAACCACATCATGGGTTTGACCACACTGGAAAGAGACGGCCTTCATCATAGCAAAATGTGGCTTGCCAATGAATTTGGCAAAGCGACCGAGAGGAGAGGAGCTAGATGAGGGGGTTGCTGACCGGGCAGCAGTGCGGCGAGTGGATGTGGAGGGTGGGGTTTTCTTGGGAGCATAGTTATCCGCCATGTGAGCGGGAATGACCCACTTGTGATGTGTGTGAGTGACAGCAACAGAGAAATCAGCAAGATGATTAATAAGAGCCTGGATGAAGGGGGCATGAGGGAAAGCTCGCTTGTATTGAAAACTAGCAAGCCAAATCTCATGCCATAGAAAGTGAGGCACATTAATTTTGCTCTCGGGGTGCTCGTACAAGTGTGACATGATGTCAATACAGTAGCCACTGCAAGAGCCCTTATCACCCATCTTGGGATAGATGGTGCGGATAAGACACTGAAAGATGATAAAGTAAGGTGAACGCCAGATGGATACCTGGTTAAGATCCTTCATACGTTCATCCACATCAAGCTCACAGAGTGGTTTGAGGAGATACCCACACGCCTCAATGGACTTAGGTGCATGGTTAGGATCATTCCTATGTATTTTGAAGCCGGAGTTGGGGAAACCAAGTGCGGCAACAAACGTACCATAAGAAGCTGTGAAGCGAACGTCAGAGGTGATCCAGCTAACAGTGTGGTTTGGACCAAAGAAGCATGTTGCATAGAACTTGTGAATGGAAGCAGCGTTAAAATCACGATGAAAAGAAAACGGGGCAGCAAGCCCCGATGCCTCAATAAGCTCAATGGCACCCGGGTATTTCGCCGGGTGCATGCGAATATGCTCAAGATCTATGAAGTGATGAACAGAGAGACCCTTAGGAACTATGACTGTAGTAAAAATGTCCGCCTGCACGTGTGTGCGAAAACGTGAGTCCGTAGAGTCACGTACGACAGAGAATGGATCAATGTCGCGGCGGAAAGTGAGGTATGGAGACTTGGCAAGCGTGGTGAAGTTTGTGACTTCACGACCTAAGGTAGCAGGGGGTTCAAGTGAGATGCGACGAGCTTCACCTGCGGGCTGAGCAGGAGGAGGTGGTGGCATATAGGACGCCCTGCGAGTCCCGGGCTTTGGCATGGACCTCCGAACGGTGGGCTGGTCATCACGGTCCTCGGCGGCAAGCTCATCCTCGAAGTCAGAGCCATCACCATCAGACGACGAGGGGAGCTGTTGAGACGGAGGACGCCGGGCAGTCCATTTGAAGGGATGACATTGCCCTTCCGAGTCCGACCCCGTGCCAGTAGGGGCATGAGTGGATGAGCCAGCAGCGTCCTTCCGGGCGGCGTGCTTAACCCTGGGCATGGTGCACAACAACCTACATGGATGGAAACCCAAATGAGGAACGAACATGGTCAAACCAGATGAACGAACACGTGGACTTGGGAGAGAGGGAACCAAACGCGAGGGGAACGGAGGAGATACCTGCAGATGGATCCCGTGGAGGAAGAAGAGGAAGAAGAGAAGGATCTGCGGAGGAGATCAGGCAGATCTCGGGAGTGGCGGCGCGGGCGAGCGCTGCTGGTGCTGGCGGCGGCGGCTGCTGGGGAAAAAGGGGGCGCGTGAGGGCTAGGGAAAAGCCCAGCCCCGCGCCCATCTATTTATAGGCCCCGATGTGTCGGACTTCCAGAGAGGATTTTGCCGTCGGACGACCAACACTGGTCGAACGTTCGGAATGAGGTTAGCCGCCGGATGTCCGAGACACGTCGGACGACCGAGAGAGAGGAGGAGGCAGAGGCTGATTCTGGAATTTTTGATGATGAGATGATGATTTTTCATGGTTTCTCACAAAGAGCACGAACATAGTTGCATACAAGCATTACATATACTACTTGTGGACAAAAGTTGATTTATGCATACTTTGTAAGCTCAAAACACAAAATTATGACCCACTCCCCCTAAATGCATGCCCACATCAAGACACAAACATAATGTGAGTGCGTGTATGTGTGCAAGGTTTCAAGTTATGTTATCAAGCTCCAAGATACCAAGTTCACGCCTAAGTTGACAGAACCTAGCTACGCTAAGTGGCTTGGTGAAAATGTCGGCGAGCTGCATGTCGGTACCCACATGGGTAATATCAATGTCACCCTTTTGCACATGGTCTCTCAAGAAATGATACCTAATATCAATATGTTTTGTGCGAGGGTGATCAATGGGGTTCTCGGAGATCTTTATGGCACTTTCATTATCACAGAGAAGAGGAACATGTTGATACGTGATACCATAATCCTTTAGGGTTTGCCTCATCCATAGCAGTTGGGTTGCACAGCTTGCGGCTGCAATATATTCGGCCTCGGCCATGGAGAGAGAAACACAGTTCTGCTTTTTCGAGGACCAACTTACCAAGGAGCGTCCAAGAAACTGACATGCACCGAAAGTGGATTTCCGTCCCACTTTGTCACCGGCCCAATCTGCATCGGAGTACCCAATAAGATCGAACTTTGCATCCTTAGGGTACCATAAGCCTAACTTTGGGGTGTGAACAAGGTATCTAAGAATATGCTTAACCGTCGTATGATGGCTTTCCCTAGGGGAAGCTTGAAATCTAGCACATATGCCTACACTTAACATGATGTCCGGTCTAGATGCGCAAAGATAAAGTAGCGAACCAATCATGGAGCGGTAAGTAGATGGGTCAAAAGGAATACCGTTGGTGTCTTCATTTAGAACTACATCTGTGGCCATGGGTGTCTTCATTGGTTTAGCATTTGTCATATCAAAGTTTTCAAGAATGTCCTTGAGGTACTTAGTTTGAGACAATAAAATCCCTTCTTGAAATTGTTGTATTTGAAACCCAAGAAAGAACTTCAAGTCTGTGTTGAGTGACATCTCAAAGGTCTTGGTCATGGACGCCGCAAACTTCTTGCATAAATGGATGTTAGGAGAACCAAAAATGATGTCATCTACATAGATTTGGCATAAGATCAAGTCACCATTTTTCCTCTTAGTAAAAAGAGTGGGATCGATCACCCCCACCACAAAACCATCATCGAGAAGGAACTTCTTAAGATGATCGTACCAAGCACGGGGTGCTTGTTTGAGGCCATACAGAGCCTTGTGAAGTTTGTATACATGGTCTTTGTGGTGAGGGTCAACAAACCCAGGTGGTTGTGATACATATACCTCTTCTTGTAGAGGACCGTTAAGAAAAGAACTTTTCACATCCATTTGATGCAAAGTAAAACCATTGAAAGCAGCATAGGCCAATAAAATGCGAATGGATTCAAGACGAGCAACAGGGGCGAAAGTCTCACCAAAGTCCAAACCTTCAACTTGGGAGTACCCCTGTGCTACTAACCTTGCCTTGTTGCGTAGGACAGTCCCATTCTCATCTTCCTTGTTCTTGAAAATCCATTTAGTTCCAATGACATTATGTTCCTCAGTTGGTCGTTCTACCAATGACCATACTTCGTTGCGTGTAAAACTGTTTAACTCTTCTTGCATAGCAAGGAGCCAGTCATTGTCACACAATGCATCATGAACCCTGTGTGGCACGGTACTAGAGACAAATGAAAAGTGAGCACAAAAGTTTGTTAACTGTTTACGAGTCACTCTACCTTCCGACACGCCGGTGAGGATTTGATCAATATCAACACGACCGGCCACACGTGGCATGATGGAGGTCAGGGTTTCACGAGGTTCGACTTCGTTTCCATCATCAACGTCCTCAACATATGGATCATTTATGTGCGGAGGAAGATATTCCTCTTCGCGTTGCACCTGTTGAGGTTCATCATCAAGCATATCCACACTTTGGTCTAGCTCTTGAAGATCAACTTGTTCTTGAGTGTGATCAAAGTGAGAGACATGTTCTCCCACTTGATCCTCAACAACTGGCATGATATGTGTGCTAGTATCTTGTGGAGGTACGGGCAGTGAACTGTCTTGAGGATGATAAATACTCTCATCATCTTCATCATCATCATGGGGTCTTTGTTCCATGGGAATAAGTGCACCTACACCCATGTTCAAGATATCTTGTGAGGAGTCTTCTTCACCTGCATCACTTAGACCAACTTGCTCCCCATGGGAGCGGTTAAATTCATCAAACGTCACGTCACAGGTTTCTATAACACATCATGTGGATTTGTTGTAGACTATGTAGGCGTGAGAGTTTGATCCATAGCCAACAAAAATCCCTCCAGTTGTTTTGGATTGAAATTTTCCTAACCGTTCCCGTTTGTTGAGGATGAAACACTTGCATCCAAACACACGAAAGTACTTAACATTGGGCTTGTTCCCAGTTAGGAGCTCATATGGAGTCTTCTCCAATATTGATCGAAGGAAGAGCCGGTTTGATGCATGACATGCTGTGTTAACGGCCTCAACCCAAAAACTATGTGGTGACTTGTATTCGTCTAACATGGACCTTGCCATTTCCACAAGTGTCCGGTTCTTCCTCTCTGCCACACCATTTTGCTGAGGGGTGTAAGGTGCGGAGTACTGATGTTCAATTCCCTCATCACTAAGAAATTCTTCTAGGGTGTAGTTCTTGAACTCAGAGCCATTATCACTTCTTATTGCCTTGATGTACTTGTCAAACTTCTGCTGGGCTTGTTTGGCAAAATCAATGAAGGTGATCTTCGTCTCGTCCTTGGACTTGAGAAATAACACCCATGTATATCTTGAGTAATCATCAACAATGACTAGGCCATACTTTTTCCCTCCAAGACTTGCCCATGAAGGAGGCCCAAACAGATCCACATGAAGGAGTTCTAACGGCCTCGAAGTGGATACAATGTTCTTGGGTGGATGTTTTGATTGATGTTGTTTCCCAGCTATGCATGCACTGCACACACGATCTTTCTTAAAAGATACATTTGTTAGTCCAAGGATGTGATTGTCGTTTAAGAGATTTTGAAGATTTCTCATGCCGACATGGGCGAGCCGGCGATGCCACAACCATCCCATGTCGGCCTTGGCCATTAGACAAGTTGTATGGAAGGTGCTCTCTTTCGAGAAATCAACCATGTAAAGGTTGCCATCCAACTCTCCAACAAAGGCCACTTCGAGAGTGTCTCTCTTAAAGACTTTCACATCCGTTAGTCCGAATAATGTGTCATAACCAACGAAAGCCAATTGGCGAACTGAAAGTAAATGATATTGAAGAGATTGGACAAGCATGACATTTGCAATAGACATGTCATTAGTGATTGCCACCTTGCCCAACCCAATTACCTGCCCTTTCGACCCTCCACCAAATACAATGCTCATGTATGGTCGAATGGCTTGCATGAAGTCATAGAGCAAGTTACTATCTCCGGTCATATGATTGGTGCATCCACTGTCGATCACCCATTTGGCTCCTCCGGAGAAAACAGCCTGTAACGAAATAAGACTTGGTTTGAGGTACCCATTTCGTCATGGGGCCTTTCACATTAGTTACAAGAGTCTTAGGGACCCAAATAGCATAAAATCAGAATGCATTACGGGGACCAATGAATTTAGCATAAACCTCTCCTTCCTTTGATTTGCGGAGTACATAGGATGGAGGCATGAATTCAGTTGTCTTGTTGAGAGTAGGCGAACCCCTAGTGGCCGACCCACTCACAACCTTACCTTTCTCCTTGTGTCCCTCTCGTACAAATATTTCTTTAAGCGGAGTGGTACACTTGAGAGGAGATGCACTTTTCTTGGCGGTGCTTGGGTTGAACCCAAGCCCTTCCTTGGCAAGGCCTCCATTGTGTCGACTTAAGATCTCATTGAGAGTCTTTTGTCCTTGTGCACATGTCATGAGACCTCTGTCTAGCTGTGCCTTTAGCGAACAGTTTTCCTCAAGGATAGATGTCAGTTCGCTACTAGAGTTAGTAGTGCAGGTATCAACATTAATAATAGGTGAGGAGTAAGCCTTAGCTAAAGTGTGAAGATAAGTAACCTTGAGTGCCTCAAAGCTCTTTGTAAGAACAGTGAGTTTCTCTTCCTTGTCTTCGAGAGACAAGGATAGACGCTCACAGTCCTTAGAAGGGGAAGCATGAGAGTTCACTAGTCGGTTTTTATCATTTAGTAACTCTTTGCACACAGATTCAGCCTTTTTCAAGGAGGCAAGATCATTAGCATGTTTATCAAGGTTTTCACCTACTTTTGAGCATAATGCATCATTTTGTGCTTCCTCATACAGGACTTTCTGCTCAAGGATTTCATTTCTTTCCTTCTCCTCAGTGACGAGGGTTTCGAGTTCCTTGATGGTATTGGTGTGCTTACTCACCATTTCCATAAGTATGCGAAACATAGTGAGCTTCTTTCCTTTAAGAGAGCACATAAATTTGTTTATTTTAGCAAACATGGGATGATCTAAATCATTATCCTCATAGTGATCTTCCGCATCAATATACTCATCAGATGGGGTAGAAGCTAGACTGAAAGAGTTTAACCGTGGAGTTACCTTAACCTTATCATGGGAGCTTTGGTCTTCCTCATCTCCCATGGCAGTCTTTGCCATCAAACACTTGTGGGCGTTGCCCTTGTAGTCTTTCATATAGTTGTAGTGAACAACATCACCACTTTTGTTGACTAGCCTCAAGGTGTTTTGTGTATCCTGAGCTACTCCGGCAACCCCACCAACGTCTTCTGGATCTGATTCTTCTTATGCAACCATTGCTCTTCCATCTGTCCTCTTGAGCTTGGAGTTCATAGGGTTTGGCAACTTCTTCTTTACAAAGGTCTTTGGAAACCTTGGTTTGTCTTCTCTCTTCTCATAAGGGCAATCATTGGAGAAGTGGTTGGTTTCCTCACAGTTGTAGCATTTCCTTACCTTCTTCTTTGGGAATCTTCCCTTGAATTTTCCTACACTGATCTTCTTTACAAAGAGATCAATGTCCTCATAAGATGGGCTTTCATCAGAGTCAACATCATCACCATCTTCCCAGTCATCATCACCCTCTTCTTCTTCACTTTCTTCTTCGTCACATTCATGCTTGGCTTTCAAAGCAAGATTTATCTTTGATGTTGAAGTGCCATGCATGGCAAGGTGCTTTGTTGCATTTGCCTTTGACTCTTCAAATAATTGGAAAGTGGATATGATGTCATCTGGAGTCATTTCTTTGAACCCATGGTGCTGCCTCATGTCCCATACCATTTGATGGTGATATGGAGCAAGAGCATGAAGTAACTTGTCCACGAGAAATCTCTTGGTCAGATTGAAACCATCTTGCATCTTGTCATAGTCACATGACTCAATGTCTGCGGCGAGAGTCATGAGCTGTTCTAGCAGTTGCTTGGGAGATTCACCCTTTTCCATACAAAAATTCTATAATTGCCCCTTGGCAATTTCATATTGAGCAAGCCGAAGAGTGGAGGTACCGGTCTTGGTCCTTATAATGCTATCCCACAGTTCCTTGGCACTTGTGATGTGAATGTAAGGTCTCCGTTGCTTGTCATTCATTCCTTTTCTTATGCACATGATCGCAGTGTCATTGAGATGCTTGTCATAAGTTTCTCTGGGAGTGAGGCACCTTGGATCTACAGGATTGTACCCATGCTCGAGGATGTCCAACATCTCATCATTGGCGTACCTAAGATGATCCTGCATACCAACTCTCCACAAAGCAAAATCGGAATTGTCATCAAGCAATGGAGGTTTTCCTCCAGGATTGTACTTAGGTTTCTCAATTTGAGATCTAGCATAAAGCCATGGAACACTGGTTTGGTTCCTTTCCGGAGGTTGTTGGCCAAATGAAGAACCGTGCACATGTGGCCCTGAGGCCCTCGGGGACGTGGCTATCCCCGTGGTTAATGATGCCAGTCTTATTTGGACCAAGGCCTCAAGAGAAGCATCATTCTCCTCCTTTTGCTTGGCAAGGGACCGTTCCAGGTCCTCAGAGGTGAAAGACTTGACTTCCGTGGAAGTCCCGTCCCTCTCCACTGGAGCTACCGTAGTTGGAATCTCGTCCATCTCGCTCTAGGGCGGTTAAGCCACAAGAATAGAGCACGAGGCTCTGATACCAATTGAAAAGGATCGAGATGGACCTAGAGGGGGGGGGGGTTGAATAGGTACAGTTCCAAATTTTAATAATTACTTAGCAATTTTAGGCAAAAGTGCGGAAAAATAAGTGTAGGCCTAATGATTGCTATGACAAGGAGTAAGCTATTTAGAGTGGAGTAAGGCAAGCGGTAAACAATAATCAAATACAAGTACGTAATAAGGATTAACACAAGTAGAGAGTTAGGGTTAGGAATAACCGAAACTCCAAGAGAGACAAGGATGTATCCCGATGTTCACTTCCTTGGAGGGAAGCTACGTCACCGTTAGAGGGGCAGATGTTACCATGAAGGCACACCAACGCCACGAAGGCTCACCCTATTCTCCCTTTGAGATAACTCCACGAAGGCGTTTCTCAACCACTAGTGGTAAGCCTTGAGGTGGCTTTCAAACCTTCACAAACTTTCCGGGGGAAATCACAATGGTTTGATTCCTCTCCGAAGACTCCTACCGCCTAGGAGTCTCCAACCTCCAAGAGTAACAAGATCACGGGGATTGCTCAAAACTTGCTCAAATCACAAATCACTTTGGTGGGAAGGAGGAGAAGGAGACGATCTATCTTTTGATTGGAACAACACTCAAAGGGACTCACAAATGCTCTTGGGATCTAAGATTTGGTGTAGACAAGAGTGAGTGAGAAGAAAGGTGTTCTTGGATGTGTTCTAGCTGTATTGGACACCCTCTCATGAAGTGGGAGGGGGTATATATAGTGGGGAGTGTAAAACAGCCGTTGGGGACACTTTAAGTCACACAGGGTTCGGACGTCCGGCATTTTACGGAAGTCCGGGCGTCCGCAAGGGGTCGGTCGTCCGAGAGTTGTAGATATGTCTGGAAACACTGTGAGTTGAACAGGGACCGGACGTCCGGAGAAGGCCGGAAATCCGAGTTATTCGACTCAACTTCTTCTAGTGCAAGGTTCCGGATTTCCGAAGGGGGACGGACGTCCGGCCCTCGGACGTCCGGAGGGAGCCGGAAATCCGAGTTATATGGCTCACGTTCTTCTGGTGCAGGGCTCCGGATTTCCGAAGCTGGTCAGTCGACCGGCCCTCGGATGTCTGGAGGGAGCCGGAAATCCGAGTTATAGGGCTCAAGTTCTTCTGGTGCAGAGCTCTGGATTTCCAAAGCATGTCGGTCGTCCGAACCTTGACCGGCCCTCGGACGTCCGGAGGGAGCCGGAAGTCCGAGGCATTAGACCTGTTTTGAGATAGGAGTAGAGTAGAGAATATGTGGTATTGAGCAGAATAGTGAAGATGTGGTATGAGCAAGTTCATCGCAAAACCTGTGATCCCCTCTTAATAGTGCGGGATCCCTATACTCAAGAATAGTAAACTCAAAAGGATAGTTGACATCATCTTTCCTCAATCCCGAGCCTTCTTGACATATAAATCCCGATCTTCTCAGACCACCTTTGGCACATAATTCTCAATCTACTAAAGTACTTGCCATCCTGAGATACACTCAACAAATAGGATTAGTTTCCTATGTATGTGTTGTCATTAACACCAAAAGTCGATTAGGGGCATAGCATGCACTTTCAGATGGGATGCGGCATCTTCACTAGGAAGGCCGGAGAATTGATCTTTCATAACAAGATTCAGCAAAGCGGCATTGATTTTGTATGACTCCGCACTAGTGGCAGGAGCAATGGGAGTACTAATAAAATCATTATTATTAGTATTCGAGAAGTCACAAAGTTTGGTGTTTTCAGTCATGGTGACTTCAGCAAGCAAGCAAGCACACAAGCGAACAAAGAGCAAGCGAGAGAAAAGGGCGAACGAAAAGGCAAATGAAAAAGGCAAATCTTTTTGTAAATTTTCGTTTTTGAGAAGTGGGGGAGAGGAAAACGAGAGGCAAAAAAAGTAAATGCAAGAGATGAGTTTGCGACACTTACTTGGATGAGTTCTTGACTTGATCCTCCCCGGCAACGGCGCCAGAAATCCTTCTGCTACGTCGACAGAAACCTTCTGTCGTCTCTTGAGCTTGCGTTGGTTTTTCCCTTGAAGAGGAAAGGGTGATGCAGCATAGGAGCAGTAAGTATTTGCCTCAGTTTGAGAACCAAGGTATCAATCCAGTAGGAGAACCTCGTCAAGTCCAGAGTACCTGCACAAACACAAAGAGCTTGCACCCAACGCTGTAAAGGGGTTGTCAATCCCTTCAAGATTGATTGCAAAGTGAGATCTGAAGGCGGGAAGTGCAACGAAGTAAAAGAGTAAGCCTGAAAATACGGTGTGGAGTAGACCCGGGGGCCATAGTGTTCACTAGAGGCTTCTCTCAAAATAGCAAGTATTACGGTGGGTGAACAAATTACTGTCGAGCAATTGATAGAACCGCGCAAAGTCATGACGATATCTAAGGCAATGATCATGCATATAGGCATCACGTCCGAGACAATTAGACCGATACTTTCTGCATCTACTACTATTACTCCACACATCGACCGCTATCCAGCATGCATCTAGTGTATTGAGTTCATGACGAATAGAGTAACGCCTTAAGCAAGATGACATGATGTAAATGGATAATGTCAAACCAATGATGAAAACCCCATCTTTTTACCCTTGATGGCAACAACACGATGCGTGCCTCGCTACCCCTTCTGTCACTGGGCGAGGTCACCGCACGGTATAAACCCAAAACCAAGCACTTCTCCCATTGCAAGAATCATAGATCAAGCTGGCCAAACAAAACCCACAACTCGAAGAGAATTACAAGGATATGAAATCATGCATAAAAGAGATTAGAAGAAACTCAAATAAGATTCATAGATAATCTGATCATAAATCCCCAATTCATCGGATCTCGACAAACACAACACCAAAGAGGATTACATCGGATAGATCTCCATGAAGATCATGGAGAACTTTGTATTGAAGATCCAAGAGAGAGAAGAAACCATCTAGCTACTAGCTATGGACCCGTAGGTCTATGGTGAACTACTCACGCATCATCGGAGAGGTCATGGTGTTGATGAAGAATCCCTCCGTATCCGAATCCCCCCTCCGGCAGGGCACCAGAACATGCCCCAGATGGGATCTTGCGGAGACAGAAGCTTGCGGCGGCGGAAAAGTACTTTCGACGATCTCCTGATTTTTTTCTGGAATTTTTGGGAATATATAGGTGAAAGACCTAGGGCAGAGGTGGCCCAGGGAGCCCACAAGTCTGGGAGGCGCGGGCCCCCCTGGCCGCGGCTAGGGGGCTTGTGGGGTCCCTGGTGACCCCTGCCTTGGTTCTCAAGTTCCCCGATCTTCTTCTATTTCGGAAAAAAATCTTTTTGGAAGTTTCTTTCCGTTTGGACTCCGTTCAAAATCCTCCTCTGAAAAGGGTCAAAAATACGGAAAGACAGGAACTGGCACTTGGCACTGAGTTAATAAGTTAGTCCCCAAAAAGATATAAAAGGCATACAAAACATCCAAAGTTTGACAAGATAATAGCATGAAACCATAAAAAATTATAGATACGTTGGAGACGTATCAGTGACTAGGAGCATTGGCTCGTCGTTCCAAGGCGCGGGTTCTTGCTCGCCATCTTCGGGCAGTCGCCAGCTCCCTTGGGTGAGCAGGCCTTCGCTCTCCAGCTCCAGCAACCGCCCCTCCGTGACTTGGGACGACATCCAGTGGCCCTGGATCCAGCCTCGCGGAGGTGCACCGACTCTCAAAGAAGATCCACACGACCCTTTCTTGGCCCGCTCTGCCTTCACCATGCTGCGCGGCGGAGGAGTCGGGGCTGGGAATAGTCAGAGGTGGCCGACAGTTCTTGGCTTCGATGGTAAGAGGGAGAAGTGGAGATGGAAATGACCCGGATCTGAGGCGTGGTTTCCTCTCCCGTCCACCTCACGCCTTAAATACCCAACGGGAAGATTCCCCATCAAGTACGTCGCCGGCCCGAGGAAGATCCGCAGTATTCCGAGGATGGCGCGCACTGTAGCATGACAGCGACATCACGAGCGTGGAAATCGGGGCATCGCCCCACTACCTCCACTACCTTCGTCTGTGTCAAAACTGCCGCCCCCCGCGCACTCCTTCAATTCAAAAAGCAGGGAAAAAACCGTGCCACCTCATATCCCGAATGGATTCCATATCCACGGCGTGTGACGAGGTGAGCCGAATGTTTTTTTTTTCCGCTCGTCCCTCTGTGGGATCCTGATCATTCGGGTAACCAATGAAGGCGACCTGATCGTCCTTACCTCGATGCGAGTGTGATCTGGCCTATCTCATCGATTGGGCATTCAGAGCTCAGAGCTCGTCCGACTCGTTAAACCTATCTTCCCAAAAGATAGTCGATCACCACCAACTGCGGACATACTTGTATGTTCGGGCATTCGAGATTCATCACTCTTGAGTCCATAGAGGTTTGCCAAGAGTCCGAATGACACAGCCCCGAGCTGCAGCCCAAGCATCTCCGAAGCGCCGGAGACATCTAAGGAAGTCATTCACTCGGTGTGTAATACCTCAACCGATTCGGGGGCTATTGATGGGGTTGTACATTAGGGGTAGGCCTACATACATGCTTCCCTAGGCCCACCTAGGACCCCTTACGAACATCGGTGTCCTTCAAGCCACTGATGTAGTCTGACCTCACTCGGTACAACATACCGTCACTCGGCCTTCCTGGAGTCACTCGGATCGCCTTGTGTCAGTTTGATGCATCGTGGCACTCGGACCACGGCAAGGCGATGACACCGAAGAGGTTGCAACCGCTAAAGACTTAATCCATCACATGAAGTGCAATTACTAGTAATGCCGCGTGTAATAGCTGCCGTTTCAACTAACTCCCTTATTTATTAGCATTAACTCACCTTGTAACGAAGCTCGGTCGGTCGTGGCATGCACTATATAAGCCACTCCCGGGCTCCAGCTTAAGGGTTCAGCACCTTGTAATCTTTCATACCCCATAAGAAAAACATCAGCCTCAAGGCTCGAGACGTAGCGCTGTTACCACTTCCAAGTGGGGCCTGAACTCGTACATCTGAGTGTATCCACTACACTTAGCTAGACTTCGCCCCTCTGTTCATACCCCTAGGTACTATTGTCAGGATCATTCCCACAACAACGACCGAAGTTGTCAACCCCGACGTAACTAAGATGGAAACATCTGAAGACTTGGTGTGCACTCCAAGGATTGCTCGGTAGCCGACGCGTTGGCAACCGACCCTGTGTGTAATCTAGGTACCCCAGTGCATATATAAGCCGAGGGGTTTACTCTTTAGAGATACAATTACTATTCTTAGGGTTCAAAACACAATCGTACGATCTTGAGGTAGACCTTCTTGTACTGTGTACTCATCACATCAATACAATCGAAGCAGGACATATGATTTTTCCTTTTTAAGAACCTGGGTAGCCATCGTCTCCCTTCGTCCCATGTTACCATTGTTCCTAGACCTACAACTCGGGACACCCTACCCTAGATCCACCAGTTTTAGCACCGACACCCACATCCACTAGACGTGGGATCAACCCTCCTACCTGATTGTTCTCCTTGGCTCTACTAATGAGGACCGCCAACATATCATGACGACGAAAAGCATCGGAGACAACGGATCTCCCTATCACAACCCCGTTTGGGTCTTGAAGCAATGACCTATATCATCATTGACCTTACCCCCACGTTACCCCATGAACAAAAGTATTAACCTGTTGGATCCAAGCAGGGTCAAAACCCTTCACTTCACTTTACCATACGTCTCCTCAAAATCCACTTTAAAAATAACCCATCAAGTTTTTTTAATGAATTTCATGCAAAAATCCTTAAAGCTATAAATGAGAAAACAAATGGGTCTAGATTGTTCAAATCCCACCACCTATTCCTTCATAGCTAATAAGGTAATTGTTCCAAGCTTAAACAACCGAAGTTCACCATTAAACATATTTGAAACATAGGCACAATGTCGCTCTTAATTCCCCCCCCCCCCCTACATTGTCGATACATAGGAAGCTTGAATTAAACACATCAAATAACTAGATTGTTTTATTAAATTGAAGAATCATAATGTAAATAAGGAGAAACACCAATATAACATGACATCTCTAGATGCACCACACGTGTGTGCGTCATGCATTTCATGGGATGTCATCTTTTACGCTGTCAACACGACACCACGGGAACTACGTCACATAACATGTGGCGCGGAGCCGGTTGCGTGGTAAGATCGTGCTCCACATGTGCCCATGATATGTTACACGGTAAGCAAAATTCTCTGTCAAATATGAACATAATTTATCGCTATCCTCACAACATGATCATAAATTTCTCTACCAAATACGAACAGAATTTATCGCTACCCTCCACCAAACAATACAATGAATTCACGAAATGCGTGTATAAGACCATGAGAGATGGCCAAGCCACTAGTAGAAATTCACCGCTCTTGTCTTTCTTGCTCTCAATCTGATCGAATCAAGCTCATCAGACCAACAACAAACTCAAAAGGACACCCCAAAGAGAGAAGGGGGGAAATGAAACGAGAGAGGAAGTGAGAGTGAGCGAGTGAGAGAGCCAGGAGGAGTGGGGGGAGAGTCAAGAGGAACAACTACAACAACATCAAGACCGAGAGACGGAACAGAGAACGGCACCACCAACACAGACAGAGCCCGACCAAACACAGCAGCCAGCAAGCCTCAAACCTCGCATCACCACCTCCATCCCCGTGGCAGCAGCAAGCCACCCGCCGCCGCCGCCGCCGCCGCCGCAGCACCAGCAGCACCAGCAGCAGCAGCGTGCCTCTCCAACCTTCCTGCCGCCCCGAGTGAAGCTCGTCCCAGCGGCAGCACGTCTCAGCAGCGGCGCGGGGAGCCCAGCTGGAGATCGGTTTCTGCAGTACCTGCCTCCTCTCCTCCTCCGCGCCAGGGGGAGCGCGCGCGTGCGCCAGCCAAGGTGAGAGCTCGCTGTCCCCGGCCCAATCCCCCCAGTCTCGATCCGCGCCCACGCGCGCCGCGACCGGCAATGGCGGAGCGCGTCGCCTGCCGCCCAATGGCGCCCTCTGTCTCGCTCAAGAGGCCCCTGGTTGGTGATTCGGGCGTATGGGAGTTCGAATTCGGGGGCAAAAACCCTAGTTTACGGTCGGAATTCTGGTGGCCCGTGTTGGATCAAAGGGCAGGCTGCGGATTTAGTTTGAGTGGTGCACTGTCGCGGTGGTGCACGTTTGGTCGCCCGGTGGACTTTCGATGTGGGTTCTCTGCTTGCTGTATATTTCCTTGCTTTGTGCGTGGAGATGAGCTTGGAAGTTTGAATTTGGTGCGAAACCCTAGCTTTCTTTACCAATTGGATTGAGGTCGCGGATTGGATGGGAGGAGCTCGAGTCCATCTGAGCTGCAGAAATAGCTTGAGTTGTGTTTGGTCACTCAGTCGATGCCCTGTGACATGGGTTCTGTTGGTGGGGCTTGAATTGATTACTTAAGGCCTTCAGCGACCCCCCCCCCCCCCCCCCCCCCCCACACACACACACACAACACACACAGTGAATCCCTGCTTTGAAGATATTCCTTTTCGGTCTTGTAGGCATAAGCTCAATGTTGCTCAGGCGAGAGGTGATGCTGGGTTGAGTTCCAGGATTATTATTTGAATTTTCGGGTCGGAATTGAGCGTAAGGTTAACTCTACAAGCGCAGTGTGCGTAAATGCCGTGTGATTAGATCAGGAGAACTTGTGTTTGTGTTATCCTGTTTTAGGTCTTGTTTGGAAGAATTTACCCTGTTTTGTTTTTAGCCGACCTGCATACCATTTCAGTATAACCAGTAACACAATTCTGTTTCTCTCTCTATATGATTGTTTAACAGCTTTGAGCTCATGATGCATAAGACTGGTGCAAAATGTCTTTTGTCCTGTATATTCGTAAGTTGTAGTTTTTTTGTTCAAAGTTCATAGTACATACTTTGTCTGTTTCAAGCAGTTTCCTTGGTGATGTTTTTACCTGAAATTCAGAATGTAACAAGTTCATTTTGCTACTATATTACTCCCTCTGTACCTAAATAATTGTAGTTGGGGAGAACATTGTAGTTGGGGAGTTCTCCCCAACTACAATTATTTAGGTACAGAGGGAGTAGATCGCTTTGGTGGTTTTAAGTGCATTCACAAATTTATATCATAAGGAGTTTATCGCTGTTGTGTGTGTGTGTGTGTGTGCACACGAGTGAGTGGCGGGGAGGGGGCTGCTAGGTAAAGTTCTACACTGATTCACTATCCTTGGATAATCCCATGGTCCATCGACATTTTATTTTCGTGCTCTTCTTGTTACTCTACACTCATACTTGTTATACCCCTAACTCAGATACTTGTTCTTTGCAGTGATTTTTGGTGAGTGGGTTGCATAAGTAGATAGGCAGGACTGGAGGCAGAGTACAATATTCTCTGGATATCCAGTTGTAGATAAATACATTCTGGTTCAATTGTATTTACATGGAATCTCTTTCCTGAGAGATGCCAACATCTAAGCCACCATCGGTGCCACCGGCACCAAGCCTGCAACCATTACCATCATCTGCAGTACGACAGAGCAGTCGTATTGACCTTCGTGAGATCAAGTCCAGGATTGTTAAGACAATTGGGCCAGAACGAGCAAAGAAGTACTTTCAACATCTGGAGAGATTCTTATCATCAAAATTGAGCAAGAATGAGTTTGATAAGCTCTGTCTTGTGGCACTTGGCCGGGAGAACCTCCCATTGCACAACCACCTCATCCGTTCTATTCTTTTCAATGCCTCTGCAGCGAGTGGCCCACCAGAAATTAATGCATCTAAGATGGCTGAGGATGTCACCAATTCAGAACATACAATGGTTCCACAGGTCTGGAATGGTGACACTTTGAGCAAGCATGTCAAAGACAAACACTCATTGAGCAGAAGTGTCAACACATTGACGCAGCATTCATCACTGACCCATGGTGAGACTATCAATAGGGAGAATGGTGCTCCAAATTTGATTGGTTTGAAGAGATATACTCAGCTTCGGCAAAGTGAGCATGTGGAGCCATTTACCAAGCGATCATGTATGGGGAAGGCACCATTGAATTTTCATGGCTCTCTACATAGCAATGGACCTTCTGCTTTAAATGCTAGAGAATCCTTGGGAGAAGAAATTACACAACATGCTCAAGTTCCGGTGCAAGCTCCAATTGGGATTCAGTTTGGCGCTGCTAATTTTTGCCAGGCTAAAAAACCTTCAGCCATTGCTTCTGCCACTTCAGATGATAGCTCTATATGTTGTTATGACCTTGGTGAACTATGTGATACTTCGTCACTTAAAAAGAAAATGGAAAAAACAGCACAAATGGAAGGCTTGGAAGGTGTCTCAGTAGAGTGTGCTGATTTGTTGAATAATGGAGTTGATGTTTTCTTGAAGCAATTGATTGGATCTTGTGTTGAGCTTGTTGGAGCAAGGTCTCAACATGCTAAACTAAGCCATGCTGCATTGAAGCAGCAGCTGGGCCGTAAGCTAGTAAATGGTGTATCACTGCAAAATCATACCCATGTGCAGGGTGGCATTATACCTCCAGAGACCAAGTCAATCTCAATGCAAGACCTAAAGGCAGTGTCAGAACTAAACCCTCGTCTGCTTGGGGTTAACGCATCAGGGCTACTTGAAAAGATCAATTCACATGACTAATTGGATGGAGCAAGTTGGGTTTTTTCACATTGCAAGATTGTACCAACTTGATGGTGTCTCTTGCTTCATGGCCTTTGTATTCAGGTCATAACTTACTGAGGGTGGTGAAACCTGGAGAAGGCAGGCAGGCTTTCTAGTTTGTACAGTATGCTGAATTGCTGATAATGCTGTATCTGATATCCTGCGCAAATTTTGAAATAAGCAAAGTTCTGAGTATCTTCTAGAAGGCTAGAGGCTGTATAATAGACCCATCCGTTGTCTGCATCCAAGCACCAGTAAAGAGGCACAAGTGCTTAACAGAACTATGGTGCGCGGCTCCAAATGAATTGATGAACCATGACTCTGTAAGTGTTCTGCGCCAGCATGTCCTTTTCACTTGTTACATTTCTAGCATGGATAGAATGGTATCCGATCATTTATTTGCAGCCAGTTTTATTTCAGTATTGTTAGGAATAGAAACTATCTATCAAGAATATGCAGAAAACAGTTATAATGTTCTTATCTGATAAAATTCCTTCTACATCGGAACTGGTGGGAACCATGTTAAGGGACAAATTGGCAGATGCTTATTGATGCACAAAGTTGTTAGATAAAACAGTGGAAACACCATTTTGTTAGGTACCCTTATGTCTTGGTTGTCAGCCCTGCTTTTGTTAGATCTTTATTCCTTTTCTGTTTGATTGAGTTTATATAGTTTCGGGGGCTTAATACTGCAGAATGCTGGTGTGGTTCTGCAATTGGTACTTGGCTGTTTTCCTTGGATGAAGTTGTAACCTGTGCTTAACTGGCCATTTGTCAAGAACAGGAGGTATCTACTTTTAAAGTGGATAGGTGCATAACATATCAATAAATAGTCAAAATCATTACAACACAATTAAAAGAAACTACGTAAAACTTTGTATGGGCTCTCTTTTAGCAACCAAATTAAATTGGAAACTAATCAAACTATTGTAGTAGTGGGAATGTAGAACTTACCAAATTAGTAATTAGTTAATGCTAAAAGCTGGCATGTCTGTATGCATATGCACTTTACTACATGTGTACCAAATACTTGTGTATGCATCAGGTGTTCGCTGTTGGCTGAAGATTTATTGTCAAAATTGTGAATCTTAATATGTTATTTTGCTTCTTGCTTAATTAATATTCAGCCAATAGACGATCTTACAAAGTTACAGTATCTACACCATCTTCTGACGAAAGTTGCAGCCACTGCAAGGTTTCATTGATGCTTAGCCCCTGTCTGGGAGTCGATATTCAGGCTAGGAATTCAGAATTGGTATTTGGTCTAATGCAGCTGTTTGCATGATCGTGGAATTGCGAACTGGAAAACAGCCCAAATACTGCTTGGTATTTGCAACACTTGCACACCTGAGCCCGCGTTTCCGAGGTTGTAAGCTCCGTATTCACTGAAAATCACCTGTCCTTGCTTTCCCGTCGTTCTCGCCACCAGGACCTCCGCCTCGCTCGTCTTCCCCGCTGCCTCGTTCTCAGGACACCGCCTGCCACCGCTGGAGTTCCCCTTCGACGGTCGCCGCTGGTTTCCCGCATCTGCCTCCACCTGTTCCTTGATGACTGCCGTTGCTGGTTCCCTGCCCCCGCCTCCACCGGTTTCCCCATATCTTCTTCCCCTCAAATATCACGACCTCTATGGTGGAATCGATCTGTGTGCGGCAGTGCCCAGCGCGGGAGCCAGTGGCTGGTGTTGGAGCCGAGCACTACATGCCTCGGCCTGTAGGAGCCTGTGTGGCAGCTCAAGCTGCACCTAGACAACACATACCGAACATCTGTTGCCACCTTGTGGCGTGTTTCCCGTCGGCGCCGCTCTTCAGCATGCCCAGCTCTGTATGCCCTTAACACTTCGGCCATCTTCTCCAGCCACCTCCTCCTTCTACATTGGCCACCACCTGCGGGTGTGGTTTCTTCTCTCGAATTCTAGGATTCCAAAAAAGGCAACTAAACGAATGTGGACATTAATCTGGCTTCAGTCCATTTTTTACAATTTCATGCTCCATCCAAACACTAGCATTGAAATCACAAACCAACACCAATTCAGTCAGTATTGGAATTTGAGGCCCAATTCAATTCACCCTGCCCAATATTATCACATCAAGACGGACCCTTAGCTTTATTACTGCTGCCTGATGAAGTTCTAAATATGTTGTCGACATTTTTTTGTTTATCTGTTTGACCATTTCTATGGTTTGTTGCTGTTGCCATGGGATGCGTGTTATGGAATTATATATTCTCCAAATCTTCTTGTCCATGCATGAAAACCCTTGCCCTCCAGTATTGTTATGATATGCATTTATTTTGGTATAAAATTATTCGTCTCATAATTGGTTAGACTCTTATATAAGACATGAAAAGCAAACATTCATTCTCATGTCGTTCATATTTATGGAAGTTTAAGCATCTCTCATTTCAGCCTTAAATCATATTTTTGGCACTCTTTGGTGGGGACTGGATATCACCGAAGAACTAGCCATGGACAGGGGTACATGGAAGTTAGCTATCCATGTGCCAAAACCATGACTAGGTTTTGAGATCTTATGGGTTTCAACTCTAGCCTACCCCAACTTGTTTGGGACTGAAAAGCTTTGTTGTTGTTGTTGTTGGTAGGTAGGTAATCGGTCTTATAATATGTTAAGTTAAACGGGTGCTTTGATGTGTTAAACATGTCATGGGCGTATTTGCATGGACACTTAGTCCTGTTCCAGGTGTTCCTTGGCCCAAGTTGTGTAACGGCCTCGATGTGGCCTCACGACAGGAGCGGGAGAAGAGATAGATGGGGAACTTTGATATTTTCTTGCTTTTGACAATTATAACAATGCTTCCTCTTATACAGAGGTGCTAGAGCGAAAAGGTCCAAAGTGCTTAAAAGGAAACATGAACAACAACTGAACAAATTGAATTGTCTTATATGAAACTAGTTACCATAAGATCTAAATTTCTGTGTTTGCCTTATGCTTTGTGCTGCTGTCATATTTTGTTTTAGGCACATTGCACCTTACATAGGTAGTTGAGCAGCTTACTTTGTAATCTCGGTTTAAAAGGAAAACCCGGCGAAAGCCGAGATTACGACATACCCGCATGGCTATCATAGAACATGGAAGCCTACTGCAGGGCACCCTCGGTCGACCTGACCACTAACAAGTTCTCGACACAAACAACAACACGACTCAACTATCGTCACCAACCAACATTGTCATTGGCATCACCCATCACTCTCGATCTGATTACTTCAACTTCACCTCGGATAAGCACCAACTTACTGAACATAGCAGGTGACTCTAGAGCAACAATTGCCCTAGCCAACAGTCGACCGAGGCGTTGAGGACAAAGGCAATTATTATTTTGTCCATAAGCCTTGCAAGAAAAAGTTGCAAGTGCACTGACCTAGTCCAGCGCATCAACCAGAGTGCCGCCCTTGAAACCACCCTTCAGGAGTCATTGCCGCCGCCATGCCTCCCGGCACGCAGCTCTGACTTGTGTTGGGTAACAAGGAGACACACCTAACCGACACACCGGGCCCTTGACATAAAGAGGACAAGTCGTGACCCAACTCCGTTCGCAACCATCGCCATTGCCACACGAATCGCAATGCAGCCAAGTAGCAAGCCACCTTCCACTGGCCCCTCCATCCCGCGTGAACTCCAAAGACGAAGCATCCAAGGAGGGAAACGGCGTAGTGTGTCACCATCGTCCCATTCCTGTGAGCAAACAACTTGTGTAAATCATCGTGATAACGCCTTCATGAAGATAGTCGTTGTTGCCAACTCCAGCCATGGGCAAAGGCAAAGCTTTCACCCGGCATTGGCTCGGAACCAGCTGAGCACCAAATCCTTCACTAGCCACATCCACCCCCATGCATTACAGGATGCCAGTCTGCATGAGGCCTGCTCAGATCCAATGCCGTAGAACCCACCCTGGACGTTTGGACACCTCTGGAGCTCACAACAGATCACCACCCTCGCGCCGCCGAGCATAAACAGCCGCTTGCGAGCTGCCAGGGGATGACCTGCTTGCCTCCTTTTTTCCAACAATGGGTGGATTTTATTGACTCGAAAGGAAGCATGAGGGGGATAGAAACACAACGAGCACACACCCGGCCTCTCCATGACTAGGATGGACACAACCAACACCAACGCGCACACACAAAGAATAACGTTGGCAAAGAGCAAAGCCATACAAGCGATCAAAACAACGACCGACGAACTACAACAATGAGCATCTGCAACAACTATCTCTTGCCATCCGAAGGACAACGAGAAATGTTCTTCCGCACCTCTAGGAAGGGAATGACGCTCAAGCGCGGCCATCAACAGATCCAACCATTGAAGGTCAGATCCTGGGTTTTCACCTGAAGATCAAGTCTTAGCAAATCCGAGCAATGCCTCCAACAAGGTAACTATGGAAAAACACTGCCATTGCCAGGTATAACCAACCAGGGCTTTCATTCCGGAGCTTGAGATCGGGTACTCGGGAGGCACGCCAAATCGAAGTCATCATGTCTATAGCCACCGCTTTTCGTGATCCCAGTAGCTACATGTGTAACACTGTCTTGACGTGAGATTGTCATGCAAGTGAAGCAAGTTAAGACCATGACTCCACAAGTTGACAGTCGAGCTGTAATGAGAGCCGTTCGCCACCAAAGGCACCGAATGATGAAGGTCGCCGTCGCACATGCTCCAAAGTGACGAGGGAGGAAGATCACCAACAACACCAAAATTCCAATTCTCGGGACACTCCGGCAGTCCCACTTTGTCCTCGTGCTCCGCCGTGCATTATGGGTCGGCAAAACAAGTTTGTCATTGCCGCCGGATTTGAAGGTCCAAGACACTCCAGTCCATTGTGATGACTGCCTAGCAGTGTAGGGCCATGACGCCATCCGTAGGCCCGAGTGGTGTACCGCCTCATTGGGACGCAAAGAGCTGCCGTCCATGTACCTGCACATGTGATCATGACCATCAATGCCTCGCCACTAGAGACCGCCGAGCTTGCCGGAAACACCGCCACCTCTGCTTCAAGTCATCGCCCATAGATCAAATCTCAGCGCGGAGGCTATTGGAGCAGAGACCTCCATGTGGTCACCTTCATCGACTAGTGTCGGGGCTTAGCCCGACCACTGGTCTAGCAGTGGGGAGGAGAAGGGAGGATGAGGAGGTCGGAGGTGTCGGTTATTAGAATTCGACTAGCTAAAGCGATGTTCAAGGGCGAGGAGGTTGGAAAAAAGAGGGCTGGCCCCGCTAGGCGCTTGTGCTGAAGTGACATGGGAAGTTCTTTACTCTTTTTCCAACTAGTCAGCTTATAGTTAGCAACTGAAATTATGGCAGATTTCTCTTTCCATAGTGAAACTTCAAGTCGCTATTCCTCGCCACCATGATTTTCTGCATTCTCTTATATTTCTAATTCGACGAGGATGGCTTCATAGCTTAGGCTTTGGCAAAAGGATAATCAGCATTGGAAGCCACGGCAAGTGACTCTGACACTAAATGTAATGCGCCCCCGTACATTTCAGGGAAAACATCGCTGAGGGAACTGTGGGGCGATGACGGCTGTTTTAGTGTAGGGATGATACTAGAAATGAAGATAAATATTTACATTGTTTCTTTCTGGAAATCATAGCAATTGCTTCTTTACATAGAGATGTTTGAACAAAAAATGATAAGAACTGCATAAAAGCCAATATGGAAGATAGTAACTAATCAAAATTGAGTTCCTGAAAATAATTGTCCTAAAATCTGAGTTAATGCTGCTGCCAAATGCTCTGATTTACTGCTGTTGCGCCTGGTTAGGGCCCCATGTGCACATGACATCACACTTGATAGCAATGTCTGGGCACCCAGCTATTCAGAATTCTTATCTTTACCTACTCCTGTCCCTACTATCAGGTTTAGGTTTTGCATTTTATTGTTTTTTGTTTGCCGAGGTTAAATACTTCTTAATAGTTAGTTCTTTTTATTATAAGTAGTAGTGTGCTGTTTCTGATCGTAGTATCCTGAGGTTTGCGTGTGCATTTACAATATTTATTCTGGAGTTGCAGTGCACTCCTTTTTCCTTTTTAGTTTTGCAGGATGATTCCCATGATTTGTATCTTGTTTTAGTGGTTTGGGAAAAGCAATGGCTGCTAATTCGTCATCTTATATTGAATGTTGAAGTTCCGAAAGTCAGGATTACATTATCGTTTTGTGCACTTAGTCCTGCATTGTGATGGAATCTTGTGCTAGCGTTAGTATTTGCAACTTTATAAGTAGTGTAATTGAGACTAGTTATTTCTTGAGATTGATGTAATTAACTGGGTAAGCTACTGTCGAGTGGATACCTTTTCCTGCTCTGTGATGTAGTATAAGGGTATATTTCTGCGAGTCTTTTGTGTCTGAATTGGTAAAGAAGTCTGCTTGCGAAGCCTAATATGTTTGCCAACATTTTTTGAAGCCTCCAGGAACCCATGCTGATGCCTGATGGCACCAAATCTGTAAATGGGCTAACATCCAGGATCTGCCAAAGTCGTGTTTTATTGTCCATGGTGAATGTATCTGGCAGAGGATGCAAAGACGGCACACGGTGGAATTCGGTCGCCATTTCCTTGGAGCTGGCTGCCTATTGGAAAGATGTGGTGGGACTCTTATCCCCATGGTACAGATGATGGGTCTCTATTTACTCCCTAACCTGACAGTTGCTACAAAATTGCAACCCCAGTTGTACGTCTCGTGGAGCTTCCACATACAGAAGAAATGCCCTCCGCTCAAGGATCAATACTGATACTGACTGCTGTGCATACAATCATTGTAACATGTGTAGCATTACTCTAGCGAAATCATCAGTGCAAAAATGTGTGGTATCAGTCATGGCCATGCGTAACATGAGTGCAAAAGTTTCACAAATGTAACATGTTTGGCATCAGCCATGGCCATTCCCCTCAAACGGCTCTCGGCCGTGATGTTTCACGATCACTAGGAGTTGGGCGTGAGATGCAAGTTTCCCCGGGTTCTGTTTGGTTCTGTAGCTCTAAACTTATGCTCTGGCCTCACCCTTGCGATCAACTTTTGCTTGGATGGATAAATGTTGTCGTAGAGTGTCAATTATTAAGGCTCCAGCTGGATAATATTGGACGGCCCCACCAGTTAAGATGGGGATGCTGACGCATCTTGATGGAGTGGCTGAAAATGACTCTCTTGTCGTTTTCTCGCTATCATACAATACCACGGGCGGCTATTACCTGGAGCCAAATTGGCCTGCTCTCTAATCCTTTATTTTGTGGCTAAAACACCCCTCCCCTTCCGGCCCCGTTGGTGCAATCAAACATTTCTGTTATAGCGTCATGTATTCCACATTTGGAGACGCATTGGGAGAAATGAGCTCGTTTTCACACTAGAGAAGAGAAGGCGTGATTCATCATGTACGTATGCATCACCTTTCAGACAATGTTACAGTAGGATTTCCCAGCCAGCCAACAAGCACCGAAGTTTCATTCAAATCCGCACCAGCAACAGCAACAAGCAGCGCATCAACAATGGACGCGGCGATCAGTCCGAAATAAAGAAAAAATCAACACATGGAATACAAATGGACCAAGGAAACCCATCGTATAATCACTCTAACACTCGAGGAACCATGATCGCAGCATATTCAGTACAGGATGCACCCAGGATTAATCGATCAACGGAGTTGAGCCGAGGCTGAGCACTACTCCTTGAAGGACATGACCGTCTCGAAGGCCCCTACCAAGGCCTTCACCCTGCTCTTCCTCTCCTCCAGGAGCTTGCTTTTGGTCTCCTCGATCACGTCGTTGTTCTTGGGATCATCCTTCCTCCACGACTGAGCAGCTTCACCCCTGTTGCTTGCCAGCGCCGATGCCTTCGTTTTAGCCTCTTCTGTCTCCACCGCTCGATCCAATTCATCAGCAACCTTTGCAACGTCGGGTTTGTTGTTCTTTCCGCCGGCATCGGCATCCTCTTTCTCTTGCTGCTCCTTGACTCCCTCCTCACTCTTGCCTTGTTGCTGAGTGCACAGCTCCTGTCGATCGTGCCGAGGTGAAGCGGAAGCAGAAGCAGCCATGTCGATGGGCTTCAGGTCCACAGGGTCAGGAAGCTGCTCCTGCAACTGATCTTCGATGGACGGGGTGGTCAGGCTCTCGGATTCCTCAAACTGCATTGACGGCTCGTCATCTTTCTCCTTCCCGCTTGTAGTAGATGGCTCCACTGCCCTCTGAGGAGCACCCCTTGGCCTTGAGCTTGCCTTGGCACCACCATTTGCTGCTGCTTCTCTTTTCTTTGCCGATGTGCCTGGCGCGCGTGACGACGACGTGGGCAGAGGCTTCCCACCTCTCAAAGCCCCTGGCGATGGCACCCTCTGGATGCTCGGCTTTGGGTTTGGGGACGCCACCCCTTTGCTAGGGCCAGGCCTTGGCGAAAGCTTATTCTTCAGCAACGTAGAAGGCGAGTTGGAGGCTGCCGCCACTGTCTTGGCCATGTCCTTGAACGAACTGCTCAGCGGCACAGCCAGCACATGAGGCCGCTGTGAGTTGGTGGTGATTTTGTCGGATTTCGCTCTAGCCAGAGCCGGCTTTGAGGATGGCTTGCTGCCATGAGCGGATGACATTGTCCGAGACGAGATGGACCGGCCGGCATGTGACAACGAGGGACGGCACATGTCCGGAGAGGCGGAAGGAGCCGCCGCCGCCGCCGCAGCAGCAGCAGCCGAAGGACCGAACTTGCGATCTGGGGAACTCGGCACTGACCTCGCCCGGCGCGCGCCGTAGCCGGAGGAGGAGGACTCGGTGCTGGAGGGCCTGAGGTTGGGTGCCATCCTGGTGGCCCTGTCCCTGCTGGGGTTGAGAGGCTCCTTCTTGGATGTCGCCATTGGTGTATTCCCTAGATCAGCTGCGCTGCAGAAGAGGCCGCACCGGTCAGTTGTGCTTGCAGCTGCCAATTGCATAATAAACTAGTAAGTACAAAAAACTTGCCCCATTATTGTACGAACATGATGAAGCTGAGAAAATAGGAAAATGCAATTGTGTTCTTGGTGCGACATCTAAATCGCCGGCTCCAGCAAAAAAAAGCAAGGGGATAAAAGAAAGAGACGACAAAAATAAGCTTATCGCCACGAATTCTCGGTTAAAGTATTGGTTGATGGCGCAGGCTCCAACAACCCGCGATTCTTTCCTTTCCTGTTTTTTTTCCTAGGTTCACTACGAACATTTCAATCAACCCTAAGAATACATGAAAATTATTGACATCTACTACTACTAATCTAGTAGAACCTCCGTGCCAGGTACCAAGGGAAGTGAGATGAGAAATGGCTGCCGTTAATGCCAATAATCATCATGAGAATAAGATAACGTCGCCAGCAAATGCGAGGAGGCTATCAAACAAGAAATCTGTATGGCAAGATACATACATACACAATATAAAAATCTGCAGGATTTAACAATTTCTTCCTCTTTTCACACCATGTGTCAGTACGGCTACAATTATTCCCTGCGACATGGAAATGAAGAACCGAAGAATGCCTGTCTGTCACTTCATCACGGTCACGGACAGCAACGACCAACGGAAGAAGAGCAAACAAGGAACCGGCCGCCATTACTGGCAGGAAGTAGGAAGCAACCACTAGCAGCAGCATGTAGGAGAAGGAGAAGGAGAAGCGAGGGTGGCCTCATACATACCTGGAGGTGGATGTAGATGTGGAGGTGACCGTCCGGAGGCGGTGGGTTGATCTGGGGATCCTCCGGCTGGTCGATGGGGGAGCTAATCTGGCCCAGATGCGGGGGCGAGGGCGAGGAGGAAGGAGGGGAGGAGAGGAAAGTTAACACCATGGCCGGCCCACATTTTATGCCGCGATTTGGACGGTAGCTGTGCGGGTGGGAGAGAGCGCAGCACGGAAGGACCCCCCATTGCCGTGTTTCCTTAAAATAGCCACGCACAGCCGCGTAGGCACCCGAGGAACACAACGGAACACCTCACCTTGGGCTTTGCCCTGGACCTGCACCTGCACCTGCAGCGCGACTCACAGTGGAAACTCTCTTGCATTAACCAATTTTCCTTCTCTTTTATCATGGAATGACGGCCTGGTCTTCTTTTTTCTTCCGAAAATATCGTCATAAAATAA
The DNA here is from genome assembly GCF_904849725.1 of Hordeum vulgare subsp. vulgare. NCBI lineage: Eukaryota > Viridiplantae > Streptophyta > Magnoliopsida > Poales > Poaceae > Hordeum > Hordeum vulgare. The sequence goes on from NC_058519.1 coordinate 399,099,480, forward strand.
AATAGAGATTGCCCGAGTCAGAGCCTCAGAGGACTGGATTAGGAAGCTGAGCAGGAAAGCAGTCCTCTGCTCCAAGAGGTCGAGAAGAAAACGAAGACGCACTTGACTTCACATTCCTTGTAATTCCCATCTATACGCAGAGAAAGAAAAGCCTCGAAGACCACACGGCGTAGGGCTTGTTACTCTTCTGACAGGGCCTCAACCGGCCAAAAGTGTGTCACGTTTATTCATCAGGTCCCGGCAAAATGGACACAATTGATCCGTGAACGAAACAAAATCATAAATTAGACTGTGCTAAAAAAATTCATTCAGCTGACCCTTTCATGTGGCGTCCGACAGTCGCGCGCCACATTACACTGTGTAATACTTAGATAAAGACGCCACATCTCCGACCACATTGACGTTCCGTGACGGTCCGACGCCACACCCAACAGTGTGGCGCCTAAGGGAAAGACGCCACACATTGTGCTTAGGCGCCACACGGCCACTTATCGGACTCGCAGGCCGGCCTTCCCGCACCCTCCCCATTCACCTCTATCAACCAGAACACAGATAGGACCCCTCGAGTTCTCCTCTCCCCTTTCCTTAAATCTTCCCCAATCAAGCAGATCTGAAGGTTTGGTCCGGAGATTTCGACCCCAATCCGTCCCTTAAGGTAATCTCCCCCGATTCCCTCCCTCTCATCCAAAAAAAAGTCTCATTTGCTCACTTTTTTTTTTGCAAATTTGAGCAAACCCTAGTTCTTCATGAAATTTGGGATGTGTATGATTTTGTTGCACTTGTTTATATGTTAGAATTAGGGTTCTTTGTATGTAATATTGAGGGTTGTGTTGGGGTTAGGGGTATGATGGGGTTAGGATTAGGGTTGTTTGGATGTTAGGATTTGGGTTCTTATGATTATGCAGAATTTGTAGTATTTGGATGATTGCTTATACAATATATTGTATGTTGTGTTGTTTAGGGATGTGAAGAACATGTGTTTATGTTCATCACGTGGACAAGGATGCCTTTTTAAAAGGCAATATTGATTCAGACCCAGATGAGCTTGACATGGTGTTTGAGTGTTGTTCTAGCTATGTCGAATTGTTGGAACAAGTCCGAAAGGATTTGAGTTGGATGGACCCAAGTGATGTTGTTGAGGTTGATGATAGGCATAATGTGGGATTTGGAATGCATATTCGTTGGAAGACCATGGGTGTCAACTCCGAGCAACGTTGGCTTGCATACAAGGAGACGGTGACCGAATCACTAGACAAGGCTCTTGAGTTATTTGCCATAAAAAAGTTGATGGTAGCTTGTAATTGAATTTGAACCGGGTTGCCTCTCCGATTGTGATGGTAGTCCTCCACGCATCAACGAAGAGGCCAACATTAAACCTCTTTTGACCTCTTGGTGTATACCACTTTATTCCCTTCCTAGGCTTCAACAAGTAAGCGGAGCGTTGGAAAGCCTCCAATGTCATGTCATCCTGAACCTTCAGTATAAAAATGGTATCGTCATCATGAAGCGTGGTATGAAGAGTTGAAAGTGCAGATTCTCCCTTTTTTCCTCTATGATGGGTATTGTCGTGGGAACGAACCTGACAATAGAGGTGAGGGGTACGAAAGGAGAGGACAGAGTCCTAGCTACGTCAAGCTTGTACACACGCTGTGTGAGTTCAGGCCCCTCTCGTGGAGGTAACAACTCTACGTCTCAGTGCTCAGCTCTTGTTGTATGGAGTGTGTGTTAAAGGGGGTGCGAACCCTTGTGCTAGAGGGGAGGGGTGGCTTATATAGAGCGCGCTACCCCTCATCAAGGCCCACGCAACCAAGGGTTCGAGTAATGAAGACAAAGGTGTGTGTTACTGATAACGTACGTAATAAATGTTACTTATGGTGACCAGCCGAATGCCTGCCCTTTGGTCTCCCTGGAGTGACTTCTGAACTTCTGCGGTCGACTGGCTTCATATTCTTCCGAGTGGAAGTCTTCTGTCGAGTGGATAGAGCAAATCTTCGAGTGGATGCTCTACCGAGTGACTCATGGTGAATCAGCCGGAATATTTGAAATCTTTAAGTCCTTAATGTTGTGCCCTTGGGAAGGACCTGCAGGTAAGGCCTATGACCCTACCCCAGGTACATATCCCCATCATTAGCCCCCGAATGGAACGAGGTCCGAGTGGAAAGGGGTCGATGCAGACTCCATCGAACATGCCAAACTCCGAATGCATATCAAAGGTTCGAGTGGAAAGGCGTCGATTGAGATATTTGCCATTCACCCTGATCGATTATGTCTTGAAATACTTCCAAGTGAATTTGAAAGTGAAAACTGTTCCGAGTGATCAACATGATCTTTTGATGTGACGGATTGCTTTCCCACGCCCGGATTTCACGGGATTCGAAAATTTGGTAAGCGCGCGCTGCGCGGAGATGACGCAACAACCGGAGTAAACGAGAGCCCGATGCCTCGACTATCGTGCCTCTCTTATTTCCACGTATCGTGCTCCCTCTGATATCGGGATATACAAAGATCCGCGGGCCCATAGGTCAGTGACTCACTCGGGTGGTTATAAAACAAGCCGGTGGTAGGGTTGGAAGAGTGCCTTGTTAATCCCCTCATTTTCTCCATCTCCTGTGCCTCTCGAGCTCTGTCCAGATCTGTCTCTGCCACCACCGTCGAGATGACGAAATCGAAGACATGGAAGCTTGAGCGGGCCAAGAAGGGAGGAGGCGCCAAGAAGCCGCCGGGCGCTCGAGCTCCGGTGCTACCGGGCTGAATCTAGGAGGATTTTCTCCGGTCAATTGTCAAGGAGGTAGATGTTCTGAACCTCGTCCATGACGGATTGATAGCTGTCAATTCCTGGAGGTTACTGGAGGGGAAGTCGAGCCGGGGCCACGAGAAGGTGAGAGCGTCCTCCTCACCACTCACATAGAGCGAGTTTTCTCCTTGCCCCCCACTCGTTCATCTGCGGGTTCTTGAACTTTTTCGGTGCCCAACTCCATCACCTTCCTCCAAATGTTATCGCGCACCTTATTGCGTTCATCATGTTGTGCGAGTGTTTCTTGGGCTGTCCTCCCCACGGGGGACTGTTCAAGCATATCTTCACTGTTCGTTCCTAGTCGGTTAAGAAAGCGAAACCCAAGGATAGTAGAACCAACGTCATCCAACTGTGTGGTGGTTTGGGGATCCAGAAAAGGAGTAAGAGTGCGTATCCGCAAATGACTCTCCCTGAATCTGTCCGAGGCTGGCAATCGACCTGGTTCTATTGCAAAGATATCGCAACCCCAAACATGTCGACTGGTATTCCCCCCTTCGCCTTGGAGCGACCTGTTGCTCCCAGAATGCTGACTGCGTTTAGAAGAGGAGAAGACCCAAGTAGGAATTCTGGTGAATGCGTTAGTAGATCCGATCCGTGACGGGGTGACCAGAATGAACCTGCTTGAGACATTTCTCAGTCAGCGCATCCAACCTCTCCAAGCGAGATATCACACCATGTGGCATTATTTAGGCCCTAAGGATTCCACTCGGTCGCACCCATAGGTTGTTTCCGAGTAAACCGCGGCTCAGTGGCTCAAAGACATCACTGGCGCCTATGACAATGCATTAGGAGCCAAGCGGGTCTTGCCTTTCTATGCTGAGAACAAGCCACGGAGCATGGTGAGTTATTTCCCTGCCGATTACTTTCATATCTTTGTCGAGTGATCGAATCAACAACCGACTGACTTTTCTGCCTTTACATCTTGTAGGAGTGAACAAACATGCATTCACCCGTGCCGAACGGGGATCAACTTGACGTCTGTGGGGAAAGCGAAGGTGGCAGCGCCGCCAGTGACTATGTTGAGGACAGCGAGGGGAGCGAAGACGAGGAGAGTGAGGAAGAGATCTAGTCTCCTCGACGCACCGAGTCTCGATCCAAACATCACCATGATCCGGTGGCTACCCCAAGCACGACCTTGGTGTCAAGCACTAGGAATGTGAAGCGTGACCGAGCCGCCACAACTGAGTCGGCAGAGAAGGCTACCAAACAACCCAAACTTGACGCTCCCAAGCCTCGGAAGGCTCTGCCCTGAATGAGGATTGTTGTGCGAGTCACTTCAGCGTGAGTGTTTACCTCTTTCTTTCTTTTGTGGTTGTGAAATTTCATGCCTTTGATGTGTGAGTGGAATTTGCTTGCGGGAGCTGCTACCTCGGTGACATCGCCTCCTGGAGATGAAGATCCCGTGGACTTGGATGCTACAGACGTGGTCAACTCCCAATGAGGTATAATAAATCTTCATTCTGTTATGCTTTCTGGATAAAATTGGTCGGCTGGACAGACTCATGTTACTAACTGACGACTACCGATGTCATCTATCTGGAAGATGATGAAGAACCGCGCCATTCGATGGCTGAATTGCTGTGGAACTTGGAGACCCGCCCCGAGTGATCACCGGGCCTGAGATCCCGCCATCGAGTGCCCTCTAGCGACTTCGACTGTTGTGACTCATGTGTCTATTGAACAACCTCCAGCAACTCTTGTGACCTCAGCCATTGTGCCGACTCCTCCAATGTCCGCGTTCACTCTGCAACACGTTCCAGAAGACCAAACTGGAGCAGGGAAGGAGGCCATGATCCAGGCAGAGCATATGATGATGCAAACCAAGGAGGCGTATGAAGCCAGTAGGTTGGCATACGATGCCAGCTCGACACTTCATGCTAATGTCCGAGTAAGTAGGATTGTAAGTTCATTTCCGATTGCATTTCGTCAATCTTGACTTTACACCCACTAGGTGTTTTCTTTCGGTGTATACATGCCTATTTTTGATCCAGTGGTGTACGTTGAGTGCACCCACTGGGTGTAGTCCCCGAGGCCACCGTCGAATGATGAAGACACCGACATGGGTCTTCGATTGGTTCTCGGTAATCATTAACACTCGACAGGGCAGACCTATGCGAGTGATGATAAGTCCAGTGGGGGCACTCTGAGTGAACCCACTGGGTGTAGTCCCCGAGACCGACATCGAGTGCTTGCAACGGCGGGGGTCTGATTGAAACTGTTCCAGATATCTATGTTGTCTCTTTTTTTGACTTGGATAGGCCGGACCTGGTCGAGTGGTGTCGTATCCAGTGGGGGCACGCTAAGTGCACCCACTAGGTGTAGTCCCCGAGACTACTATCGATCGTGTACGATGGGCAGTAGTCTTAAGAACTTGGACTCGGGGTTCCTTTTTGTACTTGAGTACTTTTATCACTAGGTCTGTCGAGTGGATGAAAATGTCCGAACCAGTAAGATTTATCTTGCTGGTTTCATGGACATAATTTCCATCAACCATGATATGGTGTTTTGAAGGGTGTGAGGTGGGTCGGTCCAGTCGACTGAACTGTTATTCTTCACTCGGGAGTGGCGAAATACTAGTGTTGACTGAATTACTTGTGTGATGGTTTTAGAAATCTTGTGAGCCTGGAACCAAGTACATAAACTTGGAAAAGGAGAAGAACCAACTCCAAATGGACTTGGAGGTGACCACGAACGATCTGAATCACCTGAAGGAGGCTCTTGAAGGAAAGTTCAAAGCACTCGCTGAAGCTAAGGAGAAAACTGAGGTCGCAGAAAAGAAACTCGCAACAGTTGGCAAATTGGAGGAGGAGAATGTTGGAAATATGCCCTAGAGGCAATAATAAATTAGTTATTATTATATTTATTTGTTCATGATAATCGTTTATTATCCATGCTATAATTGTATTGATTGGAAACACAATACTTGTGTGGATACATAGACAAAACACTGTCCCTAGTAAGCCTCTAGTTGACTAGCTCGTTGATCAAAGATGGCCAAGGTTTCCTGGCCATAGGCAAGTGTTGTTACTTGATAATGGGATCACATCATTAGGAGAATCATGTGATGGACTAGACCCAAACTAATAGACGTAGCATGTTGATCGTGTCATTTTGTTGCTACTGTTTTTCCGCATGTCAAGTATTTGTTCCTATGACCATGAGATCATATAACTCACTAACACCGGAGGAATACTTTTTGTGTATCAAACGTCGCAACGTAACTGGGTGACTATAAAGATGCTCTACAGGTATCTCCGAAGGTGTTCGTTGAGTTAGTATGGATCAAGACTGGGATTTGTCACTCCGTGTGACGGAGAGGTATCTCGGGGCCCACTCGGTAATACAACATCACACACAAGCCTTGCAAGCAATGTAACTTAGTGTAAGTTGCGGGATCTTGTATTACGGAATGAGTAAAGAGACTTGCCGGTAAACGAGATTGAAATAGGTATGCGGATACTGACGATCGAATCTCGGGCAAGTAACATACGGAAGGACAAAGGGAATGACATACGGGATTATATGAATCCTTGGCACTGAGGTTCAAACGATAAGATCTTCGTAGAATATGTAGGATCCAATATGGGCATCCAGGTCTCGCTATTGGATATTGACCGAGGAGTCTCTCGGGTCATGTCTACATAGTTCTCGAACCCGCAGGGTCTGCACACTTAAGGTTCGACGTTGTTTTATGCGTATTTGAGTTATATGGTTGGTTACCGAATGTTGTTCGGAGTCCCGGATGAGATCACAGACATCACGAGGGTTTCCGGAATGGTCCGGAAACGAATATTGATATATAGGATGACCTCATTTGATTACCGGAAGGTTTTTGGAGTTACCGGGAATGTACCGGGAATGACGAATGGGTTCTGGGAGTTCACCGGGGGGGGGGGGGGCAAACCACCCCGGGGAAGCCCATTGGCCTTGGGGGTGGCACACCAGCCCTTAGTGGGCTGGTGGGACAGCCCAAGAAGGCCCTATGCGCCATAGGAAGAAAATCAAAGAGAAAAGAAAAAAAAAGGAGGAGGTGGGAAAGGAAAGAAGGACTCTACCCACCAAACCAAGTAGGACTAGGTTTGGGGGGGGGGGGAGACCTTCCCCCTTGGCTCGGCCGACCCCCTTGGGGCTCCTTGAGCCCCAAGGCAAGGCTCCCCCTCTCCCACCTATATATACGGAGGTTTTAGGGCTGATTTGAGACGACTTTTCCACGGCAGCCCGACCATATACCTCCACGGTTTTTCCTCTAGATCACGTTCCTGCGGAGCTCGGGCGGAGCCCTGCTGAGACAAGATCATCACCAACCTCCGGAGCGCCGTCACGCTGCCGGAGAACTCTTCTACCTCTCCGTCTCTCTTGCTGGATCAAGAAGGCCGAGATTATCGTCGAGCTGTACGTGTGCTGAACGCGGAGGTGCCGTCCGTTCGGCACTAGATCGTGGGACTGATCGCGGGACGGTTCGCGGGGCGGATCGAGGGATGTGAGGACGTTCCACTACATCAACTGCGCTTCTTAAACGCTTCTACTGTACGGTCTACAAGGGTACGTAGATCACACATCCCCTCTCGTAGATGGACATCACCATGATAGGTCTTTGTGCGCGTAGGAAATTTTTTGTTTCCCATGCGACGTTCCCCAACAGTGGCATCATGAGCTAGGTTCATGCGTAGATGTCTTCTCGAGTGGAACACGAAAGTGTTTGTGGGCGGTGATGTGCGTTTTGCTGCCCTCCTTAGTCTTTTCTTGATTCCGCGGTATTGTTGGATTGAAGCGGCTTGGACCAACATTACTCGTACGCTTACGAGAGACTGGTTTCATCGCTACGAGTAACCCCGTTGCTCAAAGATGACTGGCAAGTGTCAGTTTCTCCAACTTTAGTTGAATCGGATTTGACCGAGGAGGTCCTTGGATGAGGTTAAATAGCAACTCATATATCTCCGTTGTGGTGTTTGCGTAAGTAAGATGCGATCCTACTAGATACCCATGGTCACCACGTAAAACATGCAACAACAAAATTAGAGGACGTCTAACTTGTTTTTGCAGGGTATGCTTGTGATGTGATATGGCCAACGATGTGATGTGATATATTTGATGTATGAGATGATCATGTTGTAATAGATAATATCGACTTGCACGTCGATGGTACGGCAACCGGCAGGAGCCATAGGGTTGTCTTTAAACTAACGTTTGTGCTTGCAGATGCGTTTACTATTTTGCTAGGATGTAGCTTTAGTAGTAATAGCATGAGTAGCACGACAACCCCGATGGCGACACGTTGATGGAGATCATGATGATGGAGATCATGGTGTGACGCCGGTGACAAGAAGATCGTGCCGGTGCTTTGGTGATGGAGATCAAGAAGCACGTGATGATGGCCATATCATGTCACTTATGAATTGCATGTGATGTTAATCCTTTATGCACCTTATCTTGCTTAGAACGACGGTAGCATTATGAGGTGATCTCTCACTAAAATTTCAAGACGAAATTGTGTTCTCCTCGACTGTGCACCGTTGCGACAGTTCTTCGTTTCGAGACACCACGTGATGATCGGGTGTGATAGACTCAACGTTCACATACAACGGGTGCAAAACAGTTGCACACGCGGAACACTCGGGTTAAGCTTGACGAGCCTAGCATGTGCAGACATGGCCTCGGAACACATGAGACCGAAAGGTCGAGCATGAATCGTATAGTTGATATGATTAGCATAGAGATGCTTACCACTGAAACTATTCTCGACTCACGTGATGATCGGACTTGAGATAGTTGATTTGGATCATGTACCACTCAAATGACTAGAGAGATGTACTTTTTGAGTGGGAGTTCTTAAGTAATATGATTAATTGAACTAATTGTCATGAACATAGTCTAATGGTCTTTGCGAATTACGATGTAGCTTGCGCTATAGCTCTACTGTTTTTATATGTTCCTAGAGAAAATTTAGTTGAAAGTTGATAGTAGCAAACTTTGAAGAGGATTGTCCTCATTGCTGCACAGAAGGCTTATGTCCTTAATGCACCACTCGGTGTGCTGCACCTCGAGCGTTGTCTGTGGATGCTGTGAACATCCGACATACATGTTTCTGATGACTACACGATAGTTCAGTGCAAAATACTTAATGGCTTAGAAGCAAGGCACCAAAGACATTTTGAAACGTCACGGAACATAAGTGATGTTCTAAAGAGATGAAATTGTGATTTCATGCTCGTGCCCTTGTTGAGAGGTACGAGACCTCCGACAAGATTCTTTGTCCACAAAGTAAAGGAGAAAAGCTCAATCGTTGAGCGTGTGCTCAGATTGTCTGAGTACGACAATCACTTGAATCAAGTGGGAGTTAATCTTCCAGATGAGATAGTGATGGTTCTCCAAAGTCACTGCCACCAAGTTGTGAGAGCTTCGTGATGAACTATAACATATCAAGGATAGATACAATGATCCTTGAGCGATTCGCGATGGTTGACACTACGAAAGTAGAAATCAAGAAGGAGCATCAATAGTTGATGGTTTGTAAAACCACTAAGTTTCAAGAAAGGCAAGGGCTAGAAGGGATACTTCGTGAAACGACAAAACAGTTGCTGCACTAATGAAGAGACCCAAGATTAAACCCAAACCCGAGACTAAGTGCTTCTGTAATAAGGGGAACAGTCACTGAGGCGGAGCAACTCTAGATACTTGGTAGATAAGAAGGCTGGCAAAAGTCGAAAGAAGTATATTTGATTTACATGATGTTGATGTGTACTTTACTAGTACTCCTAGTAGCATGAGGGTATTGGATACTGGTTCGGTTGCTAAGTGATTAGTAACACGAAATGAAAGCTACGGCATAAACGGAGACTAGCTAAAGGCGAGGTGACGATACGTGTTGGAAGTGTTTCCAAGGTTGATATGATCAAACGTCGCACGCTCGCTCTACCATCGGGATTGGTGTTAAACTTAAATAATTGTTATTTGGTGCTTGCGTTAAGCATGAACATGATTGGATTGTGTTTATTGCAATACGATTATTCATTTAAAGAGAATAATGGTTACTCTATTTTCTTGAATAATCACCTTCAATGGTTTATTGAATCTCGATCGTAGTGTTACACATGTTCATGATATTAGTGCCAAAAGATACGAGGTAATGATGATAGTACCACTTACTTGTGGCACTGCCGCTTGAGTCATGTTGGTATAAATTGCATGAAGAGGCTCCATGCTGATGGATCTTTATACTCACTTGATTTTGAATCACTAGTGACATGCAAATCATACCACATGAGCAAGGCCTTGTTTTCATTGAGATGAAATAAGATAGTAACTTGTTGGAAGTGATACATTTTGATGTATGCAGTCCAATGGGTGCTGACGCACGCAGTGGATATCATTATGTTCTTACATCAATGACGATTTGAGTAGATACTAGAGTATTTGCTTAATGAATCACAAGTCTGAAATATTGAAAAGTTCAATTCTGTTTCGGAGTGACGTTCGTCGTAACAAGAGGATAAACTGTCTACGATATGATCATAGAAATGAATATCTGAGTTACGAGTTTTGGTACGCAGTTAAGACAATGTGGAAAATGTTTCGCAGTTCATGCCACCTAGAACATCATAGTGTGATGATGTGTCTGAACGTCATAGCCACACACTATTTGGTATGGTGCATTTTATGATGTCTCTTATCGAATTACCACTATCATTTATGGGTTAAGCATTAGAGACAACCGCATTCACTTTAAATAGGGCACCACGTATTTCCGTTGAGATGACACAGTATAGACTGAGGTTTAGAGAAATCTAAACTGTCGTTTCTTGAAAGTTTGGGGTTTCGACACTTATGTGAAAAAGTTTCAGTCTGATAAGCTCGAACCCAAAGCGGATAAATGCATCTTCATAGGATATCCAAAACAGTTGGGTACATCTCCTATCTCAGATCCGAAAGGAAAGTGTTTGTTTCTAGAAACAGATCCTTTCTCGAGGAAAGGTTTCTCTCGAAAGAATTGAGTGGGAGGGTGGTAGAACTTGATGAGGTTATTGAACCATCACTTCAACCAGTGTGTAGCAGGGCGCATGAAGTTGTTCCTATGGCGCCTACACCAATTGAAGTGAAAGCTGATGATGGTGATCATCGAGCATCGGATCAAGTTACTACAAGCCTCGTAGGTTGACAAGGTCGCGTACTACTACAGAGTGGTACGGTAACCCTGTCTTGGAGGTCATGTTGTTGAGCAACAGTGAACCTACGAGTTATGGAGAAAGCAATGGTGGGCCCAGATTCCGACAAATGGCTGGAAGCCATGAAATCCGAGAGAGGATCCATGTATGAAAACAAAGTGTAGACTTTGGAAGAACTACTTGATGGTCATAGGACTATTGAGTAAAGATGGATCTTTAAGAGGAAGACAGACGATGATAGTGATAAGTCACTATTAAGAAAAGCTCGACTTGTCGCAAATATGTTTCTGACAAGATCAAACAGTTGACTATGATGAGACTTTCTCACTCGTAGCGATGCTAAAAGTCTGTTAGAATTATGTTAGTAGTTGCTGCATTATTTATGAAATATTGCATGTAGGATGTCAAAACATTGTTTCCTCGACGGTTTCCTTGAGCAAACATTGTATGAGATACAACCATGAGGTTTTGTCGATCCTAAAGATACTAGCAAGTATGCAAGCTCCAGCGATCCTTAAATGGACTGGTGCAAGCATCTCGGAGTTGGAATATACACTTTGATGAGATGATCAAGGATTTTGGGTTTGTACAAGGTTTATGAGAAACTTGTATTTCCAAAGAAGTGAGTGGGAGCACTATGGAATTTCTGATAAGTATATGTGGTTGACATATTGTGGATCAAAAGTAATGTAGAATTTCTGTAAAGCATACAAGGTTGTTTGAAAGGAGTTTTCAAAGGAATACCTGGATTGAGCTACTTGAACATTGAGCATCAAAGATCTATGGAGATAGATCGAAAGCGCTTAATGGAAGTTTCAACAAGATGCATGCCTTGACAAATTTTTGAAGGAGTTCAAAATGGATCAGCAAAGAAGGAGTTCTTGGTTGCGTTGTAAGGTGTGAATTTGAGTAAGACTCAAAACCCGACCACGGAAGAATAAAGAGAATAGACGAAGGTCGTCTTCTATGCCTTAGCCGTAGACTCTAAAGTACGCCATGCTGAGTACCGCACCTGATGTGTGCATTGCAGCAAGTCTGTTAAGAGGTACACAGAGTGATCCAGGATTGAATCACTGATCATCGGTCAAGGTTATCCTTGGTAACTAAATAGACGAAGGAATTTTTCTCGATTATGGAGGTGGTTAAAGAGTTCGTCGTAAAGGGTTACGTCGATGTAAGCTTTGACACTAATCCGAATAACTATGAGTAGTGAAACGGATTCGTATAGTAGAGTAGATATTTGGAGTATTTGCGAATAGCACATAGTAGCAGCATCTATAAGATGACATAAAGATTTGTAAAGAACACACGGATCTGAAAATTTCAGAACCGTTGACTAAAACCTCTCTCATGAGCAAGACGTGATCAGACCCCATAACTATATGGGTGTTGGATTTGTTGGATGTGAACTAGATTATTGACTCTAGTGCAAGTGGGAGACTGTTGGAAATATGCCCTAGAGGCAATAATAAATTAGTTATTATTATATTTCTTTGTTCATGATAATCGTTTATTATCCATGCTATAATTGTATTGATTGGAAACACAATACTTGTGTGGATACATAGACAAAACACTGTCCCTAGTAAGCCTCTAGTTGACTAGCTCGTTGATCAAAGATGGCCAAGGTTTCCTGGCCATAGGCAAGTGTTGTTACTTGATAACGGGATCACATCATTAGGAGAATCATGTGATGGGCTAGACCCAAACTAATAGACGTAGCATGTTGATCGTGTCATTTTGTTGCTACTGTTTTTCCGCATGTCAAGTATTTGTTCCTATGACCATGAGATCATATAACTCACTAACACCGGAGGAATACTTTGTGTGTATCAAATGTCGCAACGTAACTGGGTGACTATAAAGATGCTCTACAGGTATCTCCGAAGGTGTTCGTTGAGTTAGTATGGATCAAGACTGGGATTTGTCACTCCGTGTGACGGAGAGGTATCTCGGGGCCCACTCGGTAATACAACATCACACACAAGCCTTGCAAGCAATGTAACTTAGTGTAAGTTGCGGGATCTTGTATTACGGAATGAGTAAAGAGACTTGCCGGTAAACGAGATTGAAATAGGTATGCGGATACTGACGATCGAATCTCGGGCAAGTAACATACGGAAGGACAAAGGGAATGACATACGGGATTATATGAATCCTTGGCACTGAGGTTCAAACGATAAGATCTTCGTAGAATATGTAGGATCCAATATGGGCATCCAGGTCCCGCTATTGGATATTGACCGAGGAGTCTCTCGGGTCATGTCTACATAGTTCTCGAACCCGCAGGGTCTGCACACTTAAGGTTCGACGTTGTTTTATGCGTATTTGAGTTATATGGTTGGTTACCGAATGTTGTTCGGAGTCTCGGATGAGATCACGGACGTCACGAGGGTTTCCGGAATGGTCCGGGAACGAAGATTGATATATAGGATGACCTCATTTTCGGAAGGTTTTCGGAGTTACCGGGAATGTACCGGGAATGACGAATGGGTTCCGGGAGTTCACCGGGGGGGGGGGGCATCCCACCCCGGGGAAGCCCATAGGCGTTGGGGATGGCACACTAGCCCTTAGTGGGCTGGTGGGACAGCCCAAGAAGGCCCTATGCGCCATAGGAAGAAAATCAAAGAGAAAAGAAAAAAAAGGAGGAGGTGGGAAAGGAAAGAAGGACTCCACCCACCAAACCAAGTAGGACTCGGTTTGGGGGGGAGACCTTCCCCCCTTGGCTCGGCCGACCCCCTTGGGGCTCCTTGAGCCCCTAGGCAAGGCTCCCCCTCTCCCACCTATATATACGGAGGTTTTAGGGCTGATTTGAGACGACTTTTCCACGGCAGCCCGACCACATACCTCCATGGTTTTTCCTCTAGATCGCGTTTCTGCGGAGCTCGGGCGGAGCCCTGCTGAGACAAGATCATCACCAACCTCCGGAGCGCCATCACGCTGCCGGATAACTCTTCTACCTCTCTGTCTCTCTTGCTGGATCAAGAAGGCCGAGATCATCGTCGAGCTGTACGTGTGCTGAACGCGGAGGTGCCGTCCGTTCGGCACTAGATCGTGGGACTGATCGCGGGACGGTTCGCGGGGCGGATCGAGGGACGTGAGGACGTTCCACTACATCAACCGCGTTTCTTAAACGCTTCTGCTGTACGGTCTACAAGGGTACGTAGATCACACATCCCCTCTCGTAGATGGACATCACCATGATAGGTCTTCGTGCGCGTAGGAAATTTTTTGTTTCCCATGCGATGTTCCCCAACAGAGAATACCAATCTGAAGCAAGAACGGACCGATTGGAACAAGAAGCTGGAACACATGACCCAAAGAAGGAATGGCTTGGAGAGCTACTTGGGCAACTTTGCAAAGAAAATGTTTGACACGCTCACGGGTAATTTCCTTCCACCGAGTGGATTTCCTACAATTTTGCTGAATGAAAATGTGACCCACTCTTCGTTTTCCCTTTGTTCAGACTTCTGCGAGGACTTCGACAAGGAGAGACCGAAGAGCTCGAGCCAAATATGGACCCTGTCAAGTCACCCGTTGGAGATGTGGTGTCCATGAACATGTTCCGCATCGACGCTTGCCTCAGGAAAGTTCAGGAATATGTTGCCCGACTGAAAACCGCCCTGTAGAGGATTGACAAGGAGCCGTGGCCAGAAGACACTCTCCAAACTGATCTTGAATCAATCAAGAGCGCCTTAACCAGATCCCGGATCGAGTGCAGGCTTGGAAGAAATCTGCTGCATGTTGTGGAGCCGATGTGGCTCTTTCACTCGTTCGGGTTCATGTTAAGGAATCTAAATAAGAAAAGCTGAAGGCGCTCCAGGCGGACAACACGAAGAAGCCTCGGTTCGATTACTTCATGGAGACCTTCATCGACGCGGCTACCCGTATTGCGGATGGGATTGACTTGGATACCTTCGTTGAGCTTGCGAGTCCTGGCGCACCTTAAAAAACTTTGATCATGATTAAATTTTGCTTCGGTATGCCGAGAGATGGTGTAACCGATTAAAACTTTGTCCGGGCCTTAAGTCCGTGTACTTTCATTCATGAAGACAGCTTTAATCCGAGCTGGAGATTTGGAATTTTATCTGCATTTGGCTTTCCATTCTTTTGCATGATTGAATTCATTTGGTTTCCGAATGAACTTTCTATGATCGGGGGAAATTCACTCACGCGACGACTACTTTGAGGCCAAGTTCCCGAGTGAAAGGATTGTCCTGCACTCGGAGGGCTTTTAGAAACTTAGGCGAAATCTTGTTCGCAGCTAAGCCTCCGAGTGAGAGGATTACTCGCCACTCGGAGTATGTTGTTCGTATCTAAGCCTCGGAGTGAGAGGATTGCTCACCACTCAGAGTAGGTTTTAACTCAGGCGATTGATTTGCAGCTAAGTCTGTGAGTGAGAGGGTTTCTCACCACTCGGAATATGTTTTGACACTTAGGCGAATGATTCACAGCTAAGCCCTCGAGTGAGAGGATTGCTCACCACTCGGAGTAGGTTTTGACACTTAGGCAAATGATTCATAGCTAAGCCCCCGAGTGAGAGGATTGCTCGCCACTCGGAGTAGGCCTTAACTTAGGCGATTGATTCGCAGCTAAGTCTCCGAGTGAGAGGGTTGCTCACCACTCGGAGTATGTTTTGACACTTAGGCAAATGATTCGCAGCTAAACCCCCGAGTGAGAGGATTGCTCATCACTCGGAGTAGGTTTTGACACTTAGGTGAATGATTCACAGCTAGGCCCCGAGTGAGAGGATTTCTCACCACTCGGAGTAGGTTTTAACTTAGGCGATTGATTCACAGCTAAGCCTCCGAGTGAGAGGATTGCTCGCCACTCGGAGTAGGTTTTAACTTAGGCGATTGATTCACAGCTAAGTCTTCGAGTGAGAGGGTTGCTCACCACTCGGAGTATGTTTTGACACTTAGGCGAATGATTCGCAGCTAAGTCCCCGAGTGAGGGGATTGCTCACCACTCGGAGTATGTTTTGACACTTAGGCGAATGATTCACAGCTAAGCCCCTGAGTTAGAGGATTGCTCACCACTCGGAGTATGTTTTGACACTTAGGCGAATGACTCACAGCTAAGCCCCCCGAGTGAGAGGATTGCTCACCACTCGGAGTAGGTTTTAACTTAGGCAATTGATTCGCAACTAAGTCTCCAAGTAAGAGGGTTGCTCACCACTCGAAGTATGTTTTGACACTTAGGAGAATGATTCGCAGCTAAGCCCCCGAGTGAGAGGATTTTTCACCACTCAGAGTAGGTTTTAACTTAGGCGATTGATTCACAGCTAAGCCACCAAGTGAGAGGATTGCTCGCCACTCGGAGTAGGTTTTAACTTAGGCGATTGATTCACAGCTAAGTCTCCGAGTGAGAGGGTTGCTCACCACTCGGAGTATGTTTTGACACTTAGGCGAATGATTCGCAGCTAAGTCCCCGAGTGAGGGGATTGCTCACCACTTGGAGTATGTTTTGACACTTAGGCGAATGATTCACAGCTAAGCCCCCGAGTGAGAGGATTGCTCACCACTCGGAGTATGTTTTGACACTTAGGCGAATGATTCACAACTAAGCCCCCCGAGTGAGAGGATTGCTCACCACTCAGAGTAGGTTTTAAGTTAGGCAACTGATTCGCAGCTAAGTCTCCGAGTGAGAGGGTTGCTCACCACTCCAAGTATGTTTTGACACTTAGGAGAATGATTCGCAGCTAAGCCCCTGAGTGAGAGGATTTTTCACCACTCGAAGTAGGTTTTGACACTTAGGCGAATGATTCACAACTAAGCCCCCGAGTGAGAGGATTGCTCATCACTCGGAGTATGTTTTGACACTTAGGTGAATGATTCACAGCTAAGCCCCCGAGTGAGAGGATTGCTCACCACTCGGAGTAGGTTTTAACTTAGGCGATTGATTCGCAGCTAAGCCTCTGAGTGAGAGGATTGCTCGCCACTCAGAGTAGGTTTTGACTTATGCGATTGATTCGCAGCTAAGCGTCCGAGTGAGAGGGTTGCTCACCGTTCGGAGTAATTCTGAATGTGTGATTGCACAATCGGAATCGGCAAAGACTGCGACTCATAGCTTTGATAAGAACATTGTCTAGTACACTTTTATTACATCGAATCATACGGTCGTCAAGGGTAAAATCATCACAACAAATCTGTGTTCCATGAACGCGGTTCCTCGATTCTCTTCTTGAGACTGAAGAGGTGGTAGGCTCCATTATTGAGCACCTTGGTAATGACGAAAGGTCCTTCCCATGTGGGGGCGAGCTTGTGGGGCTATTGCTGATCCACTCGGAGCACCAGATCCCCTTCGTGAAACGACCGACTCCTAACTTGTCTTGCATGAAAACAACGCATATCCTGTTGGTAGACTATCAACATAATCAAAGCGAGTTCGCGTTCTTCTACCAGAAGGTCTATGCCGTCTTGTCATGCCTGTTCAGCTTCAGCCTGAGAATAAAGTTCCACTCAGGGAGAGTTGTGAAGGAGGTCAATCGGTAACACATCTTCGGACCCATAGACCAAGAAGAAAGGAGTGCGTCTAGTCAATCGAAGAACTTGGTTAGAATACTGTGGGGTGTCCTCACCTAGTGACAGAAGGGGTAGCGAGGCACGCATCGTGTTGTTGCCATCAAGGGTAAAAATATGGGGTTTATATCATATTGCATGAATTTATCCCTCTATATCATGTCATCTTGCTTAAGGTGTTACCCTATTTGTTATGAACTTAACACACTAGATGCATGCTGGATAGTGGTCGATGTGTGGAGTAATAGTAGTAGATGCAGAAAGTATCGGTCTACTTGTCTCGGACGTGATGCCTATATGTATGATCATTGCCTTAGATATCGTCATGACCTTGCGCGATTCTATCAATTGCTCGACAGTAATTCTTTCACGCACCGTAATACTTGCTATCATGAGAGAAGCCTCTAGTGAACACTATGGCCCCCGGGTTTATCTTACACATTATATATTTAGATCTACATACGAAAATACCAAAAATACCTTGCTGCACTTTTATTTATTTATTTATATTTACCTATTATCACTATCAGATCTCACTTTGCAATTAATCGTAAAGGGATTGACAATCCCTTTATCGCGTTGGGTGCAAGTTTGTTTGTCTTTGCGTAGGTGCCTTGGTGCCTCAGCTTGGTACTCCTACTGGATTGATACCTTGGTTCTCAAACTGAGGGAAATACTTACCTCTACTTTGCTGCATCACCCTTTCATCTTCAAGGGAAAAACCAACGCAAGCTCAAGAAGTAGCAGGAAGAATTTCTGGCACCGTTGCCGGGGAGTATTCAAGTGAAGCATATCTACCAAGTACCTATCACAAACTCATCTCTTGCATTTAAATTATTTTCCATTTGCCTCTCGTTTTCCTCTCCCCCACTTCTAAAACAAAGTTTACAAAAATATTTGCCTTTCTTTATTTGCCTTTTTCATTCGCCCTTTCTTTCGCTTGCTTTCTGTTTGCTTGTGTGCTTGTCTGCTTGCTAAGTCACCATGTCTGAAAACACTAAATTATGTGACTTCTCTAATACTAATAACAATGATTTTATTAGTACTCCAACCGCTCCCGTGACTAGTGCGGATTCATATGAAATTAATGCTGCCTTGTTGAATCTTGTTATGAAAGAGCAATTTTCTGGCCTTCCTAGTGAAGATGCCTCATCCCATCTTAATACCTTTATTGAGTTATGCGATATGCAAAATAAGAAAGATGTGGATAATGATATGATTAAATTGAAGCTATTTCCATTCTCATTACGAGATCGAGCAAAAACTTGGTTTTCATCTTTACCCAAAAATAGTATTGATTCATGGAACAAGTGTAAAGATGCCTTTATTTCCAAGTATTTTCCACCTGCTAAGATTATCTCTCTCCGTAATGATATCATGAATTTTAAGCAACTAGATCATGAACATGTTGCACAATCTTGGGAGAGAATGAAATTGATGATTACAAATTGTCCCGCTCATGGCCTAAGTCTTTGGATGATTATACAAATTTTCTATGCTGGTTTGAATTTTGCTTCTAGAAATATCTTGGATTCCGCCTCTGGTGGAACTTTTATGGAAATCACACTAGGAGAATCTACAAAAATCCTAGATAATATCATGACAAATTATTCTCAATGGCACACTGAAAGGTCACCTACTAGTAAAAAAGTGCATGCTATAGAAGAAATTAACTCTTTGAGTGCTAAGATGGATGAGTTAATGAAGTTCTTTGCTAGTAAAAGTGCTCCTCTAGATCCAAATGATATGCCTTTATCTTCCTTGATTGAGAATAGCAATGAAAATTTGGATATTAATTTTGTTAGTAGGAATAATTTTGGTAACAACAATGCTTATAGAGGTAACTTTAATCCTAGGCCTTTTCCTAGTAATCCCTCTAATAATTTTGGCAATTTCTACAACAATGCTCATGAAAATTATAATAAAATACCCTCTGATCTTGAGAGTAATATTAAAGAGTTTATTAATTCGCAAAATATTTTCAATGCTTCCATAGAAGAAAAACTGCTTAAAATTGATGACTTGGCTAGGACTATTGATAGAATGTCTCTTGATATTGATGCTTTGAAATTGAGATTTGTTCCTCCCAAGATTAATATGGATGAAACTTTGAAAGCTATGCGTGTTTCCATGAATGAGAGTAAAGAATGAACCGCCCAAATTCGTGCTAGACATGAATGGCTTAAAAAGGCGTGTTCACGTGATGAGAATCACGAAGATCTTAAAGTGCTTGGTGTGACTCCTATTGAATCCTTGTTTTCTAATGTCAATCTTAATGATGATGGGGCTGGATGTGAATCCACTTTGATTTAGAAATGCCCCAATGATTCGGAGTCTATTTATCTTGATGCTAAAAATACTAAAAGTGGAGTAGAGGATATCAAAACTTTGAATAGTGATGAAATTACTACTTTGGATTTCAAGGAATTTAATTATGATAGTTGCTCTTTGATTGAATGTATTTCCTGGATGCAATCCATGCTAAACTCTCCACATGCTTATAGCCAAAATAAGGCTTTTACCAAACATATCGTTGATGCTATGATGAAATCTCTTGAAGAGAAACTTGAGTTGGAAATATCTATTCCTAGAAAACTTCATGATGAGTGGGAACCTACTATAAAAATTAAGATTAAAAATTATGAATGCCATGCTTTGTGTGATTTGGGTGCTAGTGTTTCCATAATTCAAAAATCTTTATGTGATGTTCTAGGTTTCAATGAGATTGATGAGTGCTCTCTTAATTTGCATCTTGCGGATTCTACTATTAAGAAACCTATGGGAAGGATCAATGATGTTCTTATTATTGCAAATAGGAACTATGTGCCCGTAGATTTCATTGTGCTTGATATTGATTGCAATCCGACATGTCCCATTATTCTTGGTAGACCTTTCCTTAGGACTATTGGTGCTGTTATTGATATGAAGGAAGGGAATATTAAATTTCAATTTCCATTAAAGAAGTACATGGAACACTTTCCTAGAAAGAAAATAAAATTTCCTTATGAATACGTTATGAAAGCTACTTATGGTTTGAGCACTAAAGATGTCAACACTTGAATCTATTGCCTTACGCCTAGCTAAGGGCATTAAACGATAGCGCTTGTTGGGAGGCAACCCAATGAATAAATTTAGTTTTGCTTTTTTACTTTCTATTTTGTTGAGTCCACACCATCATGATTCTTTTATGATTGTGTTTTTTATGTTTTAATTAGTGTTTGTGCCAAGTAGAACCTTTATGATTAGTTTTGGTGATAGTTGTTTAATCATGCTGACAAAAGACATAAACTTTGTGCTCACAAAATTATTTTTAATTCCTATCCAGAAAGAGCTTTTGAGTTGATTCTTTTTCATTCTGATTGATATGAAAATTTCTCTAATTGTCATATTTTGTTTTCAGAATTTTTGGGATAGCAGAGGTATATGAAATATACAGATTGCTACAGACTGTTTTGTTTTTGACAGATTCTGTTTTTGTTGTGTTGATTGCTTATTTTGATGAAACTATCGTTAGTATCGGGGGGTACGAGCCATGGAGAAGTGAGAATACAGTAATATAACATCAATCTAAATGGAAATTAAGTTTACTACAGTACCTAAAAAGTTGGTGGTTTGTTTTCTTATGCTAATGACATCACAAGTTTCTATTTAAGTTTTGTGTTGTGAAGTTTTCAAGTTTTGGGTGATGTTCATATGGACAATGGAATAAAGAGTGGAAAGAGCCTAAGCTTGGGCTTGCCCAAGTCATCCCAAGCCAAATTCAAGGACACCAAAAAGCCTAAGCTTGGGGATGCCCCGGGAAGGCATCCCCTCTTTCGTCTTCAATCCATCGGTAACGTTACTTGGAGCTATATTTTTGTTTACCACATGATATGTGTTTTTGCTTGGAGCGTCGTGTATTATAGGAGTCTTTGCTTTTTGTTTTATCACAATCATACTTGCTTCACACCTTTTGAGAGGGACATGCACTCATCGTGAATTTGTTAGAATACTGAATGAGCTTCACTTATATCTTTTGAGTTAGGCAATTTCGCTCGCATGTGCTTCATTTATATCTTTTTGAGCTAGATAATTTTTCTCCCATGAGCTTCACTTATATCTTTTGAGGTAGATAATTTTTCTCTAGTGTTTCACTTAAATCTTTGTAGAGCACGTCGGTGTCATATTTTGTAGAAATAAAAACTCCCGATCTTCACTTATATCATTTTGAGAGCGCTCTCTCTAAGTAACTTGGTAATTGGCGTGTGTTATGAAATTAGTCCTAAATATGATAGGCATCGAAGAGGATATAATAAAAACTTTCATATTCAAGTGCATTGATTAGTAAGAGAAGTTTGATTCCTCACAATTAGTTTTGAGATATGGATATGGTAATATTAGAGTTATGATAGTAGGGTGTTGTGAATCTAGAAATACTTGTGTTGAGGTCAGTGATTCCCGTAGCATGCATGTATGGTGAACCGCTATGTTATGAAGTCGGAGCATAATTGATTTATTGATTGTTATCCTTTGTGTGGCGGTCGGGATCATGCGATGGTTAACTCCTACCAACCCTTCCCCTAGGAGTAAGCGTTTAGCACTTTGTTGTGATTACTAATAAAACTTTCGCAATAAGTATATGAGTTCTTCATGACTAATGTGAGCCCATGCTATAGATGCACTCTCACACTTCCACCATTTCTAGCCTCTCTAGTGCCGCACAAATTTTGCCGGTGCACAAAACCACCATATACCTTCCTCAAAACAGCCACCATACCTACCTATTATGGCATTTTCATAGCCATTCGGAGATATATTGCCATGCAACTTCCACCATTCCGTCTCATGACATGTGCCATCACTTTCATATTGCCATTGCATGATCGTAAGATAGCTAGCGAGATGTTTCAACGTCATACGCTAAGCTAGATCGTTGCACATCCCGGTACACTACCGGAGGCATTTCATATAGAGTCATTACTGTTCTAAGTATCGAGTTGTAAGTAAATAAAAGTGTGATGATCATCATTATTAGAGCATTGTCCCATGTGAGGAAATAATAAAAGAGGCCACCGAAGCCCAAATAAATAAAGAGGCCAAAGATGCCCACCAAAAAAAAGGAAAAAAATGAAATGAAAAAAAGAGAGGCCAAAGAGCCCAAACAAAAATCAGAGAAAAAGAGAGAAGGGACAATGCTACTATCTTTTTCCACACTTGTGCTTCAAAATAGCACCATGTTCTTCATGCTAGAGAGTCTCTTGTTTTGTCACTTTCATATACTAGTGGGAATTTTCATTATATAACTTGGCTTGTATATTCTAGTGATGGGCTTCCTCAAAATTGCCCTAGGTCTTCGTGAGCAAGCAAGTTGGGTGCACACCCACTAGTTTTTATTTTTGAGCTTTCATACACTTTTAGCTCTAGTGCATCCGTTGCATGGCAATCCCTACTCATTCACATTGATATCTATTGATGGGCATCTCCATAACCCATTGATACGCTGAGTCGATGTGACCATCTCCTCCTTTTTGCCTCACAACCTCCACCACAGTCTATTCCACCTATAGTGCTATATCCATGGCTCACGCTCATGTATTGCATGAGAGTTGAAAAAGTTTGAGAAAGTAAGAGTGCGAAAACAATTACTTGGCCAATACCGGGGTTGTGCATGATTTAAATTCGTTGTGTGGGGATGATGGAGCATAGCCAGACTATATGATTTTGTAAGGATAACTTTCTCTGGCCTTGTTATTTCAAAAGTACATGATTACTTTGCTAGTATGCTTGAAATATTATTGTTTTCATGCCAATATTAAACTATTGTTTTGAATATTATGGATCTGAGCATTCATGCCACAATAAAGAAGTTACAAAGAACAAATATGTTAGGTAGCATTCCACATCAAAAATTCGGTCTTTATCACTTCCCTACTCGAGGACGAGCAGGGGTTAAGCTTGGGGATGCCTGATACGTATCCAACGTATCTATAATTTTTGATTGTTGCATGCTACTATATTATCAACTTGGGATGTTTTATATGCATTTATATGCTATTTTATATCATTTTTGGGACTAACCTATTGACTCAGTGGCCAGTGCCAGTTTCTGTTTTTTTCATGTTTTTGACCTTTTTCAGATAAGAATATTAAATGGAGTCCAAACGGAATAAAACATTTGGGATGATTTTTCCATAACAGAAGGGATCCAGAAGACTTGAGAACTAAGGCAGAGGGCCACGGAGGAGGCCACGAGCCCCCTAGGCGCGCCCTGGGGGGGGGGGCTAGCAAGCTTGTGCCCCCCCGTGCCTCCTTTGCCCTACCTCTTTCGCCTATAAATTCCCTAAAATCCCCAAACCAAGAGGGAGATCCACGAAAATACTTTTCCGTCGCCGCAAGCTTCTGTTTCCGCGAGATCCCATCTGGGGACCTTTGTGGTGCCCTGCCGGAAGGGGATTCAGATACAGAGGGCTTCTTCATCAACACCATTGCCTCTCCGATGATGCGTGAGTAGTTCACCACAGACATTCGGGTCCATAGCTAGTAGCTAGATGGCTTCTTCTCTCTCTTGGATCTTCAATACAAAGTTCTCCATGATCTTCATGGAGATCTATCCGATGTAACTTTCTTTTGCGGGTGTTTGTCGAGATCTGATGAATTGTGGATTTATGATCAGATTATCTATGAATATTATTTGAGTCTCCTCTTCTTTCTTATATGCATGATTTCGTATCCTTGTAATTCTCTTCGAGTTATGGGTTTCGTTTGGCCAACCTGATCCATAACTCTTGCAATGGGAGAAGTGCTTGGTTTTGGGTTCATACCGTGCGGTGTCCTCACCTAGTGACAGAAGGGGTAGCGAGGCACGCATCATGTTGTTGCCATCAAGGGTAAAAAGATGGGGTTGATATCATATTGCATGAATTTATCCCTCTACATCATGTCATCTTGCTTAAGGTGTTACTCTGTTTGTTATGAACTTAATACACTAGATGCATGTTGGATAACGGTCGATGTGTGGAGTAATAGTAGTAGATGCAGAAAGTATCGGTCTACTTGTCTCGGACGTGATGCCTATATGTATGATCATTGCCTTAGATATCGTCATGACCTTGTGCGATTCTATCAATTGCTCGACAGTAATTTGTTCACCCACCGTAATACTTGCTATCATGAGAGAAGCCTCTAGTGAACACTATGGCCCCAGGGTCTATTTTACACATTATATATTCAGATCTACATACAAAAATACCAAAAATACCTTGCTTCACTTTTATTTATTTATTTATATTTACCTATTATCACTATCAGATCTCACTTTGCAAGTAATCTTAAAGGGATTGACAACCCCTTTATCGCGTTGGGTGCAAGTTTGTTTGTCTTTGCGCAGGTGCCTTGGTGCCTCATCTTGATACTCCTACTGGATTGATACCTTGGTTCTCAAACTGAGGGAAATACTTATCTATACTTTGCTGCATCACCCTTTCCTCTTCAAGGGAAAAACCAACGCAAGCTCAAGAAGTAGCATAAGGGAGAAAAGCTCAATTGTTGAGCATGTGCTCAGATTGTCTGAGTGCTACAATCACTTGAATCGAGTGGGAGTCAATCTTCCAAATAAGATAGTGATGGTTCTCCAAAGTCACTGCCACCAAGCTGCTAGAGCTTCGTGATGAACTATAACATATCAGGGATAGGTATGATCATCCTTGAGCTATTCGCGATGTCTGACCCCGCGAAAGTAGAAGTCGAAAAGGAGCATCAATTGTTGATGGTTAGTAAAACCACTAGTTTCAAGAAGGGTAAGGGCAAGAAGGGATACTTCATGAAATGGCTAACCAGTTGCGGCTCTAGTCAAGAGACCCAAGGTTGAACCCAAACCCAAGACTAAGTGCTTCTGTAATGAGGGGAACAGTCACTGAAGAGGAACTACCCTAGATACTTGGTAGATGAGAAGGCTGGCAAAGTCAACAAAAGTATATTGGATATACATGATATTGATGTGTACTTTACTAGTACTCCTAGTAGCACCAGGGTATTAGATACCGGTTCAGTTCCGAAGTGTTAGTAACTCGAAATAAAAGCAACGGAATAAACGGAGACTAGCTAAAAGCGAGGTGATGATGTGTGTTGGAAGTGTTTCCAAGGTTGATGAGATCAAACATCGCACGCTCCCTCTACCATCGGGATTAGTGTTAAACCTAAATAATTGTTATTTGGTGTTTGCATTGAGAATGAACTTGATTGGATTATGTTTATTGCAATACGATTATTCACTTAAAGAGAATAATGGTTATTCTGTTTATTTGAGTAATACCTTCAATGGTCTGGCACCTAAAATGAATGGTTTATTGAATCTCGATCCTAGTGATGCACATGTTCATTATATTGTTGCCAAAAGATACAAAGTAGTAATGATAATACCAATCACTGGTGGCACTGCCGCTTGAGTCATATTGGTGTAAAATGCATGAAGAAGCTCCATACTGATGGATCTTTGGACTCACTAGTTTTTGAATCATTTGTGACATGTGAATCATGCCTATTGGTGTAAACGCATGAAGAAAATCCATGCAAATGGATTGTTTAGACTCACTTGATTTTGAATTGTTTGAGACATGCGAACCATGCCTATTGGTATAAACGCATGAAGAAAATCCATGTAGATGGATCGTTTGGACTCACTTGATTTTGAATCACTTGAGACATGCAAATCATACCACATGGGCAAGATGCTTGAAGACCTCATTTTCCAGTGAGATGGAACAAGAAAGTAACTTGTTGGAAGTAATACATTTTGATGGCTGTAGTCCAATGAGTGCTGAGGCACGCAGTGGATATCATTATGTTCTTACTTCACACGATTTGAGTAGATACTGGTATATTTACTTGATGAAACACAAGTCTGAATTATTGAAGGGTTCAAGTAATTTCAGAGTGAAGTTGAAGATCATCGTGATAAGAGGATAATATGTCTACGATGTGATCGTGGAGGTAAACATATATATTTGAGTTGCGAGTTTGGTAAACATTTAAGACAATGTGAAAACTGTTTCACATGAAAATTGCTTCACAACTCATGCCACCTGGAACACCATAGGGATGGTGTGTCCGAACGTGATAGCCACGCCCTATTAGATATGGTGCATACTATGATACCTCTTATCAACTTACCACTATCATTTATGGGTTAGGCATTAAAGACAACCACATTCACTTTAAATAGGGAACCACATAATTCCGTTGAGACAACACCGTATGAACTTTGGTTTAGAGAAACCTAAGCTGTTGTTTCATAAAAGTTTGGGGCTGCGATGCTTATATGAAAGAGTTTCAGCCTGATAAGCTTGAACCCAAAACAGATAAATGCATCTTCATAGGACACCCAAAACTTTTGGGTATACTTCCTATCTCAGATCCGGAAATAAAGTGTTTGTTTCTAGAAACGATTTCTTTCTCGAGGAAAAGTTTCTCTCGAAAGAATTGAGTGGGAGGATGGTGGAAACTTTATGAGGTTATTGAACGACCACTTCAAACAGTGAGTGTAGCAGGGCGTAGGAAGTTGTTTGTGTGGTGCCTACACCAATTGAAGTGGAAGCTGATGATAGTGATCAAGAAGCTTCGGATCAAGTCACTACCAAACCTCGTAGGTCGACAAGGACGCGTACTACTCCAGAGTGGTACGTAATCCTGTCTTGGATATCATGTTGCTAGACAACAATGAATCTACGAGCTATGGAGAAGCGATGGTGGGCCTAGACTCCGACAAATGGCTGGAGGGCATGAAATACGAGGGAGGATCCATGTATGAAAACAAAGTGTAGACTTTGGAAGGACTACCTGATGGTCGTAAGACTATTAACTAAAGATGTATCTTTAAAAGGAAGACAGACGATGATGGTGAAAAAGTCACCATTAAGAAAGCTCGACTTGTCACAAAGATGTTTTCGATAATGTTCAAAGAGTTGACTGCGATGAGACTTTCTCACTCGTAGCTACGCTGAATGTCTATTGGAATTATGTTAGGAGTTGCTGCATCATTTATGAAATCTTGCAGATAGGATGCCAAAACATAGTTTCCTCGATGGTTTCCTTGAGGAAAGGTTGTGTGTGATACAATCGGAAGGTTTTATCAATCCTAAAGGATGCTAACAAGTATGCAAAGCTCCAGTGATCCTTCTAAGGGCTGGAGCTAGCGTCTCGGAGTTGGAATGTACGCTTTGATGAGATGATCAAAGTTTTTGGGTTTATACAAGGTTTATGAGAAACTTGTATATCCAAAGAAGTGAGTGGGAGCACTATAGAATTTCTGATAAGTATATGTGGTTGACATATTGTTGATCAGAAATGATGTAGAATTTCTGGAAAGCATATAGGGTTGTTTGAAAAGTGTTTTCAAAGGAAAACCCGGATTAAGCTACTTGAATATTGAGCATCAAGATCTATGGAGATAGATCAAAGTGCTTAATAGAACTTTCAACGAAATTTATGGCTTGACAAGTTTTTGAAGGAGTTCAAAATATATCAGCAAAGAAGGAGTTCTTGGCTGTGTTGTAAGGTGTGAATTTGAGTAAGACTCAAATCCCGACCACGACAGAAGACAGAGAAAGGATGAATGTCGTCCCCTATGCATCAGCCGTAGGCTCTATAGTATGGTATGTTGTGTACCGCACCTGAAGTGTGCCTTGCCAAGAGTCATTCAAGGGGTTCAAGAGTGATCCAGGAATGGATCACTGGACAACGGTCAAAGTTATCCTTAGTAACTCATGGACTAAGGATTTTTCTCGATTATGGAGGTGATTAAATTGTTCATCGTAAAGTGTTACATTGATGCAAGCTTTGACACTAATCTGGATAACTCTGAGTAGTAAACCAGATTCGTATAGTGGAGCAGTCATTTGGAATTGTTACAAATGGTGCATGGTAGCAGTATCTATAGAAAGACATAGAGATTTGTAAAGCACACACAGATCTGAAAGGTTCAAACCCATTGACTAATAAACCTCTCTCACAAGAAATACATGATCAAACCCCAGAACTGTATGGGTGTTAGATTCATTACACTCACAGAGTGATGTGAACTAGATTATTGACTCTAGTGCAAGTGGGAGACTCTTGGAAATATGTCCCAGAGGCAATAATAAAGTGGTTATTATTATATTTCCGGGTTCATGATAATTGTGTATTATTCATGCTATAATTGTATTAACCGGAAACCATATTACATGTGTGAATATATAGATCACAATGTGTCCCTAGTGAGCCTCTAGTTGGCTAGCTCATTGATCAATAGATGATCATGGTTTCCTGATCATGGACATTGGATGTCATTGATAACGGGATCACATCATTGGAGAATGATGTGATGGACAAGACCCAATCCTAAGCATAGCACTAGATCGTGTTGTTCGTCTGCTAAAGCTTTTCTAATGTCAAGTATCATTTCCTTACACCATGAGATTGTGCAACTCCCGGATACCGTAGGAGTGCTTTGGGTGTATCAAACGTCACAACGTAACTGGGTGATTATAAAGGTGCACTACAGGTATCTCGGAAAGTGTCTGTTGGGTTGCATGAATCGAGACTAGGATTTGTCACTCCGTGTGACGGAGAGGTATATCTGGGCCCACTCGATAAAGCATCATCATACTGAGCTCAGTGTGACTAAGGAGTTAACCACGGGCTGATGTGTTACGGAACGAGTAAAGAGACTTGCCAGTAACGATATTGAACAAGGTATAGGGATACCGACGATCGAATCTCGGGCAAGTATCATACCGGTAGACAAAGGGAATTGCATACGGGATTGATTGAATCCCCGACATCGTGGTTGATCCGATGAGATCATCGTGGAACATGTGGGAACCAACATGGATATCCTGACCCCGCTGTTGGTTATTGACCGGAGAGGTGTCTCGGTCATGTCTGCATGGTTCCCGAACCCGTAGGGTCTACACACTTAAGGTTCGATGACGCTAGAGTTATATGGGAATAGTATACGTGGTTACTGAAGGTTGTTCGGAGTCCCGGATAAGATCCCGGACGTCAGGAGTTCCGGAATGGTCCGGAGGTAAATATTCATATATAGGAAGTGAGGCTTTGATCGTCGGAAGCGTTTCGGGCATCACCGGTAATGAACGGGGACCACCGGAAGGGTTCCGGGGGTCCACCGGGAAGGGCCACCAGCCCCAAAGTGGTACATGGGCCAAAAGGTGGATGGGAACGAGCCCCTAAGTGGTCTGGTGCGCCACCACCATCAGTCCAAGGCGCACAAGGGGTGGAGGGGGCCAAACCCTAGGCGTGGAGGGGTGATACGTCCATTTTGCATCATGCTTCCATGTTGATATTTATCGCTTTTTGGGCTGTTATTTCACTTCACGGTACAATACTTATGCCTTCTCTCTCTTATTTTGCAAGGTTTACATGAAGAGGGAGAATGCCGGCAGCTGGAATTCCGTCCTGAAAAAGGAGCAAGTTTGAGATGCCTATTCTGCGCAACTCCAAAAGCCGTGAAAATCAACGTGGATTTTTTTTGGGATTTATACAAAATACCGGGCCGAAGAAGTGTCAGAGGGTCCCCAGCAGGTGGCCACAAGCCTGCTAGGCGCGACCACCCCCCTGGCCGCGCCTAGGGGGCTTGTGGGCTCCCTGCTGGCCCACTGGCCCCCTCTTTTGCTACAAGAAGGGTTTCGGTTTGGAAAAAAATCAGGAGGAGGCTTTTCGGAGGATTCGCCGCCGCCACGAGGCGGATCTTGAGCAGAACCCATCTAGAGCACCGGCACGACGATCCTGCCGGGGAAACTTCCCTCCCGGAGGGGGAAATCGTCGCCATCGTCATCACCAACACTCCTCTCATCGGAGGGGACTCGTCACCATCAACATCTTCATCAGCACCATCTCGTCTCCAAACCCTAGTTCATCTCTTGTAACCAATCTTCGTCTCGCGACTCCGATTGGTACTTGTAAGGTTGCTAGTAGTGTTAATTACTCTTTGTAGTTGATGCTAGTTGGATAACTTGGTGGAAGAGTTTATGTGCAGATCCTTGATGCTACTCATTACCTCTCTGGTCATGAATATGATTATGCTTTGTGAGTAGTTACTTTTGTTCCTGAGGACATGGGATAAGTCATGCTATAAGTAGTCATGTGAATTTTGTATTCGTTCGATATTTTGATGTGTTGTATGTTGTTTTTCCTCTAGTGGTGTTATGTGAACATAGACTACATAACACTTCACCATTATTTGGGCCTAGAGGAAGGCATTTGGAAGTAGTAAGTAGATGATGGGTTGCTAGAGTGACAGAAGCTTAAACCCTAGTTTATGCGTTGCTTCGTAAGGGGCTGATTTGGATGCACTAGTTTAATGCTATTGTTAGACTTTGTCTTAATTCTTATTTCGTAGTTGCGGATGCTTGCGAGAGGGTTTAATCATAAGTGGGATGCTTGTCCAAGTAAGGGCAGTACCCAAGCGCCGGTCCACCCACATATCAAACTATCAAAGTAACAAACGCGAATCATATGAACATGATGAAAATTAGCATGACAGAAATTCCCATGTGTCCTCGGGAGCGTGTTTCCTCCTATAAGACTTTGTCCAGGCTTGTCCCTTGCTACAAAAGGGATTGGGCCACTTTGCTGCACCGTTGCTACTTTTTTTACTTGCTACTTGCTACGAATCATCTCACCACACAACTACTTGTTACCGATAATTTCAGTGCCTCCACATATTACCTTGCTGAAAACCACTTGTGAGATCCTTCTGCTCCTCGTTGGTTTGACACTCTTACTTATCGAAAGGACTACGATAGATCCCCTATACTTTTGGGTCATCAAGACTCTTTTCTGGCGCCGTTGCCGGGGAGTGAAGCGCCTTTGGTAAGTGGAACTTGGTAAGGAAACATTCATATAGTGTGCTGAAATTTTTTGTCGCTTGTCACTATGGAAACTAATCCTTTGAGGGGCTTGTTTTGGGTATCTTCACCTCGAACGGAAGCACAAAGAGTTTATCCTCAACCTGCTGCACCTACTAAAAATATTTGCTTTGAATTTCCTTCGGGTATGCTTGAGAAACTGTTGGCTAATCCTTTTACAGGAGATGGAACATCACATCCAGACTTGCATCTAATCTATGTAGATGAAGTTTGTGGTTTTTTTAAGCTTGCAGGTTTGCCCGAGGATGAGGTCAAGAAGAAGGTCTTTCCCTTATCTTTGAGGGATAAGGCGTTGACATGGTATAGGCTATGTGATGATACTGGATCATGGAACTACAATCGGTCGAAATTGGAATTTCATCAAAAGTTTTATCCTATGCATCTAGTACATCGTGATCGAAATTATATTTATAATTTTTGGCCTCGTGACAGAGAAAGCATCGCTCAAGCTTGGGGGAGGCTTAAGTCAATGCTATATTCATGCCCCAATCATGAGCTCTCGAGAGAAATTATCATTCAGAACTTCTATGCTCGGCTTTCTCATGATGATCGCACAATGCTTGACACTTCTTGTACCGGTTCTTTTATGAAGAGAGATATTGACTTCAAATGGAATTTATTGGAAATAATTAAACGCAACTCTAAAGATTGAGAGCTTGAAGAAGGTAAGGAGTCAGGTATGAATTTCAAGTTTGATTGCGTTAAATCCTTTGTTGAAACAAATACTTTTTGTGATTTTAGCGCTAAGTATGGACTTGACTCTGAGATAGTAGCTTCGTTGTGTGAATCATTTGCTGCTCATATTGATCTCCCCAAAGAGAAGTGGTTTAAATATCATCCTCCCTTAGAAGTCAATGTAGTTAAACCCAATCTAGTTGAAGAGAAAGTCATTGCCTATAATGATCCTATTGTTCCCAGTGCTTACATTGAGAAACCACCTTTCCCTGTTAGGATAAAGGATCATTCTAAAGCTTCAACTGTGATACATAGAGGCTACATTAGAACACCTACACCCCCTAAGAAAATTAGAGTTGAACCTAGCATTGCTATTATCAAAGATCTCCTGTCCGACGATGTTGAGGGACATAATGTTCACTTCTGTGAAGATGCTGCTAGAATTGCTAAACCTCACGCTAGAGACAAACATAGGCCTGTTGTTGGCACGCCTGTTGTTTCTGTTAAGATAGGAGATCATTGCTATCATGGTTTATGTGACGTGGGTGATAGTGTTAGTGCAATACCTCAATCCTTATATGATGAAATCAAATACGAGATTGCACCTGTCGAGATAGAACCCATTGATGTCACTATTCAGCTTGGCAATAGAGATACTATCTGCCTTGTGGGAATTGTTAGGGATGTTGAAGTCTTGTGTGGTAAAACGAAGTATCCTGCTGATTTCCTCGTTCTTGCTACCACCCAAGATAACTCTTGTCCCATCATATTTGGCAGACCCTTCCTTAATAGTGTCAATGCTCATATTGACTGTGAGAAGCAAACTGTCACTGTTGGCTTTGAAGGCGTGTCACATGAGTTCAATTTCTCCAAGTTTGGTAGACAACCTCATGAAAAAGAGTTGCATAGTAAGGATGAAACTATTGCCTTAGCTTCTATTGCTGTGCCTCCTACTGATCCCTTAGAGCAATACTTGCTTGAGCATGAAAATGATATGCATATGGATCAAAGGGATGAGATAGATAGAGTTGTCTTAGAACAATATCCTATCCTTAAGAATAATTTGCCTGTTGAACTACTTGGGGATCCACCCCCACCAAAGGGTGATCCTGTGTTCGAGCTTAAACAATTGTCTGATACTCTTAAGTATGCTTATCTTGATGAAAAAGAGATATATCCTATTATTATTAGTGCTAGCCTCTCAGAGCATGAAGAAAAGAAGTTATTAAAAACTCCGAGGAAGCACCGTGCTGCTATTGGATACACTCTTGATGATCTTAAGGGCATTAGTCCCACTCTATGCCAGCACAAGATCAAAACTGACCCTGACTCCAAGCCAGTTGCTGATCAGCAACGGAGATTAAATCCTAAGATGAAAGAGGTAGTAAGAAAAGAAATACTAAAGCTCCTGGAAGCAGGTATTATCTATCCTGTTGCTCATAGTGATTGGGTGAGTCCGGTGCATTGTGTACCTAAGAAGGGAGGCATTACCGTAGTCCCTAATGATATGGATGAATTGATCCCACAGAGGATTATTACTGGCTATAGGATGGTGATCGATTTTAGGAACTTACCTTTTGAAATCATGTGTGATGCTAGTGATTATGCTGTTGGTGTTGTCCTAGGGCAAAGAGTTGATAAGAAGTTGAATGTTATTCACTATGCTACTAAAACTCTAGACAGTGCCCAAAGAAACTACGCTCCTACGGAGAAGGAATTTTTAGCAGTCGTGTTTGCATGTGAAAAGTTCATGTCTTACATACTTGATTCCAAATTCACTATTCACACTCATCACGCTGCTATTAAGTACCTCACGGAGAAGAAATACGCTAAACCTAGACTTATTAGATGGGTTCTCTTGCTACAAGAGTTTGATTTGCAGGTTGTCGACACGAAGGCTGCTAATAACCCCGTAACAGATAACTTGTGTAGGTTGGAGAATGTTCTTGATGACCCACAACCTATTGATGATAGCTTTCCCGATGAGCAATTGAATGTCATCAATACTTCACGTAGTGCATCGTGGTATGCTGATTATGCAAACTATATCGTTGCCAAATATATACCACCTAGTTTCACATACCAGCAAAAGAAGAAATTCTTCTTTGACTTGAGACATTACTTATGGATGGTCCTCATCTTTAAAAGGAAGGAGTAGATGGTGTTATTAGAAGTTGTGTACCTGAACATGAACAGGGACAGATCCTACAGAAGTGTGACTCCGAGGCCTATGGAGGACACCATGCGGGAGATAGAACTGCACACAAGGTATTGCAATCACGTTTCTATTGGCCCACTCTCTTCAAGGATGCCCGTAAGTTTGTCTTGTCTTGTGACGAATGTCAAAGAATAGGTAATATCGGTAAACGTCAGGAAATGCCTATGAACTATTCACTTGTCATTGAACCATTTGATGTCTGGGGCTTTGATTATATGGGACCTTTTCCAAAATCCAACGGGTATACTCATATCCTAGTTGCTGTTGATTACGTCACTAAGTGGGTAGAAGCTATCCCCACTAGTAGTGCTGATCACAACACTTCTATCAGGATGCTTAAAGAAGTTATTTTCCCTAGATTTGGAGTCCCTAGATATCTGATGACCGACGGTGGTTCACATTTCTTTCATGGTGCTTTCCGTAAAATGCTTGCTAAGTACGATGTCAACCATAGAATTGCGTCCCCCTATCACCCTCAGTCCAGTGGTCAAGTAGAGCTAAGGAATAGAGAAATTAAACTAATTCTGCAAAAGACTGTCAATAGGTCTAGAAAGAATTGGTCTAAGAAGCTCGATGATGCACCGTGGGCTTATAGAACTGCCTATAAGAATCCCATGGGCATGTCCCCGTACAAAATGGTGTACGGTAAAGTATGTCATTTACCTCTTGAGCTAGAGCATAAAGCTTATTGGGCAATCAAAGAGCTCAACTTTGATTTCAAACTTGCTGGTGAGAAGAGGTTATTTGATATTAGCTCGCTTGATGAATGGAGAACTCAGGCATATGAGAATGCCAAGTTGTTCAAAGAAAAGGTTAAGAGGTGGCATGATAAGAGGATACAAAAGCGTGAGTTCAATGTAGGTGATTATGTCTTGCTATATAATTCTCGTTTAAGATTTTTTGCAGGCAAGCTTCTCTCTAAATGGAAAGGTCCCTATATTGTTGAGGAAGTATATTGTTCTGGTGCTATCAAGATCAACAACACGGAAGGTAATTGTCTGAGAGTTGTAAATGGGCAGAGAATCAAGCATTGTATCTCAGGTACTCCCATAAATGTTGAAAGCAATATTATCAATACCATAATTTCGGAAGAATACATAAGGGATATTTATCATCCTGTTTCAGACTCCTAAGACGAAGAGGTATGTGATTCGGTAAGAAAACAGACTCCAAAACTTTTCCAGTAGGAAATTTTCTCCGTTTTGGAATATTTGAAAAAATAGAAAAAATGGAAGTAGTCCGGAAAGCGCGCGAGGAGGCTACAAGCCTACCAGGCGCGGGCCCACCCCCTAGCCGCGCCTGGGGGGCTTGTGGCCACCTCGTGTGCCTCCCGGATTCCGTTTTCTTGCGGAGTACTCCTTCTGGTCTGGAAAAAATCATTATATATTCTCCCGTAAGGTCTGACCCTCGTATCACGCGAATTTCCTCTGTTTTCGTTTCGAGCCTGTTTTGTGCCGCAGATTTAGGGCAAGATGTCTTCTCAAAATTCAGAAGGGGAGAGCTATGTGGCAGATTACCTTGCTAACCCCAAGGTCTATCGGGACTTGGATCCTTATGGCTGGACCACTGATGAGGAAGAAGATTATTATCCCAAGGGGAAGGAACAAACAAGTTCCGATGAGGAGGAGACTCCTCTACCTCAACTTGGACACACACATGTGGAGTTCAAGAAGTCGAGCCTCCCTGACTCAAGGAAGAAGCCTAAGACTATGTTTATCCCTTCTCATTTCTTGCAGGAGAGTAAGCAGGAATTATGCCAAAGGGTGTTGAGGCTTGAAGAGGAAAATGATGATCTGAGGGAGCAGAATTTTATGCTCAAGTGGAAATTAAAGAAGCTCAAGACCTCTGCAACAACTCCACCACCATCACCTCCAAAGGAAGACAACTAAGCATGGGTATGGGCAATCCCCTTGGCTTGTGCCAAGCATGGGGGAGTTGCCCCGGTATCGTATCACCATCACATCTTTTGCCTTTACCTTTTTTAGTTTGTTCGTTTTCAGTTTTCTCTTTCTCTAGTACATTAAAAGTCTTAGTGTTTTAGTCTTGAGTTTTGTTTTGTGTCACCCCCGATGTATTCGAGTTCGTGAGCCATATAATAAAGAGTGTCTTAGTTGAAGGGCCTTACCTCTTGCCATGATCAAAAGATTGAGGAAAGAACAAAAGCATGAAAGATCATGTAATGATCTTATGGGAAGTGATGGCTTCACATATAAAAAGAATGTTTATTGAAACTTGTTGAGGGTAGAGAAACATAGACCTTGGTCGTTGTTGCAATTAATAGAAAGTGATAAAGAAGGAGAGGTTCACATATAAATATATCATCTTTGACATCATCTATGATTGTGAACACTCACTAAACTATTACATGCTTAGAAGTAGATGTTGGATAAGGAAGACAACATAATGAATTGTGTTTGCTTGGTTTTGAACAATGTTATATGATTAGAGATCCCTTAGCATGTGATGATTGCTTCCACCTCATATTAGCCAAAACTCCCGCACCAAGTAGAGATACTACTTGTGCATCCATAAACCTTCAACCCAGTTTTGCCATGAGAGTCCACCATACCTACCTATGGATTGAATAAGATCCCTCAAGTAAGTTGTCATCGGTGCAAGCAATAAAAATTGCTCCCTAATATGTATGATCTATTAGTGTGTGGAAAATAAGCTTTGTACGAACCTGTGATGAGGAAGATAAAAAAGCGACAGACTGCATAATAAAATTCTTTATCACAGGAGGCAATATAAAGTGAAGTTCCTCCACACTAAGAGGACACGCATCCAAACCTCAAATGTGCATGACAACCTCTGCTTCCCTCTGTGAAGGGCCTATCTTGTACCTTTACTTTTTGCCCTTGAAACAATCATGGTGATCTTCACCAATTCCTTGTTTCGCCTTTATCTTGGCTAACGTCATATGCTTGGTAAAGATCTATATTCATATGTCAACTTGGAGGTAAGCATTCATGAATTATTATTGTCGACATTACTTTTGAGGTAAGCAGTTGGGAGGCGAAACTATAAGCCCCTATGTTTCTCTCTGTCCAGCTGAAACTTTGATCTCATGAGTACCACGTGAGTTGTAGCATTTGTAGAGAACGAAAAGATGATTGAGCATGTGGATTTGCTTTACAAGCTCTTATTTGACTCTTTCTGATTTTGTGATAAATTGCAATTGCTTCAATGACTAAAGGCTATCGGTTGTTAATTCTCGGTAAGGTTCTTGATCCATACTTTACTTTGTGAAGGAATTGTCACTTTAGCATGAGAGATTATATGTTGGTATTGCTGTTCTGATCATGATCATGATGCCTGCGTGTTTGTATCTTGTTTTGTCGACACCTCTCTCTCTAAACATGTGGTCATATTTATTGAGCTCGGCTTTCGCTTGAGGACAAGCATGGTCTAAGCTTGGGGGAGTTGATATGCCCATTTTGCATCATGCTTTCATGTTGATATTTATCGCTTTTTGGGATGTTACTTCACTTCACGGTACAATACTTATGCCTTTTCTCTCTTATTTTGCAAGGTTTACATGAAGAGGGAGAATGCCGCAGCTGGAATTCTGGCCTGAAAAAGGAGCAAGTTTGAGATGCCTATTCTGCGCAACTCCAAAAGCCGTGAAAATCAACGTGGATTTTTTTGGGATTTATAAAAAATACTGGGCCGAAGAAGTGCCAGAGGGGCGCGAGCAGGTGGCCACAAGCCTACTAGGCGCGGCCATCCCCCTGGCCGCGCCTAGGGGGCTTGTGGGCTCTCTCCTGGCCCAATGGCCCCCCTCTTTTGCTACAAGAAGGGTTTCGGTCTGAAAAAAAATCAAGAGGAGGCTTTTCGGAGGATTCGCCGCCGCCACGAGGCGGAACATCAGCAGAACCAATCTAGAGCTCCGGCAGGACGATCCTGCCGGGCAAACTTCCCTCCCGGAGGGGGAAATCGTCGCCATCGTCAACACCAACACTCCTCTCATCGGAGGGGACTCGTCACCATCAACATCTTGTTGGGAACGTCGCATGGGAAACAAAATGTTTCCTACGCGCACGAAGACCTATCATGGTGATGTCCATCTACGAGAGGGGATGTTCGATCTACATACCCTTGTAGACCGCACAGCAGAAGCGTTAGTGGACGCGGTTGATGTAGTGGAACGTCCTCACGTCCCTCGATCCGCCCCGCGAACCGTCCCGCGATCAGTCCCACGATCTAGTGCCGAACGGACGGCACCTCCGCGTTCAGCACACGTACAGCTCGACGATGATCTCGGCCTTCTTGATCTAGCAAGAGAGACGGAGAGGTAGATGAGTTCTCCGGCAGCGTGACGACGCTCCGGAGGTTGGTGATGATCTTATCTGAGCAGGGCTCCACCCGAGCTCCGCAGAAACGCGATCTAGAGGTAAAACCGTGGAGATATGTGGTCGGGCTGCCGTGGCAAAAGTTGTCTCAAATCAGCCCTAAAACCCCACTATATATAGGAGGGAGGGAGGGGAGGAAGCAGCCTCAAACCCTCAAGGTTTGGGCGAAATTTGAGGTGGAGGAGTCCTACTCCAATCCTACTTGGAGTAGGATTCCACCTTCCCACTTGGAAACTCTTTCCACCTTGTGTTTTTCCCTTCTCAAACCTTATGGGCCTTAGTGGGAACTTATTCCAGCCCACTAGGGACTGGTTTATCTCTTCCCATAGCCCATGAGACCCCTTGGGGCGTGACACCCCTCCCGAGGGTCTCCGGCACCCCTCCCGGCACTCCCGGTACACTACCGATGAGCCCGAAACTTTTCCGGTGACCAAAACAGGACTTCCTATATATCAATCTTTACCTCTGGACCATTCCGGAGCTCCTCGTGACATCCTGGATCTCATCCGGGACTCCGAAAAACATTCGGTAACCAACCATATAACTCAAATACGCATAAAACAACGTCGAACCTTAAGTGTGCAGACCCCGCGGGTTCGAGAACTATGTAGACATGACCCGAGTGCTCCTCGGTCAATATCCAATAGCGGGACCTAGATGCCCATATTGGATCCTACATATTCTACGAAGATCTTATCGTTTGAACCTCAGTGCCAAGGATTCATAT
Organism: Hordeum vulgare subsp. vulgare; assembly: GCF_904849725.1. Lineage (NCBI taxonomy): Eukaryota > Viridiplantae > Streptophyta > Magnoliopsida > Poales > Poaceae > Hordeum > Hordeum vulgare. The sequence goes on from NC_058519.1 coordinate 399,138,833, forward strand.
AATCCCGTATGTCATTCCCTTTGTCCTTCGGTATGTTACTTGCCCGAGATTCGATCGTCAGTATCCGCATACCTATTTCAATCTCGTTTACCGGCAAATCTCTTTACTCATTCCGTAATACAAGATCCCGCAACTTACACTAAGTCAAATTGCTTGCAAGGCTTGTGTGTGATGTTGTATTACCGAGTGGGCCCCGAGATACCTCTCCGTCACACGAAGTGACAAATCCCAGTCTCGATCCATACTAACTCAACGAACACCTTCGGAGATACCTGTAGAGCATCTTTATAGTCACCCAGTTACGTTGCGACGTTTGATACACACAAAGCATTCCTCCGGTGTCAGTGAGTTATATGATCTGATGGTCATAGGAACAAATACTTGACACGCAGAAAATAGTAGCAACAAAATGACACGATCAACATGCTACGTCTATTAGTTTGGGTCTAGTCCATCACATGATTCTCCTAATGATGTGATCCCGTTATCAAGTGACAACACTTGCCTATGGTCAGGAAACCTTGACCATCTTTGATCAACGAGCTAGTCAACTAGAGGCTTACTAGGGACAGTGTTTTGTCTATGTATCCACACATGCACTGTGTTTCCAATCAATACAATTATAGCATGGATAATAAATGATTATCATGAACAAAGAAATATAATAATAACTAATTTATTATTGCCTTTAGGGCATATTTCCAACAGTCTCCCACTTGCACTAGAGTCAATAATCTAGTTCACATCACCATGTGATTCCAACGAATCCAACACCCATATAGTTATGGGGTCTAATCACGTCTTGCTCGTGAGAGAGCTTTTAGTCAACGGTTCTGAAACTTTCAGATCCGTGTGTTCTTTACAAATCTTTATGTCATCTTATAGATGCTGCTACTATGTGCTATTCGGAAATACTCCAAATATCTACTCTACTATACGAATCTATTTCACTACTCATAGTTATTTGGATTAGTGTCAAAGCTTGCATCGACGTAACCCTTTACGACGAAATTTTTAACCACCTCCATAATCGAGAAAAATTCCTTAGTCCATCAATTACTAAGGATAATTTTGACCGATGCTAGTGATTCAATCATGGATCACTCTCTGTACCTCTCAACAGACTTTGAGTTAAGGCACACATCAGGTGCGGTACCCAGCATGGCATACTTTAGATTCGACGGCCAAGGCATAGAAGACGACCTTCGTCTATTCTCTTTATTCTGCCGGGGTCGGGTTTTGAGTCTTACTCAAATTCTCACCTCACAACGCAACCAAGAACTCCTTCTTTGCTGATCTATTTTGAACTCCTTCGAAAACTTGTCAAGGCATGCATCTTGTTGAAACTTCTATTAAGCGCTTTCGATCTATCTCCATAGATCTTTGATGCTCAACGTTCAAGTAGCGCAATCCAGGTATTCCTTTGAAAAACTCCTTTCAAACAACCTTGTATGCTTTACAGAAATTCTACATTACTTCTGATCCACAATATGTCAACCACATATACTTATCAGAAATTCTATCTCCCACTCACTTGTTTGGAAATACAAGTTTCTCATAAACCTTGTACAAACCCAAAATCTTTGATCATCTCATCAAAGTGTATATTCCAACTCCGAGATGCTTGCACCAGTCCATTGAAGGATCGCTGGAGCTTGCATACTTGCTAGTATCTTTAGGATCGACAAAACCTCCTGGTTGTATCACATACAATGTTTGCTCAAGGAAACCGTCGAGGAAACAATGTTTTGACATCCTATGTGCAATATTTAGCATCGCTACGAGTGAGAAAGTCTCATCATAGTCAACTGTTTGATCTTGTCGGAAACATCTTTGAGACAAGTCGAGCTTTTCTTAATAGTGGCTTATCACCATCATCGTCTGTCTTCCCTTTAAAGATCCATCTTTACTCAATAGTCCTATGACCATCAAGTAGTTCTTCCAAAGTCTACACTTTGTTTTCATACATGGATCCTCTCTCGGATTTCATGGCTTCCAGCCATTTGTCGGAATCCGGGCCCACCATTGCTTTCTCCATAACTCGTAGGTTCATTGTTGCTCAACAACATGACCTCCAAGACAGGGTTACCGTACCACTCTATAGTAGTACGCGACCTTGTCAACCTACGAGGCTTGTAGTAACTTGATCCGATGCTCGATGATCACCATCATCAGCTTTCACTTCAATTGGTGTAGGCGCCACAGGAACAACTTCCTGCGCCCTGCTACACACTGGTGAAGTGATGGTTCAATAACCTCATTAAGTTCTACCACCCTCCCACTCAATTGTTTCGAGAGAGCCTTTCCTCGAGAAAGGATCCGTTTCTAGAAACAAACACTTTTGCTTTCGGATCTGAGATAGGAGATGTACCCAACTATTTTGGATATCCTATGAAGATGCATTTATCCGCTTTGGGTTTGAGCTTATTCGACTGAAACCTTTTCACACAAGTGTCGAAGCCCCAAACTTTCAAGAAACGACATTTAGATTTCTCCAAACCTCAGTCTATACTGTGTCATCTCAACGGAAATACGCGGTGCCCTATTTAAAGTGAATGCGGTTGTCTCTAATGCATAACCCATAAACGATAGTGGTAATTCGATAAGAGACATCATAGCATGCACCATACCAAATAGTGTGTGGCTATGACGTTCAGACACACCATCACACTATGATGTTCCAGGTGGCATGAACTGCGAAACATTTTCCACATTGTCTTAACTACGTACCAAAACTCGTAACTCAGATATTCATTTCTATGATCATATCGTAGACAGTTTATCCTCTTGTTACGGCGAACTTCGCTCCTGAAATAGAATTGAACTTTTCAATATTTCAGACTTGTGATTCATTAAGTAAATACTCTTGTATCTACTCAAATCGTCATTGAAGTAAGAACATAATGATATCCACTGCGTGCCTCAGCACCCATTGGACTGCATACATCAAAATGTATCACTTCCAACAAGTTACTATCTTGTTTCATCTCAATGAAAACAAGGCCTTGCTCATGTGGTATGATTTGCATGTCACTAGTGATTCAAAATTAAGTGAGTATAAAGATCCATCAGCATGGAGCCTCTTCATGCAATTTATACCAACATGACTCAAGCGGCAGTGCCACAAGTAAGTGGTACTATCATCATTACCTCGTATCTTTTGGCACAAATATCATGAACATGTGTAATACTACGATCGAGATTCAATAAATCATTGAAGGTGATTATTCAAGCAAATAGAGTAACCATTATTCTCTTTAAATGAATAATCGTATTGCAATAAACACGATCCAATCATGTTCATGCTTAACGCAAGCACCTAATAACAATTATTTAGGTTTAACACCAATCCCGATGGTAGAGGGAGTGTGCGACGTTTGATCATATCAACCTTGAAAACACTTCCAACACGTATCGTCACCTCGCCTTTAGCTAGTCTCTGTTTATGTCGTAGCTTTCATTTCGTGTTACTAATCACTTAGCAACCGAACCGGTATCCAATACCCTCGTGCTACTAGTAGTACTAGTAAAGTACACATCAACATCATGTATATCAAATATACTTCTTTCGACTTTTGCCAGCCTTCTTATCTACCAAGTATCTAGAGTTGCTCCGCCTCAGTGACCGTTCCCCTCATAACAGAAGCACTTAGTCCCGGGCTTTGGGTTTAATCTAGGGTCTCTTCATTAGTGCAGCAACTGTTTTGCCGTTTCACGAAGTATCCCTTCTAGCCCTTGCCTTTCTTGAAACTTAGTGGTTTCACTAACCATCAACTATTGATGCTCCTTCTTGATTTCTACTTTCGCAGTGTCAAACATCGCGAATCGCTCAAGGATCATTGTATCTATCCTTGATATGTTATAGTTCATCACGAAGCTCTCACAGCTTTGTGGCAGTGACTTTGGAGAACCATCACTATCTCATCTGGAAGATTAACTCCCACTTGATTCAAGCGATTTTCGTACTCAGACAATCTGAGCACACGCTCAGCGATTGAGCTTTTCTCCTTTACTTTGTGGACAAAGAATCTTGTCGGAGGTCTCGTACCTCTTAACAAGGGCACAAGCATGAAATCACAATTTCATCTCTTTGGAACATCACTTATGTTCTGTGACGTTTCAAAACGTCTTCGGCGCCTTGCTTATAAGCCATTAAGTATTTTGCACTGAACTATCGTGTAGTCATCAGAAACGTGTATGTCGGATGTTCACAGCATCCACAGACGACGCTCGAGGTGCAGCACACCGAGTGGTGCATTAAGGACATAAGCCTTCTACGCAGCAACGAGGACAATCCTCGGCTTTACAGACTCAGTCTGCAAAGTTTGCTACCATCAACTTTCAACTAAATTTTCTCTAGGAACATATAAAAACAGTAGAGCTATAGCGCAAGCTACATCGTAATTAGCAAAAACCATTAGACTATGTTCATGACAATTAGTTCAATTAACCATATTACTTAAGAACTCCCACTCAAAAAGTACATCTCTCTAGTCAATTGAGTGGTACATGATCCAAATCCACTATCTCAAGTCCGATCATCACGTGAGTCGAGAATAGTTTCAGTGGTAAGCATCTCTATGCTAATCATATCAACTATACGATTCATGCTCGACCTTTCGTTCTCATGTGTTCCGAGGCCATGTCTGCACATGCTAGGCTCGTCAAGCTTAACCCGAGTGTTCCGCGTGTGCAACTGTTTTGCACCCATTGTATGTGAACGTTGAGTCTATCACACCCGATCATCACGTGGTGTCTCGAAACGAAGAACTATCGCAACGGTGCACAGTCGAGGAGAACACAATTTTTCTTGAAATTTTAGTGAGAGATCACCTCATAATGCTACCGTCGTTCTAAGCAAGATAAGGTGCATAAAGGATTAACATCACATGCAATTCATAAGTGACATGATATGGCCATCATCATGTGCTTCTTGATCTCCATCACCAAAGCACCGGCACGATCTTCTTGTCACCGGCGTCACACCATGATCTCCATCATCATGATCTCCATCAGCGTGTCTCCATCGGGGTTGTCGTGCTACTCATGCTATTACTACTAAAGCTACGTCCTAGCAATAAGTAAATGCATCTGCAAGCACAAACGTTAGTTTAAAGACAACCCTATGGCTCCTGCCGGTTGCCGTACCATCGACGTGCAAGTAGATATTAACTATTACAACATGATCATCTCATACATCCAATATATCACATCACATCATTGGCCATATCACATCACAAGCATACCCTGCAAAAACAAGTTAGACGTCCTCTAATTGTTGTTGCATGTTTTACGTGGTGACCATGGGTATCTAGTAGGATCGCATCTTACTTACGCAAACACCACAACGGAGATATATGAATTGCTATTTAACCTCATCCAAGGACCTCCTCGGTCAAATCCAATTCAACTAAAGTTGGAGAAACTGACACTCGCCGGTCATCTTTGAGCAACGGAGTTACTCGTAGCGATGAAACCAGTCTCTCGTAAGCGTACGAGTAATGTCGGTCCGAGCCGCTTCGATCCAACAATACCGCGGAATCAAGAAAAGACTAAGGAGGGCAGCAAAACGCACATCACCGCCCACAAAAACTTTTGTGTTCTACTCGAGAAGACATCTACGCATGAACCTAGCTCATGATGCCACTATTGGGAACGTCGCATGGGAATTTTTTTTTCCTACGCGCACGAAGACCTATCATGGTGATGTCCATCTACGAGAGGGGATGTTTGATCTACGTACCCTTGTAGACCGCACAACAGAAGCGTTAGTGAACGCGGTTGATGTAGTGGAACGTCCTCACGTCCCTCGATCCGCCCCGCGAACCGTCCTGCGATCAGTCCCACGATCTAGTGCCGAACGGACGGCACCTCCGCGTTCAGCACACGTACAGCTCGACCATGATCTCGGCCTTCTTGATCCGGCAAGAGAGACGGAGAGGTAGATGAGTTCTCCGACAGCGTGACGTCGCTCTGGAGGTTGGTGATGATCTTATCTCAGCAGGGCTCCGCCCGAGCTCCGTAGAAACGCGATCTAGAGGTAAAACCGTGGAGATATGTGGTCGGGCTGCCGTGGCAAAAGTTGTCTCAAATCAGCCCTAAAACCCCACTATATATAGGAGGGAGGGAGGGGAGGAAGCAGCCTCAAACCCTCAAGGTTTGGCCGAAATTTGAGGTGGAGGAGTCCTACTCCAATCCTACTTGGAGTAGGATTCCACCTTCCCACTAGGAAACTCTTTCCACCTTGTGTTTTTCCCTTCTCAAACCTTATGGGCCTTAGTGGGAACTTATTCCAGCCCACTAGGGGCTGGTTTATCTCTTCCCATAGCCCATGAGACCCCTTGGGGCGTGACACCCCTCCCGATGGTCCCCGGCACTCCCGGTACACTACCGATGAGCCCGAAACTTTTCCGGTGACCAAAACAGGACTTCCTATATATCAATCTTTACCTCCGGACCATTCCGGAGCTCCTCGTGACATCCTGGATCTCATCCGGGACTCCGAAAAACATTCGGTAACCAACCATATAACTCAAATACGCATAAAACAACGTCGAACCTTAAGTGTGCAGACCCTGCGGGTTCGAGAACTATGTAGACATGACCCGAGTGACTCCTCGGTCAATATCCAATAGCGGGACCTAGATGCCCATATTGGATCCTACATATTCTACGAAGATCATATCGTTTGAACCTCAGTGCCAAGGATTCATATAATCCCGTATGTCATTCCCTTTGTCCTTCGGTATGTTACTTGCCCGAGATTCGATCGTCAGTATCCGCATACCTATTTCAATCTCGTTTACCAGCAAGTCTCTTTACTCGTTCCGTAATACAAGATCCCGCAACTTACACTAAGTCACATTGCTTGCAAGGCTTGTGTGTGATGTTGTATTACCGAGTGGGCCCCGAGATACCTCTCCGTCACACGAAGTGACAAATCCCAGTCTCGATCCATACTAACTCAACGAACACCTTCGGAGATACCTGTAGAGCATCTTTATAGTCACCCAGTTACGTTGTGACGTTTGATACACACAAAGCATTCCTCCGGTGTCAGTGAGTTATATGATCTGATGGTCATAGGAACAAATACTTGACACACAGAAAACAGTAGCAACAAAATGACACGATCAACATGCTACGTCTATTAGTTTGGGTCTAGTCCATCACATGATTCTCCTAATGATGTGATCTCGTTATCAAGTGACAACACTTGCCTATGGTCAGGAAACCTTGACCATCTTTGATCAACGAGCTAGTCAACTATAGGCTTACTAGGGACAGTGTTTTGTCTATGTATCCACACATGCACTGTGTTTTCAATCAATACAATTATAGCATGGATAATAAATGATTATCATGAACAAAGAAATATAATAATAACTAATTTATTATTTCCTTTAGGGCATATTTCCAACAGTCTCCCACTTGCACTAGAGTCAATAATCTAGTTCACATCACCATGTGATTCCAACGAATCCAACACCCATATAGTTATGGGGTCTAATCACGTCTTGCTCGTGAGAGAGCTTTTAGTCAACGGTTCTGAAACTTTCAGATCCGTGTGTTCTTTACAAATCTTTATGTCATCTTATAGATGCTGCTACTATGTGCTATTCGGAAATACTCCAAATATCTACTCTACTATACGAATCTGTTTCACTACTCATAGTTATTCGGATTAGTGTCAAAGCTTGCATCGACGTAACCCTTTACGACGAACTTTTTAACCACCTCCATAATCGAGAAAAATCTTATAAGTGGCCGTGTGGTGCCTAAGTGCTCGACGCCACATATTACATGTGTGGCGCCTTTCCCTTAGGTAACACACTACTGGGGGATGGGGTCAGCCCGCCACGGGGCGCAAGCATGGCCGAGGGTTCTGCGCCTTTGTCTAAGGCATCACATAGTGTAGTGTGGCGCGTGACTGTCGGACATCGCACGAAAGGGTCAGCTAACCGATTTTTTTAACACAGTCGAGTTTGTGAATTTGTTTCGTCGAGGGGTCAATTTGTTAATTTTGCGTGAGATCGCTACTATCAGAATCATTTCTATGGTAGTTGGCGTCCATCATGGGGCAGTGCTTCTAGCAATCGATGACACAAGTGGGATTTTTGTCTCCTTGGACCACCGACATGGAGCTGGTTACAAGCCGCGTGATCTTCTTCGGCTCGATCAACTTCATTGCTGACGATTCGACGTGGCTCCAAGAAGCCCCGCTGGATGTTGAATCTTTGCCCATGCACGGTGCCACATGCTTTTGTGTCGATGAATCTTGCATTCTTCTCCGCCAACCGACTGCCCCGTACCAAGGGCTAGCACGACCCCCGGTCTGAAGTCGACGCAAAATCTCGGACAACTCACTTTTTCTTCGCTGGATTCAACATGCTGCCTCATGTCAAGCCTCGACCCAACTAGTAGCGATGCTCGAACCAGATGAGTCTCTTCAGGATTTGTTTGCATCAATCCACAAGGATGAGGAAATCAACAAGAGCCTTTCACCCGTTGTGGAGGTTCTCATGGCTAATGGAGCTCCCTACATGGAAAACCGACTACCGCATAAAATGGTGACGGTCCGAACAATTAAAGCCGTGTTGATAAAACAATAAAGGCCATGATGTAGGTGGCACCAATGTTGAGGAGCAGGTTGTCGCCCTACTCGAGAGCAGCTTGGAGAACTAAATTGGCTAGCCAAACAAACCTGACAGACCCCAATTGCAAGAGACGCACCAAAATGAGTCAGACTAGAAGTTGCTCGCATCGCCACCGTAGCAGGAAGAAAGTGTTTGAGGCTGAGAGAATAGGCTTTGGAGGTGAGGGCGCGCGATGTCCCCAGTTCTAGTCGGCCAAGGAGACAGCTGTGGCTGAATGCTAGAATTTAGAATTACCAGGTCCAACACACATGTGTAAAATTTGTCGCAACCACACAAATAGTGGATGCAATTCAGCCACGAAATGGATTCATCATGTCCAAGTCTTGTTGAAGGCCGCAATGGCACAAAATTATGCGATCACTTAGCCACATAATTGGATTCACAATGAATCAGCGTGAGCAGAAACTACTGAATTGGCTTACAACCCTCATGGTTTGCGTTGACCAATATCATATCCTTTCGCGAGAGGAAGCTTCCACCTCATTGGCATAACACCCCTCTTCAGCACGATGACCAACACCAAAACCAAATGACTTCGCCCTAGTGCCCTCCTTACTCACACATACAATATGGTGACCAACATCGGTTTGGTGACGATCGGGGGCATAGTCCACCTCACTAACAAGAGGGTTTATATCGTCGAGGATGGGGGGCGGTCTGGTTGGTCGCCCTGAGTTCGCCTAGGAGGTATGAGACCAAAGGCTTCGTCCTTGAATTCTAGCAATAATTGGTGGCACGGGTAACTTTTACTTTGTCCGTGTTGTTCCTTGCCAAACCCTTCTTCAGCGGCTAGGATTTGGGTCCATCTGTCATTGACGGAGTCTTGTTCGGCCTTGATTTGTTGTTGTTTGATCTTGAAGCTCCGAGCAGTGGCTATTAGCGGCCACATGATTGATTCTTGATCCAATGGGTCTTCATGGACAATGAAATCCTCGTCTCCGAGGCTACACTCCTCTCCGAAAAGAGGGAGGTAGTTGCTATCCTTGGAATCGTCGAGGTCCCCAATCTTATCTAGATCCGTGTGTCCCTCTGAATAATCAAGCCTGTGTTCACGAGCAGCGGGATCAACGGGGTTCTCTAGGTCATCCGGGGTGGCGTTTTCATAGGTTTTCGTGTTGCTTTCCTTACCCTTACGTGCCTTAGGCTTTTTACAACGCTGGCGACTTTGGTGTTCATCGCCAATGCTTTTAACTGGGGTGTCATCATCACCCTTCCCTATGGCGTTATCGTCCTTAGAGGTGTTCACCATGTACACATCATAGGTGGAGGTGGCAGTCCATCGTCCCGTTGTGGGAGGAGTAGATGTGTTGACATCCGTGAATATGTCTTTGGCCTCGTCCGAACAGAAATCCAGCATATTGGTTAAGTCATTGATAGCGACTACTAAGTGGGAGATGGGTGTGAAATAAAGTTCCCTGTGTCCGGGCTCGAAGCCGGACTGATCGTCGATCGGGGCCCGGACGTCCTAAATTTCAATGATTAGAATCCGGGCCAGCGTTTTGTTTGACAGTGAGGGATTGGCTGGACTAATCCTTGCAGCTTCAGCGGAGTTAATCTCCGGTGCATTAGCATAGGGGGTGTGCTTGGACAAGGTTAACCCGCGATCCCTAAATGCAATGATCAGATACGTGCTTGCGGCGAGATCTGAAGTAAGCACAGTCCCGGACGCGATGTCGGGGAGGGGACCCGAGTCAAGGCTTTGGGGTTTCCGGGCCCTTCGATCAAAGCAGAGATCTCAGCAACGGACAGATCGCCTTGGGCATCGGCGACGTAATCTAAGTCACCGAACTTGATTCCCTGGCCGAGGTGAACCCGTCGATCTGGCCGTGGTGACGAGTTGCTTTGACATGCGGGACAATGCTACCAAACACAGAGAGTTGGCCCGGAACAAAGATATCCCCGGTGCTCATGCCTTCGATGGTGACCAAGTGAGCCATCGATCCTTCTAACAATCCTTCTGTGGAACTATCCATGAAAGCACCAATGTCGGTGTCAAAACCGGTTGATCTTGAGTAGGGGGTCCGAACTGTGGATCTTGTGTCGATGGGTAACATGAGACAAAGGAGAATATGTTTACCCAGGTTCGGGAACTCTTGATGGAGGTAAAACCCTACATCATGCTCTTGTTTATATTGATGGTGGAGTATCGAGTACATAGTTGATCTACCTCGACATTGTATCATGTGGTCTAAACCCTAGGAGTAATAAGCTTAATATGTCCTATGGACAAAAAGCCTTCGGTTTATATAGATACTTGAGGTGCTAGGGTTACACAACGTCAGTTACAATCAGGAAGGAAACATGCCACTTAGTACGTAACCATGGAGTGCACGCTAAGTCTTCATAAGAGCCCGTGTTGAATACAGAATAGCTTTATTTATTTGGAGTCCAATAATGATAATCGAACGACCAAGGAGTCCGGTCCATAGAAATGGGTAAGCAGCCCGAGGACCCCTAGTCCCGGAATCCCTCAATGAGGGTATCAAGTACCAATACTCCACACCATATACCCATCAACAAAACGGTGTAGCGTAGAGGAATAACTTGACATTGATGGATGTGACAAGGACTATGGTGGTGGAATTTAAGTCTCTGTACAAACTTTTGGGCCCATGCCATCAACACCACATGCTATGCATCCAATAGGCTGTACCTCCACAAAGACTTGAACAAGACTGCATATGAGATACTTACCGGTAACAAGCCCAACCTCAAGTTCTTCAGGGTGTTCGGTTGTAAGTGTTTCATTATCAATAAAGGAGCTCTTTGTCTAAATTTGAAATTAGAGATCAAGATGGCATACTTGTTGGGTATGCAACAAACTCTCATGGTTACCATGTTCTCAACAAGTCCACTGGACTCATTGAGGATATGTGTAACATGGATTTTGATAAAAATAATGGTTCCTAAGTGGAGCAAAGTGGTGTTTGTGATGTAGGTGATGAAATTCCTCCCCAAGCCATAAGAAGAATGGGTGTGGGACACTCCCTACCCATTGAGTAACCCCTTGTGGCCGAAGGAGAAGGACAATGTTCTACGCAAGTGGAACCCTCACCAACACTTGACTCACATGCTCTCGAAAAATAAAGTGAAGGACCTCAACCAAATGAACAAGATCAACGGAAAGATAAACCTCGTGATGATGGTGATTCGCCAAGTGATGCCCAAGATCATGGTCATGATTCCGAGCAAGCTCAAGATCAAGAGCAATGTCAAGACGACAATCAAGATGATGAAAATGATGCTCCTCAACATTCGATGGAGGAGCTTTTGGAGCGTCAAGCCGGCAAGATATCCTCCACTTTGCAACATCAACAACATGTTTTGGAGAATGTCTTTGGAAGTTGAGTAAAGGGGTAACCAATTGTAGACAATTAACAAAAAAGTTCAGAGCATCACGTGTTCGTTTCTTGTATTGAACGGAACCCCTAAAGGTACAAGAGGTGCTTGAGGACACAGATTGGCTTGAAGACATGCATGATGAACTCAACAACTTCGAGTGCAACAAGCTATGTGTCACGCCCAAGATGCGACCCTATCCTCAATTTGGCACGAAGGCCTTGTCAGGGATAGAAGCGCATCTCGTGGTGTCGCAAGAATGGATATCGTTACAAGTACATGTACTGAAAAGAAAAAAATATATATATATATATATATATATATATAGAATTGGCTTACACTCGCCACAAGCTACATCAGAGTCACATCAGTACATATCATAATCATCAATAGTAAGAGCAGGGTCCGACTACGGACGCAAACAAACGAGAAAAGAAGAACGACGTCCATCCTTGCTATCCCAGGCTGCCGGCCTGGAACGCATCCTAGATCGATGAAGAAGAAGAAGAAGAAGCAACTCCAAATGAACAATCAATGCGCTCGCATCGAGTAACCTTTACCTGTACCTGCAACTGGTGTTGTAGTAATCTGTGAGCCACAGGGGACTCATCAATCTCATTTCGAAAGGTATCAAGACTAGCAAAGCTTAATGGGTGAGGTACGATTAAGTGGTGAGGTTGCAGCAGCGGCTAAGCATATATTTGGTGGCTAAACTTACGAGTACAAGAAATAAGAGGGGGAAAGATCTACGCATAGCGGACGTGAACTACGGATGATCAAATGAATGATCCTGAACACCTACCTACGTCAGACATAACCCCACTGTGTCCTCGATCAGAGAAGGAACTCACGAAAGAGACAGTCACGGTTACGCACACAGTTGGCAAGTTTTAATTAAGTTAACTTCAAGTTATCTAGAACCAGTGTTAAACAAAGTTTCCACGTTGCCACATAACCGCGGGCACGGCTTTCCGAAAGATTTAACCCTGCAGGGGTGCTCCAACTAGTCCATCACAAATTACCACAAGCCGCATAGAAATCCTCAATCACGAAGCTCGCGATCTCGTCAGATTCCCTAGTGGAAAACCTCAACTCTGGGATTACCCAAAGCTTCACCGGAATCCCGATGCACAAGATATTTCGTCAAAGGTAAAACTAATCCAGCAAGGCCACCCAACGTGTCGACAATCCCGATAGGAGCCGCGTATCTTGTTCTCACGAGACGACGGATAAGCGAAGCGTACGGTGGCCTGATAGAAATCACCCGAGTTGCCCCGGGTTGGCCCCACACGGTGCTCTATTTTGGACCTGCACCATCAGCACTGGCCCTCCGTGTATTATGTAGAATTACTCCTCGGGTTCATGACGCCCTATGCTTTCAGTATTAACAAAATTATTATGTTGGGCAAATGTAGTACCAATGTTGGGCCTTGCCAGACCAGCTTTAATCTAAAACGAATTATCAAGGGGGTCCCCATAACACCCCTATCGTGTTAGGAGCGCTCAATTATGGAACATAACACCGGTAGCCGAAACTAAGGGGGCAAAGGTGGAACAAAACACCAGGCTAGAAAGGCCGAGCCTTTCACCTTTTACCAAGTATATAGGTGCATTAAATTAAGTAGCAATTAAATATGGTGATATGACAAGGAACCCATGTTACCACACGGAAGCAACTACACCTGCAACTAGCAACGCTAACAACAGGGTTAAGCAAGCGGTAACATAGCCAATCAGTGGTTTGCTAGGTCAAACAGGTTGAAGGTTTCATGGCATTGTTGAGAGGGTGATATTTAACATGTGGTAGGCAACGAGACATAATCGATAGAAACGGTAATACTAGCATGGCAATGATAGTAATGGTATCTGGGGAAATGGTCATCTTGCCTGAGATCCCGCTTGGAAAAAGAACAATTCCGTGAAGTCGGCGAACCAACGTAGTCGAACGGGTCCTCACATTTCGACACGCTTGCAGAACTCTATCAAGACGGAGCAAACCGGAAACAAACATCAACACAGATATTCACCACACGATGCACAACATGATGCACAACCTACTATGATGCATGATCAGATCAATGATGCAAGGGATGGCATGGGAATTCACCTCACGCAAACACTACACATTAAGTGAAGCTCGATATGCAACGGGTTGCATACCGACGGAACTCCACGTTTAATTATTAGTTCACTCCCGTTAATTTACTGGCAAGATTAAATTGTTGTTTAACATGGCAAGGGGTGAAGCGGTGATTCTAAATGGCATCCTAGACGCTTAACACACGAAACATAGATCGGAGCTACGGCACAAGAGACATGCAACACAAAATAAGTATGCCATGAATGCATCATGCATGCGAGTTCATGAACACCACGGCAAGAGGAGAAAGATACATGTGTCGCCACGGCGAGCGAGAGGGAACCATGGTGGCAAGACGGAAACGAAGCCACGACAATGTTCTTATCCCGATAACTCGTCGAGATATCGATGCCAACAAACTGGAACAGTGTGCGGGACAACCAAATAAAGATGGGGTGATCCCGCTACCGGGTTCCCATGTGTCGAGGGCGCGATGAAAGAGACAACGTGCAACGGGCAACATATATAGGCGCAAACATACAATCATCTCATACATCACATGAATACGGTTCTCGGCCACGTCTCATCGGTATACCTTTGAAGCGTGCAAACGGAGTGGTTCGGTTCGTAGCGGACGTCATGGTACTCGGTCTCGTCGATGGTAGTCGTTCACTCGACGTCGTGGTTCACGGTCTCCTGCGTCGGGATCGAACACGTTTCCGAAGAGGTCGTTGAGGACGTCATTGAACTCGTCGAATTTGTCGATGACTCACGGCAGGCGGGGATGGTGCACGCGGCGACGACATGCGACAGCACAAGCAAATGCAAGCAGAGATCACGGCTACAAGCGGCAGCAACTAGTATCTAGCAACTAGCATGCCTCAGCTAGCAACCTAGCAATATATCTAGCATCAACAAGCATCTATTTGCAAGCAAAGCAAAGCAACATCAAACAACTCCAGCATCCTAGCAAAGCAAAAGCTCGACAAGCAGGCAACGGCTGGAGGCGGCGACCTGGAGGCGGGGGTTGGCAAGGAGGAGGAAAGGGGATCGGGACCAAGGGAATCGGGAGGAGGATGGGAGGACGAGAGGAGGGAGGAGACGAGGATGACGGCGCTAGGAGGAGAACGAGGGATCGGGGGCGGTTCACTAGGGCAGGGGGCCGGTCCAGCTGGGCCTTGGCCGGCTGGGCCTCTCCCTCTCTTTTGGTTTTTTTCCCTTAAAAAAAAAGAAACACACACAAGCAAGGAAAAGGATTTAAAATAAAATAAAATAGCAAAATACTTTTGGCCCCTTTGAAAAATATAAACCCAACTATAAAAATAGTTTGGGCATTTTTAAACAAATAAAAATGAAACCCTTTTAAGAATTAAAATAAAACCCTTTTAATAAGAAAATAAAAATAAACCCCTTTTAAAGGAGAAAAGGAGAAGAGACTTTATTTTGTAAAATAAAACAAGAGGAGAAATAAAAGAAAAACCCAAGGGGTTGCCCCCACATTTAATAAAAGGATTTTTAAAAGAAGACGAATTTATTTTGAAGGGGTTAAAACTGAAATCTTTAGCAAAACCACAAAAATAGGTTAGAGAGGAGAGAAGGGTATTAGGTCCACGAGCAACAGGGTTTGAAGCGGCTCTGTTGCACCCACTCTCACCACTCCAACCAAACAACACCAGTCACAAGCATAAACACCCAACAACACGGAGCAACAAGCAACACCGAGAACACACAGTTGACATGATGCCATGCATCATGTCATGATGCAAACTAAATGATGATGCAACAAATAACACTAATCACCCGAAGGAAACGGAAATAAAAGGGGAATCTTCTGGAACGTCGGTCTCGGGCTGTCACAACTCTCCTACACCACAAGAGGATCTCGCCCCGAGATCCAAGAATGAAAGGGGGAGAGGATGAGTAAGAACAAGAGGTAAAAACTTAGACGCTTCTTGACAAGCGAGTGAAACCAACGATCCTTGAAGGTAGGAAAGAGATGAGGAATGATATGAGAAACAAGCAAGAATTCACGGAAAATTTTGGCAACACTTCGGTAGGAAAATGGGACAAAAAATTCGATAAGAAGAGAGAATTAGACAATATACATATCAAACAACTAAATAGAACAAGGGAACACCATGATCTTGACAGAACCAGATGATAGACCCAAAAGAGCAACATCACAATGCCTCCGGAAGAAGAGAATATGAACTAGCTCAAGCAGAAGAGGAGAATGAAGAAAAGAATGACAACTAACATCACAATAGAATTGAAGAGCCTCCGGACAGAGGATTGACGTAGTAGTTGGAAAACCAACAACGAAAATAACAAGACAGTAGAGGACTTAAGAAAATCGTCTCAACATTTATGAGGTGACAACCAATCACTACAAGAACCAAGGATAGATGAAAGCAAAGATATCAAAACTTCGTACAAAAAGAGGGTACATTGAGAACTTGGATCAATGATAACACCATAATAGCCACAATCCTAAGGAAAAGCTATAGGTGAAAACTAAACCAAGATAGCATGAATGAAGGAATCATGGGTTGAAATATCTCATGATCAAAGAATTTGTGGATTTAATTATCTCATTCTTGAAAGGAATCTCTTCGAGGCTCCTACACTAACAAGAATGCTATAATACCACCTCAAAGGGTAAAGGAAGAACAAATGCACTCGAATGCAAGAAAAAGAATACTTGAGGTACTCCAACGGGAATCTTGAAGAACACTTCAGAATGAATGAAATCTTGACAAACCACCAAGAAGGACCTCCGTATACAAATGAATGATGCAAAGATATGAAGGTAGAAAAGAATAAGATTATGACCTTGCCAAGATTTAGATGAAGCTTCACAAAGAGATACTTGATAAAACTTGGAACTCCGGAAAAGAAAAGATAAGAACGCTTGAGAAAAGAATTGATATCCTGAGCCACTCAAGAAGAAGAATTCAGATCACTTGTTGAAACAAGAATAAGAATTATGTTATGCTAATCCTTCATCAAGTTTAGTTGATGCCAAGCAACGGATTTAACAGACCACTTATTCTTGTTGAAAGAATCTTGAAGAGATAGAGAGATAATCACCACTTGAGGCAAAATTGAAGGAAGCACCGGTAATAATTGACAATTGAATGGAACACCAAGAATTAATGGAGAAACATGAGAATGAAGAGCTCAAGAGCCACCTGAGAGAAACTAGAGCAAGGCACCGGATAATCGAGAGACGAACGAAGAGACAACAATGGAGAAGAATTGAGGATGAAAGCTGAAAGCTGAGAACGAAGAATCTTCTAAAAAGATGTCCTTCGGAGGATCGAGAAATGAACACAACACAGAAATGCACTGGATAGCAAGAAGGAATTAGTCATGATTGGAACAAATAAGATGACGACACCAAGCTGAAATGATGAATCTTCTAGATAATGAACCAAGATTGAGAGAAACACTCCTTCGGTCTTGAAAGAAGAGAATGATGAGAAGAACACCACCAAGAATTAATGAGACACTCCGGAATAAAGAAGAATGAAATGGTGAGCCAATATGAGAATTAATTCAAATAGATCTTGAAGAAGTAATATGACTGATGGAAATCATACTTACATCATAGCTGAAAAGATTTAGAGGTCTCTGGAAAAGATTAAAAGAGCCAGGTAAGATCCTCGGAAAAACTTTGTGGGTTATGGGCCCACTCAAAGAACCACCGTTAGAAAAGATTGCTTAGAAGAGAGATATTGTACCGGTATGAAGAGAACTAGATGAGGTTGAGAACCTCGAAATAATTGAAAGACTGGAAAGAAGAACTACACAGATAACTTCAACGCTCTGGATCAAAAACAGAGACATAAATACCAAGATAGGCTCATAAAAATTTCCGACATGGGAAAGAATTACAAGGATAAATAGGATATGAAGAACACGGACAACTGAATTGAATTCACCGGAAAATATGACAAGAATGAATAAAGATGAACACGAAGCTCCTGAGAATCTTCACAATGAATCAACGGCTACGAAAGGAAGAAGAGATAGCGGAAGCACCACTGGAATGAAATGCACTTGGATGAAATCCAATCACTGAAGAAAAGGGCGGGAGGGCGGGGAAAACAAAGACAACTTGGGCTGGATGAGATGAACTCCGAAATAAAATGGGAGAATGATCTTGCAAAAATTAGAGAGGATTGAATTCAGTTGAAGAGAAGCACACCGGTTGGATAAAAAATTGATATGACAACTCCGGTTGACAGAATTGATAAGACATTGATTAATCAAAAGGATTAGCACTCTCATAAAAATATGAGAACACCACTTAGGAAAGATCTGAAATCCCCACTTGCCATCGAAGCAACACGAATTACCATAATCAACAAAACAAAGGGAGGGGCTTATGAAACAAGCTAGAACAAACTCATGAGAGAGATTTCGTCCGATATTTTCGTGGACAGGATCGCACGGGCTCGATCCTTACAGTAGACATCAAGTGCAAGGCAGTGCACCCGACATACGAAGCCTCCCCGAGTCGTAGCAAGCTACAAGGACTCTTTAAGACACAACGAGAACCGCTGTAAGTCGACTGTCAACAAACAAATCCACTAGATGTCGACCCCCAACCTAACATCATGCATTTGTTGGAAGATTGTCCTATAAGAAACTACTTGAATTCCCACCTAAGAATTCCCGAAATATCTGGTCATGCAATCTGGTATACGGATACAAGGAGTAATAATCACACAACTCCTATACTAACCCGTTACCTGTATCACATCCGTCAACACACAACCAGAATCTCGGACCTTCATCTACAACAGACCCTCATGATCACAACGATACAAGTATGGAAGTACTCCCGAACAATCTACACCAGTACTGGGGACATCGGGGTTATCTCGCCACTACTAGTATTGAAGCAATTACGAACATCCTTCGTTCTGAGATACTAAGAAATCTGAATGATAACGATGTGCTCGAGACTCCCCTGGAGCTCAACTCTCCGGAATAAAATCAAGTCAGACAGGAGGCACCAAGACAGAACTCCGTCACATCAGCATCATATAGATCCCAAGAATATCCGCATCATCCTAAAAATTTTATGAGTGAGAAGAGGAGTAGAATTAAAATATTACGTCAAGATTCCTTACCAGAGCATAGAAGAGGAGAAAAAAGAATCCTACTCTCTGATATATAACTAGACTCAAAGTAGTTTTTCACTAGACTCGACTCGGCCAAGTTCGATCAAACAAGGGGGCCCCTAGGTCGGTACTGCTCTGATACCAACTTGTCACGCCCAAGTTGCGACCCTATCCTCAATTCGGCACGAAGGCCTCGTCAGGGATAGAAGCGCATCTCGTCGTGTCACAAGAATGGATATCGTTACAAGTACATGTACTGACAAGAAGATACATATATATATATATATATATATATATATATTTGGCTTACACTCGCCGCAAGCTACATCAGAGTCACATCAGTACATATCATAATCATCAAGAGTAAGAGCAGGGTCCGACTAAGGACGAAAACAAACGAGAAAACAAGAACGACGTCCATCCTTGCTATCCCAGGCTGTCGGCCTGGAACCCATCCTAGATCGAAGAAGAAGAAGAAGAAGAAGCAAATCCAAATGAACAATCAACGCGCTCACACCGAGTAACCTTTACCTGTACCTGCAACTGGTGTTGTAGTAATCTGTGTGCCACAGGGGACTCAACAATCTCATTTCCAAAGGTATCAAGACTAGCAAAGCTTAATGGGTGAGGTATGGCTAAGTGGTGAGATTGCAGCAGCGGCTAAGCATATATTTGGTGGCTAAACTTACGAGTACAAGAAATAAGAGGGAGAAAGATCTACGCATAGCGGACGTGAACTACGGATGATCAAATGAATGATCGTGAACACCTACCTACGTCAGACATAACCCCACCGTGTCCTCGGTCGGAGAAGGAACTCATGAAAGAGACGATCACGGTTACGCACACAGTTGGCAAGTTTTAATTAAGTTAACTTCAAGTTATCTAGATCCAGTGTTAAACAAAGTTTCCATGTTGCCACATAACCGCGGGCACGGCTTTTCAGAAAATTTAACCCTGTAGGGGTGCTCCAACTAGTCCATCACAAATTACCACAAGCCGCATAGAAATCGTCAATCACGAAGCTCGCGATCTCGTCGGATTCCCTAGTGGAAAACCTCAACTCTGGGATTACCCAAAGCATAACTGGAATCCCGATGCACAGGATATTTCGTCAAAGGTAAAACTAATCCAGCAAGGCCACCCGATGGGTCGACGATCCCGATAGGAGCCGTGTATCTCGTTCTCAGGACACGACGGATAAGCGAAGCGTACAGTGGCCTGATAGAAATCACCCGAGTTGCCCCGGGTTGGCCTCGCACGGTGCTCTGTTTTGGACCAGCACCATCAGCACTGGCCCTCCGTGTATTATGGAGAATTACTCCTCGGGTTCATGGCGCCCTATGCTTTCAGTATTAACAAAATTATTATGTTGGGCAAATGTAGTACCAATGTTGGGTCTTGCCAGACCAGCTTTAATCTAAAACGAATTATCAAGGGGGTCCCCATAACAACCCCGATCATGTTAGGAGCGCTCAATTATGGAACATAACACTGGTAGCCGAAACTAAGGGGGAAAGGTGGAACAAAACACCAGGCTAGAAAGGCCGAGCCTTCCACCTTTTACCAAGTATATAGGTGCATTAAATTAAGTAGGAATTAAATATGGTGATATGACAAGGAACCCATGTTACCACATGGAAGCAACTACACCTGCAACTAGCAACGTTAACAACAGGGTTAAGCAAGCGGTAACATAGCCAATCAGTGGTTTGCTAGGTCGAACAGGTTGAAGGTTTCATGGCATTGTTGAGAGGCTGATATTTAACATGTGGTAGGCAACGAGACATAATCGATAGAAACGGTAATACTAGCATGGCAATGATAGTAATGGTATCTGGGGAAATGGTCATCTTGCCTGAGATCCCGCTTTGAAGAAGAACAACTCCGTGAAGTCGGCGAACCAACGTAGTCAAACGGGTCCTCACGTTCTGACACGCTTGCGGAACTCTATCGAGATGGAGCAAACCGGAAACAAACATCAACACAGATATTCACCACACGATGCACAACATGATGCACAACCTACTATGATGCATGATCAGATCAATGATGCAAGCGATGACATGGCAAGTCACCTCACGCAAACACTACACATTAAGTTAAGCTCGATATGCAACGGGTTGCATACGGACAGAACTCCACGTTTAATTATTAGTTCACTCCCGTTAATATAATGACACACCTCCTAGTTCACCTAGTCGAAGAGATTAGAATTCTCGGTCCTGTGTTTCTACACAATATGTTCCCCTTCGAGAGGTTCATGGGAGTCTTAAAGAAATATGTTCGTAACCGTGCTAGGCCAGAAGGAAGCATCTCCAAGGGCTATGGAACAGAGGAGGTCATTGAGTTTTGTGTGGACTTTCTTCCTGACCTTAAGCCGATTGGTGTTCCTGAATCTCGGTATGAGGGTAGGCTGATAGGAAAAGGCACACTAGGAAGGAAAGCAAAAGTATGTATGGACAGGCATTCTTTCTCTCAAGCACACTACACAGTTCTACACAATTCCACCGTGGTGGCTCCGTATATCGTGAGACACAAGAATATTCTACGCTTCGAAAACCCGGGGAAGGCTGACTCTTGGATTAAAGGGGAACACGAGAAGACTTTCGGCAGTTGGTTGCAGACACATCTCATGAATGATGACACCGTTGGAGATGAGCTGTACTGTTTGGCCAGGCCACCATCTTCGACTATATGTACTTTCCAAGGGTATGAGATAAATGGGAATACATTTTACACGGTTGCCCAAGATAAAAAGAGCACCAACCAAAATAGTGGTGTCCGCTTTGATGCAACAGACGAGAATGGGCACTGTTTGGAAACATATTACGGGTACATAGAGGAGATATGGGAACTTGACTATGGACCTACTTTTAAGATCCCTTTGTTTCGGTGCAAATGGGTGAAGCTGACAGGAGGCGGGGTAGTTGTAGACCAAAAGTACGGCATGACAACAGTGGATCTCAACAATCTTGCGTACATGGACGAACCATTTGTCCTAGCCAATGATGTCGCTCAGGTTTTCTATGTGAAGGACATGTCTACAAAAACGAGAAAAACAAATCAGCAAAAGAAGATATCGTCCGATGAGCCAAAACGCCACATAGTTCTTTCAGGGAAAAGAAACATCGTGGGAGTAGATGACAAGACAGACATGTCAGAAGATTATAATAAGTTTCATGAAATTCCGCCCTTCAAAGTGAAAACTGACCCAAGCATCCTACTGAATGATGAAGATTCTCCATGGCTACGACCCAGAAGAAAACAGAAATAATAGATAAGAATATTGGTGCAATAATGTAATAATGTATTAAACCTTTTATGTAATGCATGTATGGAATGTACTAAATTTCAAACACTTTTCATTTTCATAGTATCCATGTAAGAGACGAGTTCTCGTTCGAAACCCTGATACTTCGAGAGAGATTGTCCGTTTTGTACACGAAGTGCATCCAGTTTTTTTCGTAGCCCTCTCAACTTTTTAAGACATGCTATGTGGGTGAAATGATGATAGCATGCCAACTTTCAACATTTTCAGAGTTCATTTGTAGTGCTTTTCAATTTCAGGGTCAACTAGCTCAAAAAAAATAAGTAAATGCACGAAATATACCAAATGAAGTCAGAAATTGTTGAAATTTTGTGATGTGCCTTTGAATGGTGCATTTTGAACACACAAAAAGTATGGAGTTCAAATAAGTTCAAAAAAATGAAATCCCTTTGTAAGAGATGAGTTCACGTTCGAAACCCTCATACTTCGAGAGAGATTGTCCGTTTTGTACACGAAGTGCATCCAGTTTTTGTCGTAGCCCTCTCAACTTTTTAACACATGCTATGTGGGTGAAATGATGATAGCATGCCAAGTTTCAACATTTTCAGAGTTCATTTGTAGTGCTTTTCAATTTCAGGGTCAATTAACTCAAAAAAAAAAGTAAATGCACGAAATATACCAAATGAAGTCAGAAATTGTTGAAATTTTGTGATGTGCCTTTGAATGGTGCATTTTGAACACACAAAAAGTATGGATTTCAAATAAGTTCAAAAAAAATGAAATCCCTTTGTAAGAGATGAGTTCTCATTCGAAACCCTGATACTTCGAGAGAGATTGTCCGTTTTGTACACGAAGTGCATCCAGTTTTTGTCGTAGCCCTCTCAACTTTATAACACATGCTACGTGGGTGAAATGATGATAGCATGCCAACTTTCAACATTTTCAGAGTTCATTTGTAGTGCTTTTCAATTTCAGGGTCAACTAGCTCAAAAAAAAAATAAGTAAATGCACGAAATATACCAAATGAAGTCAAAAAGTATGGAGTTCAAAAAACCATATTATGAAATTAAATATTATCATTGGCGATTCATCTCTATTATGAAATTAAGTATATCAAAAAACCATTGCAGAACATATGACCAAATTAATACAAGTTCATCATCACATTAAAGCCAAAGAACAGTAGTGATCAAATGTTATTATTGCAAAAAATAAATACAAAAAGTTCTCTCATAAAACAACATGCAACTATGTAAAACATTTAAATGCAACAACAAACGCGATCAAAATCGCAACTAAGGTAACAATTGACCCAACAGCATAATGATACCAAGCCTCTTTATCAATGGCATATTTTCTAATATTCCTAATCTTCAAGCGCATTTCATCCATCTTCAAGCGCATTGCATCCATCTTCAACCGCATCGCATCGATCTTCATCTTGCGATCATCGATGACATCAGCGAGATGCAACTCCAGTTCCATATTCTTATCCTCAATTGTTTACAATCTTTTCTTCAAGTATTTGTTTTCTTTTTCAACCAAATTTAACTTCTCGACAAGAATTTTTATGTGGGTTGGAATTTCCGGTTCACATACCTCCTAGATTAAAAAAATATATGTCACGTTGGTCGTCATAATTGTCATAAACACTAAATAAAACAAATAGTTATAAAAGATAATATATACCACATCCGAATCATAGACAGGACGAGGGCCGACGGAGGCGGATACCAAAACAATCGCACTATATAATAACAAAAAATAATGAAAGTTAGTAATTTATACAAGTATGTATCTAAATCATACAAGTAAGATTTTTTTATTTTAAAAAGAAGATAGGAACAAGAGGCTCACCACAGTGGTGCTCGCGACGAGATCGGCACGGGGCGATCGACAATGGTGAGGACGGGCACGGGACGACACCCTACGCATGTGCAGACTCTAAGAAGTTAATTTGAGCATTTGAAATGAGCTACACTAGCAGTGACAAATGAAAGGATGAAGTAGCTAACCTTTTAAAACACTTGTGCAGTTGGTGCACGGCCAAACCTAGACAAATATTAAGGAAAATGGAGCTTGGAGGTCGAGCTTGGAGAGGAGAAAGCTTAAGTAGAGTGGCTCGGGCATTTCATCGAACACGTCATGTGCATGAACTAGAGTGGCAAGAGCATGGCATGTTCAAACTTCAACAACCAAAAAATAGGGGATATGGTGGGCAGGGGCGAGGGTTTATATAGGCAACACTTTAGTCCCGGTTCTTGCCACACCCCGGGACTAAAGGCCCCTGCTTCCCGCCTTCTGGTCTGCCGAAAAAGGGCCTTTAGTCCCGGGTCGTGGCTCCACCCGAGACTAAAGGTTGTCTTTAGTCCCGGTTCGAGACACGCCCCGGGACTAAAGGCCCCTTCTTCCCGCCTTTTGGTCTGCCGAAAAAGGGCCTTTAGTCCCGGGTCGTGGCACCACCCGGGACTAAAGGGGTCTTTAGTCCCGGATCGAGCCCCGAACCGGGACTAAAGATCCACCTGTATAAGCGGGAGTTCGAAAATTTCGAACCCAAATCATCCATTTCTCTTCTTCTTCCTCGTTCTCCTGCCCGACGCGGCACAGCGACGAACTCGACGACGCCGTCAGGCTGCCCGCCGTCCTGCTCGCCGCCGCCTGCCGTTCTCCTCGCCGCCGCCGTCGTCCTGCTCGCCGCGGCCGTCCTCCTCGCCGCGCGCCGTCCTCCTCGCCGCGCGCCGCCCTCCTCGCCGCGCGCCGTCGACACCTCCGGCCGGTAAGCCCCCCGCCCCCTCCTCCCCAACACTTGGGCCAGTAGAAGAAAAGAAGAAAAAGGAGAAGAAAAGAAGAAAAAGGAGAAGAAAGGAAGAAAAAGGAGAAGAAAAGAAGAAAAAGGAGAAGAAAGGAAGAAAAAGGAGAAGAAAGGAAGAAAAAGGGAAGGAGAAGAAAAGAAGAAAAAGGAGAAGAAAGGAAGAAAAAGGAGAAGAAAGGAATAAAAAGGAGAAGGAAGGAAGAAAAAGGGAAGAAAAGAAGAAAAATATTTTTTTTGTCATTTAGTTCCTATTGTTATTAGGTTTGTGCTAGATTATTAGGGTTAGTAATATGTAGAATTAGGAAAAAGAAAAATAAGAAGAGGAGGAGAAGAAAAGAAGAAAAAGGAGAATAAGAAGAGGAGGAGAGGAGAAGAGGAGGAAAAATAGAAGAAGAGGAGAGGAGAATTAGTAGAAGAAGAGGAGAAGTAGAAGTAGAAGAAAAGAAGAAAAAGGAGAATAAAAGAAGAAAAAGGAGAAGAAAGGAAGAAAAAGGAGAAGAAAAGAAGAAAAAGGAGAAGAAAGGAAGAAAAAGGAGAAGAAAGGAAGAAAAAGGGAAGGAGAAGAAAAGAAGAAAAAGGAGAAGAAAAGAAGAAAAAGGGAAGAAAGGAAGAAAAAGGAGAAGAAAGGAAGAAAAAGGAGAAGAAAGGAAGAAAAAGGGAAGAAAAGAAGAAAACGATTTTTTTTGTCATTTAATTCCTATTGTTATTAGGTTTGTGCTAGATTATTAGGGTTAGTAATATGTAGAATTAGGAAAAAGGAAAATAAGAAGAGGAGGAGAAGAAAAGAAGAAAAAGGAGAATAAGAAGAGGAGGAGAGGAGAAGAAGAGGAAAAATAGAAGAAGAGGAAAAATAGAAGAAGAGGAGAGGAGAAGTAGTAGAAGAAGAGGAGAAGTAGAAGTAGAATAAACGAAGAAAAAGGAGAAGAAAAGAAGAAAAAGGAGAAGAAAGGAAGAAAAAGGAGAAGAAAATAAAAAAAGGAGAAGAAAGGAAGAAAAAGGAGAAGAACGAAAGAAAAAGGGAAGGAGAAGAAAAGAAGAAAAAGGAGAAGAAAAGAAGAAAAAGGGAAGAAAGGAAGAAAAAGGAGAAGAAAGGAATAGAAAGGAGAAGAAAGGAAGAAAAAGGGAAGAAAAGAAGAAAACTATTTTTTTGTCATTTAATTCCTATTGTTATTAGGTTTGTGCTAGATTATTAGGGTTAGTAATATGTAGAATTAGGAAAAAGGAAAATAAGAAGAGGAGGAGAAGAAAAGAAGAAAAAGGAGAATAAGAAGAGGAGGAGAGGAGAAGAAGAGGAAAAATAAAAGAAGAGGAGAGGAGAAGTACTAGAAGAAGAGGAGAAGTAGAATTAGAAGAAGAAGTAGAAGAAGAGGAGAAATAGAAGAAGAGGAAAAATAGTTTAGGGTTACAAGAAGAAGAAATACTTTTTTGTCATTTAATTTTGCTATTGTATAGTGTATATGCTTAAGTGTTAATAGTGTTTCTTAGATTATTGCTTAATTTTGCTATTGTATAAGCTTAAGTGTTAATAGTTTAATTTTGCTATTGTATATGCTTAAGTGTTAATAGCAAGAAAATTAATAGAACTAGTTTAATTTTGCTATTGTATATGCTTAAGTGTCCGGGACTCGGCTCCGCCCGGCTGGTATTTTAGAGTTTAGGTTCTAGCCAAGACCCGGGACTAAAGGTCCTCCTATATAAAACGACACTTCGAAGTTTCCAACCCCTCTTATATAGTTTGTTAGTTTATTAGTTAATCAAATGTCCGTTTTTTGCAGAATTATGGATCCACATATCAGGAACCTCGAAGAGGAAGAACTTCTCGAAGATATAATCAAAGACGGCCCCGACGTTGAACCAGCTGAATCTCCGTCATCATATCTAAACGACTCCGGATATGGAATGGAGGTCGACCGACACGAAGATGAAGCCGATGGGGCAGGAGATAGGTCCAATGACGGAGAAGGTGATAGCTCCACTGATGGAGAAGCCGGTGGAGAAGCCGGTGAAGAAATAATAAAGTCCGGCGAGGTATACATATGAAGTTCGACAATCACTTGTAATATGTGAAAAATATTGGAGATAGCTCTATATTCTATACATATACATTCATTTGACGAATGTTTCTCCCTCTTAGGCCTCCACATCGAGCAAAGCTACGAAACGAGGCCCGACTAGAAATTTGGATGCACGGACGCATTACACCTTTGAGGTGATAATGCCTACGGGCGAACCCAAGCTTCCTAAGAATGCTGCTGACACATTCAAGAAGCAATGCGGATTTCTCGTTAGGGATTACGTCCCGATCAGCGTTCGGGAGTGGAACAAGCGCAAAGGGGAAGTCGATAGTGACTATGTCACCGAAAGGTACAAAGATAATCTTTGGAATGATCTCATGTCACATTTCAACCTGCCAGAATGTGAGAATGAAGACGCCGCAGACAAACTGAGGGCCAAAGTCAAGCAGTGGACTCTAAAGAAGATGGCCGAACTGTTCTGTAGCTGGAAGAAGAAGCTATGGAAAAACTATCTGAAGACAAAGAAAGTGCCAGTATTCGAGGGGTATCTAGCCAAGCAGGCGAATCACTGGAAGGCATTTCAAGAGTACAAGGAGTCAGAAGATGCCCAGGCATTATCAGAAAAGAACAAGATAAATGGCGACAAGAAGAAATATCACCACAAGCTGGGGCCAGGGGGCTATGAGACTGCCATCCCAAAGTGGGATAAGAAAGAGCAAGATCTACTAGATAAAGGCATCGTACCTGAACCACTCCGTGATGAGTGGGAATTGAGAGCAAGAAATTGGTTCCTTGCGCATGGTGGGTCGTACGACGAAAAAACAGGGGACCTCATCTGCAATGGCGGTCTTAGGATACCCAGGGAGAATTGGAAAAGGATAGTGAAATAAATTAAGGAGGGAAAAAGAAAGTTCACTGCAGATAGAGATAAAGATTTGCTCACACTGGTCCTCGGCAATGACGAACATGGAGGACGAACGCGAGGCTTCGGTGCTTCTTACCCGTGGTGGCTTGGGTTTGCCAGAGATCAAGACACTTACAGAAGCCGAGAGAGAGCAAAGAAGCGGCAGCAGGATGAGGAGAATGACAAGTTCAACCAGTTGCTTGCCAGGATTAACGAGCAACAGAAGCAGATTGATGAGCTTAGAGGAGTACCGCGCCAGGAAGATCCTGCACTTGATATTACCGGCGCCCCATCTAGCGGAAAAGCAGCGTGGCTGAATCTGAGGCCCCGCCCGACGATGCACAAAGAATGATAGAGGGCGGTCCCGGCTACCCCGTGGATGGAATCAAGGAGTCAAAATCATGTGAACTCCATCAGAAATTCAAGAACATATCCATGAAGGTGGCCGTCGGACAAGCTTTACCTTCTGGCCCTAATGCACGCTGGCATGGCCGTGAGATTCCAGCTGGCTTTCCTAAAGTCGGGGTGGATGAAATCCTGACGGGGTTTCATGATATGGAGCTCGACATAGCTGGACCCGAAGATGAGAGGATACTCCGAGAAGTACTGGGTGGAGTCATCCTATGGGACAAGAACTACA
Source organism: Hordeum vulgare subsp. vulgare (assembly GCF_904849725.1). Taxonomy (NCBI): domain Eukaryota; kingdom Viridiplantae; phylum Streptophyta; class Magnoliopsida; order Poales; family Poaceae; genus Hordeum; species Hordeum vulgare. The sequence continues at coordinate 399,167,683 of NC_058519.1, forward strand.
TCAAGCTTCCAGGCTCGGCCCCAAGGACAACACCGCCTCCGAGTTGTCGCAGGTCACCTACACCTCCATTACCTCCAAGCCCTCCACATGACGTCGGCCAGCACAACATGAGTCTATCTCGATCACCGCCACCGGACTTGGTTCGTCCGTCTCCGCCGCCGCCCGCTCCGGATACTAAGCGGGAGCGTGCCACCAAGAACGCTCCGCCGACGATTCCTAAGCCACGGAGCCCCCCAAAGCGCAAATGGTCGCCCCTCCCAAAGGTACGTCATGCTAATCTTCCTATCAGACCTTATGATCGTACCCCCGAGGAAAACGCCAGGATAGCAAAGGCACATCATGATGCGCAGATGAAAAAGAAGGAACCCGAGCCCCGCTCGGAATACACCGAGAAGCAAATAGCATGGGCAAAATACTTCATAACCCTTCCATCACAGTATGACTTACACCATAAGCCTGATCACTATACACGCACATTGCAGAAGGAAGTGAAAAAGAGCAGATCACATGCAAGTGCAAGTGGGAGCAAATCAAGTTCAACTACAAGCAAGAAAAAATCAGACGTTCCTCAGCTTGGACAACAGGCCAAACAGTCGATCCCACCCCTCAAGGTGTTAACCGAGAATGTTCCCCCTCCGGTGCAGGGGCTAGATTTTGAAATAGCAAAGGAGTTGGCGGCTGAATGTGGTGTCTCGTTTGAAGATTTGCTGGCTTCCCAAGACGACAGGATACCCAAGGCTGTGGTAGCCCCTAAGCCACAGTTTGTCATGGGAGAGCCTTTGGTCAGCAAAGATGATCTCCCAACAAATATGCGTTACTTGCAACAATGGTACTTAAGTGAATCAAAGAATGGGAGAACGATGATCGTGCTGAGTGTCCCACGGGAGTACTACGGCCACTCCGAAGAAATCCATATCGACTTTGATGAACTCTTCCAGATGTACAATGGCGACGCCCTCGACAAATCGCTTATGAGTTGCTATTGTCTGTAAGTTTTTCAATTCGTTGTCTACATATAACTTGTTTAGTTATTTCAATTCATTGTCTATATATAACTTGTACTCTATTATGCAGAATGAAGATTCTGGATTGTAAAAGTAAGAGCATCCTAAATATTGGGTTTATTGACCCAGATAAAATACATATAGCGACGCTAACTGATTATCCCAAGGAGACGGAGGAAAACCTTCTAAGGTTTCTAACAGATCAAAATTTCTGTGACCACATACTATTTCCATACAACTTCAAGTGAGGGTCTTTACTCTGTTGTGTCCATTCACTTATAAGTGTAATTGATAAGTTACTGACATATATATATATATATATATATATATATATATATATATATATATATATATATATACATGTGCAGCTTCCATTGGATTCTGTTGGACATTCAAATTGATAAGGGAAGAGTTGATGCCTTCGACCCATTATCGAGACCCTTGGAACAGTTCCAAAGCCTGCAGGACATGCTCCAAGGGTAATTTCAATCATTCTTGCGCTCTATCGGTCTCTTTCGATGATTTTCTGATATATCAATTAATGAAAAACTTAGCAAATCATTATCCTTGTCGGGCAGGGTTTGGAAGCGGTTCAAGTGCGTGACTCCCGGTAACTTTCCTGAGAAGCTGACCTTTAGAGCGGCTCGGGTAAGTAGTAGTATGATATACTTCTATTTTCAATACATTTATGATGCTAGATTATTATTTTGATTATGTATATTCTATTCTCGTAAAGTGCGACCAGCAGCCACGGGGAACACATCTATGCGGATACTATGTTTGCGAGACCATTCGCACGTTTACCTCTGAGCACAAGGATCACAGATTCGACGTAAGCAATGAACATTCACACCTCTATTTTTACCCGTCATTCTTTGTTATCATGATTGATATTCATATTCATCTCCTCTTCTTATATAGCACAGGGCCATGACGACGAAGGTCCTACCAGAGCAACGCGCGATTGCTGTTGCAGAGGAGCTTGCGACCTTTCTGAGGACGGAAGCTATAGATGACAAAGGACGATTTAGTGTAGCTAGGGGCCATTACTGATGTTCGTCCATGTAATCGAATAGACGGGCTCTAGTCCCGATAATTCAGATCTCCATATAATTGTATATATATGCTCGCTTGTAAGATAAGTTAACCTTATATATATATGCATAATTATTTCTATTTAAATTATATGAAAACTAATTCCCGAACACCAAACGAGGCATCACGTTAATCTCCCGAACACCTAAACCCTAAAACCCTAAAACCCAAAAATAATTTCATTAAAAAAACCCCAAAAATAAGCAAAATCTGAAACTCTTTAGTCCCGGTCCGTGTAACGAACCGGGACTAAAGGTCCTGCCCCTGGGGCGCTACGAGGCGCCCACGTCGAGCACCTTTAGTCCCGGCTTGTAACAGGGCCGGGACTAAAGGTTAGGCCTTTAGTCCCGCCCCTTTAGTCCCGGTTGGTGAACCGGGACTAAAGCCCCTTACGGGCCGGGGCTAAAGGCCCCGTCCCCACTAGTGAAGTGCCAACCCCTGCACCAGTGGGGAAGGGCGACTTATATAGAGTGCACTGCCCTTCATAATGGTCCGGTGGACAGGGGTGGAGTTGTGGTGAGTTAAAACTGGCGTTACTGGTAATGTAAGCCTTAAATGCTAATAATGGTGTATGAAAGCGTATGACCGTTGCCCTCCTGGGAGGTTACGATGTACAACGTGGATTCCAGTCGGTACGTTACATATGCTCCGAGTGGATCATCGCCGACTGGATGATGGGGGCGTCCTTAGTTCAGTCGGAACTGTCTAAGGGCCTTGTCTTCTATGAAGGATAGTCCTTGGGTAGGACCTATAGGGCAGACCTATGACCCTACACTGGGACTATAACCCCATCATTAGTCCCCGAATGGACCGGGGTTGGAACGATGAAGTGATGTCTGGAGTTTGGAACCGACTCGTATTGAGGTGACTTTAGTGTTGTTTGCCTCGATCCATTTTATCCTTTCAACTAGTGATCCGAGTGAATATGCCAGTGAAATGAACCGTGAGGGACCGAGTGCTTCCGCGGAATCTTTCGACGTGACTGGTCAAACTGGCAGCCCAGGATTTTCCGGGATCCTCAGATATCGGTTGCCGCGCGCTCAGTGGGGATGACGACATCGCCATCGAGTAGGTTTTGCCTCCTCGATTACCGTGCCGTTATCTTCTCCACTAATCTTGCTGCAGCCGGTGGGAGGATAAGATCTCGGGCCCACTTGTAGGTGACCCAGTCGGAGGCCTATTAAAGCTTTCCCGGCGGCCCTTCCTATTGCGCTGCTCATCTTCCTCCTGTTAATCTCGCTCCGCCCGCAACTCTCTGCACGCCTCAAGACACTTCCTTCCTCTCCTCCTCTATGGATTCGTCGCCCTCGCCATGACGAAGGGGCAGACCAGCAAGCTCGAGGCACAGAAGAAGAACAAGAAGGGGGCGGCCTCCACTCAGCGGCGGCAGCGGGCGCTGCCGGTGGGCTGGATCCAGGGGGACTTCCTCCCCTCCTCGGTGATGGAGAACGACGTGCTGAAGCTGGTGGAGGACGGCATGGTCGCCAACAAGTCCTGGAGGTTGCCGGAAGGCGAGACGAAGCCGGTTCCGAAGGAGGGGGAGCGCGTTCTGCTGCTCAGCCACGTGGCTAGAGGTTTCTCCTTGCCTCCCCATCCCTTCTTCCGAGGTATCTTGAATTACTTCGGGGCGCAGCTCCATCACTTTCCACCGAATGCGATAGCTCATCTTTCCGCATCCGTCACCCTCTGCGAGTGCTTCATAGGATGTCCTCCCCACTAGGGGCTATTTAAATATATCTTCTCCGCTAGATCCCAAACTATTAAGAAGCTTAGCCAGTCGGATCATAAGACACACATCCTCCATCTCTCCAGGGGCTTAGGCTTTCAGAAGAAAACAAAGAGTAGTTATCCCTCCCTTCAACTATCCGAGTCGGTTAGGAACTGGCAATCGTCCTGGTTCTATTGCCAGGACATTGCCTGCCCGAATGCTTCGAGTGGGTTGCCACCCTTCAACTTAGACCGTACGGGCCCTCCCAGGAAGCTTGCGCTCTCTAAGGGAGAAAGAACCCAGATCCAGCCTTTGGTCGACGCGCTGATAGCCGTCGTCTGGAGGGGAGTCACCGGCATGGACCTGCTGGAGACTTTTCTGGGTCGACGCATCCAGCCGCTTCAAGCCCGAGACCACGTTATGTGGCATTACACGGGGCCTTCGGATACCACTCGGTCCCATCCCGAAGACGTGAGCGAGGAGACCGTGAGCGCATGGGTCCACAGCATCACGGGCACGCGTGATAACCCCGTGGGAGTTCGGCGGGTGAAGGCCTTCCGCGCCAAAAATCCTCCTCCGAATGAGGTGAGTACATGTCGTCGAGTGCTTTTAACCTTCTCAGCTTTATTGCTTTTCTTGTCTCGCTGGCTGATGTTGCCGACTGTGTTTTGTGCAGGAGTGGACGAACTGGCATTCTGCAGTCTCGAATGGGAATCCAGTCGAGGAAGCGGAAGGCAGCATGGAGGGCAGCGCAGATAGCGCCGAGTACGTCTTTGACAGTGGGGAGACGGAGGAGGAGACAGAAGAGGAGGAGGAGGAGAGTGGAGAGCAGAGCTCGGCACTCTCACCACCAGAACGCCGAACTAAGCGCCGTCATGACCCCGCTGCTCCACCGGCTCCTCCCGTGGCCCCGAGTGCTCGGAGTGTGAAAAGAACCAGGGGTGCTTCTGCCGAACCCGTGAACCAGCCATCCAAGGTGGCTAAACCCAGCGGGCCTAAACCTTGGAAAGCCTTGCCCCGGATGAGGATCACTGTTCCGGTCGCCTGAGCGTAAGTATCTTTACTCTTCCATCTTCCTTCAGTATCCGATTGAACTCTTCTTTTTGGGAATTCATGTTTATCCGTTGAGTGGATTTCACTCAATAGAGCTGCTACCTCCGCCACCTCTCTGCCCACCAGGACGATGATCCCATGGACACTGAAAACGCCGCCACGTCCCAACAAGGTACGTTGTCATGACTCCGAGAGCTGTATTACTGTTTCGCGAGTGCTGTCTTTGATCTTGACCTTTTTCTGTAATTTTATTTTGTTCAGTCGGGCTTCCTTCGGAGGTGATCCATCTGGACGACGACGACCAAAGGAGGTCAGAACCAGCTTTGGCGCCTGTCCCTGGGGTTATCCAACCTGCTGGCAATCTCGCCATGAACGTGCCGCCGATTGAGACGGTGGCCCTCACGGCGGAACCGACTGGAGCAGAGCTCGGGATGCCCAGGGAGCCTTCTGCCATGCCGGGTCCGTCGGCTGTTCAACATGATGCCGGACGCCTCCCAGAAGATCAAGTAGGAGCTGCCAAGGACGCCATGGTACAAGAAGAGCTGATGGTGGGCGACGCCAAGGGAGCATATGACTCCATCGCATCCCTGTACAAGAAGAGTTTGGAGCTTCGGGATGATATCCGAGTAAGTGCGCTAGTAAGTGTTTACATTCCTCTTGGTGCCCACTGGGGGTTTCAGCGAGATACTCGAATACAATAGGTTGATTTTGCAGTGGGTTCACTCCGAGTGAACCCAGTGGGTGTAGTCCCCGAGACTTCTATCGAGTGCTTGCGCCGACAGTTGTGTTTATATGTATTTTCCATAATCTGTACAGATCAGAGCTGATCTGCCCGAATGGTACCAGTGGGGGCACGCCGAGTGCACCCACTGGGTGTAGTCCCCGAGAGTAGTGTTACTCGGGTCGAGTAATAGTAATCTCATAGTGTTGTTGGTTTGCTATGGAGCTCAGTAGGATCGACCTGTTCGAGCTTCATACCAGTGGGGTCACTCTCAGTGAACCCACTGGGTGTAGTCCCCGAGACCGCTGTCGATTGCTTGCATCGGCATAGGTCTGAAGAATCTTGAGTTTTGATTGTTTTGTCATATCTGTCGACACTTTTTCCTTGTTGAATCTGGCTGATCCTCCCTTTGTGTCTCTTTGGCGGAAGACTTGTGAAATGGGATCGGCTTATAATGCTCTGAAGGCTGAGAAGACCCAACTTGCTGCCGACTTGGAGGTAGCTGCGAATAACCTGGCTGGCATGAAGGAGGCTCTCGCTGAACGAGAAAAATCTTTGGAGGAATCTCGGGAGGCTAACAAGGCACTGCTAGCCGAAGTAGAAAAAATGAAGAGGGAGAGATCCGAATGGATGGGCCAGCTGAAGGTAATGAACACTCGGTGCAGAGCGCAGGAGAACTACGTCGGTGACTGGGCAAAGAAGATGGTCGCACTACTTGGTGGTAAGTTCTTCCCGAGTGCTTTTTGACTTTGGAGTTCACTCCGCGCTTATTTTCTGCTTGTCTTTTCTTTGCAGATTTCTGTCGGGACCTTGAGGCCGAAACAGCCGAAATTGAACGGTCGCTTGTTCCGAATGTTCCACTCGGCGATGAAGCTAACCGGGACATGTTCCAAGTGAATTCTCGCCTTAACAGGGTGGGTCCTTTCATCGGTCGCCTGACAGGAGTTGTCGCCCGAATCGACAAGGAGTTTTGGCCTGAAGATGACTCCTGGAACGAGATAGAGGGGTTGATGACCCGACTGGAGGACGTTCCAAGCAGAGTGCAGGCATGGAAGAAGTCTGCCGCTCGGTGTGGTGCGGACGTGGCGCTGTCTCTGGTCCGAGTGCACTGCAAGGAAGCCCGTGAAGACAAGCTGAAGACGTTGCAGGTCGCCAACACCAAGAAGCTTCGATTTGAAGATTTCATGGAGACCTTCCTCGACGCAGCCACTCGGATAGCAGATGGAATCGACCTCGACACCTTTGTGGAGCCTGCCAGTCCCGGCGATGCTTGATAAACTTTATGCTGAACGCACATTTACCTCGGTATGACGAGTGGAGTCTGTATCAAACTTTGGCCACTGCCGTTGGCCGGTACATTCGTGGCTCGGTGTGGATAAACTTGATTCACACCGAGCCGACTGATCGCAGAACCGATTTGAATTCGAACCGGATCTTTTGCTCTTCTTTCGCTGAGTTTTTCTTGACACGATTTTGGCTCGTGGTTTTTGTTTGGGCGTCTCTTGGTGAAGCCAATGGCAAACATGCGGAGCATGTAATTGTCAGTTGTCTTCACATCCACATGAGCCTCAATGAGGGTCTGCTAAGCCGCCGAGTGTATCTCGAGTGCTCACTCGGAGGAAGCTTTTTACTTAGGCGACTCTGGTTTGCATCTAAGTCTCCGAGTGTGACTTGCAATGCGCACTCGGAGCAAGTTGTTTACTTAGGCGACTCTGAGTCGCAGCTAAGTCTCCGAATGTGACTTTTAGTGCACACTCGGAGCGAGTTGTTACTCATGTAGTTGTCAGTTGTCTTCACATCCACATGAGCCTCAATGAGGGTCTGCTAAGCATCCGAGTGTATCTCGAGTGTTCACTCGGAGGAAGATTTTTTACTTAGGTGACTCTGAGTCGCAGCTAAGTCCCCGGGTGTGACTTTTGGTGCACACTCGGAGCGAGTTTTTACTTAGGCGACTCTGGGTCGCAGCTAAGTCCCCGAGTGTGACTTTTAGTGCACACTCGGAGCGAGTTGTTACTCATGTAGTTGTGAGTTGTCTTCACATCCACATGAGCCTCAATGAGGGTCTACTAAGCCTCCGAGTGTATCTCGAGTGTTCACTCGGAGGAAGCTTTTTTACTTAGGCGACTCTAAGTCACAGCTAAGTCTCCGAGTGTGACTTTTGGTGCACACTCGGAACGAGTTTTTACTTAGGCGACTCTGGGTCGCAGCTAAGTCCCCGAGTGTGAATTTTAGTGCACACTCGGAGCGAGTTTGTACTTAGGCGACCCTGGGTCGGAGCTAAGTCTCCGGGTGTGACTTTTCGTGCACACTCGGAGCGAGTTGTTACTTAGGCGACTCTGGGTCGCAGCTAAGTCTCCGAGTGTGACTTTTCGTCCACACTGGGAGCGAGTTGTTTACTTAGGCAACTCTGGGTCGCAGCTAGGTCTCCGAGTGTGACTTTTGGTGCACGCTCGGAGCGAGTTTTTACTTAGGCGACTCTGGGTCGCAGCTAAGTCCCCGAGTGTGACTTTTAGTGCACACTCGGAGTTAGTTTTTTAGACCAGACTCTGCAAACGCGGAAGAATTCTGAATCGGCAAGAAATTAATCTGCTTTGTATTACTTTGATGATACTTGTTCTTTACATTGTCTCCGTCAGCGGTTATGTGTAGAAGCGCTTCAGTAGATCTCCATTCCATGCTCGCGGCTCGTCCGTTTCCCTGTCGAGGTTGTAGAGTCGATATGCTCCGTTGTTCAGCACCTTAGAAATGATGAACGGTCCTTCCCAGGCGGGAGGCAACTTGTGTGGTCTCTGTTGATCCAGTCGGAGCACCAGGTCGCCTGCTTGGAACGTGCGGCTCCTGACGTGCCGCGCATGAAATCGCCGCAGATCTTGTTGATAAATTGTTGAACGGATCAGTGCCATCTCGCGCTCCTCTTCTAAAAGGTCCACTCCGTCTTGCCTAGCTTGCTCTGCTTCGGCTTCGGAGAAGAGTTCGACTCGTGGAGAGTTGTGAAGCAAGTCACTCGGAAGGACTGCCTCTGCTCCATAAACAAGGAAAAACGGGGATCGCCCTGTTGATCTATTCGGAGTTGTGTGGAGGGCCCACAACACCGAAGGCAGCTCGGTGACCCATGCGCCGGCGGCATGTCCAACTTCTCGCAGGAGTCGAGGCTTCAACCCTTGAAGAATAAGTCCATTCGCCCGCTCTGCTTGCCCGTTTGTTTGGGGGTGCGCCACGGATGCAAAATCCACTCGGATACCTTGGCCTGCGTAAAAACCTTTGAACCTATCCGAGTCAAAGTTTGTGCCATTGTCGGTGATTATGCTGTGTGGAACCCCGTATCTGGTGATGATGTCTCTAATAAATTTGATGGCCGTAAGGGCATCAAGCTTCTTGATAGTTTGTCTTCAATCCACTTGGTAAATTTGTCGACTGCTACCAGCAGATGGGTGAATCCTCCTTGGCCTGTTTTGAATGGTCCGACTGTATCTAATCCCCACATGGCGAATGGCCAAACAAGAGGAATTGTCTTCAGCGCAGACGTTGGCTTGTGGGACTTGTTTGAATAGAACTGACAACCTTCGCAAAGGTCGACTATATCTTTTGCCATTTCATTCGCGTGCAACGAGAAGAAACCAGCTCTGAATGCTTTGGCGACGATTGCCCTTGAGGAGGCATGATGGCCGCAGGTTCCCGAGTGAATTTCTTCCAAAATTAACTGTCCCTCCTCAGGGGAGATACAACGCTGAAGAACGCCTGAAACACTTTCTCTGTATAACTGGTCATCAATGACGGTGAAGGACTTCGACTTGCGAACTATCTGCCTAGCTTGGACCTCGTCTTCCGGTAACTCTTGCCTCAGGATGTATGCAATGAATGGCACGGTCCATTCAGGAATGACAGCTAGAATATCCATGATCAAGTTAACCACATCGGGAACCTCGACTTCAGTCTGATCTGTTGAGCTCTTCGTTTGTACAGGTTCCTGTGTAAAAGGATCTTCTTTTACCGAGGGGAGGTGTAGGTGCTCGAGGCAGACATCACTCAGGACCTGTGTCCGTGTGGATCCAAGTTTTGCCAATTCATCTGCTGCTTGGTTTTTCAATCGGGGAACATGGTGAAGCTCCAGACCTTCGAACTTCTTCTCGAGCTTCCTTATTGCGTTGCAGTATGCAGTCATAGTGGGGTTCCTTACATCCCACTCCTTCATTACTTGATTAACCACTAGATCTGAGTCGCCATAGACCATCAGGCGACGGACTCCGAGTGTGATGGCCATGCGCAACCCGTAAAGGAGAGCTTCGTACTCTGCTTCGTTGTTGGAAGAATCAAAATGGATCTATAATACATACTTGAGTTTATCACCTTTCGGGGATATGAGCACTACGCCGGCGTCGGAGCCATTCAACATCTTGGACCCATCGAAGAACATGGTCCAATGAGCCGAGTAGATGTGAGTCAGTTGCTGTTGTCTTCGCTATGAAATCAACAAGAGCTTGAGACTTTATAGCTTTCTTGGCTTTGAACTTGATGTCGCAGTATAGCATCTCCATTGCCCACTTTGCCACTCGGCCTGATGCGTCCCGATTGTGGAGAATTTCCGACAACGGAGCATCAGATATGACAGATACCGAGTGGTCTTGGAAATAATGAGCCACCTTCTTTGCAGTCATGTAGATCCCATAAATAAGCTTTTGATAATGGGGATACCTCTGCTTGGAAGGAGTCAGGACTTCGGAAACATAATATACTGGCCGCTGAACCTTGTACGCTTTGCCTTGTTCTTCGCGTTCGACTGTCAGAACGGTGCTGACGACTTGATTTGTAGCCGCAATGTACAGAAGAAGGGGTTCTTTACTGAGCGGGGCACTAAGAACCGTCTGGGTGGAATGCAGGGCTTTGAGGTCGTCGAATGCGATTTGGGCTTCGTCTGTCCACTCGAACGTATCTGACTTCTTCATGAGTCGGTACAGAGGTAACGCCTTCTCGCCGAGTCGAGCGATAAACCTGCTCAAAGCCGCTAGGCAACCTGTGAGCTTTTGAACATCATGTACTCTTACCGGACGCTCCATTCAAACAATGGTCCCAATCTTTTCGGGGTTGACATCGATCCCTCGTTCGGAAACGAAGAAACTGAGTAACTTCCCACTGGGAACGCCGAATGAACACTTGGCTGGGTTGAGCTTGATATCGTACCTACGTAGGTTGGCGAATGTTTCTGCCAAGTCAGTCAGCAGGTCGGAACCTTTGCGTGACTTGACGACGATATCATCCATATATGCCTCCACATTTCGACCGATCTGGTCTAGTAGGCATTTTTGGATCATGCGCATAAATGTTGCTCCTGCATTCTTCAAACCGAATGGCATAGTGATGTAACAGAAGCACCCGAATGGGGTGACGAAGCCTGTTTTTAATTCATCTGGACCATACAGACGGATCTGATGATAGCCCGAATAGGCATCAAGGAAGGATAAGCGCTCGCAACCCGTAGTCGAGTCAACGATTTGATCAATGCGGGGGAGCGGGAAGTGATCTTACAGACAGACCTTATTGATATGCTTGAAATCGATGCACATACGGAGAGACTTGTCCTTCTTGGGCACCATGACAACATTAGCGAGCCACTCAGAGTGGTGTACCTCGCGAATGAAGTTGGCTGCCAAAATTTTAGCCACCTCCTCTCCGATTGCTTTCCTCTTGTGCGCGGCAGACCGACACAGGCTTTCTTGGACGGGCCGAGCGGCAGGATCCACATGCAGTCGGTGCTCAGCCAACTCCCTGGGTACACCTGGCATGTCAGCAGGCTTCCATGCAAAAATGTCCCAGTTCTCACGGAGGAATTGGGTGACCTCGGCTTCCTATTTTGGATCAAGGGTGGTGGAGATGTTTGTTGGGGCGGCAGTGGCATCCGTCGGGTGGATGCTTACTTTCTTTGTGTCTCCCGCCGACTGGAATGCGGACTCGGAAGCTGGCTTCTTTGAACGCATCAGGTCAGCGGTCTTCTTGTACTCATCCAACTCGAGTACAGCCATCTGATGATCTGCAATTCTCGACCCTTGCTGTAGACACTCCTCGGCCCGCTGCCGATTGCCTGTGACAGTAATCACACCTTTGGGACTGGGCATCTACAGCTTCAAATAGACGTAACATGGACGGGCCATGAAACGTGCATATGCCGGACGACCCAAAATCGCATGGTATGCACTCTGGAAGTCTACCACCTCGAATGTTAACTTCTCTTTGCGGAAGTTCTTGTCAGAGCCGAAAACGACATCCAACGCAATCTGGCCGAGTGATTTGGCCTTTCTTCCTGGGACGACTCCATGGAACTGCATACCGCGCTCGCTAAGTATGGACATCGGAATGCCCATTCCTTTGAGAGTATCGGGTTACATGATATTCAAGCCGCTGCCGCCGTCCATGAGGACTTTGCGCAGCCTAACTCCTTCCACCACCGGGTCAACGACCAGAGCTTACCTCCCTGGGGTGGGTACATCTGCTGGGTGGTCTGACTGATCAAAGGTGATTGCAGTCTGTGACCACTTGAGGAACGTGGGAGTGGATGGGGTTGCCATGTTTACCTCCCTGTTGACCAGCTTCAGTCGACTCTTGCTTTCCAGATCAGCAAAAATCATCAACGTTGCATGGACCTGAGGGAACGGATCCTCCTTGTCCTCATCATCTTGCTCGGCGTCTTTCTCACTCGGCTGTCCTTCACCGAATCCTTGGATCAGGAGGCGACACTGCCGAGTGGTATGCTTCGGCAATATGACATTGCCTTCTTCATCTGTCTTCGTGAGGATTGGGCACGGTTGATCTAGGATGGAATTTCCTGACTGTCTCTTCTTGGGGGTGTACTGTGCTTTCCCCTTGCCTTTGAACTTAGCATTTGTAACGGCTGCCGCCTCTGCTTGCGGAGTGGATTGAGCTTTCTGTTTCTGCTTCCGAGTGTTGCTCCCATCTCCGTCGGCGACTGACTTATGCTTGCCGCTACGTATGCGGTCCTCCTCTTCGCCATTTGCATAGCGCGCGGCTATATCCATCATCTTGCTCATGGAGATGTCGCCTGTTCGACCAAACTTCAGGTACAGATCTCTATACCGAACACCTGCCTTGAAGGCGCAGACTTCTTGGTGCTCTGTGACATTCTCCACCGTGTGGGAGAGGGTCGTCCAGCGCTGGATGAAATCGCGCAAGGGCTCGTTTTGCTTCTGGACACAGTGCTGAAGCTCTACGAGACCAGCAGGGCGTTTGCACGTTCCCTCGAAGGTCCTGATGAAGACTCGGGCCAGATCTGCCCAACTGTAGATGCTTGATGGAGCTAACTGGTTTAGCCAAGCTCGCGCAGAACCGTCGAGCATCAGTGGGAGATGTTTCATGGCGACATGGTCATCTCCGCCACCGATCTGGACCGCCACTCTGTAGTCGTCCAACCAAGTTTCTGGTTTGGACTCTCGTGTGAATTTGCTGATTCCCGTCGCCAATCGGAAGTTGGGAGGGACGTCAGCTGAGCGGATGGCCCGACTGAAGCACTCGGGGCCAGAAACAATGGTCCTGCTTCCACTCGGACGGTCTCTATCGTGACCATCACGGTGGGCTCGACTTCTATCGACCTTCTTCTGAGCGATGTACCCTCTTGCATCAGGCCTTGGATCATGCGCGCCACCGCCCGAACGACGATCATCGTAATGCCGGGGTCCGTAAGGCCCACTCCGCGGAGGAGTACGCGAACGGCGACGATCTTCAGGGTGGGACCGAATGGAAAGCGGATTCCGACTCGGGTCCCCGGAACGGCTGCCCCCTTTGCGTCGCTGGTGAGAGTCGGGACTGAAAACCGACCAATGCGTGTTTGCGTGAATGGAACTGTTCTGGATCCTGTTGTGCGACCGGGAGACCGCCGAGTTTTGCTGCTGTGCCGTATGTAACAAGGCACGGATCTGCTCTTCCTCTACCAACCTCCGAATTAGTCGGCTGGAGAGAATCAACTATCTTGGTGGCTGCAGCCAAGTTGAGGACGGGTGTGCGGAACACCTCGACGCTGCTCTCGTGAGTGCGTCGATTGGAAGAACAATGGTGCTGGCGACGAGCGCCGGATGATTCTCCGAACTCACGCTCGTTCCGACTAGTCCCGAGGGGACTTTCGTGGGAATCGGCCATGAGTACTTCGGCCGCAGGCCCGTGACCCTGATACTCGGAAGGTAGTTCAGTCGGAACTGACTCCAAGCACTGGGATGACGGCGGGACCACAACCGATTCTAGCACCGCCACTTGGGAGGACATGTTTTGTCGCGCTATGGCGTGTCGCACCCAACGCTAGAGCCGCGGACGACGGGATCGCTTGTTGCGGCGCGTGACGGGGGCGAAGATCGACACCGGGGTCGATGGCTGGAGAAGAAGAACGCCGCAGGAACTGGCATGGAAGTGCGTAGCCCCGCGACTAGGAAGCGCCTCGACGTCGAGGGGCGCATCCCGAAGCCATGCTGAATCGTCGGCGATGAAGGAGATTGCACCGAAGAGGATCTCATGACCCATGCACAGATCTCCGCCGGATGACATGACGAAAAGATGAAATCGCAAACTCGCCGGAAGTCGCTTAGACGCCTGCCCCAAGGTGGGCGCCAACTGTTGTGGGTATAAGTTGACAGTAGAAGTATGGGGTACGAAAGTATATGGGCAGAGCCTTAGCTACGGCGAGGATGTATGAGTTCAGGCCCCTCTACGGTGGAGGTAAAAGCCCTACGGCTCAGTGCTCTGGGGAGCTTTGTGTCGAGTGTATTATGGGATTACAACAAGTGCCAACCCCTGCACCAGTGGGGAAGGGCGGCTTATATAGAGTGCGCTGCCCTTCATAATGGTCCGGTGGACAGGGGTGGAGTTATGGTGAGTTAAAACTGGCGTTACTGGTAACATAAGCCTTAAATGCTAATAATGGTGTATGAAAACGTATGACCGTTGCCCTCCTGGGAGGTTACGATGTACAGAGTGGATTCCAGTTGGTACGTTAGATATGCTCCGAGTGGATCGTCGCCGACTGGATGATGGGGGCGTCCTTAGTTTAGTCGGAACTGTCTAAGGGCCTTGTCTTCTATGAAGGATAGTCCTTGGGTAGGACCTATAGGGCAGACCTATGACCCTACCCTGGGACTATAACCCCATCAGTATGAGAGCAAGGTACTCCCTAGGTCTGTGTGATTTTGGTTTAACCGCCTGGAGTTTTAGTTATGTCGACCGCATGTATGATCGAGGTTACTGCAGGATGTCCTACCTTCAAAGGAAAGGACTTCCCCTACTGGAAGACCAAGATGCAAATGCATCTTCAAGCAATTGACAATGATCTCTGGTATATTGTGGAAAATGGCATGCCCTCCATCACTGCTACTATCTTTGCCGTTGATGTGAACAAGTTCAAGCAACTCGACTCGCAAGCGAAGAATATCATCTGTGGCCACCTGAGCAAAGGTTAGTATGGTAGAGTCAGTGCTTTGGGCACAACTAAGCTTATCTAGGATATGATGTCCAAAGTCAATGAGGGAGTCTCAACCCAGCGTGACTCGTGTCGATGTTCTTTGCAATCTCTTCAACCGTTTCAAGAGGCTTGACAATGAAAGCTGCCAAGACACCGTTGATTGCCTTACTGACATCTCAAATGAATTGCAAGTTCAGGGAGTGAGATACACCGCTGACCATGAAGTTGTGAAGAAACTGCTACGATATCTTGATCCATCATTTGACACACTGGTTGTGATGATTCGAGAACGAAGAGACTACAATATGCTTGATCCTGCTGATATACTTGAGAGACTCAATACTCATGAATTCCAACAAGAAGAAAAGATAGATCTATATGGAGCAAGCTATTCAAGACCACATGCACTGAAGGCAAAGGTTGTTTCCTCATCTGAAGAAGAAGAATCTCACTGCAGTCTTGGTGATCATGAAGAACTTGGACAGGAACTTTCTATGCTCGTGAGGAAATTCCAGAAGTTCACTAAGCATGGCCAGTTCAGAAAGTCATCAAGAAGAGATATGAGGAGATCAGAATCTTCATCTGAGGACTAAAAGAAAAGAACCTGCCACAAATGCAAGAAATCTGGTCACTACATTGTTGACTGTCCTCGTTGGGTGAAAGAATCAAGGAGGAAGAAATACAAGGATGAAAGCTCTGATGACTCGAAGAAAAAGAAGAAATCTTCAAAGTCCTCTTCGCACAAGAAGACTAGTTTCAGAAAGGCTCGGTCACTCATTGGCAAGGAAATGGATTCTCAAGAAGAATCTAAGGAATATGATGAAGAGGAAGGTTCTCAAGTGGAGTCAAAGTCTGGTGTGGCAAGTCTTGCACTTGCTACCACATTTGTCAGCAAGTCGATCTTCAACCTTGAAGAAAATGACAACATCCATAACAATGATGAGTATGCTGATGACTTCTCTCCCACCTATTGCTTCATGGAAAAAGGTTCAAAGGTACCAAACCACACATCCTCCTCTAATTCTAGTGACTATGAACCTGATGATTATCAAAAACCCAGTTACTATAAACTTGCCAACATTGCCACTAAGCAACAAAGTGCTATTGAAAAGCTTCAGAAACTGCTAGACAAAAGCGATGATCTGTTGAATGGTGAAATGAGTCGTACTCAAATCCTCATTGAAGATGTTCAAAGTTTTCAGTCTAAATTTGGTAGTCTTCAAGATCGTTATGGTACACTATTGGCTGATCATGAGAAGCTTTCCTATGAATTTCTTCAAAGGAAGCTTGATCTTGAGAATTTGAAATTGTCCCATGATGATCTTCGAATGGAAAATGATTCATTGCTTGCTCAACAGATCAGTACCGCTCAGGAAGAATTCATTCCACCATGTGTGAAATGCATCGAACGTGAAACTGCTAATTCTTCACCTGAAACCTCAAATGCTTCTATCGCTACAAATTCTTCAACTGTTTATGTGGTATCAAATTCTTCACTTGAGGAAACCACAAATACTACTAACAAAAATGCAGCATTGAAGGAATTGTATGTGATAGGCGTATACAAAAGTCTCAAAGGGCAACAAACCCTTTGCGATGTGCTCAAAAGGCAGATTCTGAACAGGAAGCTGAGGAAAGAGGGCATTGACTTCGAGAGGAAACTGAACGTTCATGGATAATACTGGAAACCTGAGCAGTACCCCAAAACCTCATGGGTTGCTGCTAAAGGACCTCCCATTGCTCCATCCACTCTAACAGGCTTTGCATGTGAAATGTCCTATTCCTCTGATGAGTCATTGGACTCCAACTATAAACTGTTCAAAAATCAATCTGGTGAAGTATGTGCTCGTTATGTTGGAATTAACTGTAGGAATGGACCTCCCGTGAGGAAAATCTGGGTTCCCAAAAGCTGCTTGGAAAATCTTCAGGTGAATGTCCTCATGACACCACGAGTGAAGAACCAAAACCTCAGATCAAATTCCTGTGGTGGACCAAAGTCTTCACGAGGATCAAATTCCTCAAATGGTCAAAAATATGCTCATACTCGCACTGATGCTTCTGATATGCAGGGAAACTACAAGGGGCATGAATATGAGCACTATTCCTCCAATCATTATGTTTATATGTCCTCAAAGAACTTCTCTGCCTATTCATTTGAGTACTCTAACCTCCCTACTGTGAAAAGAAGTGCATTCTCATATGGTGCTCGCAGGATGATGAGCTCTTTGCCACCCCATGAGATGTGGGTGGTGAAGAAATCGAAGTAATCACTTCTGCAGGTCAGGTCTCTAGATGAAAGTCATCATGTGAAGAATATGCTGGAGACCTGAGGAAATTGCTTGATTGGATGCAAGCTAAAACGTGATGAAATGATCTAACATTTCGCGTGTCCTCAAATTTAATGTTTCTGATGAAATTCAACTCTGATGAAATTGATATCATATTCTTCAAATCTGAAGCATATGAGGTTGTAAGCTGTACTAATTCATATGAAGGATGACACACCCAAGAACACAGAGTGGGTTCTTGATAGTGGATGTACAAATCACATAACTAGTGATAAAATCTTATTGATGAATATACCACTGACTCCATCATCACTGAAGCAAATCACTTACGCTGAAAAAGGTAAAAGCAAGGTATTGGGACTTGGTAAAGTGGCTATCTCTAAGGATCGGCAAATGGACAAAGTCATGCTTCTCGAATCCCTTGGGTTTAACCTCATGGCTATCTCAATGCTTTGTGATATTGATATGGATGTCATATTTAGAAAATATAGTTGTGTAGTCATCATGGAATCTGACAAATCCAAAGTCTTCGAAGGCTTTAGGAGAGGAGACTTGTACATTGTTGACTTTTCTACCGGTCCTCAAGCAACCACGTGTTTACTAGCAAAAAACTTAGAAGGCTAGCTATGGCATCAGCGACTTGGTCATGCAGGCATGAGGAATTTGCACACACTAGCGAAGAAGAAGCATGACATTGGCAGAGAAACCGTCAAATTCCTCAAGGACCATCTCTGCAGTGCTTGCGTATCTAGAAAAATGACCAGATCCAAACATCCCTCGAAGACTATCATGACTACTACTCGTCCATTTGAATTGCTTCACATGGATCTCTTTGGACCTACTCATTATGCTACTCTAACCAATGCGACATCTTTATATGGCTTCATCATCGTTGATGACTATTCTCGTTATACTTGGGTACACATCATTTCTTACAAAAATGAAGTGCAGGAAGTCTTCAACCGATTTTCCTCAAGGGCCTCAACAAACTTCAACGTCAAGATCAAACACATCAGGAGTGATAATGGGACATAATTCAAAAATACTGGTCTTGATGATTATCTTGATGAACTTGTTATTACTCACAAATTGTCTCCTCCTTATACTCCTCAACAGAACGGCGTCGTGGAACGCAAGAACATGACTCTGGTTGAAATGGCATGGACTATGCTTGAAGAATATCAGACTCCTTGCCGCTTTTGGCCTGAAGCAATCAACACTGCTTGTCACATCATCAACAGGGTATATCTTAATAAATTCCACAAGAAAACCTCATACGAACTCCTCACTGACAAGAAACCCAATGTAAGTTATTTCAAAGTCTTCGGTGCAAGATGCTGGATTAGAGATCCTCACCATAGCTCAAAGTTTGCACCTAAAGCACATGAGAGTTTTATGCTTGGTTGCGGAAAGGACTCATACACCTATAGAGTCTTCAACACCTATCACAACAAGGTTGCTGAAACTGTAGATGTGCGGTTCGATGAAACTAATGGCTCGCAAAGAGAGCAACTGCCTCCTGTGCTAGATAAATTGACTCATGAGGAAGCTATAAAGCACAAGGCTAGTGAAGATATCATTCCTACTGAGGAACAACCCCTTGTTGAAGAAATTGTCCACAACAATGATGAAATTCAAGTAGGTGCACCTTAGGAAAATGCTACAGACCAAATTCCTCAGCCCAACCAAAGTCTTCAACTAGCTCATCCAAGGATTGCAAATGAAGTGGAAATTGACAAAATCATCGATGACATCAATGCGCCAGGTCCTCTCACTCGCTCAAAAGCTTCACATTCAGTTACCTTTTGTGAGCATTCCTCTTTTGTGTCTATCACAAAATCCTCAAAAGTTGTTGAAGCCTTCATGGAACCTGAGTGGATTCAAGCCATGCAAAATGAACTTCTTCAGTTCAAGCTAAATGACGTATGGGAACTCGTCAGAAGACCAGATCCTTGCAAGCACAATATCCTTGGCACAAAGTGGATCTATCGAAACAAGCAAGATGAGGATGGTCAGGTTGTGAGAAACAAGGCACGACTTGTAGCCCAAGGCTACACACAAGTTGAAGGAATTGATTTTGATGAAACTTTTGCACCTGTTGCTAGACTTGAAGCTATTCGAATATTGCTTGCTTATGCTAACCATCACAATATTACTCTATATCAAATGGATGTGAAAAGTGCATTCCTCAATGGTAAGCTTGAGGAGGAAGTTATGTTGCTCAGTGATACGTCTCCAACGTATCCATAGTTTTTGATTGTTCCATGTTATTATATTATTTGTTTTGGATGTTTTATATGTATTAATATGCTGTTTTACATTATTTTTGGGACTAACCTATTAATCTAGAGCCTAGTGCCAGTTTCTGTTTTTCCACGTTTTTGAATATTACAGATAAGGAATATTAAACGGAGTCCAAACTGAATAAAATCTCCGGAAAGATTTTTCTTGGACCAGAAGACACCCACGATACTTGGAGTAGGGGGAAGGGCATCTACCGGGAGGCCACAAGCCTGGAAGGTGCGCCTTGGGGGCTGGCCGCGCCCCCTGGCTTGTGCCCCCCCTACAGGTCTCCTAACCCTATTCTTTAACCTAAAAATTCCCAAATATTCCCGTATCACCAAAAAGAGCCACGAAAATACTTTTACGCCACCAGGAGCCTCTGTTCCCGAGAGCTCCAATCTGGGAGTCTTTTCCGGTAATCTGCGGGGGAGGGAATTGATCACGGAGGGTATCTACATCAACTCCATTACCCCTCCAATGATGTTTGAGTAGTTCACCACAGACCTATGGGGTCCATAGCTAGTAGCTAGATGGCTTCTTCTCTCTCTTTGATCTTCAATACCATGTTCTTCATGATCTTCATGGAGATCTATCCGATGTAATACATTTTTGCGGTGTGTTTGTCAAGATCCGATGAATTTTGAGTTTATGACCAGATTATCTATGAATATAACTTGAGTCTCTTTTGAATTCTTATATGCATGATTTCATATCTTTGCAAGTCTCTTCGAATTATTGGTTTGGTTTGGCCAACTAGATTGGTAATATTTGCAATGGGAGAAGTGCTTAGTTTTGGGTTCAATCTTGCGGTGTCCTCACCTAGTGCCAAAGTAGGTGTAGCAAGGCACGCATTGTATTGTTGCCATCAAGGATAAAAAGATGGGGTTTTCATCATATTGCTTGAGTTTATCCCTCTACATCATGTCATCTTACTTAATGCGTTACTCTGTTCTTCATGAAATTAATACTCTAGATGCAGGGATGAGTTGGTCGATGTGTGGAGTAATAGTAGTAGATGTTGAATCATTTCGGTCTACTTGATATAGACGTGATGCCTATATGCATAATCATTGCCTTAAATATCTTCATAATTTTTTTGTTTTCTATAAATTGCTCGAGAGTAATTTGTTCACCCACCGTATTATTTTCCTTTATGAGAGAAGCCTCTAGTGAAATCTATGGCCGTAGGGTCTATGTTTCATATTATATTTTTAGATCTATAAAACAAAAAATACCAAAAATACTTTGCTGAAATTTATTTACTTTTGTTTCCGCAATCTTTTATATCCATCTCTATCATATCTCATCCTTGCAAATAATTATGAAGGGATTGACAACCCCTTTATAGCGTTGGGTGCAAGTGTTTGATTGTTTGTGTAGGTACTACTATTGGGGCCTTGCTTGTTCCTCCTACTAGATTGATACCTTGGTTCTCAACAAACTGAGGGAAATACTTATCTACTTCATTGCATCACCCTTTCCTCTTCAAGGGAAAACCAATGCAAGCTCAAGAGGTAGCAAGAAGGATTTCTGGCGCCGTTGCGGGGGAGGATACATAGCAAGATCATGCCTACCAAGTACCTATCACAAACTCATCTCTTGCATTTACTTTATTTGACTTTTTCCTCTCATTTTACTCTCCCCCACTTCTAAAAAGATTTTCAGAAAATACGAAAAATATTTGCCTTTACTTGGCCTTTTTCTGTTCGTCTTTTTGTTTGATTGCTTGTGTGCTAGATTGCTTGCTTTGTCACAATGGCTCAACAAAATACGAAGCTATGTGACTTTTCCACTACTACTAATAATAATGATTTTTTAGTGCTCCGATTGCTCCCACCACTAGTGCGGAATCTTGTGAAATTAATGCCGCTTTGGTCAATCTTGTTATGAAAGAACAATTTTCTAGCCATCCTAGTCAGGATGCCGCATCCCATCTAAACACTTTCATTGAGTTGTGTGATATGCGAAAGAAGAAATATGTGGATAATGATATTGTTAAATTGAAGCTTTTTTCCTTTCTGATTATGAGATCGTGCTAAAACTTGGTTTTCATCTTTACCTAAAAATAGTATTGATTGATGGAATAAGTGTAAAGATGCTTTTATTTCGAAGTACTTTCCGCCCGCTAAGATTATCTCCCTTAGGAACGATATAATGAATTTTAAGCAGCTTGATCATGAGCATGTTGCACAGTCTTGGGAGAGGATGAACCTAATGATTAGGACTTGTTCCGCGCATGGTTTGAGTTTATGGATGATTATACAAATTTTCTTTGCAGGATTGAATTTTCCTTCTAGAAATATTTTAGATTCCGCCGCGGGTGGTACTTTTGTGGAAATCATGCTAGGAGAATCTACTAAACTCTTAGATAATATTATGGCTAATTACTCTCAATGGCATACCGAAAGATCTCCTACTAGTAAAAAAGTGCATACTATGGAAGAAATAAATACTTTGAGTGGAAAATGGATGAATTAATGATTTTTTTTGCTAGTAAGAGTGCTCCTATTGATCCCAATGATATGCCTTTGTACTCTTTGAGTGTAAATAATAATTAATTTATGGGTGTGAATTTTGTTGGTAGGAATAATTTTGGCAATAATGCGTATAGAGGTAATTTCAATCCTAGGATGTTTCCTAGTAATTACTCTAATATGTATGGTAATTCCTACAACAATTCTTATGGAAAATATAATAAGATGCCCTCTCATCTTGATAATAATATTAAAGAATTCATTAGCTCTCAAAAAGGTTTCGATGCTATGATTGAAGAAAAATTGCTCAGGATTGATAATTTGGCTAGGAACGTTGATATAATTTCTCTTGAGATTGATTCTTTGAAAATTAGATCTATTCCACCCAAGCATGATATTTATGAGTCTTTAAAAGCTATGAGAATTTATATTGATGAATGTAAGGAAAGAATCGCTAGAATACGTGCTAAGCGTGAATGGTTTGAAAAGGTGTTTTCTCGTGATAATAATGATGAAGATATTAAAGCGATTGGTGTGACACCTATTGAATCTTTGTTTTCTAGTATAAATCTTGAAAAAGATGGGACTGGGATGAGTCAACTTTAGTTAAAATGCGTCCCAATGATTCAGAGTTTTTGGATCTTAATGATAAGATTGATAAAAGTGGGATGGAAGAGGTCAAAACTGTAAATAGCAATGAGCCCACTCTTTCGGATTTCAAGGACTTTAATTGTGATAGTTGCTCTTTGATTGATTGTGTTTCCTTGTTACATTCCATGTTGAATCCTCCGCATCTTATAGTCAAAATAAAGCTTTCACTAAACATATTTTGGATGCCATGATGAAATCTTTTGAAGAAAAACTTGATTGGAAGTTTCTTTACCTAAGAAGCTTTATGATGAGTGGGAACCTACTACTAAAATTAAAATTAAAGATTATGAGTGCCATGCTTTGTGTGATTTGGGTGCTAGCGTTTCCACGATTCCAAAAACTTTATGTGATGTGCTAGGATTTCGTGAATTTGATGATTGCTCTTTTAATTTCCACCTAGCAGATTCTACAATTAAGAAACCCGTGGGAAGGATTAATGATGTTCTTATTGTTGCAAATATGAATTATGTGCCTGTAGATTTCATTGTTCTTGATATAGATTGCAATCCTACATGTCCTTTTATTCTTGGTAGACCTTTCCTTAGAACAATTGGTGCAATTATTGATATGAAGGAAGGTAATATTAGATTCCAATTTCCATTAAGGAAAGGCATGGAGCACTTTCCTAGAAAGAAAATAAGATTACCTTATGAATCTATTATGATAGCTACCTATGGATTTCATACCAAATATGACAATACCTAGATCTTTTGCATTATGCCTAGCTAGGGGCGTTAAACAACAGCGCTTGTTGGAAGGCAACCCAATTTTATTTGTTTTGATTTTGTTGTTACTTCTATTTTTGTGTGTTGCACACATTATTACCTCTGTAATAATTTTGTTTTACGGTTTTAATTAGTGTTTGAGCCAAGTAAGACCTTCGGGATGGTCTGTGGTGTTTGCAAGTTGATTTTGCTAAAAAACAGAAACTTTCGCCCTTAGTCCAGGAATTTTATTTATTCACTGGAACGTGCTTTTGATCTGAATTTTTTACGCAAGATTTTTCCTAGATCTTCCTAATTGTTGAGAATTTTTGGAGTTACAAAAGTATTCGAAGTAAACAAATTGCTACAGACTATTATGTTTTTGACAGATTGTATTTTCTTTGTGTTGTTTGCTTATTTTGATGAATCTATGGGTTGTATCGGGGGGTATGAACCATGGAGAAGTTGGAATACAGTAAATAATACATCAATATAAATAAATAATGAGTGCACAACAATACCTAAGTGGTGATTTATTTTTCTTATACTAACAGATCTCATGAGTTTTCTGTTGAGTTTTGTGTTGTGAAGTTTCCAAGTTTTGGGTAAAGAGTTGATGGACTACGGAATAAGGAGTGGCAAGAGCCTAAGCTTGGGGATTAGCAAGGAACCCCAATCCATATTCGAGGATAACAAAGAGCCTAAGCTTGGGATGCCCCGGAAGGCATCCCCTCTTTCGTCTTCAATCCATCGGTAAATTTACTTGAAGCTATATTTTTATTCACCACATGATATGTATTTTGCTTGGAGCGTCTTGTATGATATGAGTCTTTAATTTTTAGTTTTACACAATCATCCTTGCTTCACACATCTTTTGAGAAAGAGACATGCTGAATGGTGAATTTATTAGAATACTCTTTGTGCTTCACTTATATCTTTTGAGCTTGGCAATGTTGCTCTAGTGCTTCACTTATATCTTTTAGAGCACGGCGGTATTGTGTTTTATAGAAATTATTAAGCTCTCATAATTCACTTATATTATTTTTAGAGTTATTTAAACAACATGGTAATTGGTTTTGATTATGAATTTAGTCCTAATATAATAGGCATCCAAGTGGGATATAATAAAAACTTTCATATTAAGTGCATTGAATATGATGAGAAGTTTGATTCCTTGTATATAGTTTTGAGATAAGAAGATGGTAATATGAAGTCATGCTAGTAAGTAATTGTGAATTATAAGAAATACTTGTGTCAAAGCTTGTGATTCCCGTATCATGCATGTTGTTGGGGAACGTCGCATGGGAAACAAAATTTTTCCTACGCGCACGAAGACCTATCATGGTGATGTCCATCTACGAGGGGGATTTCAGATCTACGTACCCTTGTAGATTGCACAACAGAAGCGTTAATAAACTCGGTTGATGTAGTGGAACGTCCTCACGTCCCTCGATCCGCCCCGCGAACCGTCCCACGAACCGTCCCGCGATCCGTCCCACGATCCGCTCCGATCTAGTGCCGAACGGACGGCACCTCTGCGTTCAGCACACGTACAGCTCGACGATGATCTTGGCCTTCTTGATCCAGCAAGAGAGACGGAGAGGTAGATGAGTTTTCCGGCAGCATGACGGTGCTCCGGAGGTTGGTGGTGATATAATCTCAGCATGGCTCCGCCCGAGCTCCGCGGAAACGTGATCTAGAGGAAAAATCGTGGAGGTATGTGGTCGGGCTGCCGTGGCAAAGTTGTCTCAAATCAGCCCTAATACCTCCATATATATAGGTGGGATGGGAGGGGCTTGCCTTGAGGCTCAAGGATCCCCAAGGGGGTCGGTCGAAGGGGGGGGGAGGAGGAATCCTCCTCCAATCCTAGTCCAACTAGGATTGGAAGGTGGAGTCCTTCCCTTCCTTCCCACTTCCCCTTTTTTTTTCCTTTTCTTTGATTTTCTTTTATTCCTGCGCAGGGGCCTTCTTGGGCTTGCCCACCAGCCCACTAAGGGTTGGTGCGGCACCCCTAAGGCCTATGGGCTTCCCCGGGGTGGGCTGCCCCCCCGGTGAACATCCGGAATCCATTCGTCACTCCCGGTAATTCCGAAAACTTTCCGGTAATCAAATGAGGTCAACCTATATATCAATCTTCGTCTCCGGACCATTACGGAAACCCTCGTGACGTCTGTGATCTCATCCAGGACTCCGAACAACATTCAGTAACCAACCATATAACTCAAATACGCATAAAACAACGCCGAACCTTAAGTGTGCAGACCCTGCGGGTTCGAGAACTATGTATACATGACCCGAGGGACTCCTCGGTCAATATCCAATAGCGGGACCTAGATGCCCATATTGGATCCTACATATTCTACGAAGATCTTATCGTTTGAACCTCAGTGCCAAGGATTCATATAATCCCGTATGTCATTCCCTTTGTCCTTCGGTATGTTCTTGCCCGAGATTCGATCGTCAGTATCCGCATGCCTATTTCAATCTTGTTTACCGGCAAGTCTCTTTACTCGTTCCGTAATACAAGATCCCGTGACTTACACTAAGTCACATTGCTTCCAAGGCTTGTGTGTGATGTTGTATTACCGAGTGGGCCCCGAGATACCTCTCCGTCACACGGAGTGACAAATCCCAGTCCTGATCCATACTAACTCAACGGACACCTTCGGAGATACCTGTAGAGCATCTTTGTAGTCACCCAGTTACGTTGCAACGTTTGATACACACAAAGCATTCCTCCGGTGTCAGTGAGTTATATGATCTCATGGTCATAGGAATAAATACTTGACACGCAGAAAACAGTAGCAACAAAATGACATGATCAACATGCTACGTCTATTAGTTTGGGTCTAGTCCATCACATGATTCACCCAATGATGTGATCCAGTTATGAAGCAACAACACCTTGTACATAGTCAGAAGACCCTGCGTATCGTTGATCAACTGGCTAGCCAACTAGAGGCTTGCTAGGGATAGTGTTTTGTCTATGTATCCACACATGTATCTAAGTCTTTATTCAATACAATTATAGAATGGATAATAAACGATTATCTTGATACAAGAATTATAATAATAACTTATTTATCATTGCCTCTAGGGCATAATTCCAACAGTCTCCCACTTGCACTAGAGTCAATAATCTAGCTCTCACATCGCCATGTGAATTACATTGTAATAAATCTAACACCCATACAGTTCTCGTGTTGATCATGCTTTACCCGTGGAAGAGGTTTAGTCAGCGGGTCTGCCACATTCAGATCCATGTGCACTTTGCATATATTTACGTCCTCCCCTTTGACGTAGTCGCGGATGAGGTTGAAGCGTCGTTTGATGTGTCTGGTCTTCTTGTGAAACCGTGGTTCCTTTGCTTAGGCAACGACACCCATGTTGTCACAAAACAGGGTTATTGGATTCAGTGCGCTCGGCACCACTCCAAGATCCGTCATGAACTGCTTCATCCAGACACCCTCCTTAGCCGCCTCTGAGGCAGCCATGTACTCCGCTTCACATGTAGAATCAGCTACGACGCTTTGCTTGGAACTGCACCAGCTTACCGCACCCCCATTAAGAATAAATACATATCCGGTCTGCGACTTAGAGTCGTCCGGATCTGTGTCAAAGCTTGCATCGACATAACCTTTTACGGCGAGCTCTTCATCACCTCCATACACGAGAAACATCTCTTAGTCCTTTTCAGGTACTTCAGGATATTCTTGACCACCATCCAGTGATCCACTCCTGGATTACTCTGGAACCTGCCTACCATACTTATGGCCAGGCTAACGTCCGGTCTAGTGCACATCATTGCATACATGATAGAACCTATGGATGAAGCATAGGGGACGGTGCTCATATGCTCTCTATCTTTATCAGTTGCTGGGCACTGAGTCTTACTCAATCTCGTACCTTGTAAAACTGGCAAGAACCACTTCTTGGACTGTTCCATTTTGAACCTCTTCAAAACTTTATCAAGGTATGTACTTTGTGAAAGTACTATCAGGCGTTTCGATCTATCCCTATAGATCTTAATGCCTAGAATGTAAGCAGCTTCTCCTAGGTCCTTCATAGAGAAACTTTTATTCAAGTAATCCTTTATGTTCTCCAAAAACTCCACGTTGTTTCCAATCAGCAATATGTCATCCAGATATAATATTAGAAACGCCACAGAGCTCCCACTCACTTTCTTGTAAATACAAGATTCTCCAACCACTTGTATAAACCCAAGTGCTTTAATCACCTCATCAAAAACGTTTATTCCAACTCCGAGATGCTTGCACCAGTCCATAAATGGATCGCTGGAGCTTGCGCACTTTGTTAGCATTTTTAGGATCGACAAAACCTTCGGGCTGCATCATATACAACTCTTGCTTAAGGAAACCGTTAAGGAACGCCATTTTGACATCCATCTGCCAGATTTCATAATCGAAAAATGCAGCTATTACTAACATGATTCGGACGGACTTAAGCATCGCTACGGGTGAGAATGTCTCATCGTAGTCAATCCCTTGAACTTGTGAAAAACCCTTTGCCACAAGTCAAGCTTTATAAACGGTCACATTACCGTTAGCGTCCGTCTTCTTCTTAAAGATCCATTTGTTCTGAATAGCCTTGCGGCCTTCAGGTAATACTTCCAAAGTCCACACTTTGTTTTCATACATGGATCCTATCTCGGACTTCATGGCCTCCAGCCACTTGTTGGAATCCGGGCCCACCATTGCTTCTTCATAATTCGTAGGCTCATTGTTGTCTAACAACATAATTGATAAGACGGGATTACCGTACCACTCTGGAGTAGTACGCGGTCTCGTCAACCTGCGAGGTTCGACAGGAACTTGATCCGGAGTTTCATGATCATCATCATTAACTTCCTGCTCAACTGGCATCGCAACGACATGGGTTTCCCCTTGCCGTGCGCCACCAGCCAGAGTTATGAGAGGTTCAACAATCTCATCAAGTTCTATCTTCCTCCCACTCAATTCTCTCGAGAGAAACTCCTTCTCGAGAAAAGCTCCGTTCTTCGCAACAAACATTTTGCCCTCGGATTTGAGATAGAAGGTATACCCAACTGTCTCTTTTGGGTAACATACGAAGACACACTTTTCCGCTTTGGGTTCCAGCTTCTCAGGCTGAAGCTTTTTGACATAAGCATCACATCCCCAAACTTTAAGAAACGACAACTTTGGTATTTTCCATACCACAGTTCGTATGGTGTCTTCTCAACGGATTTTGATGGTGCCCTATTTAAAGTGAATGCAGCTGTTTCTAATGCATAACGCCAAAACGATAACGGCAAATCGGTAAGAGACATCATAGATCGCACCATCTCCAATAAAGTACGATTACGACATTCGGACACACCATTACGCTGTGGTGTTCCAGGCGGTGTCAACTGTGAAACAATTCCACATTGTCTTAAGTGAGCACCAAACATGAAACTCAGATATTCACCCCCACGATCAGACCGTAGGAACTTGATCTTCTTGTTACGATGATTTTCAACTTCACTCTGAAATTGCTTGAACTTTTCAAATGTTTCAGACTTGTGCTTCATTAAGTAGACATAACCATATCTACTCAAATCGTCAGTGAAGGTGAGAAAATAACGATATCCGCCGCGTGCCTCCACACTCATCGGACGACACACATCAGTATGTATGATTTCCGATAAGTCACTTGCACGCTCCATTGTTCCGGAGAACGGAGTTTTAGTCATCTCGCCCATGAGGCATGGTTCGCATGTGTCAAGTAAATCAAAGTCAAGTGACTCCAAAAGTCCATCGGAATGGAGTTTCTTCATGCGCTTTACACCAATATGACCTAAGCGGCGATGCCATAAAAACGTGGCGCTATCATTGTTAACTCTAACTCTTTTGGTCTCAATGTTATGTATATGTGTATTATTACTATCAAGATTCAATATGAACAATCCTCTCACATTGGGTGCATGACCATAAAAGATATTACTCATAGAAATAGAACAACCATTATTCTTTGACTTAAACGAGTATCCGTCTCGCAATAAACAAGATCCAGATATAATGTTCATGCTTAACGCATGCACTAAATAACAATTATTTAAGTTCATAACTAATCCTGATGGTAACTGAAGTGAAACTGTGCCGACGGCGATCGCATCAACCTTGGAACCATTTCCCACGCGCATCGTCACTTCATCCTTCGCCAGCCTTCGCTTATTCCGCAATTTCTGTTTCGAGTTCCAAATATGAGCAACAGAACCGGTATCGAATACCCATGCACTACTACGAGAGCTGGTTAAGTACACATCAATAACATGTATATCAAATATACCTGATTTTTCTTTGGCCGCCTTCTTTTCAGCCAGATACTTGGGGCAGTTGCGCTTCCAGTGACCCATACCCTGGCAATAATAGCACTCCGTTTCAGGCTTAGGTCCAGCTTTGGGTTTCTTCGTCGGATTGGCAACAGGCTTGCCGCTCTTCTTCGAACTACCCTTCTTTCCTTTGCCGTTTCTCTTGAAACTAGTGGTCTTATTCACCATCAACACTTGATGCTCTTTACGGAGTTCTGACTCTACGACTTTCAGCATCGCGAACAACTCGCCGGGTGACTTGTTCATCCCTTGCATGTTGTAGTTCAACACAAAGCCCTTATAGCTTGGTGGCAGTGATTGAAGAATTCTGTCAGTGATAGCCTCTTGCGGGAGTTCAATCCCCAGCTCAGCTAGAAGGTTTGAGTACCCACACATTTTGAGCACATGTTCACTGACAGACGAATTCTCCTCCATCTTGCACGCATAGAATTTATCGGAGGTCTCATACCTCTCGATCCGGGCATTCTTCTGAAAGATAAATTCAACTCCTGGAACATCTCATATGCTCCATGACGCTCAAAGCGACGTTGAAGTCCCGGCTCTAAGCCATACAAGACTGCACATTGAACTAATAAGTAGTCCTCCTTACGTGTTAACCAAGCGTTCTTAACATCTTGGTCAGCCGTAGCGGGTGGTTCATCTCCTAGCGCAGCATTAAGGACATAATCCTTCTTCCCAGCTTGCAGGAGCAACTTAAGATTACGAGCCCAGTCTACAAAGTTGCTTCCATCATCTTTCAACTTAGCTTTCTCTAGGAACGTATTAAAATTCAGGGTGACTGTCGCGTGAGCCATGATCTACAACACAAATATATTCAAAGTGGACTTAGACTATGTTCAAGATAATTAGAGTTTAACTTAATCAAATTGCTTGCTAAACTCCCACTCAAAAAGTACATCTCTCTAGTCATTTGAGTGGTTCATGATCCAATTCCACTAGCTCTAGTCCGATCATCACGTGAGTTGAGGATAGTTTCAGTGGTAAGCATCCCTATGCTAAACATATCAACTATATGATTTATGATCGACCTTTCGGTCTCATGTGTTCCGAGGCCATGTCTGCACATGCTAGGCTCGTCAAGCTTAACCCGAGTGTTCCACGTGTGCAACTGTTTTGCACCCGTTGTATGTGAACGTTGAGTCTATCACACCCGATCATCACGTGGTGTCTCGAAACGACGAACTGTAGCAACGGTGCACAGTCAGGGAGAACACAATTTTGTCTTGAAATTTTAGTGAGCGATAACATCATAATGCTACCGTTGTTCTAAGCAAAATAAGGTGCATAAAAGGATTACCATCACATCCAATTCATAAGTGACATGATATGGCCATCATCACGTGCTTCTTGATCTCCATCACCAAAGCACCGGCACGATCTTCTTTGTCACCGGCGCCACACCATGATCTCCATCAACGTGTCGCCATCGGGGTTGTCGTGCTACTCATGATATTACTACTAAAGCTACATCCTAGCAATATAGTAAACACATCTTCAAGCACAAACATTAATTTAAAGACAACCCTATGGCTCCTGCCAGTTGCCGTACCATTGACGTGCAAGTCGATATTAACTATTACAACATGATCATCTCATACATCCAATATATCACATCACATTGTTGGCCATATCACATCACAAGCATACCCTGCAAAAACAAGTTAGATGTCCTCTAATTGTTGTTGCATGTTTTACGTGGTGACCATGGGAATCTAGTAGGATCGCATCTTACTTACGCAAACACCACAGCGGAGATATATGAATTGATATTTAACCTCATCCAAGGACCTCCTCAGTCAAATCCGATTCAACTAAAGTTGGAGAAACCGACACTCGCCAGTCATCTTTGAGCAACAGAGTTGCTTGTAGCGATGAAACCAGTCTCTTGTAAGCGTACGAGTAAAGTCGGTCCAAGCCGCTTCGATCCAACAATATCGCGGAATCAAGAAAAGACTAAGGAGGGCAGCAAATCGCACATCACCGCCCACAAAAACTTTTGTGTTCTACTAGAGATGACATATACGCATGAACCTAGTTGTGATACCACTGTTGGGAACGTCGCATGGGAAACACAAATTTTCCTACGCGCACGAAGACCTATCATGGTGATGTCCATCTACGAGAGGATTTCAGATCTACGTACCCTTGTAGATCGCACAACAGAAGCATTAATATACGCAGTTGATGTAGTGGAACATCCTCACGTCCCTCGATCCACCCCGCGAACCGTCCCACAAACCGTCCCGCGATCCGTCCCAAGATCCGCTCCGATCTAGTGCCGAACGGACGACACCTCCGCGTTCAGCACACGTACAGCTCGACGATGATCTCGGCCTTCTTGATCCAGCAAGAGAGACGGAGAGGTAGATGAGTTTTCCGGCAGCATGACGGCGCTCCGGAGGTTGGTGGTGATCTAATCTCAGAGGGCTCCGCCCGAGCTCCGCAGAAACGCGATCTAGGGGAAAAACCGTGGAGGTATGTGGTCGGGCTGCCGTGGCAAAGTTGTCTCAAATCAGCCCTAATACCTCCGTATATATAGGTGGGAGGGGAGGAGCCTTGCCTTGAGGCTCAAGGAGCCCCAAGGGGGTCGGCCGAAGGGGGGGGGGAGGAGGAATCCTCTTCCAATCCTAGTCCAACTAGGATTGGAAGGTGGAGTCCTTCCCTTCCTTCCCACTTCCCCTTTTTTTTCTTTGATTTTCTTTTATTCTTGCCCACCAGCCCACTAAGGGCTGGTGCGGTACCCCTAAGGCCTATGGGCTTCCCCGGGGTGGGCTGCCCCCCCGGAGAACATCCGGAACCCATTCGTCACTCCCGGTACATTCCCGGTAATTCCGAAAACTTTCCTGTAGTCAAATGAGGTCAACCTATATATCAATCCTCGTCTCCGGACCATTCCAGAAACCCTCGTGATGTCTGTGATATCATCCGGGACTCCGAACAACATTCGGTAACCAACCATATAACTCAAATACGCATAAAACAACGCCAAACCTTAAGTGTGCAGACCCTGCGGGTTCGAGAACTATGTAGACATGACTCGAGGGACTCCTCGGTCAATATCCAATAGCGGGACCTGGATGCCCATATTGGATCCTACATGTTCTACGAAGATATTATCGTTTGAACCTCAGTTCCAAGGATTCATATAATCCCATATGTCATTCCCTTTGTCCTTCGGTATGTTACTTGCCCGAGATTCGATCATCAGGATCCGTGTACCTATTTCAATCTCGTTTACCGGCAAGTCTCTTTACTCATTCCGTAATACAAGATCCCGTGACTTACACTAAGTAACATTGCTTGCAAGGCTTGTGTGTGATGTTGTATTACCGAGTGGGCCCGGAGATACCTCTCCGTCACACGGAGTGACAAATCCCAGTCTTGATCCATACTAACTCAACGGACACCTTCGGAGATACCTATAGAGCATCTTTATAGTCACCTAGTTACGTTGCGACGTTTGATACACACAAAGCATTCCTCCGGTGTCAGTGAGTTATATGATCTCATGGTCATAGGAATAAATACTTGACACGCAGAAAACAGTAGCAACAAAATGACACGATCAACATGCTACGTATATTAGTTTGGGTCTAGTCCATCACATGATTCACCCAATGCTGTGATCTAGTTATCAAGCAACAACACCTTGTACATAGTCAGAAGACCCTGACTATCCTTGATCAACTGGCTAGCCAACTAGAGGCTTGCTAGGGACAGTGTTTTGTCTATGTATCCACACATGTATCTAAGTCTTCATTCAATACAATTATAGCATGGATAATAAACGATTTTCTTGATACAGGAATTATAATAATAACTTATTTATCATTGCCTCTAGGGCATAATTCCAACACATGTATGGTGAACCGTTATGTGATGAAGTTGGAGAATGATCTGTGTAATGATTGTCAACCTTTGTGTGGAGGTCGGGATCACGCGATGGTTAACTCCTACCAACCCTTGCCCTAGGAGCATGCGTCTAATACTTTGCTTCGATAAATAATAGGCTTTTGCAATAAGTATGTGAGTTCTTTATGACTAATGTTGAGTTCATGGATTATACGCACTCTCAACCTTCCACCTTTGCTAGCCTCTCTAGTACCATACAACTTTTGTCGGTACATTAAACCCACCTTCCTCAAAACAACCACCATATATTTTCCTCAAAACATCCACCATATCTACCTATTAAGGCATTTTCATAGCCATTCCGAGATATATTGCCATGCAACACCACCGCCTCATTTTTATGACATGCACCATCACTTCCATATTGCTTATAGAGTCATACGTTGTTCTAGATATCGAGTTGTAATCTTTTGAGTTGTAAGTAAATAAAAGTGTGATAATTTGCATTATTAGAACATTGAACCATGTGAGAACGTATGATGGAAGCTATGATTCCCTCACAAGTTGGGATGAGTGTCCGGACATTACAAAAAATAAAAGAGGCCAGCGAAGACCATAAAAAAAGAGGCCATAGAAGCCCATCAAAAAAAAAGAAAAAAAAATGAGAGAAAAAGAGAAGGGACAATGCTACTATCTTTTTCCACACTTGTGCTACAAAGTAGCACCATGTTCTTCATAGAGAGTCTCTTATTTTGTCACTTTCGTGTAACTAGTGGTATTACATCTTTTGCACAACCACTTAGTTTTCTTTTTGAGGTTTCATACACTTATAGCTCTTGTGCATTTGTTGCATGGCAATCCCTACTCACTCACATTAATATATATTGATGGGCATCTCCATAGCTCGTTGATATGCCTAGTTGATGTGAGACTATCTTCCTTCTTTCTTTTTGCAACCTCCACCACACTCATGTATTGCGTGAGAGTTTAAAAGGTTTGAGAACATAAAAAGTGTGAAACAATTGCTTGATTTTCATTGGGGTTGTGCATGATTTAGATACTTTGTGTGGTGAAGATAGAGCATAGCCAGACCATATGATTTTGTAGGGATAACTTTCTAAGATCATGTTATTTTGAAAGGAAGCAATTACCTTATTAGACTTTTGTTTTGAATCTTATGGATCTGAATATTCATGCCAAATTAGAGAATATTAAATGGATAAATATGTTAGGTAGCATTCCACAACAAAAAATCTGTTTTTTTCATTTACCTACTCGAGGACAGGGAGGAATTAAGCTTGGGGATGCTTGATACATCTCCAACGTATCTATAACTTTTGATTGTTCCTTGCTATTATATTATCTGTTTTGGATGTTTTTTATGCATTAATATGTTGTTTTATATTATTTTTGGGACTAACCTATTAATCTAGAGCCTAGTGCCAATTTATGTTTTTCCACGTTTTTGAATATTGGAGATAAGGCATATTAAACGGAGTCCAAACTTAACAAAATCTCCAGAAAGATTTTTCTTGGACTAGAAGACACCCAAGAGACTTGGAGTAGGGGGCAGGGCATCTGTTGGAGGCCACAAGCCTGCAGGGCGCACCCTGGGCGTGGCCGCGCCCCCGGCTTATGGGCCCCCTGCATGTCTCCTTACCCTATTCTTTGGCCTATAAATTCCCAAATATTCCCATATCACCAAAAAGAGCCACGAAAATAGTTTTACGCTGCCGAGAGCCTCTTTTCCTGAGAGATCCAATATGGGAGCCTTTTTTGGTAATTTGCCTCAGAGGGAATTGATCATGGAGGGCATCTACATCAACTCCATTGCCCCTCCGATGATGTGTGAGTAGTTCACCACAGACCTACATGTCCATATAGAGTAGCTAGATGGCTTCTTCTCTCTCTTTGATCTTCAATACCATGTTCTTCATGGACATCTATCCGATGTAATACTCTTTTGCGGTGTGTTTGTCGAGATCAGCGGATCAATTGTGAGTTTATGTTCAGATTATCCATGAATATTATTTGAGTCTCTTCTGAATTCTTATATGCACGATTTCATATATTTGCAAGTCTGTTCGAATTATTGGTATGGTTTGGCCAACTAGATTGGTAATTTTTGCAATGGGAGAAGTGCTTAGTTTGGGTTCAATCTTGTGGTGTCCTTACCCAGTGACAAAGTAGGGATAGCGAGGCACGTATTGTATTGTTGCCATCAACGATAAAAAGATGGGGTTTTCATCATATTGCTTGAGTTTATCCCTCTACACCATGTCATCTTACTTAATGTGTTACTCTGTTCTTCATGAACTTAATACTCTAGATGCACACAGGAGTCGGTCGATGTGTGGAGTAATAGTAGTAGATGCAGAATCGTTTCGGTCTACTTGATATGGACGTGATGCCTATATGCATAATCATTGCCTTAGATATCTTCATAATAATTTTTTTCTATCAATTGCTCGACAGTAATTTGTTCACCCACCGTATTATTTTCCTTTATGAGAGAAGCCTCTAGTGAAACCTATGGCCCCGGGTCTATCTTCCTTATTATATTTTCATATCTATAAACCAAAAATACCAAAAAGTACTTTGCTGTAATTTATTTACTTTTGTTTCTGCAATCTTTTATATCTATCTCTATCAGATCTCATCCTTGCAAATAACTCTGAAGGGATTGACAACCCCTTTATAGTGTTGGGTGCAAGTGTTTGATTATTTGTGTAGGTATTATTGGGGCCTTGCTTGTTCCTCCTACTGGATTGATACCGTGATTCTCAACAAACTGAGGGAAATAATTATCTACTTCGCTGCATCACCCTTTCCTCTTCAAGGGAAAACCAACGCAAGCTCAAGGGGTAGCACTCAGCTCCCAGCTTTTGAAGACCCGAAGCATCCTGACAAAGTCATCAAACTCAAAAAGGCACTCTATGGCCTCAAGCAAGCCCCTCGGGCGTGGTATGACACATTGAAGGAATTCCTCATGAAGAAAGGCTTCAAACCCGGTTCACTTGATCCTACTCTTTTCACAAAATCCTATGACAATGAACTATTCGTGTGCCAAATATATGTCGACAACATTATTTTTGGTTGTACTGACAAACGTTAGAGTGATGAATTTGCCTACATGATGTGTGAAGAATATCAAATGTCCATGATGGGGCAGCTGAAATTCTTCTTAGGTCTGCAAATTCGTCAACAACGCAATGGCATCTTCATATATCAAGAGAAATACCTCAAGGATGTCCTCAGGAAATTCGGCATGCACGAATGCAAATGCGTCAAGATTCCTATGCCTACCAACGACCACCTTTGCACTGATGAAAATGGTATAGATTTCGATCAGCAAGTATATTGTTCTACGATTGGCTCTTTATTGTACCTATGTGCATCTAGGCCACACATTATGCTTAGTGTTTGCATGTGTGCACATTTCCAAGCAAAACCAAAGGAATCATACAATAATGCTGTGAAACATATTCTTCGATATCTAGCTCACACACCAACACTAGGATTATGGTACCCCAAGGGCTCAAATCTTTACCTCGTTGGATATTCTGATTTTGATTATGCTCGTGACCGTGTGGGTCGCAAGTCAATGTCAAGCACATGTCATTTCCTCAGACGATCCTTAGTATGATGGTCCTCAAAGAAACAAAATTTTGTATCACTCTCCACTACTGAAGTTGAATACATTGCCGCTGGATCTTGCTGTGCTCAAGTGTTATGGATGAAGCAAACACTCAGAGCTTACGGCATCACATGAAGAATGTGCCCCTCTACTGTGACAATGAGAGTGCAATCAAGATCGCCTACAACCCAGTACAACACTCGAAGACCAAGCACATCCATATTCGTCATCATTTTCTTCGTGATCATGTACTCAAGGGCAATATCATCATCAACCATGTGAAGACTGATGGACAGGTAGCTGATATGTTCACAAAGCACTTGGATGAGAACAGGTTTTGCAAGTTATAGTGTGGGATAAATATCCTAGAATCTTCGAATGATCTATAAACATGCACACATCCTAACACTTATGCAAGATTGATGACTTAGATGCGGAACACACAAAGTAATGTTTTTCTTCAATCAATGAAGAATAACACTCGAAGTGTGAAGAAATTAATGAAGATTTTAATTCTCACGGCCTATGACAATTGTACGCGGCGCGTGAAATCATCATTCTTCTATGGTGGGTAACGCCACCACCAAACTTTGAAATACTTCAAAATGGAAATTCTTCAAATCTGAGACTTTTCACAAATTCCTCAAAATTTTCAAAGTCTTTAAAATTTTCCAAATTCTTCAAAATTTTCTGTGATGATCTTCATTGACTATATATTATATAATGAGCTTTCAATGTCCTCAACAACATTCACTTATTGCAAAGTCTTCAAGTTGGTATTTCTTCTAAGTGAATGTGATCGGACCTGTCTCTCCTCTATGCTAACTTCAACCTAGTCTTTTCTCAATTCTTTATATGCGTTCTATTTGACACTTGTTCAAAGCCCTCACCGAGTCCTTGTCAGCTGATGACTTTGCAACAAAATCCTCAAAAATTCAACAAAAAAAATTCCGTTACCACTGTAACTGCACCCACTAATCACGATAAGATAACCACGATCTCCACTATCTCCACCGCTTCGTACGTGGGTAGCACGTGTCATGCACAGACGAATGGGCAGGGCTAGTTTCTTCCGAAGATTTCACCCCGGACCGTTTTCACCTGAGCTATAGATAGCCCTATTCACCCCTCAAGTGAAAAATCTTCTCTCACTCTCGTCTTCTCCGCTCAAGCTCAAAACCTAGCACCGCCGCTAGCAATCCACGTCGCCGGTGAGGAACATCTTCATTGCCTTGACCTCGCCGTCACCGGACTCACGCCGACTACGGATCATCTCCCTCCGCCACCGCCGTAGTTGTCTTTAGTCGCCAATTTAGGGCACTGAAGATCTGAACCGAAGAGCTTTTGCTTTTACTTCCCTAGTTCATCGTGTTCTTCATTCAGGGTAATTAAAGTCCTATTTTATTACCCCTATTGATCCATATATTTTCTTTAGATCCATGAATTTAGTTATTCTTGAGAAACTCCTTCAGCTGTGCACACCCATGTCTAGAATACTTGACGAATTTCACTAAGTCACTAAATTCTTCACGAGATTCCTCAATTGTGTAAATTTTCGAATATGCACAACTCTAGAACCCAAGATCACAGTGCGTAGTCAAATTCCTCAACACACTGGTCAAATTCCTCAACTCAAGTCATTTTTCAATTTCCTCAAATCTGAGAACACATATGACCTATCCAAACTCTTCGCACCTATACTCTGCTCACAGGTACAAAATGTCAGCTGATGAATCACTAGTTTCTCATCAACTTAACTCATTTGCAGCATTTCTTGAAGAAACATTACCTGTGTCCTCAGATTCCTCAAGAATACAAATTCCTCACCAAAAACCTCACCTGAAGAAAATGGAGGAAGACAGAAAACTGAAGGGTGGCGAGAAGCTAGAAGAGAGCATTGCTTTTGAAATCCCAGAGGAAATATATGTTGATTACTGCATGCCAGATGAAGAAATTCATGGGAAAGAAAACACTTCGAAACGCAAGATCACGCTTCAAAGGATTGAACGCAGATGGACAAAGGAGTGGAAGGAATACATGTATGTCACTCCAAAGTATTCCAAGAAGTTTGCCCTCAAATATCCATGCAAAAGGTTGCCTCACGGATACCAACAAACTACAAATCCCTCTAGCGTAGCCACAATTGAAGACTATCTCGAGGAAAAAGACAAGTATTTGTCCAAGCTGCAAAAAAGGCAAATGTCGCTGTAACAAAGTTTAATGAGGGTTCTGCTGCTGTAGCTGCTGCTGCCTCCTCCTATGCTGCCGAGGATTCTCCTACAGGACAACCTCTCAAGAAGGCACTGATGAAGAAATCAGGTGTCAAGTCAAAACCCTCAACAACTTTATCAAAAGAGCAAATCCCTTAGAAAGAAGCAACAACAACTACAAAGTCCTCAACTGCAGCAAAGTCTTCACCTCCTGTGCAGTCACAGACGAGGCAACATCAATAAGGGAATCCAAATTCCTCATTACCATTTGGCCTCTGGCTCAGCTCACAAATCTTCACCTGGCACACTGAAGATAAAGATGAGTGCTGGAAGAGGAGCAATGCCGAGCCCAAGAAAAATTGTCAATATCCCTTCTGCATCAGAGGGAAGTGAGGAATATGATGATGAAACTCTTCAAGCCATCATCAGGAACAAACAAGATAGGTTGCACAAGCCACTGGCAACACCATTCCCCTCGCACTGGATCCAAAAGTGGTGCTGAACTTCATCGATCTTTCGTATGAGGATCCAAACACACCAATTGATGATTTGAAACTTCCACCTGGACTCAGCCACATGGTTACTTCATTCATCAATGAAGCAAAGTGGAAGGATTAGCAAGCCAAGCAAGCTCGGGCTGAAAGGTTAAAAAGGAGAAGTACTTGAAACAAAACATCCTTAACCTGATGCCCGAGAAATTTGTCTCCACTAAAGCTGAATTGAAAACCCTCACTGACAAATACAGAAGTCTTCATTCAGATTGAAAGGGTGTCAAAGTGAGGTTTATCAAGGCCACACCCGATGCCATTGATGAATACAACAACAGGGTTGCAACCCCAAAGCAACCAACTATTCCTTAGCCCAGCTACACTGTACAACTAGATGATGAAGATAAAGAACTACCTGCTCATGATACTACTCAGAATGTTCGTGCTGAATAATCTGCTAGTCCAGAAACTGCTTATGCAATACTTGGTGAAAATGCTCCTTCAACAATATCTTCAAAAGTGAAGAAAATGAAACTTCTCTCCGCCTCATACGTGAAGAAAACAAAAGTTGCTGAGAAGGAAGCCAAGAAAAGAAAGGCATCAACACCTCCGAAGTATTTAGAGGCAAAACACGTGAAGACTTTGCCTACTTCATCATCGGCTCCTGTTGGTGTAACTCCTCTCAGTATTGCACCATCATACATGATTGTACCATTTGGTGAAGAGCATATCATTCCTGAACAAGATGAGGAAATGGATGAAAATGCTCTACAACATCTACACCAATAGATGAGAAAATTCAAGCTGATAATTTTTCTCAAGTCCAAACACCTCCTCCTCAAGACACAGAAATGATTGCTGAAGAAAAGGAAGCTGATGTGGATATTGGCTGCACCACACCTGTAATCCATGATGATTACTGGGAAAAGGATCATCCAAACTGGCCAATGACTTCACAAATTCCTCAAACTACTGCATCTGCTTCAGCTACAGAAATTCTGGCTGGCTCTGAAGAAAAGAGCTCATGTGTGAAATCAGCACGATACCAAGAATCAGTTGCATCAGCTCATGAAACTAAAAAGGAATCTGTTGTACCAGAAACTGCATCTGCTCCTCCAGCACAACAAATTCCTCAACCTGAAGAACAAGCCCGTGATGAAAATGCCTCAGCACAGTATAAAGATACAACTGATGAACCACTTGTTGGAAATCCTGAAACTGCAATTGTGGTGGCCAAAATTCCTCAAGATTATGAAATTCAACATCAAAATCTTCAACCAAAGCCTCATAAGCCATACTCAAAGAGGCCAAAGTTTCTGAAAGCAGATTTCTATGATGAACATCATTTCTTCACTAGAGAAAATCCATATGACAAGCTTCGTATCATGCACAGGAAGTTCTGGACTAGAACTCAACTCAATTACTATGCTATTGTGCTTGTGCAGAAGAGGAAGATATTTCATCACACACACATTCCTCATTGTGATATGGAGGAAATTCCCTGCTTTACACCGTTGTGAGTGTTCTTCACGACGCAGGGCTACTGCCATTCTGCATAGATATCGGTGACTGGAATACATATATCATTCTTGAGTTCTATGCCACACTACATATCTTAGGTGACCCCAAAAACATCAACTCTTGGGTGTTGGACTGGATGACTCAGCACACTCACTTAACAGCTCCAGCCACGGAATTGCTTCGAGCTCTACCAATCTCAATTCCTTCAGATGAAGCAGTTAACCTATATGATGAAAGAGAGTTGCCAAATCAGCTACTGGAGGCCCTCATGAAACCTTTGGCTCTGGGCCAACCCCCAAGGACTAGATTCCTGCTGAAGGAATTGAAGAATGTGCCCAAAACTATCTACATAATATTGGCCTATTCCTTCGCACCTATCAAAGGGCATGATAATGAAGAAGATGTTGTTAGAATCATGAAGAACATCCTGTTCAACGTCATTCATGGAATCAAAATGAACCTTCATGACTTCTTCTTGAGGACTTTTGCCAACAATGCCTTGTCGCCATTCGAGCTGAAGATTTATGCGCCTTGGATCATGAGATTCATCAGAACCAGATCCGCCATCAACTATCAAGATGACTATCAGAATTACCTCGGCTATCTGCCTCCTGTCAAAGTCATCAAGAAATCTTTTTGAACCAGTTGAGGGCAAAGGCAAGTCAGATGAAGGAAATCGTCCACTGGATGGTCAATTTCACAAGCTACATCCTACTCCTCATATGATGACACTGCCACACAAGAATCTGATGGCAGAGCAAAACCTCCAAGTCCAACTGCCCCATGGGTAATGACTAACAGAGAACTTATCCCGAGTCTTCATAAGAAAGTTGATCAAAACCATAAGTGGGTGAAACGCCAGTTTGGCTCTATTGTGAAAACCCTCAATCATATTGAAAATGTAGTGAAGAAAAATCACTATTATCTTCATGAGGTATTTGATCGCACCTGGGCCATACTGTCACATCTCAAGACTCCTGAGGAACTCAAAGAACTGGAATTCACTCAAGACTTTGATTGGTTCTGGCCACCAAACAAGAAATTCAAGAAGATCCCAGTTCCTAACCTAGTAGACAACTCTTATTCTTCATTCCGCACTACCGATTCAGATGAAG
This sequence comes from Hordeum vulgare subsp. vulgare, assembly GCF_904849725.1. Classification (NCBI taxonomy): domain Eukaryota; kingdom Viridiplantae; phylum Streptophyta; class Magnoliopsida; order Poales; family Poaceae; genus Hordeum; species Hordeum vulgare. The sequence goes on from NC_058519.1 coordinate 399,210,290, forward strand.
AACCTGCTGAAACTCCAACTGGCCCAACTGGAAAGACTGGCACAAAAACCGCGGGTGCCTCTCCTCCAACACATAAGTGAAATTCTTCATGGGCGTTAGTCCTCAGTTGCGTCCCAATTCGTCACTTGATAACAAAGGAGGAGAAATCTAAGAGTTAGTCTTCAAGCAGGTCAAATTTATGGGCTTATAAACTTTATTAAGTTACGAACTCTTGGTTCTTCTGAAGTGTTTGATGTAATGAGTTGTAACTTAAGCTTGATGGTGGTCTGACACTTTTTGATCATTTTTCCTCGCATGTTTATTCCTCAAGTTAATTAATGCATGCATGCTGAAATTCGTCACACACCATTTTTCATGATGCATTTCAAATTCCTCATTCTATATGTCAAATACATGCATGAATTACAAGATACATGGGGAGATCTCCATGATTTATATCATCAATGTGTATTTGCTATCCAACGCAAATTCCTCAAATATGCATAACTTCAGGGCAGTTTCTATGTATCTTGCAATCAAATTCCTCAAACTCGGTACTTACATTTCATATTATTATCCCCGTTGAAAACTTAACCTATTTGTCATCAACCACCAAAAAGTGGGAGATTGTAAGTGCATCTAGTGCTCCTTAGTAATTTTGGTGGTTTGAAGACTTATAGGTTAAGAGAATGATATGTTTGTAAGTGTACACATGATCTATAAGTCACTGAGGAGTTTGAGTTATTCGATGAATATCGACCCCTAAAAATGTATGTCTTCGGGTGAATACTTTGGTAATTCCTTGAAGACTTTGATCGCGAATAAATTGTGAAGAAATTGATATTCCTCATGAAGATACTGAAGATGAGGAATTCGGTGCGTCCCGAAGAAAATACTCTGAAGAGTTTGAAGCTTGAAGATTTACTCTTTATGTTTCATTTTCTTTACTCTTGAGTCACAGGAACACCATACTGTTAAATGGGGTCGAGGTAAAATTATAGAAAGAATTTCCTCATGATGCTCAACCCAAACCTACACCTACCAAATCCTCAATGTGCGGAACATGAGAGACGTGAGGACTTTCACAGTTGAAAGTTCCGACCGTTGCTGCGCCACGCGCCACCTGTCCCAAATATTATCCACCCAACGGTCATTTCATTAAGGGAATTTATGTCAAATCATGTCGGGATGCTCCCAGGCTATAAATAGACACCCCCACAACCACTAGTTGGTTGGCTGCTCCGAGAGAATCTGACACTTGTCATTTAGAGCAACCCAAATTCCTCAAAGCCTTTGAGCGAAAATCATCAAGTGAGGAAATACGCCAAACACCCAAACACAAACCAAAACCCAAGTGATTGAGCATCACTGAAGAAGTTATACCTGTGTGGAACCGATGCTTGTTACCTTTGAGGACTGTGCATCCTCTAGACGGTTAGACGTCATGGTCTAGAGCATCCAGCAGTCAATTGTGGATCGTCGGGTGACCGAGTTTGTGAGGGTTTGGAAGTGTGCCCTGAAGACTTACCATGAGTGTTGGGAGAGGACTATGTGTCCTTAGCTCAAGGAGAATACGGTAGGGACCGTGTGTCCCAGGACTGTGTGTCCCGAGACTGTGTGTCCTTTGGTTTCAATACCAAGCCGCTCCAAACAAGACGTACAACTGTCACAACAGTTGGAATTGGGTCATCAACAAGTGTCTTCATCGAGCTACTGGTCCTATTTCCTCAACTCCTTACATTTCCTCAATTGCATGTTGAAGACTTTCATGTGTACTGTTTGAAGAATTTCACTGAAGACTTTCTTTGAATTCCTCACCTCAAATTCTTCACCTAAGTTATTCTTCACCTGCTTATTCTGTACTCTTGACCTATGTAAACCGATGCTTTTAATTCACGCTGAGTACTTTGCTATAGACATCTTTGCACATCTGACTTTGTACTATTTCGGCCGTATTTAGTTCATGACTGAGGATTTTCCTCACTAGGATTTTCCAAAGTGATGAAATTGTAAAAATCGCCTATTCACCACCTCTAGTCGATATAACGCACTTTCAAAAGGTTTATCGCTCCATTATTGTGTCCTTGCTTTATCTTTGCGCATCTAGTCTGGATATTATGTTTAGTGTGGGAAGTGGTTCCAAGACACACCTAAGGAAAGACACATCATGGAAGTCAAGTGAATCTATTGATATTTGGCTCATATCCAAAGTCTGGCTTATGGTACCCCAAATGTGCAACTTTTGATGTCATGGTATACTCGGACTCGGATTTGGCGGGAAACTGTGTGGATAGGAAGCCAGCTTCTGGAGGGTGCCAATTCCTTGGTTGCTCTTTGGTGAGTTGGTCTTCAAATAAACAAAATTGTGTTTCTCTATCTACCATTGTGGCCGAGTATGTAGCAGTCGTGATGTATTGTGATCAGTTGCTATGGATGAGAAAAACTTTAAAGGATTACGGTGTCACTTATGACAAAGTGCCTCTTGTATGTGACATGAAAGTGCTATCCAGATTTCCTACAATCTAGTTCAACGGTGCAAGCGAAGCATACTGAGATTCGTCATTAGGTCACCCATGAGCATATCAAGCATGGAGAGATTGATGTTATATATGTGAACACTCATGAGAGATTAACAGATATTTTCACGAAGCTATTGGATGAAGCAAGATTTCACGACTTAAGGCTGAGCTAAATATCATTGATTTGAGCCATGTGGCTTGAAGCAATGCACATCCCATTGTACACATTAGTTGTATATTGTCTTAGATGTAGGCATGTATATAGGGGTTGTTGTTCTCCCAATGAACTCTCCAATATCCCATTATGCATAAATAAAAACAATCTTTCACATTCACCAATTTTGATGGTACTTGTGCTTCAAAGATGAGTTTTGGTCATGGGCCCGAGGTTAAAATCTTCACGATGCCATACCAATTGACTCACACATAGGTTATTTCGGCCACCACGCCCTCCTTTGGAGGTGCCGGTTTTCTACTTGGTCTTTATTATCTATCTTTTGCATTCTTGATGTGCGTTCACTCCAACAATTGTGTGTTGCATGGGCTTTTTGACTTCCCATCATTTATCATCCTCGTGTTTTCATCTATTACACATTCATTTCCTAGACCCGTCTCCTATGTACACAAGTTTTTTTCTTGGCACTGTGGTTTGTACTGGGTGGTACAACCGGTGGGTCGAGCGGTTCTAATGCTCTACCCTACGACTTTACTATTGGGGTTCTTCGAAGCCCCTGACCGGTATTACCGAGCTCATGCCCGTGGTACTACCACTTCCTTCGCAACCAATGGTTGTATAGTTCATATGAACCCAAAAGTATTGGGGCAGCGGTACAACCGCTCTTCAGAGCATCACAACCGCTCCATGGTTTTTCTTTGGGTATTTAAGCCACGGGACAAAGGGGTATTCTCCTTTCCCCCTTGTTCCCGTGTGGTCTTCATACCCTAGCCACCAGAATCCGTCCCCATTGCCCTGGAGTGCACTCCGACCCTCCAGATTCGTCATCCCTTCCCCGAATCTGCTCCTTGATGGCCTTCTACCCTCCGGTATCTTCCAATGGATGTCAGTAATGCCCCGATCCTTTTCTTGTTTGGTCTCATGTTTTGAATCCTCAATTATAGGGCATTATGTGGTATCCCATTTTTGGATAAAATTTTAAGTGGAAGAGAAACCCCAGATGCTTCTATGCTTGCACGTAGTTAGAAAGTAAAAGAACTCCCCTTGATCTAGTGGTTAGTCAATTTCTTGACTGTTGGGGCGTGTGGAACTGCCTCTGGCCTGGTACTACCGCCCCCACGGGCGGTACTACTAGTACTACTGAACCGAGGGGCACTGTTTTTCTTTCTATCCATGTTGCATGCATTATTCTATCTCTCTTATGTACTTGCCTGCCATTCTTTCTGTGTTTTGTGTATGTTTTTCGTGTGTTTTTGCAGGTGGATCGGGCTCTCGCTCCGCTGCTCATATAAAGACCAATAAGTGTGTCCGCTGTTACAAGTGTCCCGCTGAGTCTGGTGAAGAACAAGAAGTGGTTATGCCCACCAAGTCAACTTGTTGTGATAAGTCCACAACTATCAAACAGTGCAACACAAGGCCCATGAACAAGTGGGCTCAGAAGGATTGGTAGGATTTCCACAATAGGAATCCTTATGAGGTTCTCGTTGCGGCTCGGTGGACCACCTCTTAGTTTCAGAATTAGATGCACATGAGGATTGCTCATGAAGTTTTTGAGAACAACAAGAACCACTACACCAAGCAATGGACCATGGACAGTGAGAACTAGAGGAGACACCTAGATTACTTCGGAGAGGCTTTGGAGCTTTGCGAGGAGTTTGACCTAATCAAGCTTATGACTATCAACATTGATTTCGATGTACACCTCATTCATCAGTTTTATGCCACTGTCCACTTTGGCACAGATGACACCCGTACTCTATCCTTCATGTGCAGGGACGAGCTCTTTCAGGTACCATGGCACACCTTCTATTATGTGCTCGGATATGAGGATACTAGTCTTAACGACAATGGTGGCATCCATCCTCATGACTGTGTAGTCTTTATGGACAAGGAGAAACTTGCTACTTTATACATTCCTGGTCGTGGTGTGCTTGGTGAGTCCAATTTTCTTCAAAAGGTTTATGATATTATGCATCATGTGTCCTGCAATGTGCTTCTGCCCAAGGTTGGGAATCATGATGAGATTTACTATTACGTGATCGATCTATTGGTGGCAATGAATACCAAGGTGGGCTATGGGGCCAAGTTTGAGGTGTCCAAGTGAATGTGGGAGGAGATGTGTTCCATGATTATTCATAGGAAGGTGCACACCTATGCTCCATTTCTTATGTGCTTTCTGAAATCTTTTTGGGATGTCCATAGACCAGGTGTGCCTCTCCCTTCTCCAGATAACCTCACTGTGCATGAGGTCAAGCAGTTCCGACACAAGAAACATGATGAACCCTACATCCCTGTTGATAACCCTGAGGATATTTATGCCACTTAGAGCGACAGTGACTTTGAGCTCGAGGCCGAGGCCAAGCCCTCATGGGTCGCCAAAATCACAAATCAGTTCAAGAGGACATTCTGCATGCAGAATCACATAGAGAAGAAACTCTATGAAGCCCATGTGGACGAGAAGATGGCTAGACATACACACATTCACATGATGAGAGCCCTCAACCTTCAGACTGACAATGGGACTGAGCGGAGCATTACAGCTTAAGAGAAGTGGAACTATGAGCACATCACTTGGACTAATGAGGATGCTCCTGTTGATGATGCTGATGATGATAATCCCAGGGATGATGGATTGTGGTGATGAGAACCTGAAGGCCATTGAAGACTCTGAGGAGGAGGAGTACTGAGCCATGGGGTGTTAGAATCATTCTTTCCCCTTTTTGTCTCATGATGCCAAAGGGGTGAGAGTTCTAGTAGGATGATATTTGCAAGGGTGTGTTTGTTTGATTTTCTTTCATCAAACTATTTGCTTTTGTTGTCGATTTGAGAACTTGGTGCGTGGAGACTTTCGTTATGCATAGTGTGTGAGATGTTAAACCGAGTTATCTATTATTATCTTGTCTCACTTATTATCTAGTGGTCCACTACCTTTGTTGCAATTTATTACCCATTGCTTATCTTACTTCCTACATATGTTTGGTCTATAAAATCTAGGGTGAGCATTGATCCTATGTGTGTGCACGTGTAGTCCAAAGCACATCTATTATGGTACCTACACCTAGGGGGGATGCCTATACTTTCTAGACTTCTTGTGAAAATTTATGGTGTGTCATCAACCACCAAAAATGGGGAGCTTGTAATGGCTTCTCCTTCCGTAAGTATTTTGATGTTGATGACAACACAATTTGCGGACTAATTGTGTGCTTAAGCTTTCAGGTCATATACATGGCACAAGACGGTTAAGATTTCCCTTGGGATAGAAAAGTTTGATGACGGAGTTTACAACGCTTTTATTTTCTTTGGTTGTAGAAAACCCATACTAATAAGAGGCAATTCACATTGGAAGAAACCGGTGAATCAATACACGTACACACTCATATTGCACCCACATATCCCTTCCGTACAAGGAGAGAGTGACTCATATATTTGCCAAGGCTTTGTTTTTTTTACTTACTAGCAGTTGTACCGCCAGCCTTAGCGGTTGTACCGGTAAGACTAGTACTTCTGGCACAACAACCGCCCTAGGGGTGCACCCTTCTAGAAGGTTATAAGCAGTTGTATCGCTCGGACCACAATGGTTGTATCGCCTCGTCATTCATCGTTTCCCGCAAGGGGCAACATGGCGGTTGTACTAGCCCAAGTACCGCCCTACCAAAAGAATGGGCTATCCCCATCTCTGGTGGTGGTCCGGTTCTTAGGCGGTGGTGGCCAACTAGTTCCGGTTCAACGTGTACTACCGATGTTTGCAGCGCTTATACCGCTGATGACTTAGCCACGTCAGGGTGCCTCGGTTGGTTGGTTCAACCGTACCTAGTACCGTCCTACCACCAGAGCCAGGGTGCCCCGACTCTGATGTTGGTCCGATTGTTGGGTGATGCTGGACTGATAGTACGAGTACTTATGTACTACTAAACCACCAGGCGGTTGTACCGATTAGTGGTTTCCTGCATGATATCCAATGAATCTCGGTTGTACTCATGATTCCAACAGTTGTATCGTCATAGTGTAAAAACTGGCATAGTAGGTGGATTTATGACCACCTATATAAGCACGCGGTTCTTCCTCCTCCCACTTACGTCCTACATCTCTCTCTCCTTCATTAATTCCCTTCAAGCTTTCATGCCCAATCTCTCTCTAGCCACTCAAACTGGTTGATTTGCTAGGGATTGAACGAGGAGACCTAGATCTACACTTCCATCAAAGGAAAATTATTTCCCCCTTGTGTGGATTTTGTTACTCTTGGGTGGTTGAGCACCCTAGAGGGAAGAGGTCACTTCGCAGCCATAATCCATTAAGGTGAAGCTCCGGGGTGGTGTTGGGAGCCTCCAATTAAGTTGTGGTGATCGTCCGAACCTTATTTGTAAAGGTCCGGTTGCCGCCTTCAAGGTTTCCACTAGTGGAATCATGGCATATTGCATTGTGCGAGGGCGTGAGGAGAATATGGTGGCCTTAGTGGCTTCTCGGGGAGGATTGGGCCTCCACACCACTCCAATGGATGCGTACTTCCCCTAAAAGAGAAGGAACTTTGATAAAACATCCTCGTCTCCTTCGACTCCACTTGTGGTTACTTCTCACCTTTACTTTGTGCAAGTTGTTATTGTGTTATATTGTTTGCTTGCTTGATAGTTGGTGTAGTTAGCATGATATAGGTTGTTCTCCTAGTTGCATATGTAGACAACCCCTTTGTTGCTAACCCTAATTTGTTAAAAAGAGTTAAACATAGTAGTTTCTCATTCACCCCTCTAGTCAACCATATCGATCCTTCGAATAGTCGATCTGGTGATGGTGGCGTCACGCCATACGGCTGCCCATACGAGCTGTCGTGGTCATTGATATGTCTCCAACGTATCTACTTTTCTAAACACTTTTGATGTGGTTTTGACCTCTAATTTGCATGCTTTCAATGAAACTAACCCGGACATCAGCAAAACTACCTTGGCGTTATTTTTGTGCAGAAATAAAAGATCTCATAATTGGATGAAACTTTTTGTGAGTTATCTTTGGTATTTTTAAGGATTTATGGAGTAAATACCCGCCGGAGAAACACTACCACGGGGCCACAAGCCAATAGCCCCCCCCCAAGTCGCGCCCTGATGGCTTATGGTGTTCGAAATATGCCCTAGAGGCAATAATAAATTGGTTATTATTATATTTCCTTGTTCATAATAATCGTTTATTATCTATGCTAGAATTGTATTGATTGGAAACTCGAATACATGTGTGGATACATAGACAACACACTGTCCCTAGTGAGCCTCTAGTTGACTAGCTCGTTGACCAAAGATGGTCAAGGTTTTCTGGCCATAGGAAAGTGTTGTCACTTGATAACGGCATCACATCATTGGGAGAATGACGTGATGGACAAGACCCAAACTATAAACGTAGCATATGATTGTGTCAGTTTATTGTTACTGTTTTCTGCATGTCAATGTATCTGTTCCTATGACCATGAGATCATGCAACTCCCGGACATCGGAGGAATACCTTGTGTGTATCAAGCATCGCAACGTTACTGGGTGACTATAAAGGTGCTCTACAGGTATATCCAAAGGTGTCTGTTGGGTTGGCATGGATCAAGACTGGGATTTGTCACTCCGTGTGACAGAGAGGTATCTCGGGGCCCACTCGGTAATACAACATCACAATAAGCCTTGCAAGCAATGTGACTAAGAAGTTAGTCATGGTATCTTGTATTACAGAACGACTAAAGAGACTTGCCGGTAACGAGATTGAACTAGGTATGATGATACCGACGGTCGAATCTCGGGCAAGTAACATACTAAAGGACAAAGGGAATAGTATACGGGATTATATGAATCCCTGACATAGAGGTTCAACCGATAGAGATCTTCGTAGAATATGTAGGAGCCAATATGTACATCCAGGTCCCGCTGTTGGTTATTGACCGGAGAGTGTCTCAAGTCATGCCTGCATAGTTCTCGAACCCGCAGGGTCTGCACACTTAAGGTTCAGTGACGTTTCGGTATAGTTGAGTTATATGTGTTGGTGACCGAAGTTTTATTCGGAGTCGTGGATGAGATCTAGGATGTCACGAGGAGTTCCAGAATGGTCCAGAAACAAAGATTGATATATAGGAAGTTGGTATTTGGATTCCGGAAGATTTTTGGGCATTGCCAGCAGTGTACCGGGAGTGACGAATGGGTTCCGGGGGCCGACTGGGTGGGCCCACCACACCCCAAGGGGTCCACGTGGGTTTATTGGATACGCAGTAAGGTATAATGGGCTGACAAAGTCATCCAAGGAAAGCCCATGATGAAAAAAGTGGAAAATCCAAAAGAGGTGGGAAAATAAGGAAGGAGTCCTAATCCAAGTGGGATTGGAGGAGGACTCCTCCCTTCCCCACTTAGGCCGACCCAAGGAGGCCTTCCTTGGGGCGCCAAGGCTTCCTCCCCCTCCTCCTATATATACTATAGGTTTAGGGCTTTTGAGACACAACCTTGCCACGTGCCGCCTTCTCCTCTATATCGTAGTTCTTCCTCTAGATCGTTTTTCTGCAGAGCTCGGGCGGAGCCCTGCAGGAATAGATCACCACCATCGGAGCGCCATCATGATGCTGGGGAACTTATCTACACCCCTGTCTCTCTTGCTGGATCAAGAAGGCGGAGATCGTCATCGAGCTGTACGTGTGCAGTACGCGGAGGTGCAGTCCGTTCGACACTTGATCGGGACGGATCCTGAGACGGTTTGCGGGACGGATCGTGGGATGGATCGTGAAGATGTACCACTACATCAACCTTATTTATTAACGCTTCCGCTTAGCGATCTACAAGGGTATGTGGATCCGATCTCCCTCTCGTAGATGAACATCACCATGATAGGTCTTCGTGTGCGTAGGGAATTTATTGTTTCCCATGCAACATTCCCAACATATGGGGCCCCCGTGGCTCCTACGACCGTAATTCGAGTCCTATAAAATCACATCGTCAGAGAAAAAACTAGAGAGAAGTTTTCATCGCGTTTCATGAGGCGGAGCCGCCGCAACCTCCCGTTCTTCCTCCGGAGAGCCGATTAGTCCGTTTGGGGCTCCGGAGAGGGGGATTCGTCGCTGTCGTCACCACCAACCCTTCTTCATCAACACTTACATGATGGTCACCACTTGGAGTGAGTAATTCCTTTGTAGGCTTGCTGGACGGTGGTGGGATCGGATGAGATAGATCATGTAATCAAGTTAAGTTTGATCGGGCTTGATCCCTAGTATCCACTATGTCCTGAGATTGATGTTACTACGACTTTGCTATGCTTAATGCTTGTCAGTAGGTCCCGAGTGTCATGATTACATATCTGAACCTATTATGTTTCCATGATTATAAGAGTGATTTGGATCCTATCTTGCAAGTTGTAGTTACCTATTACGTGTCTTGATCCGCATACTCCAAGGTGATAATAATTGGGATTCTTTCCGGTGATTGCTGTAGTTTGAGGAATTCATGTATTCACCATGTGTTAATGCATTGTTCCGTTTTTTCTATTAAAAGGATGCCTTAATATCCCTTAGTTTCCAATAGGAACCCGCTACCATGGCAAGTTCTTACCGCACATACGTATGACTATACACGGAATACATGCCTAAATTATATTGATGAATTGAAGCTAGTTCTCTGTCACCCTAGCTTGTAACTGTTACGTGATCAATGTGATCTAAATCATTATCCATCACCGATCCATGTGCCTATGCTTTAGATATACTGAATCTTGCTAAGTTACAATTGTTCCTGCTGCTGTCACACCTGCTACTCAATTGTTACCGTTACTACTGTTACAAAAATTGTTGCTATCACTGTTATTGTTACTACTGTCATTTGTTCTACTACTAAATCCTTGGTACATAGAGATATCCTAGGTGCAGTTGAATTGACAACTCAACTTTTATGGCCAATAAATATTCTTTGGCTCCCCATGTGTCGAAGCAATAAATTAGGGTGAAATACTACCCGTGAAGACTGTCACTGTGACTCCCTAGATTTGATCATACGCTTATCATACATGCAAATGCATATGACCAAGCTCAAGGACTCACCGGAAGATATCACCACACAACTCTAGACACAAATAAAAACATACAAGCTTCATATTACAAGCCAGGGGCCTCGAGGGCTCGAATACACAGGCTCGAGAAACACACGAGTCAGCGGAAGCAACAAATATCTTAGTATAGACATAAAGCAAGGTAATGCTTTAGAGAAGGGTAGCACAAAACATACATAGATTAAAAGAGGCGAGGCCTCCTGCGTGGGAACCTCCTAAACTACTCCTGGTCATCAGCGACCTCCACGTAGTAGTAGGCACCATCGGGGTAGTAGTCGTCGGCGGTGGGATACGCCATCTCCTGGGCTCCATCCTCTGGTCGTAGCAACGTATCAAGGGGGAAAAGGGATCAAAGCAACATTGAGTACTCATCCAAAGTACTCGCAAGACTGACATCAGAACTATGCTAAGTATGCATAAGTATCAAAGGAATGGGGTTATATGTGGACTAACTGCAACAATGCGAGAATAGAGAGAGGGGGCTAGTCCAATCGAACACTAGTATCTTCAACATCTTGCACCAATAGATGAGAGTAGAGCAAGTAACACAATTATAGTCATGTTGTTGCAGCAAATAGAATTAAGGTCATGCCTAGAGATTCTTCCTCAACTCCTCGCAAGAAAGCAATCCCGGAGCAAACATTTCAGTTAAATAACCGTTGAAGTTGTATAAGATGAGGGCACAACTTCAAGTCGTCATGTAACCGTGGACACGGCTATCCGAATAGTTAATTTTCATCCCTTCAGGGGGTGCACCACAGTACCAAACATGCTTGATAAACTCTGGCCGAACAAACTTTCCTGGGTCATGCTCGGCCTCGGAACATCAACACGTTGTAGCCCTACCAAGGATTGATAGAGAGGCCAGCCCCCCGGTCTAAATCCTAAGAGTGCAGGGGTCATGGGCCCATCACCCTTTGCGCTCCTGCATGATGCATGGGCGGCCAATGTCTGTCCTCGCACATCTTATACAAGAACGATGTTTATGCCGACCAGTCGGACGCGCGCCGCTCCATTGCTGACGTTTGAAGTTCTTCAACTGATACCACGACGTCGAGTACCCATAACTTCTCCCACGGGAAGGTTAGTGCGAAAAGGACTCCCGACCAACTCAAATCTAATATCCAAATGCCATTAGCACTTTAATTAACATTGCGACAAGGATCGGCAATCCACGATATGTGGTCCCATCGCCCCGTCTTGAGGATGTGTGGCAAGGGCCGAGAATGCCCGACCACGCCCAGTCACAACCACGCAGGAATCCACCCGCAACACACCTTATGAACCTAGTGGTAAGGTGAAGTAACTATGTGGTTGTAACATCAGAGGGATTCGAGGTATCACCCTCGATGGATTCCAAACAATGTGACCATCAAGGTGGCCTGGGAGGAATCACCCTCGATGTACCACACTTGATGGGTTGTACGACATAGTCGTTACCGGAGGTGGCGAAGGAGGAATCACCCTTCGTGAACCACCGTCGGTTAACTATACTAGAGAGCTAACATTAGGAGTACGTAATGAGGTGTCACCCTCGATACCTGATAGTAGCTGTGCAACGTCGTACAACAAGGGGTGTATGAGTGATGTGACGGGTCTTGGATGGTCGATCAATAGATCGAGACTTGATGAAAAGTGGGGGAAACTGGACTAAGGGGGTCAATGGGGATCACTGCTCCACATATACTAGATAGTTAAAGTGTGGCATATTATAGTAGCAACTCATCAAAAACAGGCTATGCATCAGAATAGGAGCTATCTACAATAGTAGCAAAATCTAATGCAAGCATGAGGGAGAAAGAATAGGCAATATAGGAATGATCAAGGGGGGTTTGCTTGCCTTGTTTCTCTACGATAAAGGGCTGGTCGTCACGAGGGTTGTTGTACCCGACAGGAGTGTCACGCTCGGGGTCTAACGGAGAAAAGAGGGGGAAGAATCAATAAATATAAAAGCACAGATGCAACACGATGCACAACATGGCAATATGTAGGGCTAGACATGCACTAACACATTATTAGTCGTTATAGACAGATCGGGAAAATATATGACGATATTTCCCGGGTCTGTGGCTACTACCGGACAAGCGAAAATGATGGAAAAGTTACATGTTCGCTATGCTAGGGACACATGACACATGAACGGACAACATACTGATCAACTTTCATGTATAATATATTTTCATTTGGATTACAGATTATTTTATATTATTATTTAAAGTTTTAATAATATTCAAAAATTACATAGATTTATTTTAATTCAATAAATTGTTATGACATCAGCATGATGTCATGCTCACATCAGCGTTAATAATAGGGTGGGTCCCATTGTCATAAACCTCGATTTAATCCACAATTTTACTTAATTTAATTAGGTTAATAATAGGGTGGGTCCCACATGTCATACCGTGTCATTTTAATTAACACAATTAATTAAACAAATTTAGGTTTAGTCAACCCAATTAATTACAAATTAATTACTCTCATTAATTTGGTAGGTTAATTAAGGCAACTAATTAGTAATTAATGAATCCCCTAACTAACTAATTAATAATTGTTAATATTTTTAAATTCATTATTTGGGCATGGCCTGAGTGTCACAGAGTTGAAGGGGGTGGGGGTGGGGGGGGGTCGGCCTCACTAGGTAGTGGCCTAGGGCCACACACGCAATGCACACACGCGCGCGTTCTTGGCTGCTCGACCATGGCTAGGAGCAGTAGCTGGCGAGGGGAATGCGAGGGCATGCGCGGGCCGGTACCAGGCCGGGGGCGCGGTGGGGAGCGGCGGCAAGCGCAAGACATGGGGAGCGGCGACAGGCGGCCAGCAGGCCAGGTGCGTCCGCGCGAGCCGGGCGAGGCACATAGGGGGTGTGGGGTGGCGCGGGCGAGCAGTCAGTGAGGGGTGCAGAAGGGGGCTGCATTGTGACGCCCGACAAGGCGGCGGGGCGATGCGATGGTGCCAGGGAAGGGCCGGCGAGGTGGAGGGGCAAGGTCGGCGGGGAGGCCCCGGGGCAGGGTGAGGCGATCAGAGGCAGGGGAGATGCCGGGGGAGGGAGTGAAACGGGGGGGAGTGCGTGGATTAGGTTAGGGGCAGGGGTTTTATACCCCTAGTGGGGATGGGCCGGTTAAGCTCGGAGGGGGGAGTGGGCCGACCTGGGGGAATGGGCCGTGGCCCACGGGATAAAAAGGGGTGTTTCTTTTCTTTTATTTCATTTTCTTTTATCTATTTCCTTTTTTGCTTTTCTATTTGTCTAGTTATCAAAGTAATTTTCCTACACATGAAATTTGGCACAAAATTCTTGCACAATATCATGGTGTTGCACAAAGGGTTTCAGAGTATTTTGTAAGGTTTAAATATTTTTAGAAATTTAAATTATCAAGTTATTTGCTGCTCGAGCAATAGAATATTCGCTGGGTCAAATTATGGATTCAAATGAAGTTTCTCATATTTTTATAATTGCTTAAGTAATAATTAAAAAAATACCAACATTTTTGTTTTACTGTCTCAAGAAATAATTTATGTGACTTTATTTTAATGTTGAAATTAGTTTTGGTTTTTATCAAGTTGCAATTTGGCTTAGCTAATCTCGATGACATGGCACCATTAGCGTGTGATTACTATAGCTTGATTACATGGATTACTGTAGCCTAATCCGGGGATATTAGAGTCGCGATCCCCTATACTTGTGGGATATGAAGACCTTTGTCTCGTGCCGTTGTGGGGAGCATAGTTTTATTCATTGTGTTGACTTGAGGATATCCAGTTGCCACTATGAGGAACTTTAAAGATAATCTAACTAAGATCATCCCCTCTTGCTCGAGAGGAGGTAAGGAACTGCAACCTAGCTATGCTTTTGACTCACCTACTATTTTGAATCATCTTGTTACACTACCACGTGTTGATCGTCGTGATATGTCACATGAACTTGATGATGCTTCTTCTGAAATTAATCATGATACTATTGCTACACATGTTGAAACTGAAATGGTGCCACTAAGTGAATTACTTGATGCTCATATTACTAGAGCTAGTGAACTTGAAAATGCTAAAAGTGGTGAAGACTTTGAATCACCGGTTACACCTCATCCTCCTAATAGATATGAATTACCTTTTGTACGTGAAGGTTATGTTATGGATGGTGAGGTAGCTAGGGACTTTCTTTCTTGCAAAGATATAGATGATTTGAAAATATTACTATGCAAACTAAAATAAAAATCTATCAGGGAGAAAATGAAACATGATCCTAAATTTTCTACTCCTCTTATATTTTTCACTAATAAGGACTATGAATTTGCTATAGATCCTTACCTAATTCCTATAGTAGAGTCTGATCCTCTTCATGGTTATGAAAATAAAACTATGGTCGAACACCTTATGAAACTGAATGTTATTGCTGCTTTGTTCGCCAATGATGAAAATATACGCCACTACTATATCCTTAAGATTTTTTCCTTTCTTGCTAAAAGGCGAGGCCAAGGAATGGTTTCTTTCTCTTTCTTCTGGTTGTATGCATAGTCTCAAGGATATGCTTTATTACTTCTCGGAAAAATATTTTCCTACTCAAAACAAACAAGCTGATTTACAGGAAATATTTAACTTTGTTCAAACTAAAGAAGAGAATCTCCCTCAAGCTTGGGGGAGACTTCTCCAGCTACTTAGAGCTTTGCGTGATTGTCCTCTTGAGAAGAATGAAATTCCTTATCTCTTTTACAATGGACCAAGAGATGCTTCTAGGGACTTCCTAGATAGTTGCGTTGGTTGTGTTTTCAGGGAAAGAGTAGTTGCATAAGAAGAATAGTTCTAAATAATATATTGCAAAATGCCGATGATTGGACACTCTGTGAACCACCACCGGAACCAGTTCAAAAGAAGAGAGGTATTCTATTCCTCGGCCTTGAAGATATTGTCGGGACCCAGATCCTAAGCCATAGGAATCTAGCCTGTAACCCATCGCATCCCTTTGTGGTCTCACGCACGGTTAACTCCACGGCTGCAGCCTTACCTTAGCCGGGACCGTTTGCGTCTTTTGACTCACGTATGCGATAGTATCGCTAGCAATCCAATGTCAAAGAACCCGGATCGACATGTCTAGTCATAAACCAAAGTGGCAGTACCGCACAAGGACAGGCATACATGACCCAACAAAGCAGGTGTCGGTCACCGGCGAATGTAGACGAGTCGTAGCAAGCTACAATGACTCCATTACATCGCGTGACATTTCCCCAAAGGGGACAGACACAGCAGCTAAGAAGGACACATGCCGGTCAACCAATGTGTCCGGAGCAGTAGCGAACTACCAAGGCTCGTTGGACCACAAAGGGGCATTTCCTTGTAAGGAGTGCTACTAAAGTTCACGACTAGGTAATCGAACCCCATACATATCAAGTACGACACACGTACGCATGGCATACCGATATGTATAGATACATCGATGGCATCACAACATAACCATAAACATACAAGCTTTATTTAAGAGGCTCGGAAGAGCCACACACATAATATTACACATTAAGGGTCTCACGACCCAATAATAGCAGTCATACAATACAAGCCAGCAGTCATACAATATAAACTGTCTGAGTACAGACAGGGCAACTGTCTGAGTACATACAATACAACCTTTTCTCACCGAACACATTCCACATTTTTGTTCATCTCCCAGATGACAGACCATACACAACTCTAAGCATAGCATGCATAGCAGGATAAGGCACATCATAGCTCAAGCAACTACCAGGTATGCTAGGTTGCAAGGTTCGGCTATTTACTGTGACAAGGTTAAGTCATGCAAAGGAAGTGGGTCCAACTATCGTGGCAAAAGCAGTTGAAGCATTTGATCCTAATGCAATAAATAGGTGCAGGAGCAAGAACATAGGAGTTATCGAGATGATCAAAAGGGTTGCTTGCCTTGTTGCTCAGAGGAGGAACGATATCCGCTGGCTTGTATTGTATGACTGCTATTATGGGTCGTGAGACCCTTAATGTGTAATATTATGTGTGTGGCTCTTCCGAGCCTCTTAAATAAAGCTTGTATGGTTATGGTTATGTTGTGATGCCATCGATGTATCTATACATATCGATATGCCATGCGTATGTGTGTCTTACTTGATATGTATGGGGTTCGAATACCTAGTCGTGAACTTTAGTAGGACTCCTTACAAGGAAATGCCCCTTTGTGATCCAACAAGCCTTGGTAGTTCGCTACTGCTCCGGACACATTGGTTGACCGGCATGTGTCCTTTTTAGCAATTTCCTGAATTAGTTTTAAACTGGAAATTCCATTTATTGCATCAGGCCGACGTCAGCAGGTCAGCCGACCTATTCAGGTCAAACCTGTCAGGGGGGGCCCACTGGTCAGCCCCTCTGGGACTAATCCCGCGCTGACCAGCCCTAACTGAGGTTTGACTTGGCCTTGGGCCCACTTGTCAGCGAGTGATTAAGTCACTAATCGGCTGGGTTAGCTTGCCACGTCGACCTCCACCGGCGGCGAGGTCGTCCTCGCCGGCGGGGAGCCTCCGGCGACCACCAGCACGGCGGAGGGGCTCGGAAACGGCGCACAGGGGGCCAAATTCTGCGCGGAGAGCACCAGAGGAACGACACGTCTCCTGCAGCTTCATTTCTGCGCCTAGCCGGGGCTGATCTGGCCGCAGATGACGCCGGCGACGAGCTTGGTGGCGGCCAAGACTCGGGCGTCATCGGGGTCTTTGAATCAGAGGGATCTACGCTCGGTTCTTAGCTGCTACGGCATCTGCGCGTCGTCCTGGAGCTGTTGGTGCCCTCGGAAGAACGAGCTGGACATCGGAGGGCTACCGGCGACGAGCAGCAGCGGCGGTCCTCATCGGGCTCCGGTGAAACTAGGGCTAGAGGAGGGGATCGACGGGGAAAACTTAGGGGAAACGACCGCATGCTCACAGGGAGTGCAGAGCAGAGCTTAGACGGCTCGGGGAAGGCCTGGGGGCGACGAATCGACGGGAGAGGTCCGGCGGCCGGAGGAGGAAGACGACGGCGTTGGAGGGCTCGAGGAGGCTTCGGCTTCTGCAGAGACGACCAGGGCGACGAGGCGGAGCTAATGACGTGCTCTGGGAGGGGATCCTATGGCCAGGGGCACGGGCAGCTCGAGCTCGAGCTCGGCTCTAATGGCAGCAGCAGGGAGAAGGAGGGGATCCGAGAGGAGGGAAAGAACCGAGGCGGGG
This sequence comes from Hordeum vulgare subsp. vulgare, assembly GCF_904849725.1. NCBI lineage: Eukaryota > Viridiplantae > Streptophyta > Magnoliopsida > Poales > Poaceae > Hordeum > Hordeum vulgare. Next base: position 399,228,199 of record NC_058519.1, read on the forward strand.
AATGGATAGGGGAAGCTCTGGGGAGCTTATCCCCGTCGTCGCCAGCGCGAACCGGCGGCCAGGCAGGCACGCAGGTGCGTGGCCACGCCGGAGGAGGCGGCGGCCACCTCCTGCTGCCTACTGGCGCGAGGGAGGGGACGAGCGGGGAGATGGGCCGGGCCAGGCTTGGGCGACACGTAAGTCTTTTTCCATTTCCTGTGTTTTTGTTTTTCTGTTTTGCTAATTATTGTATTGCTAATTAATTCAGCTCCAAAACAAAAAGTAAAAACTATTTTAGACCTCCTGAAATATTTGTTATAATATCCTCACTCATTTCCAAGGTTTTCAACATTTTTGGAAAATTATAGTTTCTGATTTCAATTTTTAAATTTGAAACCAGTAGCTTTTGCATTTATTTAAAATGCTTAAAGTGTCAAGAAAATAGTTTTCTCCAATGCTCATTTACTTTCATGATTTATCAGAAAGTTTGAACATTTCTTGAGGCCATTATGGGTTCATTGATTTTGAACTAGTTGAATATTCCTTCAATTGAAATGGTGGCTAGGGTTTTGAGTTTTTCCTTTGCCACTTTGTTGTTTTTGTTGAAACTTCTTAGATGCAAATGCAAAGAAGACATGAGCACAATGCTATCTTGCTTAAGGGTTAGGGATGTGACAACTCACCCCCACTCAAAAGAATCTCGTCCCGAGATTTAGAAGTCGTCGGGAATAACGCAGGATACTCATGTCGGAGACGATCCTCTCTTTCCCAAGTTGCCTCCTTTTCAGAATGATTTGACCATTGAACTTTAAGAAACTTGAGGTTTCGACGTCGAGTGGTACGCTCAGCTTGATCAAGAATACGCACGGGGTATTCTCGGTAAGAAAGGTTATCTTGTAGATCAAGCGTTTCGTGGTCCACTTCACGGATAGGATCCGAAAAGCAACGCCTGAGTTGCGAGACGTGGAAAACATCATGAACCTTGGAAAGATGCGGAGGAAGTTCCAACTGGTAGGCAACTTCTCCTTGTTTGGCAAGAATGCAAAAAGGACCAATGTAACGAGGAGCCAATTTGCCCTTGATACCGAATCGATGGGTACCCTTCAAAGGTGTAACCCGAAGGTAAGCCTTCTCGTCAACTTCAAAGGTCACAGCCTTATGATGACGATCATATTGGCTCTTTTGACGAGACTAGGCTGTTTTCACCTTTTCACGAATAATGCGAACCTGCTCTTCTGCATCCTGGATCATATCCGGGCCAAAGAGTTGCCTCTCTCCGGTTTCTGACCAATTTAGAGGGGTTCGACATCTTCGTCCATAGAGAACTTCAAAAGGGGCTTTGCCCAAGCTTGATTGATAACTATTGTTATAAGCGAATTCGGCGAATGGAAGGCACTTCTCCCAATTCATACCGAACGAAATAACACAAGCTCGGAGCATATCTTCTAGGATTTGATTCGCTCTTCTACTTGACCACTTGATTGAGGATGGAAAGCAGTGCTAAAAGATAGGTGAGTCCCCATGGCATTCTGAAAACTTTCCCAGAAGCGAGAAGTAAAGATACTACCACGGTCCGAGTTAATTTCCAGGGGAACACCATGAAGAGAGACTATTCGAGAGATATATAACTCTGCTAGCTGGCTAGCTGTTATACTCTCACGAACAGGAAGAAAATGAGCCACTTTGGAAAGACGGTCAATGACCACAAAGATAGCATTATTTCCTTTCTTGGTCTTGGGAAATCCGGTAATGAAATCCATGCTAACTTTATCCCATTTCCACTCAGGAATAGCTAAAGGTTGAAGGGTGCCAGCAGGCCTTTGATGTTCTGCATTAACTCGGCGACAAACGTCGCAGTTAGCAACGAACTCAGCAATTTGTCTCTTCATCCTAGTCCACCAGAACCTCTGGCTTAGATCCTGATACATCTTAGTACTACTGGGATGAATGGTGAGAGGGGAATCATGAGCCTCCTTAAGGATTAACTGCCTTAGATGTGGGTTCTTAGGAACCACTAAACGATTCTGGAAGAACAAACACCTTGATCATTCATGGAGAATTCTTTAGCGTTTCCGCTAAAAATATTCTCCTTGATCCGTGATATACCCTTGTCACGCTTTTGGCCAGCTATAATTTGATCCTTAAGAGTAGGCTTCGCCACCAGGATGGAAAGGAATCCTTGAGGAACAATATGAAGATTCAACTTCCGAAAGTCCTCATGGAGAAGTGGTTGACCTTGTTGTAGCAACAAATTGTTACAATAAGATTTACGACTTAGTGCATCGGCCATAACATTGGCCTTCCTCGGGGTGTAAGTTATCCCTAAGTCGTAATCCGAGATCAACTCAACCCACCGTCTTTGCCTGATATTCAAATCCGGCTGGGTGAAGATATATTTCAGACTTTGGTGATCAGTGAATATTTCGCAATGATTACCACAAAGGTAATGTCGCCAGGTTTTTAGTGCACGGACCACAGCTGCAAGCTCAAGGTCATGTGTGGGATAATTATCCTCATGTGGACGCAACTGTCGAGATGCGTATGCGATCACATGACGATCTTGCATGAGAATGCAACCTAATCCTTGTCGCGAGGCGTCGCAATAGATAACAAAGTCCTTAGAAAAATCTGGTGGTAGCAACACAGGTGCGGAAGTCAGGCGTCTTTTCAGTTCCTGAAAACTATGCTCACACTGTGGTGTCCACTCGAACTTTTTATCCTTCTTGAGGAGTTCAGTCAGAGGCTTTGCAACCTTGGAGAAATTCTCGACGAAGCGGCGACAATAGCTCGCTAGACCAAGAAAACTCCTAACTTGCTTAACCGATTCAGGTTGAGTCCAATCAAGGATAGCTTGAACTCTCTCGGGATTGACAGCAATACCCTTACCAGAGATTACGTGGCCTAGATAGGTCACTTCTGGTAACCAGAATTCACATTTTGAAAATTTGGCATAAAGGCGATGCTCTCGAAGTTTCATCAATACCAGCCTTAGATGATCGGCATGTTCTTGTTCATTCTTTGAGTAGATGAGAATATCATCGAGGTATACTACGACGAATTTATCCAAATACTCCATAAAGATTGAGTTCATCAGCCGAGAGAAGGTGGCTGGGGCATTGGTTAAACCGAAGGACATAACGGTGTACTCATATTGGCCATAACGAGTAACAAAAGCCGTTTTTGGAATGTCCCCGTTCTTAATCTTGATTTGATGGTATCCTAACCTCAAATCCATTTTGGAGAAGACTGAGGATCCAGCGAGCTGATCGTACAGATCGTTGATCCTGGGAAGCGGATACTTGTTCTTTATGGTGACCAGGTTAACTGGTCGGTAATCTACAACCATCCGATCCGTTCCGTCTTTCTTCTTGACGAAGAGGACGGGACAAGCCCAAGGAGAAGAGCTAGGACGAATGAAACCCTTGTTCAAGGCCTCATCTAATTGCTTCTTAAGTTCGGCTAGCTCCAGGGGTGCCATCTTATAAGGTCTTCTGGCTATTGGAACAGTTCCCGGAACAAGATCTATCACAAACTCTACATCTCTGTCAGGTGGAATTCCTGGCAGTTCCTCTGGAAAAACATCCGGGAAGTCACGGACTACCGGAATGTCTTCAAGTTCCGGAAGAGGGTTGGCATTTAGGGAATAGAGTTGGCATTTGGCAGCTCGAGTAGAGACATTTACTATCTCACCCGAGGAATGGGTAAGCTGGACATTTCTAGAGTGAGTATCAATCTTGGCATAGTGAGCTCACATCCAGTCCATGCCCAAGATGATATTAATATCCGAAGATTTCAATGCTATCAATGAGGCTAGAAAAACTAGCCTGTCTACTAGAATTTCATTGTCATAGGTTATCCTAGAGGTTTGCCATTTACTACCAGGGGTTTGGACAACCAATGGGATTGGCATATCACAAAATGACATGTTATGCAACTGTGCATAACTTTCTGAAATGAAGGAATGAGAAGACCCAGTGTCAAAGAGAACGGACGCTGGGTGATGATTAACAAGAAGCGTACCCAGCATGACGTCGGGATCCTCTGCAGCTTCTTCTGCTAACACATAGTTCACACGGCCACGTGCAGGAGTTGGCTTCACATAAAAAGCTTTGCCCGACTTGGCCTGCCCGACGGACTTTCCGGGTTGCTTGGCACCCACATTCTGAGGACACTCACGGGAATAATGCCCTGGTTCTCCACACTTGTAGCATATCACCTGGTTGGCACGTGGTGCAACATTGCTAGCTGGACCACCATAAGCTTTTGCTGGAGGGTTGGCCTGATTCGTTTGAGGCACCACGTAGGATGGCCTCGGAGTGTATCTTGGTGGTAGAGAACTGTTTGGAACCCACAGCCTGCGTTTTGGAAACGCGGAACCAGAAGACGAGCCAAAGTCACGGGAGTGCTTCCTTGTGGCTTCGAAGTCAGAATGACCAATCTCCGCACTGATAGCTTTGTTGACTAGGGCTTGAAAACTTGCACACTCATGGAGGCGCAGATCACGACGGAGCTGAGGGCTCAGACCCTTACGGAATCTTGCTTGCTTCTTGGCGTCAGTAGACACCTCCTCTGTTGCATAGCGGGCGAGGTTACCGAACTCGCGGCTATAGGCATCCATAGACAACTTGCCCTGAGTGAAGGCACAGAACTCCTCTCTCTTTCTGTCCATCAGGCCCTCTGGAATATGGTGCAGACGAAAAGCTGCACTGAAGTCTGCCCATGTGGCCACTGGTTCAGCGGGACGCATAGCTTCAAAATTCTCCCACCACATGTTGGCGGGTCCCTCCAGGAAATACGCCGCAAAGGTCACCTTGTCGGCCTCAGACACATTTGCAGAGCGAATCTTGCGTGAGATGCTGCACAACCAGTCATCAGCGTCGAGGGGATTGACGGAATGATGAAACTTTGGAGGATTCAGCTTCACGAAGTCATTGAGGGACACTGCAGTATTCCTAGGCTGTCGAGCCGTATTCTGCTCAATACGTTCTAGCAGTCGGTTGGTCTCCCTTTTGTTTCTTTCTGCCTCAAGCATCACTTCTACCAGAGAAGGTGGGTGAGGCAGGTCTTCCTACGACGCTTGACTACCCTCACCTTGCTCATGAGCAGGGGCACGGTTCAACCTGGTGAACACCATCCTGACAAACAAACTCATAGCTTAGACCAATATCATATCAATACTAGCTATGGATTAAGAATGTACTGAACACACGGAATGCGGAAATGAATATCCGAACAACATGGTAACAAGCAACTGCTATATATACACCATGGTTCATACACACCCTTACATAGCTCAGTACAACCTTAACCGTAGAGCAACTGCTGAAATTGTGAAACTACTCATCAGAGGCGTACAAGCTTCCTATACATTATTTATCTAGGCCTCCGGAATTCGTTTCACATTACTACCATACTTCACAAGTCACGCAGGACTGTGAACGTACGGCTACTACCATACTATCCTTCCGCTCACAGCTCAGGCATCCGCATAGAACATCTCATAGAGATTACCTCCATGACCTGGAAATTCAACCTGCGGATCAGGAAACACTCTAGCCTGAGATCCCTGGGATCCATAAGGACACGGATGTGGCCTTGGTCCCCTGACTGGTGGTAAGAGGGGTCCCCGAAGAGGTGTAACTCCTCCTATAGATGGCCAGTCAACGTGGGCCGGAAGATGGTTCCTAACAGGGTTCAACATCTCCATCTCTCCATACCCTGTCTGGACTACCGGTGCCAGCTGCGTCAAAGCTGTCCACAGACGGGCACGGGTAGCATAAAGCTCCATGCGGAGAGCACGAGCATCCTTGTCTCTGTTCTCTAGCATCTCAACAGTGGACTGCAGAAGTGGATCCTCCATAGAAGAATCAAAATAGACTCCACTGAGGTATCCCTCTTCACCAGATTGAGAGGCCGGAACATAGCAGAACTCTGAATTCTGCAGCAGTGCATGTCTCGCTCTCATAATAGTCAGCATTGAATAGGCAGCATCTTGTACTGCCATGTCAACAGTGACTCCCAACCCATAGGACCAATGGATTGGCTTCTCCGCTCCAGGGTAGTCTGGAAATACCCTAACAGTGCAGATGTACTGGCTCTGGTTGAAGTCTCGGTACTGTTCCTCTACCGTGTACTCAGGGTACCAGCGGTAACCGCACACCGACATCACCCTGACCAGCATGGCCGTATGACCCGGTACATCAATGCACCTGGTCAAACGTACCACCTGACGAGAAGGACGGCCAGGCATCTGTAAATAGAGAGTAATGCAAAAGCATTAGAGCTCTGAATGCAAAATTGGGTAGCATAACGGCTGTAAATGCTCAAAAACAAATTTTGAGACAACCCAAAATAGAATAGCGTAACCACTCAACTATCAAGTTCAACTCTTTGATCATCAAACTTACTTCCTGCTTCCTAGGAAAAAAAGAAACCCAATATCTCTCGACCCATAGTCCTATAAGCTACCGATCGGAAACACGAGCCTAGGAGAAGATGAGAAATCTAGTCCTTAATTCCCGCGGAAAAGACGAGGATGACCAGGATAGAATACCTTGAGAAGAGAACAAGAGTGTTACGTTCCCTTCCACAAGAAATTCCCTTGTATATAACTAAAGCAATTCTAGACTCAACTTCGACCAGTTTGGCTTAGTAATCCTACAGTCAGTCAGGCTCTGATACCAACGCTGTCGGGACCCCGATCCTAAGCCATAGGAATCTAGCCTGTAACCCATCGCATCCCTTTGTGGTCTCACGCACGGTTAACTCCACGGCTGCAGCCTTACCTTAGCCGGGACCGTTTGCGTCTTTTGACTCACGTATGCGATAGTATCGCTAGCAATCCAATGTCAAAGAACCCGGATCGACATGTCTAGTCATAAACCAAAGTGGCAGTACCGCACAAGGACAGGCATACATGACCCAACAAAGCAGGTGTCGGTCACCGGCGAATGTAGACGAGTCGTAGCAAGCTACAAGGACTCCATTACATCGCGTGACATTTCCCCAAAGGGGACAGACACAGCAGCTAAGAAGGACACATGCCGGTCAACCAATGTGTCCGGAGCAGTAGCGAACTACCAAGGCTCGTTGGACCACAAATGGACATTTCCTTGTAAGGAGTGGTACTAAAGTTCACGACTAGGTAATCGAACCCCATACATATCAAGTACGACACACGTACGCATGGCATACCGATATGTATAGATACATCGATGGCATCACAACATAACCATAAACATACAGGCTTTATTTAAGAGGCTCGGAAGAGCCACACACATAATATTACACATTAAGGGTCTCACGACCCATAATAGCAGTCATACAATACAAGCCAGCGGAAGAGTTATAAACTGTCTGAGTACAGACAGGGCAACTAGTAGGAACGTGGCCTGACTATACTACAGAGTCGACGTAGGGCCAGATCGTAGCTAGGACACCAGCTACTCGTCGTCGTCGATGTCTACGAAGAACCCTCCATTAGGGTCATTAGCAACCTCTGCAACATTTATTAAGCAAACATGAGTACGAAGGTACTCAGCAAGACTTTAGGAGAACTAACTACTCATGCAAGGTATCAAAAGGTATTGTGGCGTTTCATGCGGGAAGCCAGCATTTGACTCGTGGCTAGACAACTTGCTTTTTGAAATTAGTTTTGACAACTTGATTTCTCGCACCCAAGTCCACTAACACCACAACAATACACTATCGTGGGATCATTCTGTCTCCATACGGAAATGCCGTCCACGACACTCACGCTTATCTTGACAATTTTATGAGTAGCCATTGAAGTTATCTATGAACAACATATGTCTCCAAGTAGTCCATATCCACGGACGCGGCTATTCGAATACATCATAACCCTGCAGGGGTGTACCTCGTCACACACGCTCTCGCCACTTATCGCCATGTGCACGTCATGCACCTCGGCAACCTTCAAGCGGAAGCCCAGCGAGGGAGTCGGCCACGACCGTTAACCACACTAGTACCTAGTCCAGGTTTATCGCCTATCTGAGAGTAACCCGTACGGAAGTCCGGCCGAGGTTTCCGCCACGGCCTCAAACGATGTGCGCAGGGTTCCCAAGCCCACCATCCGGGTGCCACTTGGTACACCGTGCCACTGCCTACCGCATCACGGTCCACCTCTCAGGTCAGCACCATGCACGGCCTCCAGCATTACTATAAACACCAGAAACTACTTGCAACTCATGGACCGAGTACTACGCGATTAATAGGCCGAGCGGGGTCATATTTCAGGGCCCAGCATGTGGTAGTATCTAGTCTTGGATTACATACACGGAACTCAGTTCCTAAGGACGGTTCCAATGAAACAACCCGCCATGTACTCCTACACAGCCTTTCACCGGTACCTTTACCAAATCAAGTTCAACACACAACCTTTGCTCACCGAACACATTCCACATTTCTGTTCATCTCCCAGATGACAGACCATACACAACTCTAAGCATAGCATGCATAGCAGGATAAGGCACATCATAGCTCAAGCAACTACCAGGTATGCTAGGTTGCAAGGTTCGGCTATTTACTGTGACAAGGTTAAGTCATGCAAAGGAAGTGGGTCCAACTATCGTGGCAAAAGCAGTTGAAGCATTTGATCCTAATGCAATAAATAGGTGCAGGAGCAAGAACATAGTAGTTATCGGGATGATCAAAAGGGTTGCTTGCCTTGTTGCTCAGAGGAGGAACGATATCCGTCAGACGGATATTCGGTGGAATCCGGGGGTGCGGAGCCTACCGAAATGGATGGCAACATTCAATAACAATCATATGCCATCAAAATGATGCATGAGCATGGCATGAGAATGCAAAGTGATAAGTTATTATAATCAAGATGTTTTAGGTTTAGCGTTGATTTGAATCACATTCGAATAGTAATTCAAACGGGTATTCTCGGATACCGGCTTAATTTATTCGACCTGATGCTCAGATCAACCTAATGTTAACATGCATGAAATGTCATATTATGGTACTGATTTATATCTAGGGCAGTGTGTGATCATTGCATTTATAATGAAATTTGGATATTTTTTGCAAATTCCATTTATAAAATGATTAAAGAATTGAATTATTCCTTATTTCACAATTTAGGGTCCTGTAACTTTTCCAAACATAGTTGAAAGTAGCATAATCATAATCCTTGAATTTTTCTGATACTTTTTCATATATAATTTATTTTCATTGGAGTTACAGATTAATTTCTATGATTTTTGCAATTTTTAGCAATTTCCTGAATTAGTTTTAAACTGGAAATTCCATTTATTGCATCAGGCTGACGTCAGCAGGTCAGCCGACCTGTTCAGGTCAAACCTGACAGGGGGCCCCACTGGTCAACCTCTCTGGGACTAATCCCGTGCTGACCAGCCCTAACTAAGGTTTGACTTGGCCTTGGGCCCACTTGTGAGCGAGTGATTAAGTCACTAATCGGCTGGGTTAGCTTGCCACGTCGACCTCCACCGGCGGCGAGGTCGTCCTCGCCGGCGGGGAGCCTCCGGCGACCACCAGCACGGCGGAGGGGCTCGGAAACGGCGCACAGTGGGCCAAATGCTGCGCGGAGAGCACCAGAGGAACGTCACGTCTCCCGCAGCTTCATTTCTGCGCCTAGCCGGGGCTGATCTGGCCGGAGATGCCGTCGGCGACGAGCTTGGCGGCGGCCAAGGCTCGGGCGTCATCGGGGTCTTTGAATCAGAGGGATCTATGCTCGGTTCTTAGCTGCTACGGCATCTACGCGTCGTCCTGGAGCTGTTGGTGCCCTCGGAAGGACGAGCTGGACATCGGAGGGCTACCGGCGACGAGCGGCAGCGGCGGTCCTCGTCGGGCTCCGGTGAAACTAGGGCTAGAGGAGGGGATCGATGGGGAAAACTTAGGGGAAACGACCGCATGCTCACAGGGAGTGCAGAGCAGAGCTTAGACGGCTCGGGGAAGGCCTGGGGGCGACGAATCGACGGGAGAGGTCCGGCGGCCGGAGGAGGAAGACGACGGTGTTGCGGGCGTTGCAGGGCTCGAGGAGGCTTCGGCTTCTGCAGAGACGACCTGGGCGACGAGGCGGAGCTAATGGCGTGCTCTGGGAGGGGATCCTATGGCCAGGGGCACGGGCAGCTCGAGCTCGAGCTCGGCTCTAATGGCGGCAGCAGGGAGAAGGAGGGGATCCGGGAGGAGGGGAAGAACCGAGGCGGGGAATGGATAGGGGAAGCTCTGGGGAGCTTATCCCCGTCATCGCCAGTGCGAATCGGCGGCCAGGCAGGCACGCAGGTGCGTGGCCGCGCCGGAGGAGGCGGCGGCCACCTCCTGCTGCCTACTGGCGCGAGGGAGGGGACGAGCGGGGAGATGGGCCGGGCCAGGCTTGGGCGACAGGTAAGTCTTTTTCCATTTCCTCTGTTTTTGTTTTTCTGTTTTGCTAAATGTTGTATTGCTAATTAATTCAGCTCCAAAACCAAAAGTAAAAACTATTTTAGACCTCCTGAAATATTTGTTATAATATCCCCACTCGTTTCCAAGGTTTTCAACATTTTTGGAAAATTATAGTTTCTGATTTCAATTTTTAAATTTGAAACCAGTAGCTTTTGCATTTATTTAAAATGCTTAAAGTGTCAAGAAAATAGTTTTCTCCAATGCTCATTTACTTTCATGATTTATCAAAAAGTTTGAACATTTCTTGAGGCCATTTTGGGTTCATTGATTTTGAACTAGTTGAAATTTCCTTTAATTGAAATGGTGGCTAGGGTTTTGAGTTTTTCCTTTGCCACTTTGTTGTTTTTGTTGAAACTTCTTAGATGCAAATGCAAAGAAGACATGAGCACAATGCTATCTTGCTTAAGGGTTAGGGATGTGACAGATATGCAAGAAGCAAAAGGGTCTATGAAAGAGAAAGGTATTAAAATTGAGAATGTCAAGAAATTACCACCAATTGAAGAAATACATGGACTTGACACCCCGACACAGGTTGTACAGGTAAACTCTCTTCGTTCCTTTACTGAAAATGGTATACATTATGCTAAGACTCGTGATCAATGAATGGGTGAATTTGGAAATTACATTGTTAAACAAGAACACTTCAATAACTATGTTAAGGATCAATTGAAGAATAATACCATGATGATAGATGTCTTAAGTTACTTGATATTTAGAATTGGTAATGATGTGAAAGTTCTAGGTAAACATGGTTCTATGGTTCACACCCAACTTGATCAAGTAGCTAAGTCACAAAATGATTTGCTTGCTCAGATGAATAATATTAATGATCATGTTGTTATAGTAATGACTAGAGGAGGTAGAATGACTCAGGAACCTCTTTATCCTGAAGGTCACCCTAAAAGAATGGAACATGATTGTCAAAGAATTAATGATGATACACCTAGTCCCACTCAGAAGAAAAATAAAAATAAAAATTATAGGACTTTGCATGCCTCTAGTGAACCTGATATTGAGAAACCTTCTCAAAATCATAATTAAGTTTCTATTTCAGATGCTGAGACACAATGTGGTAGTCTACATGAACTTAATGATAATGATAACAATGATGTTCATGTATAAGATCCACCGGGTAGTAATAAGGAACCTAATAATGATGTTGATATAGAACCTGCTGAGGATCTTGATAACCCACCTCCTAAAAATAAACGTTATGATAAGAGAGACTATGTTGCTAGGAAACATGGACGGGAAAGACAACCATGGGTTCAAAAACCCATGTCATTCCCTCAAAAGCCTTCTAAAAGTAGGGACAATTACGATTTTAAACCCTTTGTTGAAATGACTAGACCTATATTTTTGTGCACTCGCTTGACTGATATGTTGAAAATTCCTCCCTATGCTAAGTAAATGAAGGATATTATTACCAATAAAACAAAGGTACCCGAAACTGAAATTGCTACTATGCTTGCTAATTACTCTTTTGATGGTGGAATACCTAAGAAGTTGGGAGATCCGGGTATATTCACAATACCTTGCTCTATGAAAAGAAATTATGTTAAAACTGCCTTATGTGATTTCGGAGCCGGTGTTAGTGTTATGCCTTTCTCCCTTTATAAAAGAATTGAATTGCATAAGCTTACACCGAGTGAGATATCTTTGCAAATGGCTGATAAATCTACTTCTTTATCCATTGGAATTTGCGAGGACACCCTCATTGTGGTTGAAAATGTTACTATCTTAACAAACTTTGTTATTCTTGATATAGCCGAGGACGACAATATGTCGATTATCCTTGGATGACCCTTTCTAAATACTATAGGGGCTGTTATTGATTGCAACAAAAGCAAGGTCAATTTTCATGTTAATGGCAAGCAACATACGGTGCATTTGCCGAAGAAGCAAACCTTGGTTAACAATATTAATGCCATTGAGCCTATTCCCACGGCCATCATGGGAGATTTTACCATCCCTCTACCTACTGCCAATAAAAAGAAATGCTATAATACTATTGTGGGGGATATGCAAATCCCCATAGAGGTAACCTAGTGATATACAAAAATTCTTCGGTTTCATGTTAATCGAAATCGATTGTTAATAAGACTTGATCAACCTTATTTATGCATCCTTTTTGAAAGACCCGTCATTGATGAATTGAGTATTCACAACTCTCTATACCCCAAGTTTATTTTCTGTTCTCTTAGTTAAATAAAAGTAAAAATCCATGATTAATCTGTTTTGTGAGTTTTCCGTACCATAGAAAAATGACCCAAAAATAAGAAGTCCCAGAATGTCATAAAAATTTAACATGATTTTTTTGGATTAAATAAGAATTTTTGGCATAAAAATAACTGTAGGGAGACGCACTTGTGTGCCACAAGCCAACATGGCACCCCCTGGCCGCGCCATGATGGCTTGTGAGACCCAGAGGTCACCCCTGCCTTATCCCTTTAGCTCACATCATCCTCTACCTCCAGAATTTTCTTTCCTAACTCTCTCTCTCTCTCTCTCTCTCGTGTTCTTCCTCCAGAAACTGGAATTTGAGATATCTTTGCTTGGAAACCCATTTCTGAAACTATTTTGTGGAAATTGTTCCTTGGAATTGTGTGTAGAAAAATGAACTTCTTGAGGAGATGTTCCTCAAGGAAGGGTTCTTCGAGCCAGAGTCCCAAGGGAGTTGCAGGGAGGACTCAGGATAGCAACATCAAGATCTTTCACAACACAGAGGTTATGCCTTCTGAATGGCCATATACACACTTCATGAGTGAAGCTGGTTTTTGTGAAGAATTTATGCAATTCGTTACAAATGTCGGGCTGACCAACTTCCTCGCAGATAACTGTGATCAATATTATCTCCTTACTTATTCCTTCGTTCAAAACTTCTATTTCATAAACTCGCCCGATGCTCCCAAAGTAAGTTTTGACTTATATGCAACAAACTTTGAATTTCCTATTGATAGATTTTGTTAAATATGCTTTCTTCCCTCTGATGGGGGAATGCGCGATCCTAAGCGTGAGGAATTTGAGGGTTACATCCTCTCCTTAACTTGTGGAAAACTAGGGGCGTATCAAACGCTTCGGCCACTAGTTTGCATTTTCTTTCTGTGCATTATTTATCTTTGTTCATAGGAAAATACATAATTATTATGGAGCAGGGTGGTGGTGTGAGTGCCCCAATTCTGGCTATTTGGGGCACACACTTTATGGTGATATCACCTACAACCTAGGAGCTATTGTCGCGTGCTACTTGCACCTTAATCGAGGCAAAGGAAAGATTCATGGTGGTATTTATGCTACACGCCTGGCAAAGTATTTTAAAGTGGTTATACGCCATACCGATTCTCTATTGCCCCAGGTTTACCTCGACCACCAATCTATGCTACAACATCAATTCACTCATGCAACTGATTTACCGCAGGGCATTCACTATAACTCTCATGATATTATTGTGTTGCCTTCACCTTCCTTGTTTAACTTTCATGCCAAGTACAGATACATCATCATGCCCGATGACATAATTGCCTACCGTAATGAGTTGGTTGCTGCGGAGGCCAAGGCCTAGGATAGGGATGCTCAGGTGCCGCTGCAAAAATACTTTCCTTGACCTGACGGCTACTACTAGTGGTGACTACCAAGCTAGTAAAAAGCCTAAGCTTGGGGGAGTACGTATTTCTCACCGATATTACATTCATGTTCACACACTTTATACAAATTTTGGGTGTTCATCCTCTTTCATTGTATATCCACGTTAGCTTTATTTTTCTACTTTCTTCTTGTGTGTCTGAAAAACTTTAAAAAATCCAAAAATATTTCTTGATTCTTTTTGGATTTCTTTTCCCATTTAATAAGTTGTATCATTAAAATAAAACACAAAAAGATTTCCTCTTGCTTGTCGGGATCTTTCCCAAGTAAATAGTTTTTGTCGTTCTTGTTTTCCCTTAGTTTATTTTGCTTCCTAAAGAAAAACATAAACTCCAAAAATATTTCAATGTGTTTGTCTCAATTTCTTTTCCTTTTTGTTGAGTCATGAAAGGGGAAGACGATGATGAAAATGGTGAGTGGCACGAGAGAGGTTGGTAACAAGGATGCCCAGTCCTGCTTAATCAAAATTAAATTCAAACAAAACTCCTTGGGAAAGTTGATATGTTGGAGGGCACCCGTGAATTCGGCTAGCCATGGTTGTGTATGAATAGTGGACATGAGTAAAACTTTACAATTCTGTTTGGGAACCACCGATAATCAGTTTAGCATGGAAGATATTGAATATATTTATCGTAATGTTGACAGTAAAGAACACCACTCAAAATTATGTTTTCAATCCTGCTTTAAAAACTTGAGCTCTAGTACCTTTGCAAATCAATGCTTTACTCAGCGAAGGGCCTATCTATTTACTTTTGTGTTGAGTCATCACCCTCTTACTTACATCTTTCTCTCCTTCATTAATGCCCTTCAAGCTTTCTTGCCCGATCTCTCTCTATCCACTCGAACTTGTTGATTTGCTTGGGATTGAAGGAGGAGACCTAGACCTACACATCCACCAAAGGAAAATTGATTCCCCCTTGTGTGGATTTTCTTACTCTTGGGTGTTTGAGCACCCTAGAGGGAAGAGGTAACTTTGGAGCCATAATCCATCGCGGTGAAGCTCCAGGGTGGTGTTGCACTACAAGAAATATGTCAACTTGTGACCTTCTCACAGTGACCGCTTAATTGGTCATAAATCCACGAGCATTTCGCTAGGAAGGGCTCAAACCCTGAAATTGCCTTACACCAAATGGTCATAAAGCAGACAAAAGTGGTCAACGACCTTATTTCTACCTTATTGCGAGCAATATAAATGGTCATGAGGTTGTGAACGTGAATGCATTGGTACTTAAGGCCACCTCCTTTTTAAATGTATTGTGAAGGAAGTAACATTTTTATTTATCCAAATGTTATGAAATTTTTACAGCGCCTTCATATGCCCAAATTATCACCCTTCTCCAAATTGGAGCTCAGTCCAATCATCCATGTGAGCCCAACGCAATTTCTATTTTTTATCCAGATTGGCACATTGCAAAGAAAGTGCTACCTAGACCCCTCCTATTTCCCTTAGACTTTTCGGGCTCTCTTACATATTCAAATCATTTCTACATGCCAATATTCAGCTCCATTTGCCTAGTAAAGCTTCGTCAACAAATTTCCAAAGTTTCTATCCAAAAAGAATCTTTGTGAAGGAAGTACTCGCTAGGATTATCCAAATGATCTCAGATTTTTCCAAATGTTTCATATGCTCAAATAACAAAAATGCTAGACTATCGTACCACTTGTACATAAAGTTACGACCTTCTTTATCCAATGCTAAAACTGCTCCCTGATTTTCAGGGGTGGGCCCGCGTCCTCCCTAATCTCCAATTAGAAACTAGCTAATCATCCTGTAACATCCATCATCGCGTAATTGCTTGTGGATGTAGCAAAGCTCCTCAAATAATCACTCTCCGCAAAATTTTAGATCTATCAACAGTCCATGTGACCTCATCATCCAAACTTTTATTCTGGTCATATTTTCAGTTTGTGAAGCAACTATATTTTATATTGCTTAATTATTTATGAAACTTTACCAGGGAATGTTGATACCTATATAACTTATCTCCACCAAATTTTAGCTCATTTCATTTAGCCAACTTCTACAATAATTTTCCCAAGTCTCTGTCTAGAGAAGAGCATTGTGAAGGAAGTACCACTTTGGCACGTGCAAATGGTATCAAATTTGTACACTACCTACCTACGCCCAAATTACCATCCTTCACCAAATTCCAGCTCAATCCATTCATTCATTTGAGCCCAGCTTCAATATTCATATTATTGTCTAGTGTGGTACTTTGCAAAGCAAGTGCCACCTAGGTTCCTTCGTTTGAGCTGAAAATTTGCCAAGAGTGTCCTTAATTGATGACCATCCTCAACCAAAACTCAGGCTCATTGGCCATGTTCATTTCCCCCACCGCTAATCAAACACTTGGCTACTAATTCATGTCTGAGCTTAGTTCTGTCTCCTTGTAAGGTTCTTTTGCTGTATTTTTCTTCCTAATAACTACAGGGGGAGTGTCCGACACATCGGACATGCCTAGGCCACCTAGAACATGTGGCAATGCCAATGCCACGCGGTAACCATGTGGTTGGCATGCCAGTTTGCGCGCACTCGAGTTGGGCCCCTCGGACACCATCCAAACCTCGATGTCTTATGTACCTATAAATGATTTTTGGGAAAAATAAAGAGCAAACAATAATGTAAATGTAATTCAAATTTGACCCGCTTCCTGCTGAATCGAGAGAATTTATCTTTTTCATGAGAGGTGTCTCAAAGATTTTGACACCCAACCATTTTGTCAATTGTACATTAAATATGATCTAATATTTTCGAAAAATGGTGTGGTCCAATTTTGCAACAAATATATGGTAGGTCATTCACAAAAAAACTCTAATTTTGGGAATTCGAAAAAAGGAAAATGAATTTTCCATCCAAAGAAAATGAAAACTTCCTTAGACAACATTGTTGTCGTTTAAATATGCACCCTTGTGCATAGTATGAGATTATTTGGAGAAACTATGCCATGAATGTGGCCAAAAGATTGATCATCTCCCTTGAAAGCTATGAATCTTCACACATGATAGCTCATTGTTTAGAACACTTTTTAAAAATAATTGCCGTTTTACAAGCTTATAATTTTTCCTCGTAGCTTGGTCACATATAACGACACAATGCGAAGGTTTTACAATTTTTTGATTTTTTTTGAATTTTAAATGCCCATTTCAAAATGCGGTCAAAACGACGGGCATGCCTGTTCCTAGCTAGTGGTTGAATCTTGGAATTTTTTTTGGTGTTTATGTGATTAAATGGATACTTTTGTACCTAGAAATGATTTTTGCAAAAAATAGAACGCAATCTATGATGCAACTGTAGTTCAAATTTGACCCAGTTCCTACTGAATCGGGGGAATTAGTCTTTTTACGGGAGGTTGCTCAAAGATTTTGACACCCAACCATTTGATCAACTGTACATTAAATATGATCTAATATTTTAGAAAAATGATTCAGTCCAATTTTGCAGCAAATATATGGTAGGTCATTCACAAAAAACTCATTTTGGGCACTCGAAAAATGGAAAATGAATTTTTCGTCCAAAGAAAATAAAAACTTACTTCGACAACATTGTTTGTCATTCCAATATGCACCTTTGTGGATAATATGGGAACATTTGAAAAAACTATATCATGGATGTGGCCATAAGACTGGTCATTAGGCTTGGAAGCCATGAATCTTCACATATAATAGCTCATTTCTAAGAACACCTTTTTAAAATAATTGTCGTATTACAAGGTTATTATTTTTTATAATAACTTGGTCACATATAATGATACAATGTGAAGGTTTTATAATTTTTTGATTTTATTTTCTAAATTTTGCATGCCCATTTCAAAATGCGGTCAAAACGACGGGCATGCACGTTCCTAGCTAGTGGTTGAATCTTGGAATTTTTTGTTGTTTATGTGATTAAATGGATACTTTTGTACCTAGACATGATTTTTGCAAAAAATAAAAATCAATCTATGATGCAGTTGCAGTTCAGATTTGACCCGATTCTTTCTCAATAGGGGGAAATTTGTCTTTTTCACGAGAGGTGGCTCAAAGTTTTTGATACCGAACCATTTGCTAAAATGGACATTAAATATGATCTAATATTTTAGAAAAATGATTCTGTCCAATTTTGCAACAAATATATGGTAGGTTATTCACAAAAAAAAACTCATTTTAGGCACTCGAAAAATGGAAAATAAATTTTCTGTCCAAAGAAAATGAATACTTCCTTAGGCATCATTGCTTGTCATTCCAATATGCACCCTTGTGCACAATGTGAGATCATTTGAGAAAACTATGGTATGAATGTGGGCATAAGATGATCATTTTGGCTTGAAAGTCGTGAATCTTCACACATGATAGCTCATTTCTAAGAACACCTTTTTTAAATAGTTGCCATATTACAAGTTTATTATTTGTCATGGTAACTTGGTCACAGATAATGATACAGTGCGAAGTTTGTCCAATTTATTGTTTTATTTTTATTTTTTCATGCCCATTTGAAAACAAAGTCAAATCGGCGAGAATGACTGTTCCTAGCTAGTGGCTAAAACTTTGAATTTTTTTGGTGTTTCTCTGATTAAATAAAAACCTTCAAAAAATGATGTGTTACCATTTTGCAACAAAGATTTGGTAGGTCCTTCACAAAGAAACTCGTTGTGGGAACTCAAAAAATAGAAAATGGTTCTTTTGCGCAAAGAAAATGACCCCCCACAAATCAACATTGTTGGTCATCCCGAGATACACACATGTGCAAAATATTGGTTCATTTCAACAAACTATAAGAGGTTATTATGTTAAATGTTACCTTGAATAAGAGGGTAAAAACTATAGGAGGAACAAAAGACTAAATTTTACTAGCTTAACTCTCACTGGTAAAGCGGTTGTGGCATGGATCGATGACATGCAAGCATCTGTCCATCCATACATCCGTCGGTCCGTCCATCCTAGCCCTCTCCTCTCTCACACACACATCAAACACCACCCTATCTCTTGCGCGTGCGAACCCTAGCCTTGCAGCTGCCTCCCACCTCCCCGATCCAGGATTGCCACCCACCCACCTCTCTGATCCACATCCGCCACCACCTCCCTCTCCCTTCGCCTCCAATGTGCGCCCTTCCTCCGTCGTCCCCGCTTCCCATCCAACATCCTTTGGCCGCTGCATCCGCCCCTTCCTCTCATCTCCTCTCCTCATCCCATCACCACGAGCAAGACATGTGGGATCGAGATCCATCGCAGCCGGAATGAGCATGCCCTTCCATGGCGCACCCAGGTCCCCCCTACCGGTTGGCTTCGTCGTGCCCAAATCGGCCGTGGGACGACCAACCAAGTGAGGAGGGCAACTAGGATACGGGGGAGGGGACGGCCACCTTCAATCTCCCGGGATGCTGCCCTCCCTTCCTCTCTCTACTCCCACTACCATGTCTGGTCCACCTCCACGGGCACGGTAGACATGGAGATGCAGATCCAAAGGAGAGGACGACACCGGCTCCCCTAGCTAGGTTTTTCTGCCCCCGCCGCCACCTCCTCCATTTAATTCCACTGAGCGTGGCGCGGGATCCGTGTCTAATCTCTTTTGATTTGGCTTTCTCACAAGCGCTACTGCTACGGCAACAGAAGTCCTCCCCGACAACAGCGCCAGAAATCCTTCTGCTACTTGTCAAACAACAACGCCAGAAATTGACACGTTGACGGAGACTTGCTTGCGTTGGTTTTTCCCTTGAAGAGGAAAGGGTGATGTAGCACAGGAGCAGAAAGTATTTCCCTCAGTTTGAGAACCAAGGTATCAATCTAGTAGGAGAATGTCGTCAAGTCCAGAGTACGTGCGCAAACAAAAAAGAGCTTGCACCCAACACTATAAAAGGGTTGTCAATCCCTTCAAGATTGTTTGCAAAGTGAGATCTGAAGGCGGAAAGTGCAACGAAGTAAAAAGTGTAAGGCTGAAAATATGGTGTGGAGTAGACCCGGGGGCCATAGTGTTCCCTAGAGGCTTCTCTCAAAATAGCAAATATCATGGTGGGTGAAAAAATTACTGTCGAGCAATTGATAGAACCGCGCAAAGTCATGATAATATCTAAGGAAATGATCATACATATAGGCATCACGTCCGAGACAAGTAGACCGATACTTTATGCATCTACTACTATTACTCCACACATCGACCGCTATCTGGCATGCATCTAGTGTATTGAGTTCATGACGAACATAGTAACGCCTTAAGAAAGATGATATGATGAAGAGGGATAATCTCAAACCAATGATGAAAACCCCATCTTTTTACCCTTGATGGCAACAACATGATGCGTTCCTCGCTACCCCTTCTGTCACTGGGTGAGGTCTCCACACGGTATGAACCCAAAACCAAGCACTTCTCCCATTGCAAGAATCATAGATCTAGTTGGCCAAAAAAAACCCACAACTCGAAGAGAATTACAAGGATATGAAATCATGCATAAGAGAGATCAGAAGAAACTCAAATAAGATTCATAGATAATCTGATCATAAATCCACAATTCATCGGGTCTCGACAAACACACCCCAAAAGAACTTTGTATTGAAGATCCAAGAGAGAGAAGAAGCCATCTAGTTACTAGCTATGGACCCATAGGTCTATGGTGAACTACTCACGCATCATCGGAGAGGTCATGGTGTTGATGAAGAAGCCCTCCATGTCCGAATCCCCCTCCGGCAGGGCACTAGAACGTGCCCCAGATGGGATCTTGCGGAGACAAAAGTTTGCAGCGGCGGAAAAGTACTTTCAATGATCTCGTGATTTTTTTGGGATTTTTAGGGAATATATAGGTGCAAAACCTAGGGCAAAGGGGCCTCACGGAGCCCACAAGCCTGGTGGCTTGTGGGGTCCCTGGTGGCCCCCTGCCCTGATTCTCCGTCTCTCCGATCTTTTTCTGTTTCGGAAAATATCTTTTTGGCAGTTTCATTCCGTTTGGACTCCGTTCAAAATCCTCCTCTGAAAGGGGTAAAAAACATGGAAAAAACAGGAACTGGCACTTAGCACTGAGTTAATAAGTTAGTCCCAGAAAATAAATAAAAGGCATACAAAACATCCAAAGTTTGACAAGATAATAGCATGAAACCATCAAAAATTATAGATACGTTGGAGACGTATCAAGCATCCCCAAGCTTAACTCCTGCTCGTCCTCGAGTAGGGAAGTGATAAAGAATGAATTTTTGATGTGGAATGCTACCTAGCATAGTTGTCTTTTGCAACTTCTTTCATGCGACATGAATGTTCAGATCCGTAAGACTCGAAACAATAGTTTGCTATTGACATGAAAAGAATAATACTTCAAGCAAACTAGCAAGGTAATCATGAACTTTCAAAATAACAAGGCCAAGGAAAGTTATCCCTACAAAATCATATAGTCTGGCGATGGTCCATCATCCTCACACAACTAATGTAAATCATGCACAACCCCGATATTGGCCAAGTAATTGTTTTAGCACTCTTACTTTGTCAAAAAATTTATAACTATCATGCAATACATGAGTGCGAGCCATGGATATAGCACTATAGGTGGAATAGAGTGTGGTGGTGGTTGTGAGACAAAAAGGAGGAGATGGTCACATTGACTCGGCGTATCAAAAGGCTATGGAGATGCCCATTAATAGATATCAATGTGAATGAGTAGGGATTGCCATACAAAGGATGCACTAGAGCTATAAGTATGTGAAAGCTCAAAAGGAGAACTAGTGGGTGTGCATCCAACTTGCTTGTTCACGAAGACCTAGGGCAATTTTGAGGAAGCCCATCATTGGAATATACAAGCCAAGTTATATAATGAAGATTCCCACTAGCATATTGACAAAGCAAGAAGCTCTCAATCATGAAGAACATGGTGCTATTATGAAGCACAAGTGTGGAAAAAGATAGTAGCATTGTCCCTTCTCTCTTTTTCTCTTTTTTTATTTCGGCACTTGGGCCTCTTTTTTTCTCTTTTCTCTTTTTTTGGGCTCTTTGGATTTTTTTTCCTCACATGGGACAATGCTCTAATAATGATGATCATCACACTTTTATTTACTCACAGCTCAAAGCTTAGAAATGACTCTATGGGAAATGCCTCCGACAGTGTACCGGGATGTGCAACGATCTAGCATGGCATAGGACGTTGAAACATCTCGCTAGCTATCTTACGATCATGGAATGGCAATATGAGAGTGACGGCACAAGTCATGAGACGGAACGGTGGGAGTTGCATGGCAATATATCTCGGAATGGCTATGAAAATGCCATAGTAGGTAGGTATGGAGGCTGTTTTGAGGAAGGCATATGGTGGGTTTGTGTACCGGCAAAAGTTGCACGGCACTAGAGAGGCTAGCAATGGTGGAAGGTGAAAGTGCATCTATACCATGGACTCACATTAGTCATGAAGAACTCACATACTTGTTGCGAAAGTTTTTATTAGTAACCGAAACAAAGTGCTAAACGCATACTCCGAGGGGAAGGGTTGGTAGGTGTTAACCATCGCGCTATCCCGACCACAACACAAAGGATGGCAATCAATAGATCAATTATGCTCCAACTTCCTAACATAGATGTTCACCATACGTGCATGCTACGGGAATCACTAACTTCAACACAAGTATTTCTAGATTCACAACACCCTACTAACATAACTCTTAATATTACCGAATCCACGTCTCATAACTAATTGAGAGGAATCAAGACTTCTCTTTCTACTCAATGCACATGAAGATGGAGGTTTTTGTATCCTCTTTGGGTACCTATCACATTTGGGACTACTTTCATAGCATAATGCAACTACCAAGTCACGCACCACCGTGCTCTAAAAGATATAAGTGAAGCACATAGAGCAAAAGTATCTAGCTCAAAAGATATAAGTGAAGCACTATGAGCATTCTAGCAAAATCACGATGAGTGCATGTCTCTCTCTCTCAAAAAGGTGTGCAGCAAGGATGATTGTGCCATAACAAAAATAAAAGACTCCTACGATACAAGACGCTCCAAGCTAAACGCATATCATGCGGTGAATAAAAATATAGCTCCAAGTAATGCTACCAATGGATTGAAGACGAAAGAGGGGATGCCTTCCCGGGGCATCCCCAAGCTTAGGATTTTTGGTGTCCTTGAATTTGGCTTGGTATGCCTTGGGCATCCCCAAGCTTGAGCTCTTTCCACTTCTTATCTCTTTGTCCATGAGAACATCACCCAAAACTTGAAAACTTCACAACACAAAACTTAAACACAAACTCGTGATAACATTAGCACAAGAAAACAAACTACCACCTCTTTTGGTACTGTAGCAAACTTGAATTCTATCTATATTGGTGTTGGAATACTGTATTATCACTTTTCCATGGCTAGTACCCCCCGATACTAACCATAGTTTCATCAAAACAAGCAACCAACTCAACAAAAACATAATCTGCCAAAAACAGACCAGTCTGTAGCAATATGTGTACTTCGTATACTTCTGTTACCTAAAAAAATCTGAAAACTTACGACTGACTCGAAAAAAGGCATATAAACCAGCAGCAAAAAGAATCAACTCAAAATCTCTTTCTGAATAAAAATGAAAAATCATATCGTGAGTGAAACGTTTCTGTCTTTTTCCAGCAGGATCAAACAACCATTACCAAGACTAATCATAAAGGTTTTGCTTGGCACAAACACAAAAAGAAACACAAAAAACACAATCACAACAGAATTATGATGGTTTGGGAGCAACAAAAATAGAAAGAAAAAGATAAATTCATTGGGTTGCCTCCCAACAAGCGCTATTGTTTAACGCCCTTAGCTAGGCATAAAAGCGATAGAATCACGGATCGTCGTCTTTGGTGCTCAAACCATAAGTGGCCCACATCATTGATTCATAAGGCAATCTTATTTTCTTTCTAGGAAAGTTTTCCATGCCCTTCCTTAAAGGGAATTGAAATCTAATATTCCCTTCCTTCATATCGATGATAGCACCGATAGTCCTTAGGAAAGGTCTACCAAGAATAATAGGGCATGTAGGATTGCAATCAATGTCAAGCACAATGAAATCCACGGGTACATAGTTCCTATTTGCAATAATAAGAACATCATTGATCCTTCCCATGGGTTTCTTGACAGTAGAATCAGCAAGATGCAAATTAAGAGAACACTCTTCAATCTCATTAAAACCCAGAACATCACATAAAGACTTTGGAATCGCGGAAACAATAGCACCCAAATCAAACGAAGCGTTGCATTCATAGTTTTTGATTTTGATTTTGATGGTAGGTTCCCACTCATCATGAAGCTTTCTAGGGATAGAGACTTCCAATTTAAGTTTGTCTTCAAGAGATTTTATCGTAGCTTCGGCGATATGATCGGTAAAGGCCTTGTTTTGGCTATAAGCGTGTGGAGAGTTTAACATGGATTGCATCAAGGAAATGCATTCAATCAAGGAGAAACTTTCGTAATTGAATTCCTTGAAATCCATAGTAGTAATTTCATTACTACTCAAAGTTTTAACATCTTCTACTCCACTTTTAATGCTTTTAGCATCAAGATAGATGGACTCTGAATCATTGGGGTACTTTTCAACCAAAGTGGATTCATATCCAGCCCCATAATTATTAGGTTTGACACAAGAAAACAAAGATTCAATGGGAGTCACACCAAGCACTTTAAGATCTTCGTGATTCTTATCACGAGAACACGCCTTTTTAAGCCATTCATGTCTATCACGAATTTGGGCGGTTCTTTCTTTGCTCTCAATCATGGAAACATGCATAGCTTTCAAAGTTTCATCCATATTGATCTTGGGAGGAGCACATCTAACTTTAAAAGCATCAACATCACTAGACATTCTATCAACGCTCTTAGCCAAATCGTCAATTTTGAGTAGTTTTTCCTCTATGGACGCATTGAATTTTTTTTGCGAGTTGATAAACTCTTTGATATTACTCTCTAGATCATAGGGTAACCTATTGTAATTTCCATGAGTGTTGTTGTAGGAGTTGCCAAAGTTATTCGAGGAGTTACTAGGAAAAGGCCTAGGAACATAGTTTCCTCTAAAAGCATTATTGTTGCCAAAATTATTCCTACCAACAAAATTAACGTCCAAGCTAGCGTTGCTACTCTTAATCAAAGAAGACAAGGGCATATCATTAGGATCTAAAGGAGAACTTCTACTAGCAACCAAATTCATTAACCCATTCATCTTAGCACTCAACTAGTTAATTTCTTCTATAGCGTGTACCTTCTTACTAGTAGGTGACCTTTCAGTGTGCCACTGAGAGTAGTTCGCCATGATATTGTCTAGGAGCTTTGTGGCCTCCCCTAATGTGATTTCCATGAATGTTCCACCTGAGGCGGAGTCCAAGATATTTCTAGAAGCGAAATTCAAGCCAGCGTAAAAGATTTGAATAATCATCCAAAGACTCAAGCCATGAGCGGGATAATTTCTAATCATCAATTTCATTCTCTCCCAAGATTGTGCAACATGTTCATGATCAAGTTTCTTGAAATTCATAATATCATTACGGAGAGAGATGATCTTAGCCGGCGGAAAATAGTTGGAAATATAAGAATCTTTGCACTTATCCCAAGAATCGATACTATTTTTGGGCAAAGAAGAAAACCAATTTTTTGCGCGATCTCGCAACGAGAAAGGAAAAAAGCTTCAATTTAATCACATCATTAACCACATCTTTCTTCTTTTCCATATCGCAAAGCTCAATGAAGGTATTGAGATGGGATGCAACATATTCACTAGGAAGGCGAGAGAATTGCTCTTTCCTAACAAGATTCAGCAAAGCGGCATTGATTTCGTATGACTCCGCACTAGTGGCGGGAGCAATCGGATTACTAATAAAATCATTATTATTAGTATTCGAGAAGTCACAAAGTTTGGTGTTTTCATTCATGGTGACTTCGGCAAGCAAGCAAGCACACAAGCGAACAAAGAGCAAGCGAGAAAAAGGGCGAACGAAAAGGCAAAGGAAAAAGGCAAATTGGTGAAGTGGGGGAGAGGAAAACGAGAGGCAACTAGCAAACAAAGTAAATGTAAGAGATGAGTCTGCGACACTTACTTGGATGAGTTATTGACTTGATCCTCCCCGGCAACGGCACTAGAAATTCTTCTGCTACGACATAAAATGTCCTTCCCCGGCAACGGCGCCAGAAATT
Source organism: Hordeum vulgare subsp. vulgare (assembly GCF_904849725.1). NCBI lineage: Eukaryota > Viridiplantae > Streptophyta > Magnoliopsida > Poales > Poaceae > Hordeum > Hordeum vulgare. The sequence continues at coordinate 399,254,354 of NC_058519.1, forward strand.
CTTCTGCTACGGCAACAAAAGTCCTTCCCCGGCAACGGCGCTAGAAATCCTTCTACTACTTCTCAAACAACAGCGCCAGAAATTGACACATTGACGGAGACTTGCTTGCATTGGTTTTTTCCCTTGAAGAGGAAAGGGTGATGCAGCATAGGAGCAGTAAATATTTCCCTCAGTTTGAGAATCAAGGTATCAATCCAGTAGGAGAATCTCATCAAGTCCAGAGTACCTGCACAAACACAAAAGAGCTTGCACCCAACGCTATAAAGGGGTTGTCAATCCCTTCAAGATTGTTTGCAAAGTGAGATCTGAAGGCGGAAAGTGCAACGAAGTAAAAAGTGTAAGGCTGAAAATATGGTGTGGAGTAGACCCGGGGGCCATAGTGTTCACTAGAGGCTTCTCTCAAAATAGCAAATATCACGGTGGGTGAACAAATTACTATCGAGCAATTGATAGAACCGCGCGAAGTCATGACGGTATCTAAGGCAATGATCATACATATAGGCATCATGTCCGAGACAAGTAGACCGATACTTTCTGCATCAACTACTATTACTCCACACATCGACCGGTATCCAGCATGCATCTAGTGTATTGAGTTCATGACGAACAGAGTAACGCCTTAAGCAAGATGACATGATGTAGAGGGATAATCTCAAACCAATGATGAAAACCCCATCTTTTTACCCTTGATGGCAACAACACGATGCGTGCCTCGCTACCGCTTCTGTCACTGGGTGAGGGCACCGCACGGTATGAACCCAAAACCAAGCACTTCTCCCTTTGCAAGAATCATAGATCTAGTTGGCCAAACAAAACCCACAGCTCGAAGAGAATTACAAGGATATGAAATCATGCATAAGAGCGATCAGAAGAAACTCAAATAAGATTCATAGATAATCTGATCACAAATCCACAATTCATTGGATCTCGACAAACACACCACAAAAGAAGATTACATCGGATAGATCTGCATGAAGATCATGGAGAACTTTGTATTGAAGATCCAAGAGAGAGAAGAACCATCTAGTTACTAGCTATGGACCCATAGGTCTATGGTGAACTACTCACGCATCATCGAGAGGTCATGTTGTTGATGAAGAAGACCTCCGTGTCCGAATCCCCCCTCCGGCAGGGCACCAGAACGTGCCCCATATGGGATCTTGCAGAGACAGAAGCTTGCGGCGGGGGAAAAGTACTTTCGATGATATCCTGATTTTTTTTTTGTATTTTTAGGGAATATATAGGCGCAAAACCTAGGGAAAAGGGGCCTCGAGGAGCCGACAAGCCTGGTGGTCACAGGGCTCCCACCCTGGCCGTGCCGTGAGGGCTTGTGGGGTCCCTGGTGGCCCCTGCCCTGATTCGCCAGCTCTCCGATCTTTTTCTGTTCCGGAAAAAATCTTTTTGGCAGTTTCATTCCATTTGGACTCCGTTCAAAATCCTCCTCTGAAAGGGGTCAAAAACATGGAAAAAACAGGAAATGGCACTTGGCACTGAGTTAATAAGTTAGTCCTAGAAAATAAATAAAAGGCATACAAAACATCCAAAGTTTGACAAGATAATAGCATGAAACCATAAAAAATTATAGATACGTTTGGCACGTATCAGCTACCGAACGAGAACACCGTCGATTTTCCTAGCTTCAAGCTCATCATCGTCGGCGATGTCGGAGCTAGTGAGTCTCGTCCTGCGCTTGCTTCCCTCGTTTGTTGTTGCTATTACGGAAGATGAGTTCGTGATCTGTCTGATGTGCGTGCTTGTCTCCATGGTTTCGGGGAGATCTGAGTCGTGTTATGGGTTTGCATGGCCTACAGATGGAATCTGATCCCGTGTTAGGTTTTGGAGATTCCGGGGGTGATGGTAATCTGTGCCATGAAAGGTTTCTTGATTCGTTTGCTAGAGGGGTTCATTTTTAAATTGATGCTTTCCGTTTTGGAAATGCATTGAAAACAGAGTCATTAGTTGCCGAGGTGATTTAGATAGATCATGGATGTATCTATGCTTTGACATCATACATGATACCAATAGGAAAAAGTTTGTGACAGAACAATATTGTGTTTGTTAGATCGAACTTTTTTCTTATATGGTTGCCCCAATAGTTATAGCAACAGAATTAGTTATGCATTAAAAGGATTATTTGAACATGGGAGTGTATGGTGTTTTATGTGTTTAGGTGGAATGGAAGTAATATCTGTAGAGGAGGGAGGAGAGGCACCGTCACCGCACCACGCGGTTCTAGGTGAATCTCATCGGATGATTTTGTCATGAGTCCCCAGCCTGTTCATATTCAGACTAACATTTTGCAGAAAGTTTGCTTTGGCTGAAGATGTTCTTGGTCCTATAACATACCCACACTTCTAAAATTGTAGCTTATCTTTTCTCTCATTTATAAAATGGAAGTATATAACTAGCTCCTTTGCAATGTTGTTTCATTTAGTAACAAGTATACAATGTCCCATCTCAGCAATTGTTTGATTTAGTAACAACAAATTAGAGAGGACAAGAAACGTGCACATTTGCTAGTTATCTGCAATTTTTATTTATGGTGATCATGCCATGATGACTAATTTTAGTTTATGAACTAATGTGGACATGAAGCCTAATCCTATATAAGTACTGATGGCAGCGTTCAGTTCAACATAGAGATGTTCTGGTGCTTCCTTTTTTTGCATATGTTCATGCCTTTTCTGTAAAACTGTTGATGGTTGTTAATTGCAAAATTGCAACTTATCTTAGTACTAAAATTGAATGAAATACGAATGCTTACCTCAATATAATATGTTGCGATTGTTGTTCTTTTTGTTTTTGTAGAGACTCAATAATGGACGATGAGGAACCTACCAATGGATCTTTCTCAAGGGCCCTTGTTGTGGTTGTACTTTGTAGCTAGTTATATTGTAATATGTAGTAAAGACTATCAAAAGTTAATTTTGGTTATCATTTCAAGAATTTATTTGTGTAAAATTTGAATTTTTTATCTTTTGTTTACTGTGAAAATGTGAGAAATAGAAAGCTGCCAAGTTGGACCAACTTAATGAAAAAGGCCAAGACACAAAATGTAAATGGAATATAAAAAGGTGAGGCCAAAACAAGAACTGGATAATAAAACGGTTGAGGAAACAAATGGATTGTAAAAAAGGGAACTTGATTGTAAAAGGCCAAGTCCTACAAAATAAAACACGGAATTATTGGGCGAGGCCCATGCAACTAACAAAAGTTATCAGGAAAAAATACAATAAATAGGCTGAATTACTCGGCTCGGCCCATATAGACACCGAATTGGACTGGGCTGATTCTAATCGACGACCTTTTCATTTGGTCGCAATTTTTCCACATCAGCTTGCCATGTCAGATCCGACGTGGTGTGGTCGTTATAGTTCATTAGAGACGTCAGCTTTTGCCAGCTGTTTTTGGTCACAAAAAGGTCGTAAATGAAAAATAACGACCATTCAGTGACAATATTGATGGTCGCAAGTTAGCATATTTCTTGTAGTGTTGGGAGCCTCCAAATAAGTTGTGGCCATCGGCCCAACATTATTTGTAAAGGTCCGGTTGCCACCTTCAAGGGTACCACTAGTGGAATCATGGCATATTGCATTGTGCGAGGGCGTGACGAGAATATGGTGGCCTTAGTGGCTTATGGGGGAGCATTGTGCCTCCACACCACTCCAATGAAGACATACTTCCCCTCAAAGAGAAGGAACTTCGATAAAACATCCTCATCTGCTTTGACTCCACTTGTCGTTACTTCTCACCTATACTTTGTGCAAGTTATTATCGTGTTATATTGTTTGCTTGCTTGCTACTTGGTGTAGTTAGCATGATATATAGGTTGTTTTCCTAGTTGCATATCTAGACAACCCCTTTCTTCCTAACCCTAAGTTGTTAAAAAGAGTTAAAAATTAGTGGTTTCTTATTCAATCCCTCCAATTAACCATATCGATCCTTTCAATAGTCGATCCGGCGGTGGTGGAATCACGCCATACAATTGCTCATATGAGCTGTTGCGGTCGTTGATATGTCTCCAGTGTATCTACTTTTCCAAACACTTTGGCTCTAGTTTTGTCCTGTAGTTTGCATGATTTGAATGAAACTAACCCGGAGTGGCGTTGTTTTTAGTAGAATTACCTTGGTGTAATTTTTGTGCAGAAATAAAAGTTCGCGGAATTGGACGAAACTTTTTGTGAATTATTTCTAGTATTTATAAGTAATTATGGAGCAATGACCTTCTCCAGAAACGCTGGCACGGGGCCACAAGCCAACAGGGCGCCCCCAGGCCGTGCCCTGATGGCTTGTGGGGCCGACGTGGCTCCTCCAACTCTAATTCCTCTCCTATAAAATCACATCTTTGGAGAAAAAATCAAAGAGAAGTTTTAATTGCGTTTCACAAGATGGAGCCACCACCACCTTGTGTTCTTCTTCCGGAGGGCCGATCTGGAGTCCACTTGGGCCTCAGGAGAGGGGATTCGCCGTTGTCCTCATCACCATCCCTTGATCATCAACACCGCCATGATGCTCACCATCGAGAGTGAGTAATTCCTTTGTAGGCTTGTTGGACGGTGGTGGTATTGGATGAGACAGATCATGTTATCGAGTTAAGTTTGATAGGGCTTGATCCCTAGTATCCCCTATGCTCGGAGATTGATGTTACTATGACTTTGCTATTCTTAATGCTTGTCACTAGGGCCCGATTACCATGATTTCAGATCTAAACCAATTATATTTTCACAAATATAAGAGTTATTTGTACCCTATCTTGCAAGTTGTAGTTACCAATTACGTGTGTTGATCTGCATACCCCAAGGTGACAATAATTGGGATTCTTTTCGGCGATTGTCGTAGTTTGAGGAGTTCATATATTCACCATGTGTTAATGCTTTGTTTCAATTCTCTATTAAAAGGAGGCCTTAATATCCATTAGTTTCCAATAGGACCCCACTGCCACGGGAGTGTAGAACAAAATATGTCATGCAAGTTCTTATCGCAAGCACGTATGACTATATACGAAATACATGCCTATATTATATTGATGAATAGGAGCTAATTCTGTGTCGCCCTAGTGTGTATCTATTACATGATCAATGTCATTTAAATCATTATCCATCACTGATCCACGTGCCTACACTTTACATATACTAAATCTTGCTAAGTTACTACTGTTGCTGCTAGAGTCACACCTGCTACTCAATTGTTATAATACTATTGTTACCAAAATTATTGTTATCATTGTTAGTGTTACTACTATCATTTGTTGTGCTACTAAATCCTTGTTGCAGAGAGATATCCCAGGTGCGGTTGAATTGACAACTCAACTCTTATAGCCAATAAATTTTCTTTGGCTCCCCTTGTGTCAATAAATTAGGGTGAAATATTACCCGTGAAGACTGTCATGATCCCGTATACTTTGGGTCATCAGTTGTATGGAACTTTATCTTTTGCTATGGATGCGCTGCAATTTTTTCTGCTTTGGCCTCCTTTCTTGATTCTTTTGTGGTAGTTGATTATCACTTTAAATATGTGATTTCACTACCATTTCTGGGGATATTCTCTATATTATAATAAATGATCCAAAAAGAGTTACCTAAGGGAAATAAACAAAAGAGGTGCGCGAACGCGATAAAACTCCACAAAGCCTACTAGGTAGGCACAAAATAATTATAAAAAATATCACATAATTTGGCTCATCAACTCCCTCAAACTTCATGATTTACTCATACCCGAGTAAATACCGCAACTTGTAAGAAGGAGGTCCTCTTTGGTATGGGAAGCGGATGGTGGAAAATGAAAGAGTCCATCACGTATTCTAAGAGCTTGCATTATATGATTAGTTTTCGTGTATATTATTATATCCCTGTTGTAATCAGATGAACATGAAGGCTTACACACCTTACTATCTATCGTTAAGGAGACATTCTTCAAACTTTAAGTTACAATTACTTTGTTCTTTCAACCGAACAAGTTTCCTTGATCTCTTACTTAAGGAATATATTTTACTGTTTGTCGCTTTTTCTTTGAACAATCAAGCCTATCCCATGTCACAAATAATTTTCTTTTCCTCGCTTTTGAAGTGTGACATGAAAATATATGCTTAATAGTTTGTAATACCAAAGGGGTTCTTGCAAAGTTATTTTAATATGTATTTATACCATCAAGTAAACTTGCTCTCTTTCACACTTGGATCATTAGTTGATGCTCTTTTTTTTGACCGGCTACTGTAGGGAAAACACCCCACAACCTTTTTTTCTTTTATTCCCATATCCAAGAGTTATATGTACAAGTAGAGGTTAGGATATACAAGGGGATTGGGGGGCTATGAATACAAACCTCAAGGAGGCAGAAAGGAAATCCATTTAAGGAGATCATCCCTGAAACTAGCCTTAATCCTAAGAGCTAACAGGGAAATGTCATGAATAAAGTTGGATCTCCATTTTCTGAATCTCGGTTGCTCATGGTTGAAAACCTTGGCATTTCTGACAGTCCAGACGTTCCAACAGGCAGTGAACACTACCTCAGCAAAAAAAGGGTACTGGAAATCTCTCTTGCAGCCAAAGAAGAGCTCTACATGGATTGACCCTGCCATGTGATCTGTAGGTAAGTCCATACCCTGGTGCTGAAAAGACAGTTGAAGAAGAGGTGATCATTGTCCTCTTTAACTCTGGCATGCCATAAAACACAGAGGTTGGATTCTGAAACATTCTAGTGGCGTCGTTCAAGCATGTCCTGGGTGTTGAGCCTATCCATGATTAGCATCCAGGCAAACATCTTGATCTTCATTGTACAACAGCTCTTCCAGATCCAGTTCAGTAAAGGGTTTGGAGTAATAGTGTTGTGGATATGAGTATAGTATCTCCTGGCCGTGTAGGCCTTAGCATCCTTACCCCATACCCATATATCAGAAGCCTGGGGATTCAGCAGCAGGTCTTGAAGCAGAGAGTTGACAGAAAGTAGCTCCTCGTAGGCCTGAGCAGAGAGTGGTAGATGGAACATATTGAGCATACTTTCATCATGAAAGGCTTTAAAAACCTCCTCGGCTGTGCAGAAAGGGTAAGTAACAAAGGAGAAGAGCCTTTGGAATCTAGTAGCAAAAGGCCTAGTAGAGTTTCCAACCAACCAGGAGTCAGACCAAAACAGGAAGGTGTCCCCCTTGTTAGGCTGAACATATGTAACTGATCTGAACTTGTCAAGCCTTTTGCAGATATCTTTCCACCAAAATGAGCCACAATGAGCAGTTCCCTGAGGGACTGTGTTATGGTAGTAAGTGTTCCAAATTAAATGAACCCATGAGATATCAGCCTTATTCAGAATTTTGTCTACATTCTTGAGCAGCAGGGTTTCATACTAGATTGCTAGATGCATAATGCCTAAACCCCCTTTATGTTTGGGTCTACACACCAGATTCCAGGCAGTAAGGGAGGGTGCATGATCTTGACTATTTTTCCTCCAGAGGCATTGTCTTTGAATTCTTTCAAGCTGTTTTAGTATGCCTGGTGAGATATCCAAACTGCATAGAAGAAGATTGGAACAGAGGACAGTGCTGAGTTTAAATACTGCAACCTTCCCCCCTAAGCCAGGAAGGATGAACTAGCACTTAGTCTTCTCTCCATGTTGTCAACCAGGGGCATGAGATCAATATTTCTTGGTTTAGTTGTCCCAACTAGAAGCCCAAGGTATGTGAAGGGTAATGATCCTACCTTACAGCCAATGGAGTCAGCAAGGGCTTGAAGGTGCTCTTGAGAAATGTTGACTGGCAGAAGGGCAGACTTATGATAATTCACTTGGAGCCTAGTGGATTGGGAGAAGAGCAAGAGCATTTTCTTAAACTGAAGCAGTTGAGTTTCTTCAGCTGGGAGGATGATAAGGGTATCATCAGCATATTGGACTATAGCGAAATCCTTATCATGGCAAGGGATGGGCAGCTGAATCAGCCCATCCACCAGCAGCTTGTTAAAAAGCAGAGGGGACATGGGATCTCCCTGCCTGACCCCTTTCTTGCACATGAATTTCCTTCCAGGTACTCCATTGACCAGGACAGAGGAAGAGCCAGAAGTGAGGAGCTGTTGCACCCAAAGTATCCATTTATCATTGAATCCTTTGTGTTTAAGAATCTGAAAGATAAACTCATGCTCCATAGAATCAAAAGCCTTTTCAAAGTCCAGCTTGAGAATAACTATAGGCTTTTTGGATTGATGACATTGATGCAGTTATTCAAGAGTCCAGCCAACACAATCTTGTATGGTTCTGGACTTGATAAAGCCATACTGATTCTTGTGAATACACTTCATGATCTGCAACTGCAATACCATCTTAGACAAAAACTTGTGGCCCATCCAAGTGAGGGAGATAGGTCTGTAGCCTCCCACTTGCTCAGGTGATCTCTTTTTGGGAATTAGAGTAATATAAGAAGAATTCTTGTTCTCCAGCTTAGCTGTACCAGCATGGAAGTCAACAGCAAGTTGATAAAACTCAGGACAAATAATAGACCAGCATTTTTTAAAGAAGAGGCCATTAAAGCCATCAGGTCCAGGAGCTTTGTCAATTGGCATTTCCTGAACATTCTTATCCATTTTAGACTTAGAAAAAGGTTGTGTGAGGACATCAAGACCATCCACCTTCTGGATCAGAGACTGTAGATCAAAGGCCATGTTAATTCCAAGGGAAGTTCCCATTCTGTCCTTGAAGGATGCCCAGAAACACCTAGCAATTTGGTCATGATCAGATATAATGGATCCATCATTTAACTTAAGAGAAGCAATGGAGTTCCTCCTATATCTATCAGTTGCCATAGCATGGAAGAATTTGGTATTTTCCTCACCTACTTTGATAAATCTGATAGTGGCTCTCTTTTTCCAGTACAGGAACTGAAGGTGCAGGAGGTGCTCCAGGTGCAACTTTACAATGCTCCTGAAGTTGGCTTCAGGTCTGAATAGAGGCCTTAATTCCTCAAGTTCATCCAAGCATAACACAGCTTTGTTGCATCGAGAGATGAAAATTTTCAGTTGGGATAAATTTGTCTGCCATCTCTTTAGAGCTCGCTTGAGATGTTTCAACTTATCCATAATGATGGTAGTAATGTGAGCCTTCTTAGAAGGAATAAGCCAAGACTTTTGGACACAGTCCATGAAGCCCTCCATTTCAACCCAGTAATTCTCAAATCGAAAGAGGTTGCACTTGGGGATGGAGGTGTTGACAGTAACCACACATGGAACATGATCAGAAGCTATTTTTGCAAGGGGAGCACTTGTGTAAGAGGGTATGAAGAGATCCAATTGGCAGATGTGAAGAACCAGTCAAGTTGCTCAAGAAGGGGGGAATCTTGCATACTGGACCAAGTGAATGATCTGCCCTTAATGGGTAGTTCTAGTAAACCAAGATGACCAATGATCTCATTAAAGATGAACATATCGTTTACATCAGCCCCAGGGAGGTTTCTGTTATCAGGTGATCGAATGAAATTAATGTCCCCAAGTAGAAGCCACTTAGCATCAGGAGGTATATGAAGATTATACAGCCAGCTCACAAAAAGATCTCTAGCTTCACCCTGACAAGGACCATAGACATTCACCAAAGTCCAGGATTCTCCAGTATGATTTGATGTGAATGAGATGATCAATCCAAAAGGTGTGCACTCCACTAAAGCACCAGTAAGAATGGATGAGTTCCAGAGTGTTATAAGACCCCCGGATGCTCCCCGGGAAGGGGAGTAAGCAAATTGATCGAAACGTTTAGGACAGAAATACCTGACTGTTCGGAAATCAATGGACTGCATTTTAGTTTCTTGCAAGCACACTACAGCAGCCAAGCTCTCATCAATCTTATTACGAATCGTGTGTTGCCTATGATAAGAATTTAGGCCACGAACATTCCAACAAAGAACACGCCGACTTCTCGTATAACGACTATCCATAGAAAGATGTATATAAAGCAAAAGCAGGGATATGTAATAGCCCTTGCAACCGAGGTTCAAATAGCCATAAGACAGAGAAAACAGTAGTCTCATGAAACATGGAGCCGGTACAACAAGTATTTAACATAAATTGACTAAACATCGGCAGATGATGGGTTGGAGTCAGCTGGATCTTCCATAAGATGATCCACGGTCAGCTTCTCAGGAGCGATGCCAATCTGCTGACCGACAGCCTGAATCACCGGGATAGGAGTGGCAGGAGGAATCTCTTCGTCCCGAGCAGCGGACTCATGCGCCGGAGATGGCATGGGCTTTGCCTTGGGCTTCCGCTTCTTTGGGACGTGCGTTGGTAGCTCCTGCAACACAGGCTTGAAACCATCCCTCTTGATGGAGCCTCGTGTGCATCGGCGAACAAAGGAGTCGACAACAGGCGTGGCCTTCTTACGGGCCCCTCTCTTTGTCGCAGCAGGTGATTGGAAGGTTTTCGCAGCAGATGAAGAGGGGCTGACAGGGATTACCTCTGACTAGGAAATCGGGCTACATTCTGGCGCCGCTGGCGCCAGCTCTGGGTCAGAGCTATCAAAGGCCACCGCCGAAGACCGCTTGGGAATCAGAATGGGCGTCGCCATTGGCATCTGTAGCTGGCGAGGGACGTGTATGGTACTGGCTGTCCCCATGAGTGCTTTAAATGATCGGGACCAGGAAAGCACTGGCGGTAGAGGAGGCCCATAGATGACCCTGACTGCCTCAACAAAGAGGTTTTCAGACTGAACCTATGGGGGCTTGTATGGGACGATCGCTAGTGGATTGTTGTCAGGCGCCTCGTCCTCCACCGGCCCGTCTTCCTCCGGCTCAGCAGCGTCAGCTTGGACATCAGCCACCACCTCAGCATCAGGGGCAGCAGGGCCAGCGGCCACCATCGCAACCACATTGGGAGCAGGGGGGCAGGGTCAGCAGCGACCTCTTTGATGTCACCCTGAGGCTGGTGGTCCAAGTCTACCAGTTCATGAACCGAACCCGAAGAAGAGGGACTGGGCTGATCAATAACCATGGACTCCTGGTCTTGTGCAGGAGCAGCAGGTTGAGCTTCTGGGGCCGCCTCTGGCGCCCATCCTCCTCCATCATCAGCAGCAACCGGTTGCCCCTAGCCCCCTCCATCAGCAGCATCAGGTACTACTGGCTCAGGTTCAGGGGGTGGCACTGCGTTCCATCCCAGAGCAGGGTACGGGGGCAGTGCAAACAAGAAGTTGTCGTTGACAAGCTGGCCGGGAAGCGGATGGGGGTTGCCATTGAGGCGCATTGGATCTTCATCATGGGGCATCAGCTCAGCAGGTGCCGCCCCCAGGATGGTAACAGGTGCAGACCAAGACACTAACCGCACCACCCCAAGCAGCATACTCTGAAAAGTTGATACTACGAGGTACTAGACGATCATCTGGAAAAGATGCAAAAACGATGGAGCGAACCAAGTAGGGATCATTGTTGACCCAATGATAGAACTCGCCGAAAGTATTGACTGCAGCCCGGAGGTCGTTGGTGTTGCGGAAATCCAGAGGGCCCCCCAGGAGCATCAGACACACCTACCAAAAACCCTCTTGGCCTCTGAAGCCAACTCCTTCATTGTGGCGCATGAAGCGAACCACAGTATTGTGTGCCAATGCCTGCGGAACCATCTGGACAGCAGCAAAGCTTTCGGCCGCATCTCAGAGTTCGAACAGTCCGACGCCCTCAATCCATGGTTGTGCTGATCGAACATGAAGGCCCCTATTATGAAGAAGAGCGACCACTTCCTGCCGTAGCTGGACTAGGATATCTTCCGGAGGTGCAGGGATCACCTCTGCGATGACGAACTGCTCATGACGCCTAGTGATTGGGATGGCAGGCGTGGTGTATCTCTGAGGTAGCTGGTCGGGACCGCCATTGATGATGTTGTGGCCCGGCGGGAGGAAGCGCTCCGGATCAAGCTCAAAGTTTGCCATCGTGGGAGGAGGCGGTGGCGATGGAGGTGGTGTCTCGGAGGGAGTTCGAGGATGTGACGGCGACGAGACACGGAGGAACTGTTCTGCAAGCGGTGCGGTTTCTCTAAGAGTATCGGCAGTTCCCGAGATATCAACGACAGGGGAGGTGGTGGGTCTCTTGGCTTTCCAAGTAATACAATTATCACGTATAAAGGAAGCACAACTAGATCGTGTGTGGCCCACGTCTCTGTCAGCGCATCCAGGCGAAGCCGTGCAGTTGGGAGCTAGATGTCCTCGAGAGTTGCAAATAGAGCAAGAGAAAATCTCTTTAACCATGCCATTAATAAGCTCATCAAAGGCCAGGTGGGCCTCTTGTGAGGAGGTAATATTAATCTTAGGACTGGACTCGGGCCTAGGTGAAGAAGTAACCTCGGAAGGATCACTAATGAGCGTAGAAGTTGGCCCAGTATCCAAACTCTCCACCGAAATTTGTTTCTCAGAATTCGAAACCCCACGAATCTCGGCAGGATCAGCTGGAGCTCCGTCAGGCAAGGGAGAATTTCCGTTACACTTGGTAATTTCAAAATCAGGCCCGGGAGATCCAGGAGATGACTCCTGTCGAGAAACAGTACCGAACGTAATATGCGGCGCCGCTGCTGTCCACCGGAGTTCAGCCGGCGGTGGCGCAGAAATGATGACACGTTCATGAGAAGGCACTGCATAACTGGCCTGTTCAAGCGTGAGAAGCTCCTCATGAGAAACCGGACATCTATAACCCTTGCAAACTCATATTGCTGGAGGGATGAGAATGATAGCTTCTTGCGAACAGATGATCCAGATTTGAGAGAGGATTTGAGAGGTCTGGAATGCATTGCCATCAGACCTAGTGCGGCTCTCCTCTTGGATGGACTCACAATAATCCATTCAGCATCGCATTGTTTCTTCCATATAGAAAATTCCCGACGCCAATTAGGACCACCATTACCCCATAGATGGAAGAAGCACTTAAAATTTGAATAGTTATATGAACGATAATGCAGAATATGAAAGCCAACTTGCATGCATGACACTTTGAAAGAGAAGACCGAGTCCGTAATCTGAGAGATACGAAACTCAATGGCAGAGCCCCAAATCACAGATTCCAACGCTGCGGCGACATAAGCCTCAGAGAGACCGAAAACATGGCGACCAAAAGAAACCACCATGATGAATGGGCGGCGGTGCTTCATAGGATGAACGGAACGCCAAAATGACGATAAACCTCATCGGCAAAGGCCAAACCAGGAGAAAAGTCCAGATCCAACGTGGCACCACCCATGCAAGCCATACACGACCATGTGAGGGGGGGTCGGGAGGGTTCACCTGAGCAGATGAACGGAGAGGAGGGAGCAAACGCCAGCTAGAACTCCAGATCGCCATGGGGTCGCCGAGGTGGGGGGGTGGGAGGTGGGAGTCGCCATCTTATTTTTTAGTTGATGCTCTTCACCAGTCAATCATCAATGAAAGTAAAATGCATGTGATATATCACGTCAAGTTGTTGACCTCTACTTTTAAGTTGATAATAAAGACATGGAAGACTTATTATCATCATCTATGAGCAAAAAATATTCAACGCGCAACAAAACAGAACATGCAAAGCAAGCTCAACTACCAATATTGCAATATCACATTCATCTAAACATCCATGGCCCATTGGATAAGACTCTTACGTGTACTAAGAAAACTTGAATGCCCTTATTTATTAAGGCTTAACTCAATGAAAATTCGAACTAAAAATAAAAGTGAGAGAGTAGTAATAATAGTAGTAGGGAATACAAAGGGCTTCAAAATCCCCCCAAACCTTACCATGCTATGCTAGTTGGATTCAGTTAGTCTCCTTTTTGTTGGTAGTGGTGTTTTCCTTTGAGGGAGTGTCGGTGACGCTGTTGAGTGCATCTATAAGGAGCTTATTGGCAATTGGCAAGTCAGTGATGTGGGACTCATAGATTCGCAATGTTTCCTCTTGGTTGGTGATGGTCCTCATACTTGTATCCAATGCATCCCGAGTCTTGGCAACAAGGACCACCTCCATCTCCCTAATTTTCCCAGTTACGAATTTATTTTCATATTTACGGTTTACACCTTGTACCCATTTTTGAGTAGATGAAGTAGGGTTCATGGAGTGTCCCATCTTGTGTCCTACAAACGAGATGCATGCACCTATAGTGTGCTTCTTGCATGCTTTGGGGTTTATCTATCGAGACTCTCCCATTGGTTCATGAATAGTGCAGTTGATGAAACCACACTTTCCCTTGGTGATGGGAATGTCCTAGGTCGACTCGATGCGGTTCCCAGTGGTGATGACCTTGAATGACTAGATGGGGATTCCCTCCGCCTTCTTCTCATCTTCCTCATACTCAACTTCGAAGGGCTCCTCCTCTTTAGGTTCATCCTCGGATGTCTGGGACTAATCGTGGATGAAATGGGTCCTCTCCCTCCTTTTTGCTGGGGAGTAGCAACCTTCTAGTTCCAGACCCTCCTTAGAGGAGGAGGAGGTTTGTCTCGCATCCCACGAAACAACCATTGCTTCGTGCAGTTAAAAACTCAAGAAGACTTGGAATAGATTGATTTGTTAGCTTTGATGAATAAGGAGGTTGTAGCTCTAGATATAAGAGATTAGGGGCACATGTTTGAATGAGGTAAGGAAGTTAAAGAGAATAAAATACATACCAAACAAAACTAGGAAAAATTCTGTTTGAGAATCGGAAAGAAATCATAACTGACAGCCTTCCATATGAGTGCGTACATTCGTATGAGCGGCCGTATGGGCTCCTTTGGCTAGCTTATTTTATCAGCACTTGTTTGACGGTCTATGGGATGACCATTTCCGCCCATATCAGTACCCATAGATCTTCCTTCGACTAAAAAATTATATATATGTATAGAATAAGATCAAAATTTAGCGTTAGGTGTCATAACGGTCGACTATATTCCGCGCGACCGCGTTCAATCGTACGAGCGACTCTCTTATCTACCGCCATAATCACCTCATTATTGAGAGTCAAAGGCAACATTTCATATGACTGACAACGTTTGTATGGGCGCCTATATGACACCAAAAGACATGAAACTTTATACACAAAAATGAAACAAAATTAAACAAAGTAGTGCCTAAGATATTTGGTGGGACCTGAGTGAACTACAACGTCTTTTCCATGCCTTGTTTTTTCCGAATGCCTTCGTACCTGGTTCCTTCTCTCTTCTGGGGTGAAGTGACGAAGAAGTCTTCGGTAGTTTATTGGTATTCAAACGATTAGTATAATCAAATAAATCACCTTCTTCTCTTACCCTTAGTTTAGAAAATGGTTCTTCTAGCCCAATAAGGGAAGGCTCAGTGTCCCCAAAGGTATGAGTGGTTGCGCCGCCGAGAGCTACCACCGTTCTAAACGGGATACATATGCCCTTTCCTTGATATTTAGGCTCATCTTCCAGCAGATTGACATTTATTAGTCTTAGCTAACCCATTACGGTCGTGTATCTCGCTATCGAATTCCTTCAAAAGAAGCGACCATGTCATCTAGTGAGGTTTTTATCTTCAATATCAAGGACTTCCTTTATTGCTTGAAGGTCCATATAGAATATGACTTTGGTGTCAGTAATGTAAGGTATAAACTTTTCACAAGAAAAAATCACTACATATAACTCTCTGTCATTTTTAGCATAGTTTGTTTGAGCTTTCATAAGAGTATAACTAGCATAGTAAATGAAATTAAACGTGTTACCTTCTTGCTCGCCTAGCACATCACTTACCGCATTGTCATCCATCTCATATAATACTTCAACATGTTTATCCCAATTAGGTGTTATGATAGTGGGTGGATTTAGCAGTGCATGTTTAAGTCCCTCAAAAATCTTGCGCTCCTTGCTGAACACGAAGAGAACATCTTTCTGCAAAAGGTTAGCCAGAGGCTTTGAAAAAAATAGAATGTTTTTCTATAGAAGCCAACATGACAAATGGAACTCCTTATCCCTTTTATATCTCTTGGATAAGGGAGCATTTCTATTGCATCTATTTTTTTTTGCTTTATTCACCTCAGTATCTTTTCTAGATATTTTATGTACTAAGACAATACCTTCATTAACCACGAAATGGCATTTCTCTGAGTTCAAAACAAGGTTAACATCTTTGCATCTTTGCACAACTTTATTGTAACACCTTGTGTTTAACTCTCCTGAGTGATTTGACTTTTATAAAAAATTAGGACCAATTAAATTTTTTATGACTGCTTGTGATGTTTCATGTGATGTTTGCTTGCTTCCCTATTGCTTGTGGTTGAATCTAAAGCTCGTGCTGCTCTCCAAACTCAGCTCCTTGACCCAAACCCCTGCCTAATGATCATGCCATGTGTTTAGAACCAGAAACTATTTTTACCAAATATTATTTTCACCAAAAAGGATTTCCTTGATTTAAGCTTTCAAAAACCCATGAGTTGGGATTTGTACTATAAGTCCTCAAATTTGGGAAGTTATTTTTCACCAATGTTTAATTTAAAAACCATTATCAAAACTACTTCCCAAAATCACAATATTATTATTTTAAAAGCTATTTTACTATTTTGTTGAAATGCCTTCATGTGAGGCCAGAAATGGTCCCTTATGAAGGAAAGTTATTTTTATTGCTTTCAAAATATTTGAGAAAATTTAGGGAAACTCAGTGGACATATATATTCCATATAAATGAGTTTCAACACATGGTCATGTTCAAAATATGGGGCAAGACCTTCAAAACCCTCCCTGCCTATTTCAAGCTTTTGGAATATTTCTATAAGAAATATTCTCCATAAATTCCTCTAAAATTCTAGCATGTAACATATGCTATATGTGATGATCTTGCCAAGTTTCATCTTAATCCAAGTTGATTTGATTCCCCTAATTATTCTAAAATCCTATCTGTCCAGATCCAAATTTGAGCAACTCTACATTGTCAAGTTTCTCCAATTGTGCTCAAATTTGGTAGACATGTTTGATTCTCCAATAATGCATGCACCCCAAGTGGTGCCTCAAAGAGAATAGAAGAACTTGTCCCAAACCCCCTCAAAACCCTCTCTGTTGATTTCTGACTTTGGGAAACTTTACATTATAAAGTTTCTCCAATTGACCCAAAACTTTTTGGGCATGCTTTAATGCTCAAATAATGCCCCACACCAAATATTGTATTTGTGGGAACTGATTTGAATAGATTTGTAAGCAGAAGGCCATTTTTGCCCATTTCATGGGTTTTCCAAGTCTACGTTGGAAAACTTGTCCACAAAATCCAAAAATTGGTGTCCAAGCTTATTTTCACCTATTAATTGATCCTGATAAGTATCATATTAATTGAAGTCCACCTGGTAGCTCTGACACTCATCAAACACCTTGTGTGCACTCACCAAAGTGGTACTTTGGTCCCTTCCACATTTACCCTTGAGCTTAAACTTTTAACACAACCTCCCCTAGTGATCCCTTACCACTAACAGCCTTGCCATGGCCTCTGGTCAATTATTGGAGAGAGACCCCTTGAAACCACCCTTCATTTTCACCATGGCGGCACCATTTTTACCCCTCTTCCTATGCTTCTGCTTAATCAAAAGCCCCCACATTCTTCCACGGCATCTCTAATATGTCAATTCATTATTTCAAACCAAGAGATGGCATGCACATGTAGGAAAAATGAGTAGCACATCTACATGTTGATTTCTGGCTGAATTGTAGCTTTGTACAACAAGTACTAGCTACACTCCTTTTATTGATCTCAAACTTGGCAGTGTTGTAGTCCTTGCATAGCTAACACTTCTAGGCATTGATTTACCCAAGACTTCCCATTTGAGTCCCACTTTTCTTAGCTCTAAGTTTTCTATTGCAAACTTAACCTCAGTCAAAACCCATTCAAACCAGCTCCACCAGCTACCAAACTCTTTAGTCACACCCCAAATAGTATGCCCCACTCCCCAGACATCATTGAATGGTCAAATTGGCACTCTTGGCATAGGTGGCCATGGTGATGTTGGGGAACGTCGCATGGGAAACAAAAAATTTCCTACGCGCACGAAGACCTATCATGGTGATGTCCATCTACGAGAGGGGATGAGTGATCTACGTACCCTTGTAGACCGTACAGCAGAAGCGTTAGTGAACGCGGTTGATGTAGTGGAACGTCCTCACGTCCCTCGATCCGCCCCGCGAGCAATCCCTAGATCAGTCCCACGATCTAGTACCGAACGGACGGCACCTCCACGTTCAGCACACGTACAGCTCGACGATGATCTCGGCCTTCTTGATCCAGCAAGAGAGTCGGAGAGGTAAAGAGTTCTCCGGAAGCGTGACGGCGCTCCGGAGGTTGGTGATGACCTTGTCTCAGCAGGGCTCCGCCCGAGCTCCGCAGAAACGCGATCTAGAGGAAAAACCGTGGAGGTATGTGGTCGGGCTGTCGTGGAAAAGTCGTCTCAAATCAGCCCTAAAACCTCCGTATATATAGGTGGGAGAGAGGGGACCTTGCCTTGGGGCTCAAGGAGCCCCAAAGGGGTCGGCCGAGCCAAGGGGGGAAGGTCTCCCCCCCCAAACCGAGTTGGACTTGGTGTGGTGGGTGGGAGTCCTTCCTTCCCTTCCCACCTCCTTTTTTTTCTTTCTCTTTGATTTTTTCTTCCAATGCGCATAGGGACCTTTTGGGCTGTCCCACCAGCCCACTAAGGGCTGGTGCGGCACCATTAAGGCCTATGAGCTTCCCCGGGGTGGGTTCCCCCCCCCCAGGTGAACTCCCGGAACCCATTCGTCATTCCCGGTACATTCCCGGTAACTCCGAAAACCTTCCGGTAATAAAATGAGGTCATCCTATATATCAATCTTCGTTTCCGGACCAATCCGGAAACCCTCGTGACGTCCGTGATCTCATCCGGGACTCCGAACAACATTCGGTAACCAACCATATAACTCAAATACGCATAAAACAACGTCGAACCTTAAGTGTGCAGACCCTGCGGGTTCGAGAACTATGTAGACATGACCCGAGAGACTCCTCGGTCAATATCCAATAGCGGGACCTGGATGCCCATATTGGATCCTACATATTCTACGAAGAACTTATCGTTTGAACCTCAGTGTCAAGGATTCATATAATCCCGTATGTCATTCCCTTTGTCCTTCGGTATGTTACTTGCCCGAGATTCGATCGTTAGTATCCGCATACCTATTTCAATCTCGTTTACCGACAAGTTTCTTTACTCGTTCCGTAATACAAGATCCCGTAACTTACACTAAGTCACATTGCTTGCAAGGCTTGTGTGTGATGTTGTATTACCGAGTGGGCCCCGAGATACCTCTCCGTCGCACGGAGTGACAAATCCCAGTCTTGATCCATACTAACTCAACTAACACCTTCGGAGATACCTGTAGAGCATCTTTATAGTCGCCCAGTTACGTTGCGACGTTTGATACACACAAAGTATTCCTCCGGTGTCAGTGAGTTATATGATCTCATGGTCATAGGAACAAATACTTGACACGCAGAAAACAGTAGCAACAAAATGACACGATCAACATGCTACGTCTATTAGTTTGGGTCTAGTCCATCACGTGATTCTCCTAATGACGTGATCCAGTTATCAAGCAACAACACCGTGTTCATAATCAGAAGACACTGACTATCTTTGATCAACTGGCTAGCCAACTAGAGGCTTGCTAGGGACAGTGTTTTGTCTATGTATCCACACATGTAAATGAGTCTTCATTCAATACAATTATAGCATGGATAATAAACGATTATCTTTATACAGGAACTATAATAATAGCTATATTTATTATTGCCTCTAGGGCATAATTCAAATAGTCTCCCACTTGCACTAGAGTCAATAATCCAGCCCTCACATCATCATGCGAATTACATTGTAATAAATCTAATACCCATACAGTTCTGGTGTTGATCATGCTTTGGCCGTGGAAGTGGTTTAGTCAGCGGGTCTGCTACATTCAGATCCGTGTGCACTTTGCATATATTTACGTCCTGTCCTTCGACGTAGTCGCGGATGAGGTTGAAGCGTCGTTTGATGTGTCTGGACTTCTTGTGAAACCGTGGTTCCTTTGCTAAGGCAATGGCACCCGTGTTGTCACAGAACAAGGTTATTGGATTCAGTGCGCTTGGCACCACTCCAAGATCCGTCATGAACTGCTTCATCGAGACACCCTCCTTAGCCGCCTCCGAGGCAGCCATGTACTCCGCTTCACATGTAGAATCTACTACGACGCTTTGCTTGGAACTGCACCAGCTTACCGCACCCCCATTAAGAATAAATACGTATCCGGTTTGCGACTTAGAGTCGTCCGGATCTGTGTCAAAGCTTGCATCGACGTAACCTTTTACGACGAGCTCTTCGTCACCTCCATACACGAGAAACATCTCCTTAGTCCTTTTCAGGTACTTCAGGATATTCTTGACCGCTGTCCAGTGATCCACTCCTGGATTACTCTGGAACCTACCTGCCATACTTATGGCCAGGCTAACGTCCGGTCTAGTGCACAACATTGCATACATGATAGAGCCTATGGCTGAAGCATAGGGGACGGAGCGCATATGCTCTCTATCCTCATCAGTTGCTGGGCACTGAGTCTTACTCAATCTCGTACCTTGTAAAACTGGCAAGAACCCCTTCTTGGACTGTTCCATTTTGAACCTCTTCAAAACTTTATCAAGGTATGTGCTTTGTGAAAGTCCTATGAGGCGTTTTGATCTATCCCTATAGATCTTAATGCCTAGAATGTAAGCAGCTTCTCCTAGGTCCTTCATAGAGAAACTTTTATTCAAGTAATCCTTTATGCTCTCCAAAAACTCTACGTTGTTTCCAATCAGCAATATGTCATCCACATATAATATTAGAAACGCCACAGAGCTCCCACTCACTTTCTTGTAAATACAAGATTCTCCAACCACTTGTATAAACCCAAATGCTTTGATCACCTCATCAAAGTGTTTGTTCCAACTCCGAGATGCTTGCACCAGTCCATAAATGGATCGCTGGAGCTTGCACACCTTGTTAGCATTCTTAGGATCGACAAAACCTTCGGGTTGTATCATATACAATTCTTCCTTAAGGAAACCGTTAAGGAACACCGTTTTGACATCCATCTGCCAGATTTCATAATCGAAAAATGCAGCTATTGCTAACATGATTCTGACGGACTTAAGCATCGCTATGGGTGAGAATGTCTCATCGTAGTCAACTCCTTGAACTTGTGAAAAACCCTTTGCCACAATCGAGCTTTATAAACGGTCACATTGCCGTCAGCGTCTGTCTTCCTCTTAAAGATCCATTTGTTCTGAATAGCCTTGCGGCCCTCAAGCAGTACCTCCAAAGTCCACACTTTGTTCTCATACATGGATCCTATCTCGTACTTCATGGCTTCTAGCCATTTGTTGGAATCCGGGCCCACCATTGCTTCTTCATAATTTGCAGGTTCATTGTTGTCCAACAACTTGATTGATAAGACGGGATTACCGTACCACTCTGGAGCAGCACGTGGTCTCGTCGACCTGCGTGGTTCGACAGAAACTTGAACCGGAGTTTCATGATCACCATCATTAACTTCCTCCTCAGCCGGCGTCGCAACGACAGAGGTTTCCCCTTGCCCTGCGCCACCATCCAGAGGGATGAGAGGTTTGACGACCTCGTCAAGTTCTATCTTCCTCCCACTCAATTCTCTCGAGAGAAACTCCTTCTCGAGAAAAGCTCCGTTTTTAGCAACAAACATTTTGCCCTCGGATTTGAGATAGAAGGTGTACCCAACTGTCTCCTTTGGGTAACCTATGAAGACGCACTTTTCCGCTTTGGGTTCCAGCTTTTCAGGCTGAAGCTTTTTGACATAAGCATCACATCCCCAAACTATAAGAAACGACAACTTTGGCCTTTTGCCATACCATAGTTCATATGGCGTCGTCTCAACGGATTTTTATTGTGCCCTATTTAAAGTGAATGCAGCTGTTTCTAATGCATAACCCCAAGACGATAACGGGAAATCGGTAAGAGACATCATAGATCGCACCATCTCTAATAAAATACGATTACGACGTTCTGACACACCATTACGCTGTGGTGTTCCAGGCGGTGTTAACTGTGAAACAATTCTACATTGTCTTAAGTGAGCACCAAACTCGAAACTCAGATATTCACCCCCACGATCAGACCGTAGGAACTTGATCTTCTTGTTACGATGATTTTCAACTTCACTCTGAAATTGCTTGAACTTTTCAAATGTTTCAGACTTGTGCTTCATCAAGTAGACATAACCATATCTACTCAAATCGTCAGTGAAGGTGAGAAAATAACGATATCCGCCGCGTGCCTCCATGCTCATCGGACCACACAGATCGGTATGTATGATTTCCAACAAGTCACTTGCACGCTCCATTGTTCCGGAGAACGGAGTCTTAGTCATCTTGCCCATGAGGCATGGTTCGCACGTGTCAAGTGAATCAAAGTCAAGTGACTCCAAAAGTCCATCAGTATGGAGTTTCTTCATGCGCTTTACACCAATATGACCTAAGCGGCAGTGCCACGAAAATATGGCGCTATCATTGTTAACTCTAACTCTTTTGGTCTCAATGTTATGCATGTGTGTATCGCTATCAAGATTCAATATGAACAATCCTCTCACATTGGGTGCATGACCATAAAAGATGTTACTCATAGAAATAGAACAACCATTATTCTCTGACTTAAAAGAGTAACCGTCTCGCAATAAACAAGATCCAGATATATTGTTCATGCTCAACGCAGGCACTAAATAACAACGATTTAAGTTCATAACTAATCCTGATGGTAACTGAAGTGAAACTGTGCCGACGGCGATTGCATCAACCTTGCAACCATTTCCTACGCGCATCGTCACTTCATCTTTCGCCAGCCTTCGTCTATTCCGCAGTTCCTGTTTCGAGTTGCAAATATGAGCAACAGAACCGGTATCGAATACCCATGCACTACTACGAGAACCGGTTAAGTACACATCAATAACTTGTATATCAAATATACCTGATTTTTCTTTGGCCGCCTTCTTATCTGCCAGATACTTGGGGCAATTGTGCTTCTAGTGACCCATACCCTTGCAATAGTAACACTCCGTTTCAGGCTTAGTTCCAACTTTGGGTTTCTTCGTCGGATTGGCAACAGGCTTGCCGCTCTTCTTTGAATTACTCTTCTTGCCTTAGCCGTTTCTCTTGAAACTAGTGGTCTTATTCACCATCAACACTTGATGCTCTTTACGGAGTTCAGACTCTGTGACTTTCAGCATCGCAAACAACTCGCCGGGAGACTTGTTCATGCCTTGCATGTTGTAGTTCAACACAAAGCCTTTATAGCTTGGCGGCAGTGATTGAAGGATTCTGTCAGTGATAGCCTCTTGCGGGAGTTCAATCCCCAGCTCAGCTAGACGGTTTGAGTACCCAGACATTTTGAGTACATGTTCACTGACAGACGAGTTTTCCTCCATCTTGCAAGCATATAATTTATCGGAGGTCTCATACCTCTCGATCCGGGCGTTCTTCTGAAAGATAAACTTCAACTCCTGGAACATCTCAAATGCTCCATGACGCTCAAAGCGACGTTGAAGTCCCGGTTCTAAGTCATACAAGACTGCACATTGAACTACTGAGTAGTCCTCCTTACGTGTTAACCAAGCGTTCTTAACATCCTGATCAGCCGTAGCGGGTGGTTCATCTCCTAGCGCAACATTAAGGACATAATCCTTCTTCCCAGCTTGTAATATTAGCTTAAGATTACGAGCCCAGTCTACAAAGTTGCTTCCATCATCTTTCAACTTAGCTTTCTCTAGAAACGTATTAAAATTCAGGGTGACTGTCGCGTGAGCCATGATCTACAACACAAATATATTCAAAGTGGACTTAGACTATGTTCAAGATAATTAGAGTTTAACTTAATCAAAATTATACGCTAAACTCCCACTCAAAAAGTACATCTCTCTAGTCATTTGAGTGGTTCATGATCCACTTACACTAGCTCAAGTCCCATCATCACGTGAGTTGAGTATAGTTTCAGTGGTAAGCATCCCTATGCTAATCATATCATCTATATGATTCATGATCGACCTTTCGGTCTCATGTGTTCCGAGGCCATGTCTGCACATGCTAGGCTCGTCAAGCTTAACCCGAGTGTTCCGTGTGCGCAACCGTTTTGCACCCGTTGTATGTGAACGTTGAGTCTATCACACCCGATCATCACGTGGTGTCTCAAAACGACGAACTATAGCAACGGTGCACAGTTGGGGAGAACACAATTTCGTCTTGAAATTTTAGTGAGAGATCACCTCATAATGCTACCGTCTTTCTAAGAAAAATAAGGTGCATAAAAGGATTAACATCACATGCAATTCATAAGTGACATGATATGGCCATCATCACATGCTTCTTGATCTCCATCACCAAAGCACCGGCACGATCTTCTTCTCACCGGCGCCACACCATGATCTCCATCAACGTGTCGCCATCGGGGTTGTCGTGCTACTCATGCTATTACTACTAAAGCTACATCCTAGAAAAATAGTAAACGCATCTGCAAGCACAAACGTTAGTATAAAGACAACCCTATGGCTCCTGCCGGTTGCCGTACCATCGACGTGCAAGTCGATATTATGTATTACAACATGATCATCTCATACATCCAATGTATCACATCACATCGTTGGCCATATCACATCACAAGCATACCCTGCAAAAACAAGTTAGACGTCCTCTAATTTTGTTGTTGCATGTTTTACGTGGTGACCACGGGTATCTAGTAGAATCGCATCTTACTTACGCAAACACCACAACGGAGATATATGAGTTTCTATTTAACCTCATCCAAGGACCTCCTCGGTCAAATCCGATTCAACTAAAGTTGGAGAAACCGACACTTGCCAGTCATCTTTGAGCAACGGTGTTACTCGTAGCGATGAAACCAGTCTCTCGAAAGCGTACGAGTAATGTCGGTCCAAGCCGCTTCAATCCAACAATACCGCGGAATCAAGAAAAGACTAAGGAGGGAAGCAAAAAGCACATCACCGCCCACAAAAACTTTGGTGTTCTACTCGAGAAGACATCTACGCATGAACCTAGCTCATGATGCCACTGTTGGGGAACGTCGCATGGGAAACAAAAATTTTCCTATGCGCACGAAGACCTATCATGGTGATGTCCATCTACGAGAGGGGATGAGTGATCTACGTACCCTTGTAGACCGTACAGCAGAACCATTAGTGAATGCGGTTGATGTAGTGGAACGTCCTCACGTCCCTCGATCCGCCCCGCGATCTAGTACCGAACGGACGGCACCTCCGCGTTCAGCACACGTACAGCTCGACGATGATCTCGGCCTTCTTGATCCAGCAAGAGAGACAGAGAGGTAGAAGAGTTCTCCGGCAGCGTGACGGCGCTCCGGAGGTTGGTGATGACCTCGTCTCAGCAGGGCTCTGCCCGAGCTCCGCAGAAACGCGATTTAGAGGAAAAACCGTGGAGGTATGTGGTCGGGCTGCCGTGGAAAAGTCATCTCAAATCTGCCCTAAAACCTCCGTATATATAGGTGGGAGAGAGGGGACCTTGCCTTGGGGCTCAAGGAGCCCCAAGGGGGTCGGCCGAGCCAAGGGGGGAAGGTCTCCCCCCCCAAACCGAGTTGGACTTGGTTTGGTGGGTGGGAGTCCTTCCTTCCCTTCCCACCTCCTTTTTTTTTCTTTCTCTTTGATTTTTTCTTCCAATCCGCATAGGGCCCTTTTGGGCTCTTCCACCAGCCCACTAAGGGCTGGTGCGCCACCCTCAAGGCCTATGGGCTTCCCCGGGGTGGGTTGCCCCCCCGGTGAACTCTCGGAACCCATTCATCATTCCCGGTACATTCCCGGTAACTCCGAAAACCTTCCGGTAATCAAATGAGGTCATCCTATATATCAATCTTCGTTTCTGGACCATTCCGGAAACCCTCGTGACGTCCGTGATCTCATCCGGGACTCCGAACAACATTCAGTAACCAACCATATAACTCAAATACGCATAAAACAACGTCAAACCTTAGGTGTGCAGACCCTGCGGGTTCGAGAACTATGTAGACATGACCCGAGAGACTCCTCGGTCAATATCCAATAGCGGGACCTGGATGCCCATATTGGATCCTACATATTCTACGAAGAACTTATCGTTTGAACCTCAGTGTCAAGGATTCATATAATCCCGTATGTCATTCCCTTTGTCCTTCGGTATGTTACTTGCCCGAGATTCGATCGTTAGTATCCGCATACCTATTTCAATCTCGTTTACCGGCAAGTCTCTTTACTCGTTCCGTAATACAAGATCCCGTAACTTACACTAAGTCACATTGCTTGCAAGGCTTGTGTGTGATGTTGTATTACCGAGTGGGCCCCGAGATACCTCTCCGTCACACGGAGTGACAAATCCCAGTCTTGATCCATACTAACTCAACTAACACCTTTGGAGATACCTGTAGAGCATCTTTATAGTCGCCCAGTTACGTTGCGACGTTTGATACACACAAAGTATTCCTCCGGTGTCAATGAGTTATATGATCTCATGGTCATAGGAACAAATACTTGACACGCAGAAAACAGTAGCAACAAAATGACACGATCAACATGCTACGTCTATTAGTTTGGGTCTAGTCCATCACGTGATTCTCCTAATGACGTGATCCAGTTATCAAGCAACAACACCTTGTTCATAATCAGAAGACACTGACTATCTTTGATCAACTGGCTAGCCAACTAGAGGCTTGCTAGGGACAGTGTTTTGTCTATGTATCCACACATGTAAATGCGTCTTCATTCAATACAATTATAGCATGGATAATAAACGAATATCTTTATACAGGAATTATAATAATAACTATATTTATTATTGCCTCTAGGGCATAATTCCAACAGGTGACCACCACCCTGGCCTGCAATATGGGTGCTCTGCATCTTGTTTCCAATGGCCTGCAATTTCTCTCCCGGCCGTTTGTGGCCAATGCAACCTGTCCCGGCATGCCACGACCCCTCCTTTTGATCGTTCCAAACACTTCCCATCACTAGCTAGCTTCCAAGCTTCATTTGAGGCGTGTGGCCACAATGCACAGGGAGTACCCGAGAGCTCCCAAGCTCTCTCTCTCCCCCCTCTCTTATCACCTCTCCCCCGAGCCTCTCTTGCTCCCTTCTCCCTTGTGCACCTCCGGGGTTCCCCTTTCGAGCCCCTGCTCTCCTCCCTAGCTTCCTCCTCCTCCTACTCCTCCAATGGCCGGAGCGCCACCGCCGCCTCCTCTTCAACTCGGGCTCCTCCGAGCTCTTCCCTCCCTGAGGATGCGCCGAGAGTCCTCCCTCCACCATGGGAGCTTCCCCGCGCCCCTCTTCTTCCCTCCAGGTGGCCGAGAGCACCACCTCCACCGCCGTCGCCGCCGAATCCCCCCGTGGCTGTAGTCGCTGCACCGGTGCTCTTCCGCAGGAATGGAGCCATCAAGGGGGTGCAGAGTGGCTCCCCGGGCCGGCCAGTGGCCGGGCAGCCGCCGAGGGTGGACAGAGCCACCAGGAAGATCACCGGGATGGCCCTGCCCTTCCTCCCAGCCACACCCTAGCTCGAGCGAGGGAGGATGAAGAATATGATGGGCGGGCCCCGCCTGTAAGCGGCTTGGTGGCCGGGCCTAGCCGTCTTAAGTGGAGACGGGCACCGGGCTTGGTGCCTCCCCGCGTGGAAGGCATAAAGTGCCGAGGGCGCCTCCTGCGTGGCCCCATTGCTGCCACACCATGCAACTGGGTCGGCCCACCTGCCTATCGGCCGCCTGAGCGTGCAATAGGCTTCCTGGTAGCCCCTTTTCTTTTTAGAAACTTCAAAAATCAATAGCATATTCATATGAGCCCCAAATTTGATGATTTAAAATCCCACAGGTTCCTAAAATCAAGATCTATCCAAAGATGTGATTTGCACATTTTTCCAAACAAATTTTCTGTTGTATTATTATTGAAATATAGATTCGAATACTCCAAGCCTCACCTTTCAAAAATCCTAGAGGATTCAAATCAACTCCAAATGGAGTGATTCCAAATTCCAGAGCCTTCTAATATCATACCCTATTTTTGAAGCCTTGGTCAACACTTTTACCTAGCATGATTCTGTTGCGTTAAATAAATAGCTTCCTTTTGCTCTTTATCCAATATTAGAAAATCCCTAGAATATTCACCTCAACTCCAAACCCATGAAACAACTTCCTAGATATTTCTAAAATTATGCTCTTTTAAATGAGTGCCTCCACTCATTTTTATCATAATGTTTTTAGTATACTTCTTTTAAGATCACCTATTCCTCCTTTCATCCATTCAAAATTCCCTGATGATTCAAATCTCCTATAGCAAGCTTCAGGTATTTTTCTTATGACGAGAGAGGTCCTAGAAAAATAAAATTCCTATTTATGTACCACTTTTGTTTCTATTTCCTGTGTGGCTTACTGTGTTGTTTTGACGATGGTGGACGGAGTAGACGGAGTACTCGGAGTTGGACCAGAAGACCTCGAAGATCCGGGGACTTATGTGAGCAAAGGAAAGCAGCCCTTTGACCATGTTTGAGCATTTATTATATTGCATGCTAGTAGAGAAATTATTCCCGTGTCACATCCCTGAATCCCTAATAAAATATAGCAAGTTTGTGCTCATGTCTTCTTCTTTGCATCCAAGTAAATGAAATGAAATCAAAAGCAAAGCAAAGAAAACAAAAGCAAACCCTAGCAACCCTATATTCAAAAGCAATTCAAATTGGTGGCAAATTAAAGATTCCAAAATGGCTATTAGAAAAGTTCATCATTTCTGATAAATGTTGAAAACAAAATATCAGGCGTGAAATATATTTTCAAAATGCTTTTGGCATTTTATTTTAAATTTAAAAGCTACTAAAATCAACTATATGATTGCATTCAAATAATCCAAAGTTTTCAAAAATGTTGAAACTTTTGTTTATATTTGGAAATATTCCAAATAACACTTCAACATGTTTCAAACTATTTTAGGAATAGTTTGGAGCCAAAAATAAAACCAAACCATATCAGAAATGTCTTAACAGAAACAGAAAAGAAAAAGAAAATGAAAATACCTTACCTGTCGCTTACCTGGCCGAGGCCCAGCTCCTTGCCTGTCGTCTACCTTCTGCCAGTCGGCAGCACGAGGTGGTCGGCGCTCCCTCCGGTGCGGCCACACACCTGCGTGCCTGCCTGGCCGCTGCTTCACACTGGCGAGGAAGGGATAAGCCTTCCGAGCTTGTTCCCATCCTCTCCCACCTCCTCATTCGCCCCTTGTCCTCTCCTCTCTCGGCCGCCATTGCTGCGAGCTCGAGCTCGAGCTAGCCATCGCTCTGGTCGTCCTCCCTCGCCTCTGAGTGTGTCGTTCGCTCCACCTCGACGAGCTGGCCGTCCCTGCCAAAGGAGAAGAGCCCCCGAGCCATGTAACACCCTCGTCGCCGTCGTCTTCAACCTTAGGCCGCCGGCAAGCCACCGTCGATTCGCCGGATCCAGTGCCTCCCCGAGCATCCTGAGCATCCCTTCGTCACCGCAGTGAGCTCCGGAGTGTTTCCCCCCATTTTCCCCTCTCTTTCCCGAGCTCTAGGCCTAGTTTCACCAGAGCCCGACGAGGACCGCCGCTGTAGCTCGTCGCCGGTGACCCGTTGGTCTAGCCGAGGCCTGCAATAGCTTCAGCTCGTCGTGTAGGTGCTTTAGCAGCCCAGCCCCGTGCGTTTTGCCCCTGTTTTCGATGACCTCGACGATGGACGAGCTTCGGCCGGTGCCAAGCTCGTCCCTGGCGTCGATTCCGGCCACCCCAGCCCTGGGGTTTGTTCCATCATGCGCGCCATCGAGTGGCCGTTCTTCCTGTGCCCTCAACCGCTCGAATGGTCATCGGAGACGCATTTCCGACGCCCTCCGCCGTCTCTGGTGCTGCCGGAGGCTCACCTCCCGCGAGATTGACCTCGTCGCCGGTGGGTTCAACCCCCCTGAGCCAATGACAGGTGGGGCCAGCCCGTGAGTAGTTAAGTTTAAATTAATAAAAATAATTAATTAATTAAATCCATAACCAGCCACTAACATGTGGGTCCAGCCCTGTTAATTAGCTAATTAAGTTTGAACTTAATCTAAATCTGGCAGAGTCACTGACCAGTGGGTCCCACTGGTCAGGTTTGACTTTCAACGGCGAGCTGACCTGCTGATGTCATGCTAATGCAATAAATCTAATTCTGGTTTTAATATAATTCCAGAATAATTGCAAAACTTTGGAAATCCATATAAATTTGAATATAACTCCAAATCAGACAAATAATATATGCAAATTGATCAGAAAAATTCAAGGAACACAATGGTGCTACTTTCAGGCATGAAAAACAAAGTTATGAAACAGCATCAGGTCAAATCAATTAAATAATTAAGATGAATATGCTATTTCAAATAATATTTTTATTTGGATTTCAAACCAGATACAAACTAAGGTTTCACCAACCACATTGAATCTTATCACCTTTCATTTCATGCCATGTTCATGCACCATGATTGTTGCATATGATTGTTAATATTTGTATGTTGTTATTCGGTAGGCCCCGCCCCTTCGGATACGACTGATTATCCGGCAGACGGATATCACCCATGTGCTGAGCAACAAGGCAAGAAACCATTTTGATCATCCCGATAAATCCCATGTTCTCGCTCCTGCTCTTACTTATTGCATTAGGTAAAAATGCTTCCAATGGTTTTACCACATTAGCTGAACCCATTCCTTTGCATGACGTGTCTTTGTCACAGTAAATAGTTAAACCTTGCAACCTATCATACCTGGTAGATGCTTGAGCCATGATGTGTATTATCCTGGTATGCTTGCTATGCTTAGAGTTGTGTATGGTCTGTCATCTCGGTGATGAACAAGATCGTGAGAATGTGTTCAGTTAATAAAGGTTGTGTGTTGAACCTGATTTGGTAAAGGTACCGGTGAAAGGCTATGTAGGAGTACATGGCGTGTTGTTACATTGGAACCGTCCATAGGAACTGAGCTCCGTGTATGTAATCCAAGACTAGATACTGATATGTCTCAAACGTATCTATAATTTTTGATGGTTTCATGCTGTTATCTTGTCATCCTTGGATGTTTTATGTACCTTTTATATCTTTTTTGGGACTAACTTATTAATTCAGTGCCAAGTGCCAGTTCCTGTTTTTCCTGTGTTTTTGGCTCTTTTCAGAGCTGATTTTGGAACGGAGTCCAAACGGAATAAAATCCCCGAAATAAAATTTTCCCGAGCGGAAGAAGATCATGGGGCTTGAGGGCCAAGCCAGGAGGGCTACAGGGGGCCAACAAGCCCCCCATCCGCCACCAGGGGGCGGCCAGCAGGCTTGTGGTCTCCGTGGCGCCCCGCTGACCTAGATCCTTCGCCTATATATTCCCTAAAATACAAAAAAAGTCAAGGGACCCACGCAAATACTTTTCCGTCGCCGCAAGCTTCCGCTTCCGTGAGATCTCACCTGGAGACCCTTCCTGGTAGCCTGCCGGAGGGGACTTTGGAGTTGGAGGGCTTCTACATCAACATCATCGCCCCTCCAATGACTCGTGAGTAGTTCACTTCAGACCTACGGGTCCGTAGTAAGTAGCTAGATGGCTTCTTCACTCTCTTGGATCTTCAATACAAAGTTCTCCATGATCTTCATGGAGATCTATCCGATGTAATCCTCTTTGGCGGTGTGTTTGTCGAGATCCGATGAATTCTGGATTTGTGATCAGAATATCTATGATATATATTTGAGTCTTTGCTGATTCCTTATATGCATGATTTGATATCCTTGTAAGTCTCTCTGAGTCTTGCATTTTGTTTGGCCAACTAGATCTATGATTCTTGCAATGGGAGAAGTGCTTGATTTTGGGTTCTTACTGTGTGGTGACCTTTCCCAGTGATAGTAGGTGCAGCAAGCCACACATCATGTAGTTTCCATCAAGGGTAACAAGGTGGGATTTGTCGTAGATATGATATTGTCCATCTACATCATGTCATCTGGCTTAAGGTGTTACTCTGTTCTTTCGGACTTAATACACTAGATGCATGCTGGAAAGCTGTCGACGTGTGGAGTAATAGTAGTAGATGCAGAAAGTATCGGTCTACTTGTTTTGGACATGATGCCTATGGATATAATCATTGCCATAGATGACGTCACGACTTTGCGCGGTTCTACCAATTGCTCGACAGTAATTTGTTCACCCACCGTCTACTTGCTTTCATGAGAGAAGCCACTAGTAAACACTACGGCCCCTGGGTCTATTCACACCTATCGTTTGCACTTTCACTTTTACTTTGCTTTGTTACTTTGTTGCTTTCAGTTCTCACTTGGCGAGCAATCTATAAGGGATTGACAACCCCTTCATAGCGTTGGGAGCAAGCTTTTTGTGTTTGTGCAGGCACTTGAGATACTCCTTCACTGGATCAATACCTTGGTTCTCAAACTGAGGGAAATACTTACCACCGCTGCGCTACATCACCCTTTCCGCTTCGAGGGAACACCAACGCAAGGCTCCAAGGCCACGGGGGAAATCCTTTGCATATTTTCCTAGGAAGTCCCTTAAGGCGTAGCCGTAGCAGAAGGATTCCTGGTGCCATTGCCGAGGAGAATCAAGACAAGAACAGTCTCCCGTCAGCATGTGTTTCTGGCGCCGTTGGAAGGTCTTTTGTTGCAGTAGCAGAAGTATTTCCGGCGCCGTTGCCGGGGAAGGAGAGATCTATCCAAGTAGGTCTCACAAACTCATCTCTTGCATTTACTTTTTTTGCTAGTTGCCTCTCGTTTTCCTCTCCCCCACTTCTCCTTTGCCGTTTTCATTTGCCTTTTTCCATTTTCCTTTGCCGGTTTTCTTGATTGCTTGTGTGCTTGTTTGTTTATTGAAGTCATCATGGCTGAAAACACTAAACTTTGCGACTTCTCGAGTACCAATAATAATGATTTTATTAGTACTCCGATTGCTCCCGCCACCAGTGCAGAATCGTATGAAATCAACGCAACTTTGCTGAATCTTGTTATGAAAGAGCAATTCTCTGGCCTTCCTAGTGAAGATGCCGCATCCCATCTCAATACCTTCATTGAGCTTTGTGATATGCAAAAGAAAAGAGATGTGGATAATGACGTGATTAAGTTGAAACTTTTTCCTTTCTCGTTGTGAGATCGCGCAAAAACTTGGTTTTTTTCTTTGCCTAAAAATAGTATTGATTCTTGGGATAAGTGCAAAGATGCTTACATATCCAAGTATTTTCCGCCGGCTAAGATCATCTCCTTACGTAACGATATCATGAATTTCAAGCAACTTCATCATGAACACGTTGCACAATCTTGGGAGAGGATGAAGCTTATGATTAGAAATTGTCCCGCTCATGGCTTGAGTTTGTAGATGATTATACAAATCTTTTATGCTGGCTTGAATTTCGCTTCTCGCAATATCCTGGACTCCGCCTCAGGTGGAACGTTCATGGAAATCACGTTAGGAGACGCTACAAAACTCCTAGACAATATCACGACCAACTACTCTCAGTGGCACACTGAAAGGTCACCTGCTAGCAAAAAGGTACACGCTATAGAAGAGATTAACTCGCTTAGTGCTAAGATGGACGAGTTGATGAATTTGATTGCTAGTAGAAACGCTACTGTAGATCCTAATGACATGCCACTATCTTCTTTGATTGAGAGTAGCAACGCTACTTTGGACGTGAATTTTGTTGGAAGGAACAATTTTGGCAACAACAATGCTTTTAGAGGAAACTATGTTCCTAGGCCTTTTCCTAGTAACTCCTCTAACAACTATGGCAATTCTTACAACAACACTTATGGAAATCACAACAAATTACCCTCTGATTTAGAGAATAATATCAAAGAGTTCATCAACTCTCAAAAGATTTTCAATGCGTCCATAGAGGAAAAACTACTCAAAATAGACGATTTGGCTAAGAGCGTTGATAGGATGTCTTGTGATATTGATGCTTTGAAAGTTAGATGCGCTCCTCCCAAGGTCAACTTGGATGAAACTTTGAAAGCTATGCGTGTCTCCATGAATGAGAGCAAAGAAAGAACCGCCCAAATTCGCGCTAGGCATGAATGGTTTAAAAGGGTGCGTTCTAGTGATGCAAATCACGAAGATCTTAAAGTGCTTGGTGTGTCTCCTCTTGAATCTTTGTTTTCGCATGTCAAACCTATTGATGGAGGGGCTGGATATGAATCCACTTTGGTTGAAAAACGCCCCAATGATTCGGAGTCCACCCATCTTGATGATAAAGGTGTGGAGAGTGGAGTAGAAGAAATCAAAATATTGGGTAGTAATGAAACTCCCACTTTGGATTTCAAGGAATTCAATTATGATAATTGCTCCTTGTTTGAATGCATTTATTTGATGCAATCCATTGCAAACTCTCCACACGCTTATAGCCAAAGCAAAGCCTTTACCGTGCATATCGTAGATGCTATGATGAAATCTCTTGAAGAGAAGCTCGAATTAGAAGTCTCTATACCTAGAAAACTTCATGATGAGTGGGAACCTACTATCAAAATAAAGATAAAAAACTATGAGTGCAATGCTTTGTGTGATCTGGGTGCTAGTGTTTCCGCGATTCCAAAGTCTTTATGTGATATTCTTGGTTTTCATGAGATTGAAGAGTGTTCTCTTAATTTGCATCTTGCGGATTCTACTGTTAAGAAACCCATAGGAAGGATCGATGATGTTATTATTGTTGCAAATAAGAACTATGTACCCGTGGATTTCATTGTACTTGACATAGATTGCAATCCTTCATGTCCCATTATTCTTGGTAGACCTTTCCTAAGGACTATCGGTGCTATCATCGATATGAAGGAAGGGAATATTAGATTTCAATTTCCTTTAAAGAAGGGCATGTAGCACTTTCCTAGAAATAAAATAATATTGCCTTATGAATCTATGATGAGGGCTACTTATGGTTTGGGCACCAAAGATAACTATACGTGATTCTATCACCTTTTGCCTAGCTAAGGGCGTTAAACAAAAGCGCTTGTTGGGAGGCAACCCAACGAATCTATCCTTTTTCTTTCTATTTTGTGTTTTCCACACTTTCATAATTCTGTTATGATTGTGTCTTTTGAGTTTCTTTTTGCGTTCGTGCCAAGCAAAACTGTTATGGTTAGTCTTGGGGATGATCGTTTGGTCATGCTGAAAAGATAGAAACTTTCTGCTCACGAAAAGAATTTGC
Organism: Hordeum vulgare subsp. vulgare; assembly: GCF_904849725.1. Classification (NCBI taxonomy): domain Eukaryota; kingdom Viridiplantae; phylum Streptophyta; class Magnoliopsida; order Poales; family Poaceae; genus Hordeum; species Hordeum vulgare. The sequence goes on from NC_058519.1 coordinate 399,289,458, forward strand.
ATTTATTTTCTGTAAGATATTTTGAGTTGATTCTTTTTGATGCTGATTGCTACGCAAATTATTCAGACTGTCGTAATGTTTCAGAATTTTTGAAGTAACATAAGTAAACGAAATATACAGATTGCTACATACTCGTCTACTGTTAACAGATTTTGTTTTTGTTGTGTTGGTTGCTTATTTTGATGAAACTATGGATAGTATCGGGGGATATTAGCCATGGAAGATTGAAAATACAGTAACCCAACATAATCATAAGTAGAATTTAAGTTTGCTACAGTACCTAAGGAAGTGGTGGTTTGCTTTCTCATACTAATGTTATCACGAGTTTCTGTTTAAAGTTTCGTGTTGTGAAGTTTTCAAGTTTTTGGTGAAGTTCTTATGGACAAAGAGATAAAGAGTGGCAAGAGCTCAAGCTTGGGGATGCCCAAGGCACCCCAAGAGATTCAAGGATGCCGTAAAAGCCTAAGCTTGGGGATGCCCCGGGAAGGCATCCCCTCTCCCGTCTTCAATACATCGGTAACGTTACTTGGGGCTATATTTTTATTCACCACATGTTATTTGTTTTTGATTGGAGTGTCTTGTATAGTATGAGTCTTTTATTTTTGTTGTGTCACAATCATCCTTGCTGCACACCTAGATAGATAGACATGCACTCACCATGATTTTGTCGAGCTTCACTTATATCTTTTGGTAGCCAATTCAGCTCACATGTGCTTCACTTATATCTTTTGAGCTAGATACTTTTGCTCTACGTGCTTCACTTATATCTTTTAGAGCACAGAGGTGCGTGGCTTGGTAGTTGATCTATGCTTTGAAAGTAGCCTCGAAAGGGGTAGTTATCCAAAGGGATACGAAAACTTCCACCTTCATGTGCATTGAATAGTTAGAGAAGTTTGATTCATCTCAATTAGTTTTGAGTTGTGGTTATGGTAATATTGAAGTTATGCTAGAAAGGTGTTGTGGATCTAGAAATACTTGTGTTGAAGTTAGTGATTCCCGTAGCATGCACGTATGGTGAACCGCTATGTGATGAAGTCTGAGCATGATTAGTCTTTTGATTGTCATCCTTTATGTGGCGGTCGGGATCGCGCGATGGTTTATACCTACCAACCCTTCCCTAGGAGTATGCGTTGAATGCTTTGTTTCGATTACTAATAAAACTTTTGCAACAAGTATATGAGTTCTTCATGACTAATGTTGAGTCCATGGTTTAGATGCACTTTCACCTTGCACCATCACTATCTTCTTAGTGTCGTGCAACTTTCGCCGGTGCACAAAACCCACCATTAGCCTCCCTCAAAACAGCCACCATACCTACCTACTATGGCTTTTTCAAAGTCATTCCGAGATATATTTCCATGCAACTACCACCATGACATGTGCTACCATGTCTACATTACCATTGCATGATCGTAAGATAGCTAGCATGATGTTTCCATTAATGTCTATGCCATGCTAGATCATTGTCACGGTACACTACCGAAGACATTCCATATAGAGTCATCATTGCTCTAAGTTTTGAGTTGAAAGTGTGATGATCATCATTGATGGAGCATTGTCCCATGTGAGGAAATAAAAGAGGCCAAAGATGCCCACCAAAAAAAAAGAGGCCAAAGAGCCCACCAAAAAAAATATGAGAGAAAAGGAGAGAAGGGACAATGCTACCACCTTTCCACACTTGTGCATATTAAACACCATGATCTTCATGATTGATAGTCTCTCGTTTTCTCACCACCATATAGCTAGTGGGAAATTTTCATTATATAACTTGGCTTGTATATTCCAATGATAGGCTTCCTCAAAATTGCCTTAGGTCTTCGTGAGCAAGCAAGTTGGATGCACACCCACTAGTTTTCTTCAAGAGCTTTCACATACTCTTAGCTCTAGTGCATCATTTGTATGGCAATCCCTACTCATTCACATTGATATCTATTGATGAGCATCTCCACAGCTCATTGATATGCCTAGTTAATGTGATCATCTTCTCCTTATTTTGTCTTGCAACCTCCACACTCCACACCACTTATAGTGCTAAAACCATGGCTCATGCTCATGTATTGCGTGAGAGTCGAAAAGGTTTGAGAAAGTAAATGTGTGAAACAATTACATGGCCAATACCGGGGTTGTGCATGATTTAAATTCGTTGTGCAATGATGATAGAGCATAGCCAGACTATATGCTTTTGTAGGGATAACTTTCTTTTGGCCTTGTTATTTTGAAAGTTCATGATTACCTTGCTAGTTTGCTTGATTTATTATTGTTTCCACGTCAATAGAAAACTATTGTTTTGAATCTAATGGATCTGAACATTTACGTCACATAAGAGGAGTTACAAAGGACATCTATGCTAGGTAGCATGAAAGCATAAAAAATTCATTCTTTATCACTTCCCTACTTGAGGATGAGCAGGAGTTAAGCTTGGGGATGATTGATACGTCTCAAATGTATCTATAATTTTTGGTGGTTTCATGCTGTTATCTTGTCATCCTTGGATGTTTTTATGTACCTTTTATATCTTTTTGGGACTAACTTATTAATTCAGTGCCAAGTGCCAGTTCCTGTTTTTTCTGTGTTTTTGGCTCTTTTCAGATCTGATTTTGGAACGGAATCCCCGAAATAAATTTTTCCCGAATGGAAGAAGATCAGGGTGCTTGAGGGTCAAGCCAGGAGGGCTACAAGGGGCCCACAAGCTCCCCATCCGCCACCAGGGGGTGGCGGCCAGCAGGCTTGTGCCTCCCTGGCGCCCCCCTGACCTAGATGCTTCCCCTATATATTCCCTAAAATACAGAAAAAATCAAGGGACCCACGAAAATACTTTTCTGCCGCCGCAAGCTTCCGTTTCCGCGAGATCTCATCTGGAGACCCTTCTCGGTACCCTGCCGGAGGGGACTTTGGAGTTGGAGGGCTTCTACATCAACATCATCGCCCCTCCAATGACTCGTGAGTAGTTCACTTCAGACCTATGGGTCCGTAGTAAGTAGCTAGATGGCTTCTTCACTCTCTTGGATCTTCAATACAAAGTTCTCCATGATCTTCATGGAGATCTATCCGATGTAATCCTCTTTGGCGGTGTGTTTCTCGAGATCCGATGAATTGTGGATTTGTGATCAGATTATCTATGATATATATTTGAGTCATTTCTGATTTCTTATATGCATGATTTGATATCCTTGTAAGTCTCTCCGAGTCTTGGGTTTTGTTTGGCCAACTAGATCTATGATTCTTGCAATGGGAGAAGTGCTTGGTTTTGGGCTCTTACCGTGCGGTGACCTTTCCGGCCAGTGACAGTAGGGGCAGCAAGGCACACATCGTGTAGTTGCCATCAAAGGTAACAAGGTGTGCTTTGTCGTAGATATGAGATTGTCCATCTACATCATGTCATCTTGCTTAAGGCGTTACTCTGTTCTTTCGGACTTAATACACTAGATGCATGCTGGATAGCGGTCGACGTGTGGAGTAATAGTAGTAGATGCAGAAAGTATCGATCTACTTGTTTTGGACGTGATGCCTATAGATATAATCATTGCCATAGATGACGTCATGACTTTGCGCGGTTCTATCAATTGCTCGACAATAATTTTTTCACCCATCGTCTACTTGCATTCATGAGAGAAGCCACTAGTAAACACTACCCCCCCCGGGTCTATTCACACCTATCGTTTCCACTTTCACTTTTACTTTGCTTTGTTACTTTGTTACTTTCAGTTCTCACTTGGCGAACAATCTATAAGGGATTAACAACCCCTTCATAGCTTTCGGAGCAAGCTTTTTGTGTTTGTGCAGGCACTTGAGATACTCCTTCAGTCGATCGATACCTTGGTTCTCAAACTGAGGGAAATACTTACCACCGCTGCGCTACTTCACCCTTTCTGCTTCAAGGGAACACCAACGCAAGTCTCCAAGGCCACGGGGGAAATCCTATGCATATTTGCCTAGGAAGTCCCTTAAGGCGTAGCCGTAGCAGAAAGATTCCTGGTGCCGTTGCTAAGGAGAATCAAGACAAGAACAGTCTCCCGTCAGCACGTGTTTCTGGCACCGTTGGAAGCTCTTTTGTTGTAGTAGCAGATACTACCACACGTTGGTATACTTAATTGACCCTCTCGACTTATTAATCGCCTAGTACTCGGTCCAGGAGTTGCAAGTAGTTTCTGGTGTTTATAGTCATGCTGGAGGCCATGCATAGTGCTGACATTAGAGGTGGGCTATGATGCGGTAGGTAGTGGCACGGTGTACCAAGTGGCATCCGGATGGTTGGCTTGGGAACCTTGCGCACATCGTTTGGGGCCGCTGTGGAAACCTCGGCCGGACTTCCGTGCGGGTTACCCTTAGATGGGCGATAAACCTGGACTAGGTATTAGCATGGTTAACGGTCCTGGCCGACTCCCTCGCTGGGCTTCCACTTGAAGGTCGCTGAGGTGCATGACGTGCACATAGCGATAATTGGCGAGAGTGTGTGTGAAGAAGTACACCCCTGCAGGGTTATGATCTATTCGAATAGCCGCATCCGCGGATATGGACTACTTGGAAACATATGTTGTTCATAGACAACTATAATGCATACTCATAAAAATGTCAAGATAAGTGTGAGTGTCGTGGATGGCATTTTTGTAGGGAGACAGAATGATTCCATGATAGTGTATTGTTGTGGTGTTAGTGGACTCGTGTGCGAGAATACAAAGTTGTCAAAACTATTTAAAAATGTAGTTTGTCTAGCCAAGAGTCAAAGCTGGCTTTCTGCATGAAACCCCACAACTCCTTGTTGATACATTGCATGAGTAGATAGATTATTTTAAAGTCTTGCTGAGTACTTTTTTACTCACGTTTGCTTAATAAATTGTTGCAGAGGTTGTTAATGACCCTAATGGTGGGTTCTATCTAGATGTTGACGACGACGAGTAGCTGGTGTCCCAGCTACGATCTAGCCCTAGGTTGGGTCTGTAGATAGTAAGGTCATGTGCCTTTTACCTTTCCATCTTTCTGAACTCATACAATTTTAATCTTTCGCTGGCTTGTAAGACTTGCTTACATGACGTGTGATGATGGGTCGTGAGACCCCTATCTGTGTAATATTATGTGTGAGGCTCTTCCGAGCCTTCTAAATAAAGTTTGTATGTTTACGGTTATGTTATGATGCCATTGATGTATCTATGCATATCGGTATGCCATGCGTATGAGTGTTGTACTTGACATGCATGGGGTTCGAACACCTAGTCGTATGCCTAAGTAGCACTCCTTACGGGGAAATGCCACTTTGTGATTCCACCGAGCCATGGTAGTTCGCTACTGTTCCGGACACATTGGTTGTCCGGCATGTGTCCTTCTTAGCTGTCGTGTCTGTCCCTTTGGGGAAATGTCACGCGGTGTAATGGAGTCCTTGTAGCTTGCTACGACTCGTCTACACTCGCTGATGACCGACACCTGCTTTGCTGGGTCATGTATGCCTGTCCCTGTACGGAACTGCCACTTGAGTGTATGACTAGACATGTCGATTCGGGTTCTTTGACAACGGAATGCTAGCGACACAATTGCATACGCAAGGGAAAAGGCGCAAACGATCCCGGCTAAGGTAAGGCTGCAGCCGTGGGGATAACTGTGTGTGAGACCGCAAAGAGATGTGATGTGTTACAGGCTGTATTCCTATGGCTTAGGATCGGGGTCCCGACAGCGTTGGTATCAGAGCCTGACTAACTGTAGGATTGCCAAGCCAAACTGGTCGAAGTTGAGTCTAGAATTGCTTAGCTATATATAAGGGAATTGTTTGTGGAAGGGAACGTAAGATTCTTGCTTCTCTTCTTAGGTCATTCTATTCTCGTCATCCTCGTCTTTTCTGCGGGGGTTAAGAACTAGGTTAGTTATCTTTCTCTCAGGATAGTGTATTGCTGACCGGTAGATTATAGGACAACGAGTCGATAGTTACTTCGGGTTCTTTTATTCCAAGGGAAAGAAAGTAAGTTTTGATGACCATGAAATGGAACTTGATAGTTGAGTGGTTATGCTATCCTATCTTTTGTGGGTTGTCTCCAAATTGTTTTTGAGCATTTCCAGCCATTATGCTGCCCAATTTTGTCTTCGGAGCTCTAGTGCCTTTGCATTACTCTCTATATTCAGATGCCTGGCCGTCCTTCTCGTCAGGTGGTCCGTCTGACTAGGTGCATTGATGTGCCGGGTCACACGGGCATGCTAGTCAGAATGATGTCAGTAGCCGGTTACCGCTGGTACCCAGAGTTTACAGTGGAGGAGCAGTACCGGGATTTTAATCTCAGTCAGTATCTGTGCATTGTTAGGGTATTTCCAGATTACCCTAGAGCCGAGGAGCCGATCCATTGGTCTTATGGATTGGGGGTTACTGTTGACATGGCAGTACAAGATGCTGCCTATTCAATGTTGACCATCATGAGAGCCAGACATGCATTGCTGCAGAACTCAGAATTCTGCTATGTTCCCGCCTCTCAGCCAGGAGAAGAAGGATACCTCAGTGGGGTCTACTTTGATTCCTCTATGGAGGATCCGCTACTGCAGTCCACCGGTGAGATGTTAGAGACTAGAGACAGGGATGCTCGTGCCCTTCGTATGGAGCTCTCTGCTACTCGCGCCCGTTTGTGGACGGCTTTGACATAGCTGGCACCTGTAGTCCAGACAGGGTATGGAGATATGGAGATGCTGAACCCTGTTAGGACCCATCTTCCGACTCATGTTGATTGTCCTGCTATAGGAGGAGTCACCCCTCTTCGGGGACCTCTACTACCACCAGTCAGGGGACCAAGGCCACAACGGTGTCCTTACGGTTCCCAGGGGTCTCAGGCTCGAGTACTTCCTGATCCGCAGGTTGAGCTCCCAGGCCATGGAGGCAACCTTTATGAGATGTTTTATGCGGATGCCTGAACCCGTGAGTGGAAGAGTAGTATGGTAGTAGTTGTACTTTCACAGTCCTGTATGTCTTGTGGAGTATGCTTATGTCGTGAGATGAGTTCCGGAGGCATAGATAAGTAATGTATAGGAAGCCTGGAAAGCCTCTGATGAGTAGTATCATCTTTTCAGTAGTTTGCTCTTCATTTAAGGTTGTACTGAACTATGTAATGGTGTGTATGAACCATGGTGTATATATAGCAGTTGCTTGTTACCATGTTGTTCGGATGTTTATTTCCGCATTCCATGAGTTCAGTGCATTCTTAATCCATAGCTGGTATTGATGTTGATATTGGTCTAAGCTGTTTGTTTGTTTGTCAGGATGGTGTTCACCAGGTTGAAGTGCCCCTGCCCATGAGCAGGGAGATAGTAGTCAAACACCGCAGGAGGAATTGCCTCACCCGCCTTCCCTGGCGGAAGTTATGCTTGAGGCGGAAAGAAACAAAAGGGAGACCAACCGTCTGCTAGAGCGTATTGAGCAAAATACGGCTCGTCAGCCGAGGAATGATGCAGTGTCCCTCAATGACTTCGTGAAAATGAATCCTCCGAAGTTCCATCACTCTGTCGATCCCCTCGACGCTGATGACTGGTTGTGCAGTATAACGCGCAAGATTCGATCTGCAAATGTTTCTGAGGCCGATAAGTGACCTTTGCGGCGTACTTTCTGGAAGGACCCGCCAATCTATGGTGGGAGAACTTTAAAGCTATCTGTCCTGCCGGACCAGTAGCCACATGGGTGGACTTTAGTGCAGCCTTCTGTCTACACCATATTCCAGAGGGTCTGATGGACAGAAAGAGAGAGGAGTTCTGTGCCTTCACCGAGGGAAAATTTGCTGTGGATGCTTATAGCCGCGAGTTCGGTAACCTCGCTCGCTATGCAACTGAAGAGGTGTCAACTCATGCCCAGAAGCAAGCAAGATTCCGCAAGGGTCTGAGCCCTGATCTTTTTCGTGACCTGCGGCTCCACGAATGTACAAGTTTTCAAGCTCTTGTCAACAAGGCGATCAGTGCCGAGACTGGTCATACCGACTATGAAGCCACGAAGAAGCACTCCCGTGACTCTGGCTCGTCATCTGGTTCCACGTTCCCAAAACGCAGGCTATGGGTTCCAAATAGCTCTCTGCCGCCAAGATATACCCCAAGGCCATCCTATGTGGCGCCTCAGGCGAATAACACCAACCCTCCAGCAAAAACCTATGGTGGTCCAACTAGCAATGCTGCACCACGTGCCAATCAGGTGATCTGTTACAAGTGCGGAGAACCAGGGCACTACTCACGAGAGTGTCCTCAGAATATGGGTGCCAAGCAACCTGGAAAGTCCGTTGGGCAAGGCAAGTCGGGCAAAGCTTACTATGTGAAGCCAACTCCTGCACATTGCCGCGTGGACTATGTTTCAGCAAAAGAAGCTGCAGAGGATCCCGACGTTATATTGGGTACGCTCCTTGTCAATCATCACCCAACGTTTGTTCTTTTTGACACTGGGTCATCTCATTCCTTCATTTCAGAAAGTTATGCACAGTTGCATAACATGTCCTTTTGTGATATGCCAATCCCATTGGTTGTCCAAACCCCTGGTAGTAAGTGGCAAACGTCCAGGATAACCTATGGCAATGAAATTCTAGTAGACAGGCTAGTTTTTCTAGCATCTTTGATAGCCCTGAAATCTTCGGATATCAATATCATCTTGGGTATGGACTGGATGTTAGCTCATTATGCCAAGATTGATACTCATTCTAGAAATGTTCAGCTTACCCATCCCTCGGGTGAGATAGTCAATGTCTCTACTCAAGTTGCCAAATGCCAACTCTATTCCCTCAATGCCAACCCTCTTCCAGAACATGAAGACATTCCGGTAGTCCGAGACTTTCCGGATGTTTTTCCACAAGAACTACCAGGAATTCCACCTGACAGGGATGTAGAGTTTGTGATAGACCTTGTTCCGGGAACTGTTCCAATAGCCAGAAGACCTTATAAGATGGCACCCCTAGAGCTATCCGAACTTAAGAAGCAACTAGATGAGGCCTTGAATAAAGGTTTCATTCGTCCTAGCTCTTCTCCTTGGGCTTGTCCCGTCCTCTTCGTCAAGAAGAAAGAAGGAACGGATCAGATGGTTGTCGATTATCGACCAGTTAACCTGGTCACCATAAAGAACAAGTATCCGCTCCCCAGGATCAACGATCTGTATGATCAGCTCGCTGGATCCTCGGTCTTCTCCAAAATGGATTTGAGGTTGGGTTACCATCAAATCAAGATCAAGGACGGGGACATTCCAAAAACGGCTTTTGTCACTCGTTATGGCCAATACGAGTACACCGTCATGTCCTTCATTTAACCAATGCCCCAGCCACCTTGTCTCGCTTGATGAATTCAATCTTGATGGAGTATTTGGATAAATTCGTCGTGGTATACCTCGATGATATTCTCATCTACTCGAAGAACGAATAAGAACATGCTGAGCATCTAAGGCTGGTATTTATGAAACTTTGAGAGCATCGCCTTTATGCCAGGTTTTCAAAATGTGAATTTTGGTTACGAGAAGTGACCTATCTAGGCCACGTAATCTCTGGTAAGGGTATTGTTGTCAATCCCGAGAGAGTTCAAGCTGTCCTTGATTGGACTCAACCTGAATCTGTTAAGCAAGTTAGGAGTTTTCTTGGTCTAGCGAGCTATTGTTGCCGCTTTGTCGAGAATTTCTCCAAGGTTGCAAAGCCTCTAACTGAACTCCTCAAGAAGGATAAAAATTTCGAGTGGACACCACAGTGTGAGCACAGTTTTCAGGAACTGAATATACGCCAGACCTCCGCACGTGTGTTGCTACCACCTGATTTTTCTAAGGACTTTGTTATCTATTGCGATGCCTCGCGACAAGGATTAGGTTGTATTCTCATGCAGGATCGTCATGTGATTGCATACGCATCTCAACAGTTGTGTCCACATGAGGATAATTATCCCACACATGATATTGAGCCTGCAGCTGTAGTCCATGCAATTAAAACCTGGTGACATTACCTTCTTGGTAATCATTGCAAAATATTCACTCATCACCAAAGTCTGAAATATATCTTCACCTAGCCGGATTTGAATCTCAGGCAAAGATGGTGGGTTGAGTTGATCAGAGATTACGACTTAGGGATGACTTACACACCGGGGAAGGCCAATGTTATGGCTGATGCACTAAGTCGTAAGTCTTATTGTAACAATCTGATGTTACAACGAGGTCAACCACATCTCTATGAGGTATTTCAAAAGTTAAATCTTCACATAGTTCCTCAAGGATTCCTTTCTAACCTGGTGGCGAAACCTACTCTTGCAGATCAAATAATAGCCGTGCAGACATATGATAAGGGTATATCCCAGATCAAGGAGAATATTGCTAGAGGAAACGCTAGGGATTTCTCTATCAATGTGCAAGGTGTTGTGTTCTTTCAGAACCGTCTAGTGGTTCCTAAGAGCAAACGTCTGCGGAAGTTGATCCTCAAGGAGGCTCATGATTCTGCTCTCACTATTCATCCTGGTAGTACTAAGATGTATCAGGACCTACGCCAGAGGTTTTGGTGGACTAGGATGAAGAGAGAAATTGCTGAGTTCGTTGCTAACTGCGACGTTTGTCGTCGAGTTAAGGCAGAACATCAAAGGCCTCCTGGTACCCTTTAACCTTTAGCTATTCCTGAATGGAAATGGGATAAAGTCAGTATGGATTTCATCACTGGATTTCCCAGGACCATGAAAGGAAATAATGCTATCTTTGTGGTCAATGACCGTATTTCCAAAGTAGCTCATTTTCTTCCAGTTCGTGAGAGTATAACAGCTAGCCAGCTAGCAGAGTTATATATCTCTCGAATAGTGTCTCTTCATGGTGTTCCTTTGGAGATTAACTCAGACTGTGGAAGTATTTTTACTTCTCGCTTCTGGGAAAGTTTTCAGAATTCCATGGGGACTCACTTATCTTTTTGCACTGCTTTCCATCCTCAATCAAGTGGTCAAGTAGAAAGAGTGAATCAAATCGTAGATGATATGCTCCGAGCTTGTGTTATATCGTTCGGTATGAATTGGGAGAAGTGCCTTCCATTCGCCGAATTTTCTTATAACAATAATTATCAATCAAGCTTGGGCAAAGCCCCTTTTGAAGTTCTCTATGGACGAAGATGTCGAACACCTCTTAATTGGTCAGAAATAGGAGAGAGGCAACTCTTTGGTCCGGATATGATCCAGGAAGCAGAAGAGCAAGTTTGCATTATTCGTGAAAAGTTGAAAACAACCCAGTCTCGTCAAAAGAGCCAATATGATCGTCATCATAAGGCTGTGACCTTTGAAGTTGACAAGAAGGCTTAACTTTGGGTTACAGCTTTGAACGGTACCCATTGTTTCGGTATCAAGGGCAAGTTGGCTCCTCGTTATATCGGTCCTTTTCGCATTCTTGCCAAACAAGGAGAAGTTGCCTACCAACTAGAACTTCCTCCGCATCTTTCCAAGGTTCATGATGTATTCCACGTCTCGCAACTCAGGCGTTGCTTTTCGGATCCTATCTGTGAAGTGGACCATGAAACGCTTGATCTCCAAGATAACCTTTCATACCGAGAATACCCTGTTAGTATTCTTGATCAAGCTGAGCGTACCACTCAACGTTGAAACCTCAAGTTTCTTAAAGTTCAATGGTCAAATCATTTTGAAAAAGAGGCAACATGGGAAAGATAAGATCATCTTCGACTTGAGTATCCCGCGCTATTCCCGACGACTTCCAAATCTCGGGACGAGATTCTTTTGAGTGGGGGTGAGTTGTCACATCCCTGAATCCCTAATAGAATATATCAAGTTTGTGCTCATGTCTTCTTCTTTGCATCCAAGTAAATGAAATGAAATCAAAAGCGAAGCAAAGAAAACAAAAGCAAACCCTAGCAACCCTATATTCAAAAGCAATTCAAATTGGTGGCAAATTGAAGATTCCAAAATGGCTATTAGAAAAGTTCATCATTTCTGATAAATGTTGAAAACAAAATATTAGGGGTGAATTTTAAATTGAAAAGCTAGTAAAATCAACTATATAATTGATTTCAAATAATCCAAAGTTTTCAAAAATGCTGAAACTTTTGTTTATATTTGCAAATATTCCAAATAACACTTCAGCATGTTTCAAACTATTTTAGGAATAGTTTGGAGCCAAAAATAAAACAAAACCATATCAGAAATGTTTTAAAAAAAAAGAAAAGAGAAAAAAATGAAAATACCTTACATGTCGCTTACCTGGCCCAGGCCCAGCTCCTCCCCTATCGTCTAGCTTCTACCAGTCGACACCAGGAGGTGGCCGCCGCTCCCTCCGGCGCGGCCACGCACCTGCGTGCCTGCCTGGCCGCCGCTTCGCGCTGGCGAGGAAGGGATAAGCCTCCCGGGCTCGTTCCCATCCTCTCCCCCTCCTCATTTGCCCCCTGTCCTCTCCTCTCTTGGCCGCCATTGCCGCGAGCTCGAGCTCGAGCTAGCCATCGCTCCGGTCATCCTCCCTCGCCTCTGAGTGTGCCGTTCGCTTCGCCTCGATGAGCTGGTCCTCCCTAGCAAAGGAGAAGAGCCCTCGAGCCCTGCAACGCCCTCATCACCGTCGTCTTCAACCTTCGGCTGCCGGCAATCCACCGTTGATTCGCCGGATCCAGTGCCTCCCCGAGCAGCCTGAGCATCCCTTCGTCACCGCAGTGAGCTCCGGAGTGTTTCCCCCATTTCCCCCTCTCTTTCCCGAGCTCTAGACCTAGTTTCACCGGAGCCCGACGGGGACCGCCGCTGTAGCTCGTCGTCGGTGACTGGTTGGTCCAGCCGAGGCCTGCAACAGCTTCAGCTCGTCGTGTAGGTGCTTTAGCAGCCTAGCCCCGTGCGTTTTGCCACCGTTTTTGATGACCTCGACGATGGCCAAGCTTCGGCCGCCGCCAAGCTCGTCGCCTGCGTCGATTCTGGCCACCCCAGCCACACAATGGTGCTACTTTCATGTATGAAAAACAAAGTTATGAAACAACATCCGGTCAAATCAACTAAATAATTAAGATGAATATGCCATTTCAAATAATATTTGAATTTGGATTTCAAACCAGATACAAACTAAGGTTTCACCAACCACATTGAATCTTATCACTTTTCATTTCCTGCCATGTTCACGCACCATGATTGTTGCATATGATTGTTAATATTTGTATGTTGTTATTTGGTAGGCCTCTCCCCTTCGGATACGACTGATTATCCGGCCGACAGATATCACCCCTCTACTGAGCAACAAGGCAAGCAACCATTTTAATCATCCTGATAAATCCCATGTTCTCGCTGTGCTCTTACTTATTGCATTAGGTCAAAATGCTTCCAATGCTTTTACCACGTTAGCTGAACCCATTCCTTTGCATGACCTGTCTTTGTCACAGTAAATATTTAAACCTTGCAACCTAGCATACCTGGTAGATACTTGAGCCATGATGTGTCTTGTCCTGCTATGCATGCTATGCTTAGAGTTGTGTATGGTATGTCATCTGGGTGATGAACAGGATCGTGAGAATGTGTTCAGTTAATAAAGGTTGTGTGTTGAACCTGAATTGGTAAAGGTACCGGTGAAAGGCTACGTAGGAGTACATGGCGGGTTGTTTCATTGGAACCGTCCATAGGAGCTGAGTTCCGTGTATGTAATCCAAGACTAGATACTAATACACGTTGGGATACTTAATTGACCCTCTCGACTTATTAATCGCCTAGTACTCGGTCCAGGAGTTGCAAGTAGTTTCTGGTGTTTACAGTCATGTTGGAGGCCGTGCATAGTGCTGACCTTAGAGGTGGGCTATGATGCGGTAGGCAGTGGCACGGTGTACCAAGTGGCACCCAGATGGTGGGCTTGGGAACCCTGCACACATTGTTTGGAGCCGTGGCGGAAACCTCGGCCGGACTTCTGTGTGGGTTACCCTCAGATAGGCGATAAACCGGGACTAGGTATTAGCGTGGTTAACGGTCGTGGCCGACTCCCTCGCTGGGCTTCCGCTTGAAGGTTTCCGAGGTGCATGACGTGCACATAGCGATAAGTGGCAAGAGCGTGTGTGAAGAAGTACACCCCTGCAGGGTTATGATCTATTCGAATAGCCGCGTCCGCGGATATGGACTACTTGGAAACATATGTTGTTCATAGACAACTATAATGGCTACTCATAAAAATGTCAAGATAAGTGTGAGTGTTGTGGATGGCATTTCCGTAGGGAGACATAATGATTCCATGATGGTGTATTGTTGTGGTGTTAGTGGACTTGTGTGCGAGAAAACAAAGTTGTCAAAACTATTTTAAAATGTAGTTTGTCTAGCCAAGAGTCAAAGCTGGCTTTCTGCATGAAACCGCACAACTCCTTGTTGATACATTTCATGAGTAGATAGATTATTCTAAAGTCTTGTTGAGTACTTTTGTACTCACGTTTGCTTAATAAATTGTTGTAGAGGTTGTTAATGACCCTAATGCTAGGTTCTATCTAGATGTTGACGACGATGAGTAGCTGGTGTCCGAGGTACGATCTGGCCCTAGGTTATGTCTGTAGATAGTCAGGCCATGTGCCTTTTACCTTTCCATCTTTCTGAACTCACATAGTTTTAATCTTCCGCTGGCTTGTAAGACTTGCTTAAATGACTTGTGATGATGGGTCGTGAGACCCCTATAAAGTTTGTATGTTTATGGTTATGTTGGGATGCAATCGATGTATCTATGCATATCGCTATACCATGCGTATGTGTTTTGTACTTGATATGCATGGGGTTCAAACACCTAGTCGTATGCCTTAGTAGCACTCCTTACGGGGAAATGCCTCTTTGCGATTCCACCGAGCCATGGTAGTTCGCTACTGCTCTCGACACATTGGTTGACCGGCATGTGTCCGTCTTAGCTGTTGTATCTGTCCCTTTGGGGAAATGTCACATGGTGTAATGGAGTCCTTGTACATTACTCTTGTGAATACCATTCAGCTTATGATGCATATCCATACCCATCTATGATCATGTTTATCTATCTTCAAAGCTTGTTTTCCACCAATGTTGCACATTACTTGTTATCATACCAACTGCAATATCCATATCATGGGTTGTTTGCGAGTACATCCAAAGTACTCATTGGCTTGCCACTGGTTATTTCATTGACCAGGTATGAGAGAACGGGAAATGGTGAAGAGCACCTTGGTGACGTTCCTGCGAGCTAAGATGCTTCCTTGTCAGAATGCCTATAGGTTAAGGCTGATGGCATGGGTTCACGCTTTCGACCAATATCTCCGCTATTGGTCAAGTTTAGTGTGTTGGCCCTCAAGGCCCTATATATGTAAGAGTTGACTAAAATGGTAATTTATTGTATCAAACAGTATGTATGGATGTAAGACTCTTGTTATTCAGTTTTTGTGTGTTCGGTGAGCATTGATCTCTGGGATCACCGAGCACGTTCATTCGGCGTTCTCGACTCGTAAGTCGGATGTCGGGACCCCGATCCTAAGCCATAGGAATCCACCCTGTAACACAACACATCCCTTTGCGGTCTCACGCACGGTTAACCCTATGGCTGCCACCTTACCTTAGCCGGGACCGTTTGCGCCTTTTGACTCACGTATGAAATTGTGTCGCTAGCATTCCAATGTCAAAGAACCCGGGTCGACATAACTAGTCATAAACTCAAGTGGCTCAACTGTACAGAGACATGCATACATAACCCAGCAAAGCAGGTGTCGGTCATCAGCTAGTGTACACGAGTCGTAGCAAGCTACAAGGACTCCATTACACCGCGTGACATTTCCCCGTAGGGACAGACACAACAACTAAGAAGGATACATGCCGTTCAACCAATGTGTCCGGAGCAGTAGCGAACTACCAAGGCTCGGTGCAAATACGAAGGGGCATTTCTTTGTATAGAGAGCTACTAAGGGCATACGACTAAGTGTCGAATCCCATACATATCACAGTGCATCACACGTACGCATGACATACTTGATATGCATAGATACAATAATGGCATCACAACATAACCATACAACATCACAACATTTATTTAGAAGACTCGGAAGAGTCTTGCATAATAAGTTCATACAGATAGGGGTCACTTGACCCGACACTCAAGTCATACAAGGAAAGTCATACAAACCAAGCGGAAGCATTAAAACTGTCTGAGTACACACAGTTGAAAGGAAAAGGCATAAAGCATGACTATCTACAGACCCCTTCTGAAAGGGGCCAGGTCGTAGCTGGGACACCAGCTACTCGTCATCATCGAGGTCTAGATAGAACCCACTTGTTGGCTCGTGGGTATCTTCTGCAACATTTATTAAACAAACATGAGTACAAAGGTACTCAGCAAGACTTTGGAACAGATCTATCTACTCATGCACATGTATCAATAAAGAGGGTTGTGGGGTTTCATGCAGCAAGCCAGCTTTGACTCTTGGCTAGACTAAACTACAATTTTATATAGTTCTAAACAACTTTTCTAAGTCGTACACGAGTCCACTACCACCACAATAATACATTATCATGGATTCCTTCCGTCTCCCTATGGAAATGCCATAAATGATACTCACACTTATCTTAATACTTTTATGAGTAGCCATTAAAGTTATCTATGAACAACATATGTCTCCAAGTAGTCCATATCCGCGGACGCGGCTATTCGAATAGATCATAACCCTATAGGGGTGTACTTCTTCACACACGCTCTCGCCACTTATCGCCATGTGCACCTCATGCACCTCGGCAACCTTCAAGCGGAAGCCCGACGAGGGAGTCGACCACGACCATTAACCATGCTAATAACTAGTCCAGGTTTATCGCCTATTTGAGAGTGAACCCGCACGGAAGTCCGACCGAGGTTTACGCTACGGCCCCAAATGATGTGCCCAGGGTTCCAAGCCCACCATCCGGGTGCCACTTGGTACACCGTGCCACTGCCTACCACATCATATCCCACCTCTAAGGTCAGCACTATGCACGACCTCCATCATGACTATAAACACCAGAAACTACTTGAAACTCCTGGACTGAGTACTAGGCAATTATTAAGTCGAGCGGGGTCATATTTCAAGGCCCAACGTGTGGTACTAGCTAGTCTTGGATTACATACACGGAACTCAGTTCCAAAGACGGTTCCAATGAAACAACCCGCCATGTACCCCTACATAGCCTTTCATCAGTACCTTTACCAAATTAGGTTCCACACTTATTCTTTGTCACTAGAACACAATCAACCATTACTGTTCATCACCCAGATGAAATAGACCTGACTCAACTCTAGGCATAGCAAGCATAGCAGGATAAGACACATCATGGGTCAAGCGACTACCAAGTATGCTAGGTTGCAAGGTTTGGCTATTTACTGTGACAATGATAGGTAATGCAAAGGAATAGGTTCAGCTACCGAAGTAAAGCATTTGAAATATTTTGTCCTAATGCAATAAGTGGGAGCAGGAGCAGAACATGGGATTATATCAGGATGATCAAAAGGGTGCTTGCCTTGTTGCTCAGCAGAAGGATTAAATCCGTCAGTCGGATATTCGGACGTATCCGGAAGGGCAGAGCCTACCGAAACAATAGCGACAATCAATATCATTTATATGCAACAATATGATGCATGATCATAGCATGAAATGAAATGTAGCATGAGCTAGTGTGGTTATCAAACCTTTGGTTTGATGCTGATTTGAATTCAAGTTCAGATATTAATTGAAATAAGATATTTATCATATTCATTTAATTACTTTGACCTGATGCTGTTTCATAACTTTGTTTTTCATGTATGAAAATAGCACCATTGTGTTCATTGAATTTTTCTGATCAATTTACATATCTTATTTGTCAAATTTGGAGTTATATTTAATATTCTATGAATTTCCAAAGTTTTGCACTTATTCTAAATTGTTTTAAAATAGAAATAGTATTACTACATTAGCATGACATCAGCAGGTCAATCTGGCCGTTGAAAGTAAAACCTGACCGATGGGACCCAATGGTCAGTGACTCTGGTTAGTTTTTAATTAAACTTTAAATTAAATAGCTAATTAGCAGTGGGTGGCCCACATGTCAGTGACTGATTAGTATTTAATATTTTTATTTAATTCTGATTAGGTTAGTTCTAATTAACCAGGGGCTCGCCCCACTTGTCAGTGACTCAGGGGAGTCAACCCACCGGTGCTGGGTGTCAAGCCCACCGGCGATGAGCCGCCGGTAGCTCCAGGTACGACGGAGGGCATCGGAATGCTCCTCCGGCGACCAAACAAGCGGCGGAGGGCACCAGAGGAACGACCCTTCGCCCGCGAGCTCATTTTTGCAAGTCTTGGGGGTTGAAACGGCCGGAGTCGACGCTGGCGACGAGCTCGGCGGCTACCGGAGCTCGGCAACATCGAGGTCATCAAAAGAGAGCGCACTACCGCTGCTGCTAGGCATCTACTTGTTCTACTCGACGAGCTGGAGCCGATGGTGGCCTCGGAATGACCAATCGATCATCAGAGCGTCACCGGCGATGAGATCCCGCGGTGGATCTCGTCGGGCTCCGGTGAAATCGAGGCCTAGAGCTCGGGATCGAGTGGGTAAAGAGGGGGAAAAGCACCCTGAGCTCACGGGGGTTGCAGGGGCATCGAGAGCGGGCTCGGGGATGGCTTGGAGAGGGAGAATGACGGCGGCAAACGTCGGCGATCTGATGAAGAAGAAGACGGCGTTGGGCCGATGCAAGACTCGGGAGCTTGATTCCGATGGCGTGGGCGACGTACTCGACCAGGCGGAGACGATGGTGTGCTCGGGGAAGCTTGCGATGGCCGTAGGCGATGGCTAGCCCGAGCTCGAGCTCGGCTCTAATGGCGACCGAGAGAGAGGGGAGCAGTACAGCAAATAGGGAGGGGGAAGTGCCTGGAATGGGCTCAGGAGGGTTATCCCCTTGCGGCCAGCGCGACGGAGCAGCCACGCACGCACCCAGGTGCGTGGCCGCGCCGGAGGAAGCGGCTCCGGACTAACGTGGGGAAGACGACAAGAGAAGCTTGGCTGGGCCATGGTGAGCGACAGGTAAGCATTTTTCCATTTTTTTCATTTTTGATTTCTGTTAAATCATTTCTCACATTTGTTTTATTTTATTTTGGCTCCAAACTATTTCCATAAATAGTGAAAGTAGTTGTGGGTGGTATTTGAATTATTTCCAAGCCCACATAAACATTTCAACATTTTATGATATTCTGAAATATTTAATATCA
This sequence comes from Hordeum vulgare subsp. vulgare, assembly GCF_904849725.1. Classification (NCBI taxonomy): domain Eukaryota; kingdom Viridiplantae; phylum Streptophyta; class Magnoliopsida; order Poales; family Poaceae; genus Hordeum; species Hordeum vulgare. Next base: position 399,308,567 of record NC_058519.1, read on the forward strand.
CATATTTGGGTGATTTTAGTAGATTTTATTATTTAAATAAAATGCCAAATGTATTTTAAAAATAAGTTCCACCCCTGAAATATTGTTTCCATTATTTATCAAAAAGGGTGGGCTTTTATGAAGGCCATTTTGGGTTCATTGATTTATCACAAGTTTTGAATTTAGTTGAATATAGAAGTGCTAGGGTTTTTCTTTGATTTCTATTTTCAGTTTTAATGCAGGAATAAAACATGAGCACATTCTTGCTAAACATCAAATGAGAGCTAGGGATGTGACATCGGAGTCCCCACATTGATCTAGGTTGTAAAGTTGTTAGAGCATATATCTCCATATGTGGTTTTGGTAATTGATGATAATCCCTATGGCATAATGGTTACCTTAAGTTATATTCGAAGGATTTGTCCATAGGCACTTCTTTAAGTCCATCTGTTGGTTTCAAGGAGTTTATATGATGACCAAGGTGGTATTCAAGGTATTATCCAAAGAATGGTCATAAAGACACAAGGTTTATGAAGACTGAGACAAATAGTAAATCAAGTTAATCAACAAACAAAGCGTATAAGATGTACCGAGAGGGATCGAGTGATCCTATGGTATTGTAAGCATTGTCCATTGTGCTTTTGTGTACTAATCCATGGTCTTCATGAGAGTTCTGTTTGTGGTTAGGTGTGTTTTCATGGGCTACGTCAAGAGGAAGATCTCATTCAACCCATGAAGGATGACATCAAGTGGTGATCGTCATCAAGATTGTAGTGTGCAAGTTCAAGTGGAGCATAACGAAGACATCATGCTTGAAGCTTGCCGTCCATTGTGGTGGCAATGGACTTATGAAGATGTGATGAAGAGTGGCTCACCCATAGTGAGTATGGGGGAGCAATCAACTAGTCTTCATCAAGCCAACGCAATCAAGAAAGGTGGTCCATCTTGAGGAAGTCAAGATCGTCATTATCTAGCTCAAGTGGACTATGTGCAAGGTATAGGTTTATCCTTGATAGATTTTTCTATTTTAGGATAGATTGTCATACTGTCAAGGGGGCTCTCAAGTGAGTAGCATTATTGTATCGTACATTGAGAGCTTAAACAATTTGCATCCTTACATCATATTACTTGGTTCTTGTTTGGTATTTCTCTTTGTGAGGTTTAGAGCTTATGGTCATCTTTATGACAAGCTCGAGTTCATCGAAAATGGAGTCCACGTGCATCTTCTATGTTGTTTTCGATGTTGGAGTTTTTGCCGGTTCTTCATTCATAGAGGTTTCACATCTCTATATTATTGAAATTTTTCATAACTTCCTCCTCTTAAGATTGAGTTTTCTATTGGATAGCTCTTATTGTCCTAAATCCAACAAGCTTGAGTTTGCTCAATTCGGAGTTCATTTGGAGAAGTTATGGCAGTTCTGGTATTTCCTGTTTTCTTCTAGCAGTTCCCCGCTGCCCCTGGCGGTTGTACCACTCGCACCCTGGACGGTTGAACCGGCTCAACACCAGGCTTCAACCAAACACGGTTCGGTTGAGCTCCGGTTGTTGGGCGGTAGTGGACCTGTTGTACACTTATATTACATAGCCGAGTACAACACGAGTTCCAGGCGGTTGTACCGCTTGGGACTTTGTCGTGTCCAGCGCTCGTGTTGGGTGGTGGTTGGGCGGTTGTACCGCCTCAGCGGTTGTACCGCCCACGTCATCCGTTGTACCGCCCCTGTGTAATTCTGCACATACGAGGCAGATTTGTGGGGGGCTATTTAAGGGGAGTCTTCTTCCCCAATGGTTCCCCATCCTTCCAGCTCGTGTTTTCCCCCCATTGTTGACCTTCTTAGAGCTTGCTAACTCTCATTCTCTCCAATGATCCTTGCTAGTTCTTGGGGTAAAAGAGAATGGAGATATAAATCCACATCAACACCAATCACTTTCTCCTCTATGTGAGAGGAACCCCTTGGATCTTGATCTTGGAGTTCTTTGTGAGCTCTTTGTTCTTCCTCTCATATTCCTCCATAGCTTTTGGTGTTGTGGAGGGATTTGAGTGAGGGACTTGACCACTTCGTGTGTTCTTGCCATTACGTTAGTTTCCTCGATTTCAATTCTCCACGGTGATACGTGGAAGTGAAGTTCTAGAATCTTATTACCTTTGGGTACTTGGTACCCTAAAAATTGTTCTTCATGCATGCTTTGGCATCCTAGAAGCTTGGTGGTGCCTCAGAGCTCAATCATTGTGGTGTAAATCTCTGGGCAAGCGTCGGGGTCTCCAATTAGGTTGTGGAGATTGCCCCGAGCATTTGAGGTCATCTCGGAGCCATAATCCATTGTGGTGAATCTTGATGGTGTTGTTGAGAGCCTCCAATTAAGATCTGGCTATTGCCCCAACCATGTTTGTACGGGTTCGGCGACCGCCCTCAAGGGTCCCTTAGTGGAATCACGACATCTTGCATTGTGCGAGGGCGTGAGGAGATTACGATGGCCTTAGTGGCATCTTGGGGAGCATTGTGCCTCCACATCGCTCCGAACGGAGATTAGCATCCGCAAGGGTGTGAACTTCGGGATACATCATCGTTTCCACGTGCCTCGGTTATGTCTTACCCGAGCCCTTTACTTATGCACTTTACTTTGTGATAGCCATATTGTTTCATGTTATGTATCTTGCTATCACTTAGTTGTTTATCTTTCTTAGCATAAGTTGTTGGTGCACATAGGTGAGCCTAGTTGTTTTAGGTTTTGTGCTTCCCGAAATTAAATATTAGTTTTATTTCGCATTTGTTCAAGCCTAAACCGTAATAATTTTAAAGCACCAATTCACCCCCCATAGGCGACATCCACATCCTTTCAAAAGCCAATCATCAAAAGAGGCCCCATAGATAGAAAAGCCATCCATTAAAACTTAAATGATTTCTTCAATAAAATAAGCAAACACATCATTCATACATCTTGCAAAAGTAGCATCTACATTGCGTAGGACAAATGGCATACGCTTGTAAGAATACATACCAAAGGCACACGTAAAACAAGTTTTCTCTTGATCCCGAGGATGCACTACTATCCGTGAGAGTCCAACGTATCCGTCGAGGGAACAAACGTGAGTATGCTTAGCTAATAATCCCTCCGTCCCACAATTCTTGTCTTAGGTTTGTCTAGAAAAGGATGTATCTAAATACTAAAACGTCACAAGATACATTCGTATTTAGGAAAAAATCTATGGCAAATTTTTTGGGACGGAGGGAGTATTTCTAGCATTTGATCAATAAAATGTTAGAGGGCAGCGATCTTTACATGTTTCCATGTTCGGTCTCTTGAAATCAATGCACATTATGTTCCCCACTATTGCTCTACTAGGAATTAGTTCATTGTATTTATTAGGTACTACTATAAATCCTCCCTTTTTGTTCACAAAATGAACAAGGCTTACCCACTCACTCTCGAATACGGGGTATATAATACCTTCACCACGGAGGTGGACTATTTCCTTCCTTATCACTTCCTTCATTTCCGGATTCCATTTTCGCTGAAATTCATGAACTGGTTTGTCAGACCCTGTTTTTACCTCACTTCAAATGTAGCCCTTTCAAAAATATGAGTTTATTAAAACTTTTTGAGAAAGTGCTATGAGTGCCATGATTGCAATTGTTTGTATGTATGCTTGAATGAGTGGATCCAAAAACCATATTTCTATAGCATGTTATTTTCCAGAAGACCCTTTTCTCATTTTGGCTATTTCAAAACCTTGCTTTGGATTTGCACTACAAGTCCCTGATTTCAAGGGAATGCCTTCACCCAAAGATTGTATCCTGGTTTTGGCACTATTATAACTCTCCAATATCATAAAATAATTATTTTATAAAATGTTTTTCTATTTTAATTGCATGTCCTTCTGTGAGGCTAGAAATGATATTTCTGTATAAAAAATTACTTTTCTACCTTAGAAAAATCTGAGAAAATTTGAAGATACTGAGAGGAAATATATTTTCCATACATAAGATTTTCAACCCCTATTTATGTTCAAAATATTTGAGAAAATCCTTTAAAACCTATTATGTCTGTTTTGACCTTTTGAAATATTTCCAATAAATTCCCAAGCTATAATTGTTGGCCATGCCAAGTTTCACCTCATTCCAAGGTGATTTTGTTCACCAAATAATCCTAAAACCCTCTTTGTCCAGAATCAAGTTGAAGCAACTCTACATAGAAAAGTTTGTCCAAATAGTTTGAAACTTTGCAGGAGTGCTCATCACCCCAAATGAGGAGACCATGCCCAAAATTGGATTTGTGGGGATTAATTTGCCCACATTCCCTTTTGAAAGGGCAAAACTGCCCACTTGGGGGTGATTTTAAGTTTGCACTGCCAAACTGTCCAATGAAGCTCAAATTTGGTGGAGCATCCTATTTTTGCATCAAACCCAATCCTGTTAACTTTCATCACCAGTGGTGAAGTGTCTACCCCAAACACCTGTCGAACACCTTTTGCCAGCTTGGTAAATCAGCTCTTAACTCACTCTACACCGACACCATTTCAACCAAACTCTTAGTCCAAGCAGCCAGCACCACTCCTCAACTGCAGATGAGTGGCCCCTCTCTGGTTCCAAGCAGAAGAGCCCAAAATCTACATTTTAGTTTCTGGCTCAAGTCTGGCATCACCTATTTAATCACTCCCTTTGACCAACAGTGAGTCCCTCCGCTCACAAATGCCCAGGGATCATCTAACCCAACGCCAGGACACACCACACACAGCCAAAGCACCCCAGAGCGTGCCAGCATGCCGTGGCATGCCAAAACTGTGCTCTGGGCGCGCCACAGGGCGCACCCGAGGCAAAGGTGGCCAGCCCCGGCCGGTTCAAGCCTCCCCTCGGTGCCTCTCCATGTCCCCGACAACCCACCTGAATCAGGGCAGCCTCAGGGCTCCTCCTCCCCCTTTCTGTTGACCAGCACGACGCGTGCCCGCGCACGCCAGATTCGGCCAGAAGAACGCGGCCACACAACACGAGCGCTCCTCGCCCTCTCTCTTTCTCATTGAGTTTTTGGGGACCTAAACCATGTTCGCAATATCGTGGTTTCGACCCCAAGCTCTCTGTGCCTCTCCTTCGAGCCACGATGAAACCACCGACGCTCCCTGCTCGGTGCACCATCGCTGGCCTATAAATAGGCCTTCCCCCTCGCTCCAGCACCCTCACACCACTCCTCCACGGACTCAATCGAGCCCCTAGCCACCCCATTCGAGCACAGCGAGCTCCGTTGCTCGAGATAGACAAAGGCCCCGCCGCTTCGGAGCTCCGTCGATCTCAGGCTGCATGCCATCTCTCGCACTCCTCTCACCTCCTGCATGACCGTAGTGAGCTCAGGGAGCTTCTCCACCTCTCCCCCGAGTGAATTTCTGCTCGTAGCACCTGTTACCTCCACCTCCCGAATCACCTCCGCCGCTGCCACCTCGTCGCTGGTGACCCAGGGCCTCCCGGTCGTCCCTTCGACCACCAACAGGTAGGCGGCGATGTGTTGGTTCCATTCATGCCGTTGTTGGGGCATGAGGGCGTCGGTGTCGCCGCCGGCGTGCCTCCCATCCCCTTTGTCTAGAGGAGGAAGACGACCCCGACAGGCGTGCCTCACTTGTCGGTGGCTCGTCTCTCCCCCTCCCTCCTCTCTCAACCGCTGACCGCAGGGGCCCGCACATCAGGTTTGAACCTAACGGCGCGTGCGCCTGGCTGGCTGGCTGGACAGTTGGCCAGTTGGGCCGGCCCAGCCACTGGCCTAATTAGGCCAGGGCTGAGCCCCTTTTTCTTTTTTGTTTTTAATCTGTTTTAAAATATTTTCGTAGAGTTTGTTATTTAATTAAATTTAATTACTTTTCCACCACAATTCTTCTACAAATGTGTAGAATTTAATAGAGCCGTTATACAAATTTTTATGACAACTTTTCGATATAGTTATAAGTAAAAGGCTTATTTTGAATACTTTAGGTCCTCCTAAATTGATTTTAAAAATAATCTTTTCACCAAAACCAGAGACAAATATTTTGAAAAATATAATATAGATTTATCGGAATAGGATAAAATATTTAAAGTGAGTTTGTGTTCTATTTTTGAGTGAGCTACTTATTTTTATTACTATTATTACGATGATAGATTCTACGTTTGACGAAGGAGTTGGACTCGAAGACCCCGAAGACTTCGGAAACCTACTTGACCAAGGCAAGCAGCCCATTGACCATGTTTGAGCAAAATATTATATTGCATGCTAAGTAGAGAAATTATTCCCGTTGCATATGATCATGAATATTCGGTAAATCATCGATATGGTGTTACCGATGGATCCTCTCGAGCACTTGCATTTGAGCATGATCCTATCACCTATGAGGGTCACGCTAATATTATGCTGACAAGTAGACAGTAGTGCCACGGATTATAGAAGCATGAGCATGATGATGGTAATAATCAAACGTTTACAAAAACCCCATAGGGTGCCACTAATGCCCGAGGGTGATGATGAGTTAGGTGGCCACTTGTGAAGAAGTGGTGCACCGGGTATATTTGGTGTGAGTGGTTTCGGAAACAGGATTGGCTTTATGATGTGTCGACCGTCCCAACCTTACATGTGCGACCATGTTACCCCTTTATGGGACGGGGCTTTGTTGATTACTCTGGTCGATGCTAGCAAAGAGCGACATTACTAGTGGCGGGAGTGATATGTGGTCACTCTCGTGACGTCGTCGTACGAGGTAGGTCGACTATGTCGTTTTTACGTGTTCCGGCCACACCATTGGTCCCCGCATGGATGATACAGTCTTGAGTCGGTGCTTGTAAGACGTACATTATGTGGGTTGGGTACCAATCGAGTGGAACTCTTTGTCTAGTATCATCAGGGGAAAGGCATTGATCGGGCACTTACCTCGGGTATGTTATATACCACGAGTCGTGGATGACACGGAAGTTTCCCGGATCTCATGGGTACAACGTACAACCTCTACAGAGTGTAAAACTAATCGAATAGCCGTGTCCACGGTCAAGGACAGTTGGGCAATTCTGCTTAAACTATGTCCAGTCGTTTTCACGTAAAACAAGTGTGAGTTTGTTCAAGGAGTTATGTGAAAGAGTTGATATGACCAAGCTTGGTAACTTGGCATATCGGGTGAACTCGAAGTGTTCAACCCTCAACAGATATGTTGATATTTGTAACCTGTTCTTCTAAATACCATCTAGTTTACAATGCTTATCCATCTATGACCATGTTTACTTACATTCAAGCTCGGTTTCCACCAATGCTGCATATTACTTGTTACCATACCAACTGCATTATCCATATCATGGGTTGTTTGCGAGTACATTCAAAGTACTCATGTTATTGGCCAGACATGGAAGGACCGGAGTTTGGAGAAGAATTCGTCATCGGAGACGGACACACGAACTAGGACGCTTCCCAATCATAATGCCTGTTGGAAGGCTGATGGCATGGGCTCCCGTTTGTCCCCAAGAATTCCACTAGTAGTTGTATCGGTGCAACTGGCGTTATAGGCCCTACCTATGTGAGACTTTACCTTGATGGTCATTTTTATATTAAATAGTATGTTTAATGTAAGACTCCTAATATTCAATATCTATGTGTTCGGTGAGCATTGATCTTTGGGATCACTGAGCACGTTCATTCGGCGATCTCGACTCGTAAGTCGGGGTCCCCATAGAGCTAGTATCAAAGCCGTCCTGACTGTAGGAAGCCTTAGGTAGCATGGTTGATAGCCGAGACGAGTAGTGCACACAGCCCCTACACTTGCGATTTTCTACACCCTACTACTATTTCATACCACCCATAAAATTTCTAACCCTCTCCTAAAAACTTTGTAGATGGCCATCGTACCTGAGATGCTTCTGGAAACTGGCTTTCCCCTACTTCTAGAATACAGCCTCGAGAAGTGTCAAGTGCGCCGCACGCCCATTTTTCTCTACCACGAGCACTGGGTCAGCGCCGACACAAAGGAACATCACGTGGACGTGATCTTGAAGGCAAACGACTCCCCAACTAGTTGGTTCTTTGAAGGACCATAGATGGAGAATGTGATGTTGGTAGTGGAGGCGGACGCATGAGAGGCGCTCGTGCACCTCAGCGATATTCTTCCCGAGATGGTGATACGTCTCAAACGTACTGACTTTTCCAAACACTTTTGCTATTGTTTTAGCCTCACTCTTGCATGATTTGAATGAAACTAACCCGGACTGACACTGTTTTCAGCAGAGCTTGCCTATATTGTTTTCTTGTGTGCAGGAAAATGGATATTTAGACATCTCAGAAAATTCCAATAATTAATAGAGAAAATCCACGCATCGGGAGGAACCATGGGCCAGAGGGGGGCCACCAGGCCTCCAGGCGACCTGTGGGCGCGGCCTGCCCCCTAGCCACGTCGGGAGGCCGTCTGGGTGGGGTCCACCCCCTCTGGTGCCCTACTTTGGCTCCTATTTTTACCCTGACGGAGAAATCCCAGAATAGAAGTCGTTTTGCAAGTTCTCGACGCGGAGCCGCCGCCTCCATCGGTTCTTCTCCGGTAGAGCTAATCTGGAGGCTGATTTGGCCTCCATAGAGGGGAAATCGTCGCCATCGTCATCACGATCACCACTCCATCATCCTTCCATGGCTTCCCCCATCACGTGTGAGTAATCCCCTGTTGTAGGTCAAGCGGATGGTAGGGATTGGATGAGTTAGATCATGTAATAGTTTGTTGGATTGTTGGGGGCATGTTGCCTATCATCTAGTATGTTGTTTATCATCTTTGCTACTACCTGTTACTCTTAATGCTTGTCACTTTGGGACCGAGTGCCATGATTTCAGATCTGAATGCTTTATAGTTTTATGAATATATTTGTGTTCTTGATCCTATCTATGAGTAGTATGCACCTATTATAGTCCGGAACCGACGATCCCAATGGTGACAGCTTGGGACACCAAAGGGGATAGACTATGATTTGAGGATTCCATGTTTCCATTGATAGTTAATGCTTTTTCCCATGCTCTTTGACAGGATCACCTTAATCTCCAAAAGTTCCTTTTGGCCCCGTTGGTAGTGGGATGGTAGGACAAAAGATGTTGTGCAAGTTCTTATTGCAAGCACGCATGACTACCTCGGGATACATGCCTCATGTTTGATATTTGCCTAGATGATTAGTACTTTTCTATGTGCCTTGCCCCAAGTTAAATACATGATATCTCTCATCCATGACCAACCATCCATCTCCCTAGCCTATAGTGTTTTAAACCTGCTAGTCACCACTTGCTCTACTTTAGCTGTTTTACTCTCGTTGCTTTGCCACCATTATTTCTGTTGCCACAATCACTCTCATATCACCGTTGGTACTAATATTTCGTTGCCAAGCAAGTATCTTTCAGGTGCGGTTGAATTGACTACTCAACAGTTAAAGCTTATAAATATTCTTTGGCTCCCCTTGTGTCGAATCAATAAATTGGGTTAACTTACCCGAGAAAACTGTTGCGATCCCCTACCCTTGTGGGTCATCAAGACTATTTTCTGGCGCCGTTGCCGGGGAGCATAGCTTTATTTACAAGTCTACTTGGAGTTATTTTGCTTGCTGTGATTTATTCGCTAAGGGTAAGAAAGGAGACCCTAAGGTTCCAATTTGACCGTCCACTACACGAAAAGTTACTGTTCTTAGCACTAGCGCTACACTTGATTCACCTTCCGTTATGAGTAAGTTTGCTTCACCACCAACACGTGTTGCTTCTACCGAGTCCGTCGCTATGCCTGCTACATTTTATGATGCTTCTACTACTATTGATGGGACTGGTTTACTTGGTTATTTTATTGAGTCTCAGATTGCTAAGGCTACAAAGCAGTCTGGGTTCAATTCGTGTTACACGCTACCCCATTGGTATATCCTTTGGTTACCCAAACTTGAGTGGTCTCAGGGAAAGAATTCTTGATGATGATTATATTGAATTTGATGATGATTTATGCAGGGAACTTATGGAATGTGCTCACTCTGACCCTGCTTCTGTTAAGAGGCTGCTTGAAAAGCATTCTATGAAGAACAAATTTTCTCTTGATCCTAAATTTGCTTCATCTCCTATTTGCATTGAGGATGCTAATTTTGATTTCTCTGTCGATCTTATACTTATATACACAGTTGAAGCTGACCCCTTCTATGGCAGAGAAAATGACGATGCTATTGCATACCTTACCAAACTCACCGAGTTTGGTGGCTTATCTACTACAGAGGACAAGAAGAGAAATTATTATGTTACCAAGCTACTTCCTTTCTCTTTGAAGGAAGGTGCTAAAGCATGGTATGATGCACTAACATGTGTTTCCATTAAGAGTCCCCAAGATTTAGCTCAATCTTTTGTTGCTAAATATTTTCCTGCGCATAAGCAACATGCTGCTTTACAAAGAATATATAACTTTAAACAGTTGCTGGATGAGCACCTCCCTAAAGCTTGGGGGAGGTATTGCAGTTTACTCAAGGCTAAACCGTGACATGGAGTCCCTAAGAATGAATTGCTTGATATATTTTATGATGGTCTAACCGATGAATCTAGAACCTATCTGGATAGTTGTGCTCGTTGTGTTTTCAGGGAAAGAACACCGGACGATGTTGAAGAACTAATGGGCAAGATAGCTAAAAACCATGATGGTAGGTCCCTTCCTGAACCACCTCCACCATCCAAGAAGAGGGGTATGCTTTTGTTGAGCCCCGGAGCTATGCAAGAAGCCAAGAAGTCTATTAAAGAGAAAGGTATTAAAGCTGAAGATGTGAAGAATCTACCTCCTATTGAGCAATTATGTGAGCCTACCACTCACCCACCTATGATAGAGGTACACTCTCTTTTAGAATTCAATGCAAGTGACATCCCTCATGCTAAGCCCCCTGATCAATGTTTAGATGAGCTTGATAATTTCATTGTCAAGCACAGTCACTTTAATGAGAGGATTCAAAGCCAATTGCATGATAATTCCCTTGCTATCAAAAGTTTTCTTGATGTTTTAAGTAGAACTGTTAATGATGTTAAAGTTCTTGTTAAGCATTTTCATATGGTTCAAACTCAGCTTGAACAAATTTCTAATGTGCAAAAAGATTTGCTTTCTAACAATGCCAAACAAGTCGATACTCACGCATATGGTATAAAGACCCGAGGAGGTCCAAACACCTAGGACCCCCTCTATCCCGAGGGGTATCCAAAGAAGATCGGGTAAGATTCTCAATTGCAGGAAGAAGACAGTGTCAGCTCCCTGAAGAAAAAGAAGAAACACAAGGAAGCTGACAACTCCAATGATCCCATAATTGATGAAGAACCTATTGTTGATCTTAATAGTATATCTATTTCTGATGCTGAAACTGAAGATGGTGTTGAACCTGATAAAGATAATGAGAAGAAAGATCCTCCTAAAGTACAAGAAGAAGAAGCACCCGACAAGCGCAAGAGGTATACTAGAGAAGACTTTGTTGCAAGAAGACATGGGAAGGAAAGAGAACCATGGGTACAAAAATCAATGCCCTTCCCAGGTAAGTCTTTCGAAACCAAAAAAAGAGCATTACAATAAATTTTGTGAATGGATGAAACCTCTTTTTCTTCAAATTCCTTTGACTGATGCTATTAAGTCGCCTCCGTACTCGAGGTATATGAAAGATATTGTTACAAATAAAATAAAAGTTCCTAATGAGGCAATATCTACTATGCTTGCTAATAACTCTTTCAGTGGTAAGATTCCCGAGAAGCTTGGTGATCCAAGTATACCCATGATACGTCTCCATCGTATCTACTTTTCCAAACTCTTTTGCCCTTGTTTTGGACTCTAATACGCCGCCAATCTCAGCTCTATAAGTTCACTTTCATCAAAGAAAAAATCAAGAGAGAAGATTACGTCACGTTTGTGATAAGGAGGCGCCGCCACAACCTGTTCTTCATCTGGAGGGCTGATCTGGAGTCCGTTTTGGGCTCCGGAGAGGGGAAATCGTCGCCATCGTCATCATCAACCTTCTTCCCTCTCCAATTTCATGAAGCTCTTCGTCGTTCGTGAGTAATCTATTCGTAGGCTCGATGGGCGGTGATGAGTAGGATGAGATCTATCATGTAATCGAGTTAGTTTTGATGGGGATTGATCCCTATTATCGACTATGTTCTGAGATTGATGTTGCTACTACTTTGCCATGCTTAATGCTTGTCACTAGGGCCCGAGTGCCATGATTTCAGATATGAAATTATTATGTTGTCACCAATATATGTGTGTTTTAGATCCGATCTTGCAAGTTGTAGTTACCTGCTATGTGTTATGATCCGGCAACCCCGGAGTGAGAATAACCAGAACCACTCCCGGTGATGATCATAGTTTGAGGAGTTCATGTGTTCACCAAGTGCCAATGCGTGGGTCCGGTTCTTTATTAAAAGGAGAACCTTAATATCCCGTAGTTTCCTTTTGGACCCCGCTGCCACGGGATGGATGGACAATAGATGTCATGCAAGTTCTTTTCCCTAAGCACGTACGACGACAGACGGAATGCATGCCTACATCACATTGACGAACGGGAGCTAGCCAGATATCTCTCCGTGTTATAGCTGTTGCATGATGAATATCATCTAAACAAATCACCAACACATTGCCTACGAGTTTGTCCTACTACTACTGTTACTTGTCTTGTTCTGCTGCTGTTACTTGTCTTGCTCTACTGCTACTGTTGCTACTACTGTCCCTTGCTACTGTTTCTACTTGCTACTGTTGTCACTACTGCTGTTCCTTGCCGCTGCTATTACTCGTTACACTGCTACTACCTGCTACAATTTCGATACGCTGGTCGTTGACGGGAACAGACAATTTCCGTCAACGGGGCAACTTGGCGCCATTGCTATGACAGTTAGGAATAGTCTGTCGTCAACATATCGTTTGTGACACCGTTGTTATCATACTACTTTGCTGTTACTACTTTGCTTGCAGATACTAATCTTTCAGGTGTGGTTGAATCTGAGACATTCAGCTGCTAATACTCGAGAGTATCCTCTCACCTCCTGCCTGGCGATCAACAAATTTGGGTCGAATAATCTACCCTCGAAAACTGCTACGATCCCACGCGCTGGTGGGCCGTCAACAACATTCTTCTAGTTTCGATTGCCGGAGAGTGCTAGCACCATTCTTCTGGTGCCGTTGCAGGGGAAGGTCTGCTGTCAGGGAATCAACATTTTTCTGGCACCGTTGCCGGGGAGGTATTGATATATTCTCTGCGTCACTTGGGATTTATATCTGCTTATCACTATCAAGAATCTGAAGGATCCGAAAACCAAAGTCTTGCCCTCAACTACGAGGGGAGGTAAGGAATTGCCATCTAGCTCTGCACTTGATTCACCTTCAGTTATGAGTAAGTTTGCGACTTTACCTCCTGCTAGAAATCTTGATATGTTGCATGTGCTTGATGATGCTTATGATGCTACTGCTAGAGATGCTATGCTTGATACTGCTTTTCCTGATACTGCTAGAGATGTTATGCTTGATACCGCTTTGCCTCATGATGCTAGAGATGCTATTTTGCCTGATGATGTTATGCTTGATACTACTAGAGATACTACTTTGCCTGATGTTCCACTAGGGGTATTCCTTGATGCTCATATTCCTAGAGTTACTGCCAATGCTCGTGATGCTTCTGAAACTGCCGATACTATTGAGATAGAACCTTCTTTTGCTCCTGCTAGATCTAGCTCTCCTAGATATGAATTGCCTGATATACCTGAGGGTTATGTTACGGAGGGAGAGATAGCTGAGGATTTTCTTGAAGCTGAGAAATTACTTCTCAAGTGGAAGGAAAAATCTCTGAAAGCTATGATGAAATACGACCCGAAGTTTGCCACTTCACCTATCTTTATCACCGATAAGGATTATGAATTCTCTGTCGATCCTCAGATAATCTCTCTAGTCGAATCTGATCCTTTCCACGGTTATGAGTCTGAGAAGGTCGTAGCCCATCTTACCAAACTACACGATATAGCCACCCTTTTCACTAGCGAGGAGAAGATCCGCCACTACTATATCCTTAAGCTGTTTCCTTTCTCTCTAAAGGATGACGGTAAAGCCTGGTTCACTTCTCTTGCTCCTGGATGTGTGAGTAGTCCCCAGGATATGGTCTATTACTTCTGTGAGAAATATTTCCCTGCCCATAAGAAGCAAGCTGCCTTGCAGGAAATATACAAATTTGCTCAACTCCAAGAAGAGAGTCTCCCACAAGCTTGGGGGAGGCTCGTCCAGCTACAGAATGCTTTGCCTGATCACCCTCTAAAGAAGAACGAGATACTTGATATCCTCTATAACGGACTTATCGATACCTCTAGAGACCACCTAGATAGTTGTGCCGGTTGTGGTTTTAGGGAACAAACCGTAGAACAAGCTGAGACCCTACTGAATAACATCTTGATCAACGATAATGCTTGGACTATTCCCGAACCACCTCCTAAGCCAACTCCAAAGAAGAGAAGTAATCTATTCCTCAGTCCCGAAGATATGCAAGAAGCCAAGAAATCTATGCAAGAGAAAGGCATTAGATCTGAAGATGTCAAAAATCTACCACCTATCGAAGAGATCCATGGTCTCGATAACCCGATACAGGTAGTAGAAGTGAATTCTCTACGTAGGTTTGATGAGAGTGATATTCCTTTTGACAAACCTGCTAGCCTATGCTTTCATGAATTTGACAACTTTGTTGCCAAACAACAGAGTTTCAATGATTATGTTAGCAGACACTTGGAACAAAGTACTCATATGCTTAGCCATTTAAGTGCTTGTGTAGACAGAAATGTCAATGATCTGAAGCTTCTGAGTAAACATGCCTCTATGATTACTACTCAGGTAGAACAAGTACTTAAAGCTCAGAATGACTTGCTCAACGAGTTAAATGACAACTCTGTTAGAGTCATTACTAGAGGAGGCAAAATGACTAAGGAACCTTTGTATCCTGAAGGTCATCCTAAGAGAATTGATCAAGATTCTCAAGGAATCAATGTTGATACACGCAGTCATCCTAAGGAGAAGAAGAAGGATGATAGAAACCTGCATGCCAGTTCACCAAATACTATCACACCTGAAGAACCTAACGATATTTCTGCGTCTGATGCAGAAACACAATCTGGTGATGAGCATGAACCTGGTGACAATATGGACAGTGATGTTCATAATAATGCTCAATCTAGCAATGATGAGGATGTGGAGATTGAACCTACGGTTAAACGTGATAACCCACAACCTAAGAGATACGATAAGAATGACTTCACTGCTAGGAAGCATGGTAAATAAAGGGAGCCATGGGTTCATAGATCTATGTCCTTTCCTCCTAAGCCATCCAAGAAAAAGGATGATGAGGATTTTGAGCGCTTCGTTGAGATGATAAGACCCATATTTTCTGCAGATGCGGTTAACTGATATGCTCAAGATGTCTCCATATGCCAAGTACATGAAAGATATCGTGACTAATAAATGAAAGATACCAGATCTTGAGATCTCCACCATGCTTGCCAATTACACTTTCAAAGGTGGAACTCCTAAGAAACTTGGTGATCCCGGAGTGCCCACCATACCTTGTTCCATTAAAGGAAACTATGTAAGAACTGCCTTATGTGACCTTGGAGCCGGTGTTAGTTTTATGCCGCTCTCTCTTTATCGTAGACTTCAATTGGATAAGTTGACACCCACTAAAATTTCTTTGCAAATGGCCGACAAATCAACTGCTTTCCCTATCGGCATTTGCGAGGATGTGCGTGTTGTGGTTGCTAACACCACTATCTTAACAGACTTTGTTATCTTGGATATTCCCGAGGACGATGCCATGGCTGTCATCCTCGGAAGACCCTTTTTAAACACTGCAGGGGCTGTTATAGATTGCAACAAAGGCAATGTCACTTTCCATGTCAATGGTAATGAGCACACAGTGCACTTTCCGAAGAAACGATATCAAGTACATTGCATCAATGCTATTGAAAAGACTTCATCGATTCTTATTGGGAGCTTTGAATGCCCTATTCCTCGTGACAAGATGAAGTATGATTTGCTTGTTGGGGAGATACATATCCCCATTGAAGTGACTTAGTGGCTATTCGAAAATTCTCCATTCTCTCTTGCGATTCAAGAAGGTTTTGTCATGAGGACTTGATCAACCCCATTGACGGATTTATTTCAATGACCATGAAATGGATGAATCAAAGAGTCACATACCTCTGTTTTGAGCTTTCATTTT
Source organism: Hordeum vulgare subsp. vulgare (assembly GCF_904849725.1). NCBI lineage: Eukaryota > Viridiplantae > Streptophyta > Magnoliopsida > Poales > Poaceae > Hordeum > Hordeum vulgare. Next base: position 399,324,748 of record NC_058519.1, read on the forward strand.
CTGTTGCTTAGAAGAAAAATGATAGATTTAGTTTAGTTTTTCCTGTTTTCTGTTTTAGCGTCTCGGAGAAAAATACCCCGAAAATAAAAGTTCTCCGATGGTCCTGAATATTTAGTATGCTTTTTTCTGGAATATTTGAAAAATATTGGGCCTGGGAGCTGGCCTGGGGGCCAGACTAGTGGGCCACAAGCCCTGCCACCGCCACCCCCCTGGTGGCGGCTAGCAAGCTTGTGGGGCCCATAGGGACCCCCTCCACTCATTCCAGCTCCCATCCAATTCTTCCACCTCAAGAAAAAATTGTTTCGCAGCTCAAACCTGTGTTCTTGCTCATTTGGCTATGATTTTCGGTCTCCTTGCTCAAAGCACCATTCTCTGAACCGTTTTGGGGAAATTACTCCTTGGTAAGTGACTCTTCCATTGGTCCAATTAGTTTTTGCTCTAGTGTTTTATCGTTCGCGTATTCTTGCTACCTTCGTGACCCTGTTCTTAAGCTAGAAATGTTGATTTTAGCTGGTCCCAAGTAGTTTTATGTTCAGGAGGAAGTTTCATGGTGGTTCCTCAAGTAAAAAGGGTCCCCGTCTTTCTTTTCGGGAGCCCGAACCTTTTCAACTAAGGGACGCACCGGTGCAACCATGTGAATGGCCTTCCGGTGAGTTTATGATCGAAGCAGGTTTCAAGGATGAGTTTGATACACCTGTCCGCAATGCTGGGTTAGAAGAATTCCTCTCAGATAAATGTGAACAGTATGCCATGCTCACTGCCTCTTTCGTGCGTAGATTTAAATTTTCAGTTGGCCATGACTCATCCATACTATTTGATATGTACGATAAATCCTATGCCATGGATTTGGAGGATTTCAATAGGATTCTCCTTGCAAGATTAACCCAACTTGTAGCAACTACTCCTACTAGTGCCTAGAGACCGTATCACGCGCTAAAACTACTTGGGACCAGCGAAAATCAACCTTTCTAGCTCAAGAACAGGGTCACCAAGGTAGCAAGAATATGCGAAGGATAAAGCACTAGAGCAAAATCTAATTGGACCAATGGAGGAGTCACTTACCAAGGAGTAATTTCCCCAAAATGGTTCGGAGAATGGTGCTTTGAGCAAGGAGATCGAAAATCACAGCCAAATGAGCAAGAACACGGGTTTGAGCTGCGGAACAATTTTTTATGGAGGTGGAAGAAGAGGCAGGGAGCTGGAATGAGTGGAGGTGTCCTTATGGGCCCCACAAGCTTGCTAGCCGCCACAAGGGGGGTGGGCGTGGCAGGGCTTTTGGCCCACTGGTCTGGCCCCCAGGCCAGCACTCAGGCCCAGTAATTTTCAAATATTCCAGAAAAAATCATACTAAATTTTCAGGACCATCGGAGAACTTTTATTTTCGAGGTATTTTTCTCCGGGACGCTAAAACAGAAAATAGGAAAAACTAAACTAAACCTATCATTTTTCTTCTAAGCAACAGAAAATGAAAGCTCAAAACAGAGGTATGTGACTCTTTGATTCATCCATTTCATGGTCATCGAAATAAATTCGTCAATGGGGTTGATCAAGTCCTTATGACAAGACCTTCTCAAATCGCAAGAGAAAACGGAGAATTTTCGAATAGCCACTAAGTCACCTCAATGGGGATATGTATCTCCCCAACAAGAAAATCATACTTCATCTTGACACAAGGAATAGGGCATTCAAAGCTCTCAATAAGAATCGATGAAGTCTTTTCGATAGCATTGATGCAATGTACTTGATATCGTTTCTTCGGAAAGTGCACTATGTGCTCCTTACCGTTGACATGGAAAGTGACATTGCCTTTGTTGCAATCTATAACAGCCCCTGCAGTGTTTAAAATGGGTCTTCTGAGGATGACAACCATGGCATCGTCCTCGGGAATATCCAAGATAACAAAGTCTGTTAAGATAGTGGTGTTAGCAACCACAACAGGCACATCCTCGCAAATGCCAATAGGGAAAGAAGTTGATTTGTCGGCCATTTGCAGAGAAATTATAGTAGGTGTCAACTTATCCAATTCAAGTCTACAATAAAGAGAGAGCGGCATAACACTAACACCGGCTCCAATGTCACATAAGGCAGTTCTTACGTAGTTTCCTTTAATGGAGCAAGGTATATTGGGCACTCCGGGATCACCAAGTTTCTTAGGAGTTCCACCTTTGAAAGTGTAATTGGCAAGCATGGTGGAGATCTCAAGATCTGGTATCTTCCGTTTATTAGTCACGATATCTTTCACGTACTTGGCATACGGAGACATCTTGAGCATTTCAGTTAACCGCATCTGCAGAAAGATGGGTCTTATCATCTCAACGAAGCGCTCAAAATCCTCATCATCCTTTTTCTTGGATGGCTTAGGAGGGAAGGGCATAGACCTCTGAACCCATGGCTCCCTTTCTTTACCATGCTTCCTAGCAGTGAAGTCATTCTTATCGTATCTCTTAGGTTGTGGTTTATCAGGATTAACCGAAGGTTCAATCTCCACATCCTCATCATTGCTAGGTTGAGCATCATTATGAACGTCACTGTCCATATTGTCACCAGGTTCATGTTCATCACCAGATTGTGTTCTGCATCAGACGCAGAAATATCATTAGGTTCTTCAAGTGTGATAGTATTTGGTGAACTGGCATGTAGGTTTCTATTATCCTTCTTCTTCTCCTTAGGATGACTGGGTGTATCAGCATTAATTCCTTGAGAATCTTGATCAGTTCTCTTAGGATGACCTTCAGGATACAAAGGTTCCTGAGTCATTTTGCCTCCTTTAGCAATCACTCTCACAGAGTTGTCATTTAATTCATTGAGAAAGTCATTCTGAGCTTTAAGTACTTGTTCTACCTGAGTAGTAATCATAGAGGCATGTTTACTCAGAAGCTTCAGATCATTGACATTTCTGTCTACACAAGCACTTAGATGGCCAAGCATACGAGTACTTTGTTCCAAATGTCTGCTAACATAATCATTGAAACTCTGTGGTTTGGCAACAAAGTTGTCAAATTCATGAAAGCATAGGCTAGCAGGTTTGTCAAAAGGAATATCACTCTCATCAAACCTACGCAGAGAATTCACTTCTACTACCTGTATCGGGTTATCGAGACCATGGATCTCTTCGATAGGTGGTAGATTTTTGACATCTTCAGATCTAATGCCTTTCTCTTGCATAGATTTCTTGGCTTCTTGCATATCTTCGGGACTGAGGAATAGATTACTTCTCTTCTTTGGAGTTGGCTTAGGAGGTGGTTCGGGAATAGTCCAAGCATTATCGTTGATCAAGATGTTATTCAGTAGGGTCTCAGTTTGTTCTACAGTTCGTTCCCTAAAAACACAACCGGCACAACTATCTAGGTGGTCTCTAGAGGCATCGATAAGTCCGTTATAGAGGATATCAAGTATCTCGTTCTTCTTAAGAGGGTATTCAGGAAAAGCATTATGTAGCTGGACAAGCCTCCCCCAAGCTTGTGGGAGCCTCTCTTCTTGGAGTGGAGCAAAGTTGTATATTTCCTACAAGGCAGCTTGCTTCTTATGGCCAGGAAAATATTTCTCATAGAAGTAATAGAACATATCCTGGGGACTACTCACACATCCAGGAGCAAGAGAGGTGAACTAGGCTTTAGCGTCATCCTTTAGAGAGAAAGGAAACAGCTTAAGGATATAGTAGTGGCGGATCTTCTCCTCACTAGTGAAAAGGGTGGCTATATCGTGTAGTTCGGCAAGATGGGCTACGACCGTCTCAGACTCATAACCGTGAAAACGATCAGATTCGACTAGAGAGATTATCTCAGGATCGACAGAGAATTCATAATCCTTATCGGTGATAAAGATAGGTGAAGTGGCAAACTTCGGGTCGTATTTCATCCTAGCGTTCAGAGATTTTTCCTTCCACTTGAGAAGTAATTTCTCAGCGTGATAGGCATCCTTACACGCAAGAAAATCCTCAGCTATCTCTCCCTCCATAACGTAACCCTCAGGTATATCAGGCAATTCATATCTAGGAGAGCTAGATCTAACAGGAGCAAAAGCAGGTTCTATCTCAATAGTATCGGCAGTTTCAGAAGCATCACGAGCATTGGCAGTAACTCTAGCAATATGAGCATCAAGGAATACCCCTAGTGGCATATCAGGAAAAGTAGTATCTCTAGCAGTAGCGAGCATAGCATCATCAGGCATAGTATCTCTAGCATCATCAGGCAAAGCAGTATCAGGCATAACATCTCTAGCAGTATCAAACATAGTATCTCTAGCAGTATCAGGCATAGCATCTCTAGCAGTATCAGGCAAAGCAGTATGAGGCATAGTATCAAGCATAGCATCTCTAGCAATAGCATCATAAGCATCATCAAGCACAGGCGATATATCAAGATTTCTAGCAGGAGGTGGTGTCGCAAACTTACTCATAACTGAAGGTGAATCAAGTGGAGAGCTAGATGGCAATTCCTTACCTCCCCTCGTAGTTGAGGGCAAGACTTTGGTTTTTTGGATCCTTCAGATTCTTGATAGTGATCAACAGATATAAATCCCAAGTGACCTAGAGAATATAGCAATACCTCCCCGGCAACGGCGCTAGAAAAATGCTGATTGGCACTCTCCAGCAATATCTAGACGAATGTTGATTCTGTGACAACAGACCTTCCCCTGCAATGGCACCAGAAGAATGCTTCTAGCACTCCCCGGCAATGAAACTAGAAGAATGTTGTTGATGGCCCACCAGCGCGTGGGTTCGCAGCAGTTTTCGAGGGTAGAGTATTCGACCCAAATTTGTTGATCGCCTATAGGAGGTGAGAGGATACTCTCAAGTATTAGTAGATGAATGTGTTAGATTCAACCACACCTGAAAGATTAGTATCTGCAAGCAAAGTAGTAACAACAAAGTAACGAGTAACATAAGTGGCAAGGAACAGCAGTAGTGACAGCAGTAGCAAGTAGCAACAGTAGCAAGCGACAGTAGTAGCAACAGTAGCAGCAGAGCAAGACAAGTAACAGCAGCAGAGCAAGACAAGTAACTGCAGCAGTAGGACAAACTCATCGGCAATGTGTCGGTGATTTGTTTGGATGATATTCATCAAGCAACATTTATAACACGGAGAGATATGTGGCTAGCTCCCGGTGGTCGATGTGATGTAGGCATGCATTCCGTGTGTCGTCATACGTGCTTAGGGAAAAGAACTTGCATCACATCTATTGTCCATCCCTCCCGTGGCAGCGGGGTCCAAAAGGAAACTACGGGATATTAAGGTTCTCCTTTTAATAAAGAACCGGACCAACGCATTAGCACTATGAACTCCTCAAACTATGGTCATCACTGGGAGTGGTTCTGGTTATTGTCACTCCGGGGTTGCCGAATCATAACACATAGTAGGTAACTACAACTTGCTAGATCGGATCTAAAACACACATATATTGGTGACAACATAATAATTTCCGATGTGAAATCATGGCACTCGGGCCCTAGTGACAAGCATTAAGCATGGCAAAATAGTAGCAACATCAATCCCAGAACATAGTGGATAATAGGGATCAATCCCCGTCAAAACTAACTCAATTACATGATAGATCTCATCCTACTCATCACCGCCCAGCGAGCCTACAAATAGATTACTCACGAACGACGAAGAGCTTCATGGAATTGGAGAGGGAAGAAGGTTGATGATGGCGATGGCGACGATTTCCCCTCTCCGGAGCCCAAAACCGACTCCAGATTTGCCCTCCAGATGAAGAACAGGTTGTGGCGGCGCCTCCGTATCGCAAACGCGACAAAATCTTCTCTTTTTATTTTTTCTGGGATGAAAGTGAACTTATAGAGCTGAGATTGGGGGCGGCAGAGCCACATGGGCCCCACAATCTTGCCCACCGCCACCAGGGGGGTGGCGGTGGCAGGGCTTGTGGCCCGCTGGCCCACCCCCTCAGGTGGATCTTTGCGCATGTATTTTTCATATTTTCCAAAAATGTTCCCCGTAAATTTTCAGGACGTTCTGAGAACTTTGATTTCTGCACAAAAATAACACCAAGCCAAATCTGCTGAAAACAACGTTAGTCCAGGTTAGTTCCATTCAAATCATGCAAATTTGAGTCCAAACCAAGGGCAAAAGAGTTTGGAAAAGTAGATACGATGGAGACGTATCACACCCCTAGTACGTAATCCCTCGAGTCACAGAAGTTCGAGCGTGCGAGTGGCCAAGTGATGAATTTTTGCGCGCCGCTGGTCTTTATGAAGACTTTTATTACTTGGTGGAGAACGCAGGTCTTACTGCGTTCGTTGCAAATAAGTGCTCACAATACCTCCTCCTCACCAATATTTTCGTTCAAAGCTTCAACTTTTATCCGTGGGAGAACCCTCCCATGGTTGAGTTCATGATATACGATGTTCCCCAGTGCATGACACTACAGGATTTTTGCAATGTATGCAAATTACCTTATGTTGGGGATATCCGTGACCCTCGTCCACGTGACTTGGAGGATTTCATTGGTACTATTGTTGTTGGAGAGGAGAGAGGAGAGTCTCGCGCTAGAATTGCTAGCATACATTTTCTTGTGCTTCGGTACTTCTCAGTATTTGTGGGAAAATGTTTGATTGGCGGTGGGGAGGCTGGATCACTTAGTTCTCCACACCTTGCGGTTTTGCACGAAGGCCTTTATAACGATAAGACTTATAACCTAGGTGCTATAGTAGCCTAGCGGTTGAACACCAACCGTTCCAAGGGTGTCGTCTATGGAGGTATCTATGCTACCCGTCTTGCCAGACACTTTGAGATACCCATTAGACTGGGAGGGGTAGGAGAGATGCTTCTCCCTGAGAAATATCTGGATTATGACAGCATGGTTTGCCATGATTTTCTGGATAGAGATGCTAGTAGACGGTTGATTTATAACTTGGTATTTAGTCAGGGTACTCGAGAGACTATTACTTTGCCTGCTCCTTCTTTGTTCGATCTTCATGCAGGCAGGCACACTATTATGCCTTCGGACATCTACGCATATTGGGGCTTGGCCCAACCACAGGCGCCCGTGCCCGAGCCGCCAGTCGAGTACCAGACGCCAGTTTATAAGTGGGAGCTAGAGGAGCTCACACAGCAGTGGCATCCACAGTCTGCTCCGGAGTATCCCGGAGCTGGTGATTTCCCACCATGGGAGTAGACCAAGCTAGGCCAAAAGCCTAAGCTTGGGGGAGTACGTGTTCTTACCGACCTTACATTCATGCTTATGCTTTCAATTTGTTAGCCGGTGTTTACACTTTGCCAGTGTATTATCCATGCTAGTTTATTTTTATTTTCTTGTTTTGTGTCCTTTTGAGAAAACCCAAAAAGATTTTTCTTTCTTCTTTTGCTTGTTGGGAGCTTTCCCGTGTAAATAGTTTTCTTTTTCTTTGGGTCAAGGTAGAAGATATTGGTTACAATGTTTAGTGGTTCTTGCATGCATACTTGTCTAGCTTTCAAAGAGCCATATTGCTTTGTCTTCTCCTTTGTGTTTGCCTGCAGATTCAGCTTAGTCCAATGCACGAGCTCTTATTATTGTTCACATCGTTCGATCGTGCAAGTGAAATGCAATAATGATGATATATGATGAAGTGACCGAGACTGAAAAGCTGGTATGAACTCTATCTATTTTGTTTTTGTAAATATGACTAGCTTGTCATGCCTGATTCAGCTTTGTTGTGAGAGAACCATGTTTGCAATGACAACTTAGAGATCATAGTTTCTGATGCCATGCTTATTTAGCTGAGAGCTTATAATGGTTTGTCTTGAATGCCAACATAGATTTTGAGATGACTATGATGTAGTATGGTAGGATGGTATTCTCCTTTGAATGATTCAAGTGGCTTGACTTGGCTCATGTTCATGCATGTAGTTGAAACAAAATCAACATAGACTCTATGATGTTCGTGTTCATGGTGATTTATATCTTGTTCATGCTTGCATTCAATGTTAGTCAAACTCGTTGCATATTGATGACTGTTGTCGCTCTATAGTTGGTCGCTTCCCAGTCTTTTGCTAGCCTTCACTTGTACTAAGCGGAATACTGCTTGTGCATCCACTTCCATAAACCCAAAAGTTTTTCCATGAGAGTCCACCATACCTACCTATTTGCGGTATCTACTTGCCGTTCCAAGTAAATTTGCATGTGCCACTCTCTAAATCTTCAAGAAATAATCTGTTTTGCATGCCCGAACCGCTCATGTGGTGACAGGGGGCTATTGGTATATTCCATGCTAGGAGTGTTATCCTCGACATGTGTTTATTCACTGTCATTCACGAGAAAGGGGCCGGTAATTGGAATGCCCAGTTCCACGCTTAAATCGAAAACATAACTGTAAAACAAGACTCCCCCCGGATTGATGTTAGTATGGACGGTACCCGAGGATTCGGATAGCCGTGGAGTGTGATTGATTGGTGGTGGGGGAGTTAAAACTTTACTTTTCTGTTTGGGAACCGCCTATAGCATGAGTAGCATGGAAGATATTGAGAACTCTTGGTCATTGCGTTGACAATGAAAGCATGCCACCCAAAATTATTATGTCTGTTTTCAAAGCTTGAGCTCTGGCACCTCGGCAAATCAATGCTTCCCTCTACGAAGGTCCTGTCTATTTATTTTCCTGTTGAGTCATCCTCCTTTTATATAAGCACCAATTAAAGAGCAACTCTGTCATTTTTATGCTTTGCTTTTGATTGATATTGAGTATGACTATGACAGGATCTTCGTTGCTATGAATTACAATGTTTAGTCATCCCTTGATCTTTGAAAGTGCTCTGCATTTATGTTTTGCAGTCTCAGAAAGAGCTAGCGAGATACCACCTATTCATATTGCTTCATGCTTGTTTTTATTGAAGTGTTGGTATTCGAAACTCATTATTATTTGCTCGTTAGCTGATTATGACATTGATATTAGTTTACCGTGAGACCTTTGTGTCACTTGCTTATGTGGTTAACTTGTGATCTTGCTGAAATTCTGGTTATGAATTAGACATAGTTGCAACAACAAGACCAAACATAATTTGTCAAAGTTTTTCTTTCTCTCTTAGTTTGTCAACTGAGTTGCTTGAGGACAAGCAAGGTTTTAAGCTTGGGGGAGTTGATACGTCTCCATCGTATCTACTTTTCCAAACTCTTTTGCCCTTGTTTTGGACTCTAATTTGCATGATTTGAATGGAACTAACATGGGCTGACGCTGTTTTCAGCAAAATTGCCTTGGTGTTGTTTTTTGTGCAGAAATGAAAGTTCTCCAAACGTCCTGAAAATTTACGGAGAATATTTTTGGAAAATATGAAAAATACCTGCGCAAAGATCCACCGGAGGAGGTGGGCCAGTGGGCCACAAGCCCTACCACCGCCACCCCCTGGTGGTGGATGGCAAGCTTGTGGGGCCCACGTGGCTCTACCGCCCCCAATCTCAGCTCTATTAGTTCACTTTCGTCACAGAAAAAATCAAGAGAGAAGATTTCGTCGCGTTTGCGATACGGAGGCGCCGCCACAACCTCTTCTTCATCTCGAGGGCAGGTCTGGAGTCCATTTTGGGCTCCAGAGAGGGGAAATCATCGCCATCATCATCATCAACCTTCTCCCCTCTCCAATTCCATGAAGCTCTTCGTCGTTCGTGAGTAATCTATTCGTAGGCTCGCTGGGCGGTGATGAGTAGGATGAGATCTGTCATGTAATCGAGCTAGTTTTGACGGGGATTGATCCCTAGTATCCACTATGTTCTGAGATTGATGTTGCTACTACTTTGCCATGCTTAATGCTTGTCACTAGGGCCCGAGTGCCATGATTTCAGATCTGAAATTATTATGTTGTCACCAATATATGTGTGTTTTAGATCCGATCTTGCAAGTTGTAGTTACCTACTATGTGTTATGATCCGGCAACCCTGGAGTGACAATAACCGGAACCACTCCCGGTGATGACCATAGTTTGAGGAGTTCATGTGTTCAGCAAGTGCTAATGCGTTGGTCCGGTTCTTTATTAAAAGGAGAACCTTAATATCCTGTAGTTTCCTTTTGGACCCCGCTGCCACGGGAGGGATGGACAATAGATGTCATGCAACTTCTTTTCCCTAAGCACGTATGACGACACACGGAATGCATGCCTACATCACATTGACGAACGGGAGCTAGCCACATATCTCTCCGTGTTATAGATATTGCATGATGAATATCATCCAAACAAATCACCGACCCATTGCCTACGAGTTTGTCCTACTGCTGCTGTTACTCGTCTTGCTCTGCTGTTGTTACTTGCTACTTGCTACTGCTGTCACTACTTTTGTTCCTTGCCGCTGCTATTACTCATTACACTGCTGCTACCTGCTAGAATTTTCATACGCTGGTCGTTGATGGGAACAGACAATTTCCGTCAACGGGGCAACTTGGCGCCATTGATACGACAGTTAGGAATAGTCTGCCGACAACAGATTGTTTCTGACACCGTTGTTATCATACTAATTTGCTGTTACTACTTTGCTTGCAGATACTAATCTTTGAGGTGTGGTTGAATCTGACACATTCAGCTGCTAATACTCGAGAGTATCCTCTCACCTCCTGCCTGGCGATCAACAAATTTGGGTTGAATACTCTACCCTCGAAAACTGCTACGATCCCACACGCTGGTGGGCCGTCAACAACATTCTTCTAGTTTCGATTGATGGAGAGTGCTAGCAGCATTCTTCTGATGCAGTTGCAGGGGAAGGTCTGTTGTCACAGAATCAACCCACCATTCCTTGCTCCATAAAACATAATTATGTCAGAACTGCTTTATGTGATCTCGGTGCTGGAGTGAGTGTTATGCCTTTCTCCCTTTACGAAAGGCTTTGTTTAGATAAACTAATCCCTACAGATATCTCTCTTCAAATGGTTGATAAGTCAACGGCCGTTCCTGTTGGTATTTGTGAGGATGTTCCTATTGAAGTTGCTAATTGCTTGGTCCTTACTGAGTTTGTTGTTCTTGACAAGCCCGAGGATGGGAGCATGTCTATTATTCTTGGTAGACCTTTTCTTAACACCGCAGGTGCTATTATTGATTGCAATACAGGAAAGGTGACTTTCAATGTTAATGAAAAGGAGCACACAATATATTTTCCGAAGAAGATTGATAAAAGGCATGGCCTTAATTCTATTGAAAATATTGAGACAGTGAAGGTTGGAGAGTGGGATTGTCCTCTACATGTGCACCACAAATACAAAACCATTATGGTGGGGACAATATCCATTAAAATAAAGGTGCCATGATTTCTTTATAAGAAATGAAACTTTTTTCTCTATATAACACCCGTTTGGTAGTAAGACTTGATAAACCTTGCTAACAAATATGTTTTATATGAATAAAAAGAGAAGTTTGTTATGTTTTCATTTCTTTTATCTTTCATCCTCATTGATGTACCAAAGTTTTATGTTTTTGAAGCTTCTCATATGTTTGACCTTTGTTTCGAGCTTTCCGGAAGTTTTCAGAAAAATTCCAGAAAAATTATAATAAAAATTTCCATCGAAAAAGAGACGCAGGGGCACCTGGGGCCAACCAGGGGGGCCACCCCTGGTCCAGGCGGCTAGCTGGCGCGATGTGGCCCCTAGCCGCGCCCACAGGTCGCGTGGGCCCACCTGGTCCCCTTTCGAGGTACTTCTTCCTCTCTTCTCTCTCTTTCACTCCAAAAATCCCGATTTTCTCCTCGAGCTCGAGTTCTTGCTATTCTTGGTGGCAAATTTCGATCTCTCTCTACAACCCATCATTTGCATTGAGAATGTGAGCATTCGCTCCTTGGTATGTGACTCCTCCACTCGTCTGATTAGAATTTTGATTGGTAGTCTTATTTGTGAGTACTTAGGAGTTCTTGGTGCTGTTCATATGAGCTTGCATGCATGTTTAGGAATTTATTTATGAAGTTTTGACGCAAGCTTATGCAACAGGGAAGTGAGTAGAATAATTTTCTCCAACTCATTTTTGCTTAAACATTCGTTTTTGTGGTGCATCAAAAATTTCTGAAATGAGTTTGTTTGGAAAAGAAAAAGGATGGCTTGGAAAGAAGAGACCCGAGCCTATCGACAAACTAACTAGAGCTGCAGCTTCATCTTCCACTATGAGGACAAGTTACAGGGATAATATCATACCACCGGAGTTGCTCCATGAGACGGACACGGCACGTGCCATGGCATACCCGTGTTCAGATTTCCTTATGGCGGCAGGTATTAAGGATAAGTTTGCTAACCTTTGTGCAGCTGCAGGTTTGACACATCTCGTAACACGATGGGTGCAACAATATCCAAAACTCACCTATTATTTTGTCAACTGGTTTAGATATAATGATAAAACATCCATGATTGAATTCAGATTATATGAGGATGTCTTTACCATGTCTTTGGCAGAATTTGTGATGTTATAGTTGTGCGGAATGTCGGGAAGACGACCAAAATGAAAGTCCAGCCCTACGATCTGAAATCCCTATTCGCTTCCCTTTGCAGCAAGGATCTGTGAGACATTCACTGGGGGAACATCTCCAATATTTTGTTTCCCCACATCAGCAGCAATTCCACAACCCCATGGAGGGGGTTGTTCCCGAGGAAGAAGAGCCTTCTACTTGGGAGGCCAGCCGGGTATTAGTTTATGTGCCCGAGGCCTTGTATGATTCTTGGAGCCACCCGTACCAATCCGGAGCCGGAGGGAGCTCCTGGAGCCCGCAGTAGCCAAGCTCAACTTAGGCCAAAAGCCTAAGCTTGGGGGAGTACGTACCCTTCTCCCCTTTCATTGTATCATCCGTGGTTTCCTTTTTAATCTTTTCAGAGTTTTTGCTCGTTCTGCTTTGTTCTTTCTTTGCAAAAAAAACAAAAGGATTTCTCTTTTCCTTTGCTTCTGTTTAACCTTTGGAAAACCCAAAAAGATTTCTTTTCTCTCTTTAGTTTGCTTTGTTTGCATAGTTCAGCTCACGTCGATGGTTGCATTTGCACTTGATTACATCTTTCTCCGTTCGATCGTGCAAGTGATGATGCAATAATGACAAAGATCGATGGAAGGGATGCAACAAGGGAAGCCGGTATGAACTCCATTTGTTTCTACTTTTGTACATATGCATGTACTTATGATCTAGAGACCAGCTTGTAGCGACATAGTGCTATGTTTACAATACCTTACCAGTAGTTCATGCTTTCTTTGTGACTAGTATCAAATACTTGGAGTGCATAATGTGTTATCGAAATTATTTGCATGCATTGCATTGTTCATGGTTTGGCATATTGGAGTGGTATTTCCCTTTGGAGAATTTTAGGATTGACTTGGCACATGCTTACACATGTTTATGACTAGAAGTCTATCAAGGCTTGATGATATCTTTTTTTCAGAATAGTTATATAACTTTCGTGCCCGATTCAATGTTGCTTTGTCGCTCTGCATGATTATGAACGTTATTGCTCTCTAGTTGGTCGCTTCCCCGTATTTTGCTAGCCTTCGCCTGTACTAAGCGGACTGACTGCTTGTGCATCCAAAATCTTTGAAACCAATTGCGCCATATGAATCCACCATACCTACCTATATGCGGTATTTATGTGCCGTCCTAAGTAAATTTGCATGTGCCTTATTCTAAAGTTTCAAATAAATATTTTGTTTTGTATGCCCGAACCGCTCATGTAGTGACTGCGGGCTATCATTATCTTCCATGCTAAGTAGTTTATTCTCAAGATATGTGTTGATTCACTATCATTCACGAGAAACTGGCTGGTAACCGGGATGGCCAGTTCCATGATCAAAGTCAAATCAAATATAATGAAACAGAACTCCCCCAGGATTGTTGTTTGTATGGACGGTACCCGTGGATTCGACCCGCCTGGAGTGTGATCAATTGGTCGAGGGGGAGTAAAAGCTTTACTTTTCTATTTGGGAACCGCCTATAATGTATTTAGCATGGAAGATATTGAGATCTCTTAGTTGTTACGTTGACAATGAAAGCATACCACCCAAAATTTTGATTTATCTCTGATTTAAAAGCACAAAGTTCTGGCACCTCTCCAAATCAATGCTTCCCTCGGTGAAGGGCCTGTCTATTTTACTTTACTGTTGAGTCATCCTCTTCCTATAGAAAGCACCGACTATAGAGAGCATAATTGTCATTCTGAGTGTAATGTGCATTGTCCCAAAGCACCACATTGTCTTTTGTATGATTGTGATATTGCTCATTTTGAAATATTTATTTCTAGTCTCCTTTAATACTCCGAAGGAGCTCAGCATTTATGTTTTTGCTTCACTCATGGGGGCTAGCGAGATACCACTCTAGTATGTTTGAGTCATGAGCATATTATTCATGATTTTCTGTTGCATATTATTCATTCTTAGTTGTTTGAAACTCTTCACGTGATTGAAGGATTGCTCTGTGCATTGTATTTGTAGCACTGCTTCAATACTTTTTGGACTTGTTCGTAGTGCATGCTTATATACATCTAATGAAGCAAAAGAGTTTATCAAAGTTTTCTTTATCGCGCCCAGTTCATTGAACTGAATTGCTTGAGGACAAGCAATATGCTAAGCTTGGGGGAGTTGATACGTCTCAAACGTATCGACTTTCCAAACACTTTTCCTATTATTTTGGCCTCACTCTTGCATGATTTGAATGAAACCAACCCGGACTGACGCTGTTTTCAACAGAGCTTCCTGTAGGGTTTTCTTGTGTGAAGGATGGATATTTAGACGTCCCGGAAAATTCCAATAAAAAATAGAGCAAATCCACGCACCAGGAAGAATCATGGGCCAGAAGATGGGCCGGAGGGGGGCCACCAGACCTCCAGGCGACATGTGGGCGAGGCCTGCCCCCTAGCCGTGCCGGGAGACCGCTTGGGTGGGATCCACCCCCTCTCGTGCCTACTTTGGCTCCTGTTTTTACCCGTGAGGGAGAAATCCCAGAACAGAAGTCGTTTTGCAAGTTCATGACGCAGAGCTGCCGCCACCCTCGGTTCTTCTTCGGGAGAGCTAACCTCGAGGCTGTTTTGGCCTCCGGAGATGGGAAATCGTCGCCATCGTCATCACCATCACCACTCCATCATCCTTCCATGGCTTCCCCCATCATGTGTGAGTAATTCCCTGCTATAAGTGAAGGGGTGGTAGGGATTGGATGAGTTAGATCATGTAATAGTTCGTCGGATTGTTGGGGGCATGTTGCCTATCATCTACTATGGTGTTTATCATCTTTGCTACTATGTGTTACACTTAATGCTTGTCACTTTGGTCCTGAGTGCTATGATTTCATATTTGAATGCCTTATGGATTCATGAATATATTTGTGTTCTTGATCCTATCTTAATAGTCCGAAACCGGTGATCCCAATGGTAGCAGCTTGGGACACCAAAGGGGATAGACTGTGATTTGAGGATCCCATGTATCCATTGATTGTTAATGCTTTGTTCCGGTGCTCTTTAAACAAGAGCAACTTAATCTCCATAAGTTCCTTTTAGCCCCGTTGGTAGCGAGATGGTAGGACAAAAGATGTTGTGCAAGTTCTTATTGCAAGCACGCACGACTACCTCGGGATACATGCCTAATGTTTGATATTTTCTTAGATGATCATTACTTTTCTATGTGCCTTGCCCCAAGTTAAATACATGATATCTCTCATCCATGACCAACCATCCATCTCCCTAGCCTACAGTGTTTTAATCCTGCTAGTCACCAGTTGCTCTACTTTGGTTGTTTTACTCTCGTTGCTTTGCCACCATTATTTCCGTTGCCACAATCACTCTCATATCACCGTTGCTACTAATATTTCGTTGCCAAGCAAGTATCTTTCAGGTGCGGTTGAATTGACAACTTAGCTGTTAAAGATTATAAGTATTCTTTGTCTCCCCTTGTGTCGAATCAATAAATTGGGTTAACTTACCCGCGAAGACTGTTGCGATCCCCTACACTTGTGGGTCATCAGATGGCCAGTGAGCCGGCTATTCGTCACCTTCCTTTTGTTAAGGATAGGATTGATGGGAGCTAGACACTTAACCCATCCCCAGAGGACGGGACGCCACTGAGGTTTCAGACCTACTTCAGCCTCTCCGCCGACACCTTGACTCACCTTTTGATCAAGGAGTCTCTGACGGTTCACCAACAATTGCACCAAGTCAAGGACCTACTACGCCTGGAAAAGATGAAGACCCGCAAGGTCAAGAAGGAAGGAGCACCAGGAGGGCAGTCAGTCATTGCCTTCCGAGGAGGGATACCACCCCTCCAGGCCACTCCTATATAGAATCGTCGTGTGACCGCGGAAGAGTACACTGAGCTCCTCACCGCTTCACAAACAAAGAGACGCCGTGATGGACCGCTCCCATCTCCCACAACTCTAAAGGAAGAAGGTACCGACGAGGATGAAGACGGAGACACTCCAGAACCTGCATACGACACCGAGCAGTCCGCTGCTTAGAGGTATGTCTTAGGCAAATTAGGAGTCTCCCCAGCGAAGTCGAGTTCGTGAATCGGTTCATGAGAACCATGAGTGTTGTGTGCTTCCTGTTCATGTTTGATGCAAGCCGCGTTTCTGCCTTAGGCAGCTTGTAAGCGACTACATCACTCATTTCAATTTATTGCATTAGTCTTCTCAAAAACTTTGTTTGTATCACACACTTGCACAGTACCAAACCCCCTTATCTAGGAGCATCATCCCTTATAATTCCCGACCGCTTCGGCATATTGACCTGTCTGCTCCCAGACAGGATGGTGATTTCAACTCGCACCGACACCTTCGGCAACCCCAAAACTACCACTTCTGGCCAGCAGCAGGGAACTGGTGGGTCTGCTCAAGTTGGAGATCACCTCGAGCAGCAGCAAGGCAAAATTCCCCCACCGCCGCCTCCTCCGGAGAGCATGACCATGGCTCAGTTCCTCCAAGCTCTCCGAGAGGAACATCAAGCCAACAATGCTGTCATCCAATAGCTGGCTCAAGTCTTGGTGAACAATCTGCCGCAGAATGGAAATGGCAATAGTCGGTCCACTCTGTATGAGTTTATCAGGACTACGCAGCCCATATTCACGGAGACAACTGAACCATTGAATGTCAATGACTAGATCCGCACCATCGAAGACCTCCTCGCGCTGATCAAATGCACCGATGACCGAGAGAAAGTCCATTATGCTTCTCACTGTCTTGGAGGCACGACCAGAGCCTGGTGGGGCGGGTTCCAGATCATGCGAGAAGGGTAGGCTATCACTTGGGCTGTATTGAAGGAAGGATTACGCGCCGCTCAGATTCCCCCTGGAATGATGACCATTAAGAAGCGGGAATTCCGAGCTTTGAGGCAAGGCAATGGAACCGTCAAGGAGTACATGCAAAAGTTTAACCTCTTCTAAAGATATGCACCGGAAGACGTCAACACAAAAGCTGCAAAGGTGGAACGCTTCATGAAAGGACTGCAACAGTCGCTTTAGTATCAGCTGGTTGTCTGTGAATGCCGGACCTTATGCAATGTGGTGAATAAGGCCCTCATGCTGGAGGACAAGCGTCGTGCGATGGACAACACCCGTAAGCGCAAGCTGATGGGTATTGGAGGTCCCGGTAACCAGAAGTCACGTCCATGGCAATCAGCCCCGGCAAGACCCAACTACCAGCAACAATAGTATAAGGCACCAACGTTCCACCAGAACTACCAGCCCTAGCAGCAAGTCAACCCGAAGCCAGCAATCAACCCACCCAACAGCAGTGGATTCAAGCCCAACATCCTAGGGCAGCTTACCTGCGTTGGATGTGGACAGACTGGGCACTACTCCAGGCAGTGCCCCAACAAGAAGCCCGATGCACCGCGCCCCAATGTGCCTAATCAAGGACAAGGTCATGGAGGGCCAGGCAGGAACCAAGCTCCCCGCAACAGTACCACAGCAGGGGACGCGTCAAATCACATCTCCACAGAAGAAGCACAGGAAGACCCGGACTGCATTCTGGGTACGTTCCTTGTCAATTCCACCCCAATAACAGTATTGTTTGATTGTGGTGCTTCGCATTCTTTTGTCACTAAAAAGTTTGTGGAAAATGTGGTTTGAAGCCTACCCTCCTTAATGGACAAATGGTAGTACATACCCCAGGAGCAGTGCTAAGGACCAACCTAGGATGTAGAGGAGTCCGAATCAACATTAATGGGATAAGCTTCATAGCAGATCTCATAGTCATTAAGTCACAAAGCTTGGACGTGATCCTTAGAATGGATTGGTTGGCCAAGCACTTAAGCATATTGGATTGCTCCAATAGGGTATTACCATGACAAGTGACCAAGGGGTCAAATTCAAGTATGTCCCTGAACCTACATCCACTCAAGTTCCTCAGGTTAATTGCCTTTCAGAAGAAGAGTTGGATCAAGTAGCAATAGTCTATGAATACCAAGACGTCTTTCCTGATGAGCTGCCAGGGATGCCTCCTCATCGAGACATCAAGTTCATCATTGGGATCATACCCGGATCAAGGCCTATCTACAATAAGCCTTATAGGATGGGATCCGAAGAGCTAGCAGAGTTGAAGAAGCAGTTGGATGAGCAACTTAGGAAGCGATTCATCCGTCCGAGTGCATCACCTTGGGGATCACATGTTATGTTCGTGTCCAAGAAGGATGGGGCTATCAGGCTCTGCGTCGATTATCGTTCCCTCAATGAACTCACAATAAGGAACAAGTACCCACTCCCCAAGATTGAAGACATATTTGACCAGTTAAATGGCGCCAAGGTATTTTCCAAGATCGACCTCAAATCTAGATATTACCAACTGAAGATCCGAGCCTAAGACATACCTAAGACGACATTCGTGACCCGGTACGGTCTATAAGAGTGCACAGTCATGTCATTTGGGTTGACCAATGCCCCAGCCTACTTCATGTACCTCATGAACAAAGTCTTCATGGAATACGTGGATCAGTTTGTCGCCGTCTTCATTGATGACATATTAATGTTCTCCAAGTCCAAAGAAGAGCATGAGCAACACTTCAGGCTATTGTTGGAAAAGCTTCGAGAGCACCAGCTTTATGTCAAGTTTAGCAAATGAAAATTCTGGCTGCATGAATTTGGATGCTTGGGTCATACCATGACGGCAAACGGATTGGCACTCGATCCTTCCAAGATTACCACGGTAACCAATTGGGAGTCGCCAATCGATGTGAAGGAACTAACAAGCTTTCTCAGACTAGCGGGATAGTACCTCAAGTTCGTGGAAGGGTTCTCCCGCATCACTCGACCAATGACTCAGCTCTTAAAGAAGGGCAAGAAGTTCGAATGGACACCGGAGTGCGAATAAAGCTTCCAGGAACTGAAGAAGACACTGACTACCGCCCCGGTACTGGCTACTCCGGATATCACTAAGCAGTTTGTGATATATTGTGATGCCTCAAGAACCGGGCTCGATGGTGGCCTTGTTGGAAATATGCCCTAGAGGCAATAATATATTGGTTATTATTATATTTCCTTGTTCATGGTAATCGTTTATTATCCATGCTATAATTGTATTGATAGGAAACTCAAATACATGTGTGGATACATAGACAAAACAATGTCCCTAGTAAGCCTCTTGTTGACTAGCTCGTTGATCAAAGATGGTTAAGGTTTCCTAGCCATAGACAAGTATTGTCACTTGATAACGGGATCACATCATTAGGAGAATGATGTGACGGACAAGACCCAAACTATAAATGTAGCATATGATCGTGTCAGTTTATTGATATTGTTTTCTGCATGTCAATGTATCTGTTCCTATGACCATGAGATCATGCAACTCCCGAACACCGGAGGAATACCTCGTGTGTATCAAACGTTGCGATGTAACTGGGTGACTATAAATGTGCTCTACATTTATCTCCGAAGGTGTCTGTTGGGTTGGCGTGAATCGAGACTGGGATTTGTCACTCCGTATGATGGAGGGGTATCTCGGGGCCCACTCGGTAATACAACATCACAATAAGCCTTGCAAGAAATGTGACTAAGGAGTTAGCCATGAGATCTTGTATTATTTAACGAGTAAAGAGACTTGCCGATAACGAGATTGAACTAGGTATAAAGATACCGACTATCGAATCTCGGGCAAGTAACATACCGAAGAACAAAGGGAACAACATTCAAGATTAACTGAATCCATGACATAGAGGTTCAACCGATAAAGATCTTCGTATAATATGTAGGAGCCAATATGGGCATCCAGGTCCCGCTATTGGTTATTGACCGTAGAGGTGTCTCGGTCATGTCTGCATAGTTCTCGAACACGCAGGGTCTGCACACTTAAGGTCCGGTGATGTTTCGGTATAGTTGAGTTATAGGTGTTGGTAACCGAAAGTTGTTTGGAGTCCGGATGAGATCCCGGACGTCACGAGGAGCTCCCGAATGGTCCGGAGGTAATTGATATATAGGAAGTCCTGTTTTGGTCACCGGAAAAGTTTCGGGCTCATCGGTAGTGTACCGGGAGTGCTGGAGGGTACCGGGGACCATCGGGACGGGTGTCACGCCCCGAGGGGCCTTATGGGCTTTGGGAGGATACAAACCAGCCCCTAGTGGGCTGACATAAGCTCCCATTAAGGCCCATGAGGTTTGAGAGACAAAAACCCCAAAGGTGGAAAAGGTGGAAAGGGTTTCAAAGTGGAAAGGAGGAATCCTACTCCTAGTAGGGTTGGAGTAGGACACCTCCACCTGCAATTTCGGCCAAACCTTGAGGGTTTGAGGCTGCCTCCTCCCCTCCCACCCTCCTATATATACTAGAGGATTTAGAGGGAAAAGCTAACCCTAATTGCCACGTACTCTCACTTCTTCTCTCTAGATCTGTTTCTCCTCTAGTCTAGTTCGGCGGTGATTAGGCAAAGCCCTGCTGGATTAGTTCACCACCACCACCACCACGCCACCGTGCTGGATAACTCATCTATATCTCCACCCCTCTTGCTGGATCAAGAAGGCAGTTATCGTCATCGAGTTTTACGTGTGCTGAACACGGAGGTGTCATCCGTTCGGCACTAGATCGGGATGGATCGTGATGGGATCGCGGGACGGATCATGATGAGATCGCGGGATGGGCTGCGATTTGAATCACAAATATGTTCCACTACATCAACCGCGTTATATACGCTTCCACTTAGCAATCTACAAGGGTATGTAGATTCACTCTCCCCTCTCGTAGATGATCATCACCATGGATAGGTATGCGTGTGCGTAGGAAATTATTTGTTTCCCATGCTATGTTCCCCAACAGTGGCATCATTAGCTAGGTTCATGCGTACATGATATCTCGAGTAGAACACAAAAGAGTTTGTGGGTGTTGATATTCAATTTGTTTCCCACCTTAGTTTTTTTTTATTCGGCGGTATTGTTGGATTGAAGCGGCCCGGACCAACCTTACTCATACGCTTACGAGAGACCGGTTTCATCGACTAACATGCAACTTGTTGCATAAAGATGACTGGCGGGTGTTTGTTTCTTCAACTTTAGTTGAATCGGATTTGACCGAGGCGGTCCTTGGAGAAGGTTAAATAGAAATTTGCATATCACTGTTGTGGCTTTGCGTAAGTAAGATGCAATCATACTAGATACCCATAGCAGCCACGTAAAACATCCAACAACAAATTAGAGGACGTATAACTTGTTTTTGCAGGGTATGCAAGTGATGTGATATGGCCAAAGACATAATATGATATATTGGATGTATGAGATGATCATGTTCTAATAGTTAAATATCGACTTGCACGTCGATGCTACGGCAACCGACAGGAGCCATAGGGTTGTCTTTAAACTAACGTTTGTGCTTGCAGATGCGTTTACTATATTGCTAGGGAGTAGCTTTAGTAGTAATAGCATAGATAGCATGACAACCTCGATGGCGGCACAATGATGGGTATCATGATGACGGAGATCATGGTGTGGCGTCGGTGACGATGAATATCATGTTGGTGCTTTGATGATGGAGATCAAGAAGCACAAGATCATGGCCATATCATGTCACTTATGATTTGCATGTGATCTTAATCCTTTTATGCACCTTATTTTGCTTAGAACGACGGTAGAATTATAAGGTGATACCTCACTAAAATTTCGAGATAAAATTGTGTTCTCCCTGACTCTGCACCGTTGCGACAGCTCGTCGTTTCGAGGCACCACGTGATGATCGGGTGTGATAGACTCAACATTCACATACAATGGGTGCAAAATAGTTGCACACGCGGAAAACTCAGGTTAAACTTGACGAGCCTAGCATGTATAGACATGGCCTCGGAACACAAGAGACCGAAAGGTCGAGCATGAGTCATATAGTTGATATGATCAATATGGAGATGTTCACCACTTAAACTATACTCAACTCACGTGATGATCGGACTTGAGTTGGTGGATTTGGATCATGCGCCACTCGAATGACTAGAGGGATGTCTATTTGAGTTGGAGTTATTGGTAATATGATTAGCTAAACTCAACTATCATGAACATAGTCAAAAGGTCTTTGCAAATAATGTTGTAGCTTGCGTTGTAGCTCTACTGTTTTTGATATGTTCCTAGAGAAAATTTAGTTGAAAGACGATAGTAGCAATTATGCGGACTGGTCCGTAAACTGAGGATTGTCCTCATTGCTACGCAGAAGGCTTATGTCCTTAATGCACCATTCGGTGTGCTGAACCTCGAGCGTTGTCTGTGGATGTTGCGAACATCTGACATACACGTTTGGATGACTACATGATAGTTCAGTGCGTAATGCTTAACGGCTTAGAATTGAGGTGCCAAAGACGTTTTGAACGTGATGGAACATATGAGATGTTCCAAGAGATGAAATTTGGATTTCATGCTCGCGCCCTTGTTGAGAGGTATGAGACCTTCGACAAGATTCTTTGTCTACAAAGGGAGAAAAGCTCAATCATTGAGCATGTGCTCAGATTGTCTGAGTGCTACAATCGCTTGAATCGAGTGGAAGTTAATCTTCCAGATGAGATAGTGATGGTTCTTCAAAGTGACTGCCACCAAGCTACTAGAGCTTCGTGATGAACTATAACATATCAAGGTATGATGATCCTTGAGCTATTCGCAATGTTTGAGAATGCGAAAGTAGAAATCAAGTAGGAGCATCAATTGTTGATTGTTAGTAAAACCACTAGTTTCAAAAAGACAAGGGCAAGAAGGAATACTTCATGAAACAGCAAACCAGTTGCTCCTTTAGTGAAGAAACCCAAGGTTGAAACCCAAACCCGAGACTAAGTGCTTCTGTTATGAGGGGAACAGGTCACTGAAGCGGAACTACCCTAGATACTTGGTAGATGAGAAGGCTGGCAAAGTCGACAAAAGTATATTGGATATACATGATACTGATGTGTTCCTTACTAGTATTCCTAGTAGCACCAGGGTATTACATACCGTTCAGTTGCTAAGTGTTAGTAACTCGAAATTATCGCTACGGATTAAACGGATACTAGCAAGGGTGAGGTAATGATGTGTGTTGGAAGAAATTCCAAGGTTGATGTGCTCAAACATCGCACGCTCCTTCCACCATCGGGATTAGTGTTAAACCTAAATAATTGTTATTTAGTGTTTGAGCATGAACATGATTAGATCGTGTTGATTACAAAACGATTATTCATTTAAAAAGAATAATGAATATTCTATTTGCTTGAATAAATACCTTCAATGGTTTACTGAATCTCGATCATAGTGATACACATGTCCATAATATTGATGCCAAAAGATACAAAGTAGTAATGATAGTACCACTTACTTGTGGTACTGCCGCTTGAGTTATATTGGTATAAAATGCATGAAGGAGCTCCATGCTGATGGTTCTTTGTACTCACTCATTTTTGAAACGTTTGAGACATGCAAACCATGCCTATTGGTATAAACGCATGAAGAAACTCCATGCAGATGGATCGTTTGGACTCAATTGATTTTGAATCACCTGAGGTAAGATGACTGATGGCCTCCTTATTCTGTGAGTTGGAACAAGAAAGTAACTTATTTGAAGTAATACATTTTGATGTGTGCAGTCCAATGAGTGTTTAGTCACGCGGTGGATATCGTTATGTTCTTACTTCACTGACGATTTGAGTACATACAGGAGTATTTGCTTGATGAATCACAAGTCTGAAATATTGAAAAGTTCAAGTTATTTCAGAGTGAAGATCGCCGTGACAAGAGGATAAAATATCTATGATATGATCATAGCGATGAATATCTGAGTTGCAAGTTTGGTACACAGTTAAAACAATGTGGAAATTGTTTCACTACTAATGCCACCTGGAACACCATGGTGGGATGGTGTGTCCGAACATCATAGCCGCGACCTATTGTCTATGGTGCATACTATGATGCCTCTTATCGAATTATCACTATCGTTTTGGGGTTAGGCATTAGAGACAACCGCATTCACTTTAAATAGGGAACCATGTAGTTCCGTTGAGATGACACCGTATGAACTATGGTTTGGAGAAACCTAAGCTGTCGTTTCTAAGAAGTTTGGGGCTACGACGCTTATGTGCGAAAGTTTCAGTCTGATAAGCTCGAACCCAAAGCGGATAAATGCATCTTCATAGAATACCCAAAATAGTTGTGTATACCTTCTATCTCAGATCTGGAAGTGAAGTGTTTGTTTCTAGAAACGGGTCCTTTCTTGAGGAAAAGTTTCTCTCGAAAGAATTGAGTGGGAGGATGGAGGAACTTGATGAGGTTATTGAACCAACACTTCAACCAGAGTAGAAGGGCGCAAGAAGTTGTTCATGTGGCGCCTACACCAGTTGAAGTGGAAGCCAATGATGTTGATCATGAAGCTTTGGATCAAGTTACTACAAAACCTCGTAGGTTGACACGGATACGTGCTACTACAGAATGGTGCGGTAGTCCTGTCTTGGAGCTCATGTTACTGGATAACAATGAACCTATGAGCAATGGAGAAGCGATGGTGGGCCCGGATTCCGACAAATTGATGGAGGCCATAAAATCTGAGAGAGGATCCATGTATGAAATCAAAGTGTGGACTTTGAAATAACTACTTGATGGTCGTAATACTATTAAGTACAGATGGATCTTCAAAAGAGTCACCATTTAAGAAAGCTCGACTTGTTGCAAATAGGTTTTTGACAAGTTCAAGGAGTTGACTGCCATGAGACTCTCTCACTCGTAGCGATGCTAAAAGTCTGTTGGAATTTTGTTAGCAATTGCTGCATCTTGCAGATGGATTTCAAAACATTGTTTCCTCGACATTTTCCTTGAGCAAAGGTTGTATGTAATACAAACAGAAGGTTTTGTCGATCCCAAGGATGCTAACAAGTATGCAAGCTCTAGCGATCCTTCTAAGGACTGGAGTAAGCATCTCGGAGTTGGATATGCGCTTTGATGTGATGATCAAATCATTTGTGTTTATACAAACTTTGTGAGAAACTTGTATTTCCTAGGAAGTGAGTGGGAGCACTATAGAATTTCTGATGAGTATATGTGGTTGACATATTGTTGATCGGAAATGATGTAGAATTTCTGGAAAGCAAATAGTGTTGTTTGAAAAGGTGTTTTCAGAGGAAAACCTGGATTGAGCTACTCGAACATTGAGCATAAAGAGCTAAAGAGATAGATCAAGACGCTTGATAAAAGTTCTAATGAAATGCATGCCTTGACAAGTTTTTGAAGAAGTTCAAAATAGACCGGCAAAGGAGTCCTTGGTTGTTTGTAAGGTGTGAATTTGAGTAAGACTCAAAGACCGACCACTGCAGAAGAAAGAGAAAGGACGAAGGTCGTCCCCTATGCATTAGCCATAGGCTCTATAGTATGATATGTTGTGTACCGCACCTGATGGGTGCCTTGCCATGAATTTGTCAAGGGGTACGAAAGTGATCCACGAATGGATTACTGGACAGCGGTCAAAAATTATCCTTAGTAACTAGTGGACTAATGAAATTTTCCTCGCTTATGGAGGTGTTAAAAGAGTTCGTCGTAAAGGGTTACGCTGATGCAAGCTTTGACACTAATCCGGAAAAATCTGAGTAGTAAACCGGATTCGTATAGTGGAGCAGTCATTTGGAATAGTTCCAAAATGGCACGTTGGTAGCAGCACCTACATGATGACATAGAGATTTGTAAAGCACACTCAGATCTGAAAGTTTTAGACCCGTTGACTAAAACCTCTCTCGCATTGATCAAACCCCAAAATTGTATGGGTGTTAGATTCATCAAAATCACATAGTGATGTGAAATAGATTATTGACTCTAGTGCAAGTGGGAGACTGTTAGAAATATGCCCTAGAGGCAATAATAAATTGGTTATTATTATATTTCCTTATTCATGATAATCGTTTATTATCCATGCTATAATTGTATTGATTGGAAATTCAAATACATGTGTGGATCATAGACAAAACATTGTCCCTAGTAAGCCTCTAGTTGACTAGCTCGTTGATCAAAGATGGTTAAGGTTTCCTAGCCATAGACAAGTGTTTTCACTTGATAACGGGATCACATCATTAGGAGAATGATGTGATGGACAAGACCCAAACTATAAACATAGCATATGATCGTGTCTGTTTATTGCTACTATTTTCTGCATGTCAATGTATCTGTTCCTATGACCATGAGATCATGCAACTCCCAGACACCGGAGGAGTACCTTGTGTGTATCGAACGTTGCAACGTAACTGGGTGACTATAAAGGTGCTCTACAGGTATCTCCAAAGGTGTCTGTTGGGTTGGCGTGAATCGAGACTGGGATTTGTCACTCCGTATGATGGAGAGGTATCTCGGGGCCCACTCGATAATACAACATCACAATAAGCCTTGCAATCAATGTGACTAAGGAGTTAGCCACGAGATCTTGTATTATGGAACAAGTAAAGAGACTTGCTGATAACGAGATTGAACTAGGTATAGAGATACCGACGACCGAATCTCGGGCAAGTAACATACCAAAGAACAAATGGAACAGCATACGATATTAACTGAATCCTTGACGTACATGTTCAACCGATAAAGATCTTCGTAAAATACGTAGGACCCAATATGGGCATCCAGGTCCCACTATTGGTTATTGACCATAGAGGTGTCTCGGTCATGTCTGCATACTTCTCGAACCCGCAAGGTCTGCACACTTAAGGTTCGGTGACGTTTCGATATAGTTGAGTTATAGTTGTTGGTAACCGAAAGTTGTTTGGAGTCCCGGATGAGATCCCGGACGTCACGAGGAGCTCCGGAATGGTCCGGAGGTAAAGATTGATATATAGGGAGTGCCGGGAGGGTACAAGGGACAATCGGGAGGGGTGTCACTCCCTGATACGTCTCCAACGTGTCTATAATTTTTGATGGTTCCATGCTATTATCTTGTCAACTTTGTATGTTTTGTATGCGTGAATATGCTATTTTATATATTTTTGGTACTAACCTATTAACTCAGTGCCAAGTGCTAGTTCCTATTTTTTCCGTGTTTTTGACCTTTTTCAAAGGAGAATATTAAACGGAGTCCAAACGGAATAAAACCTGCGGAATGATTTTTTCCATAACAGAAGACACGTAGGAAACTTGAGAACCAAGGCAGGGGACCTCGGAGGAGGTCACAAGCCACCCATGCTCGGCCTAGGGGGGCGGGCCTAGCAGGCTTGTGGCCCCCCTGTGGCTCCCCTGTCCTACTTCTTGCTCCTATAAATTACCTAAAAATCTGATACCACGGGAGAGAGCCACGAAAATACTTTTCCGCCGCCGCAAGCTTCTGTCTCCACAAGATCCCATCTGGGGCACGTTCTGGTGCCCTGCCGGAGGGGGGATTCGGACACGAAGGGCTTCTTCAGCAACACAATTGCCTCTCCGATGATGCGTGACTAGTTCACCACAGACCTTCCGGACCATGGCTAGTAGCTAGATGGCTTCTTATCTCTTTTGGATCTTCAATACAAAGTTCTCCATGATCTTCATGGATATCTATCCGATGTAATCTTCTTTTGCGGTGTGTTTGTCCAGATCTGATGAATTGTGGATTTATGATCAGATTATCTATGAATATTATTTGAGTTTCCTCTGATCTCTTATATGCATGATTTCGTATCCTTGTAATTCTCTTCGAGTTGTGGGTTTTGTTTGGGCAACTTGATCTATAATTCTTAAAATGGGAGAAGTGCTTGGTTTTGGGTTCATACCGTGCGGTGTCCTCACCCAGTGACAGAAGGGGTAGCGAGGCACATATCGCGTTGTTTCCATCAAGGGTAAAAAGATGGGGTTTATATCTATTGCATGAATTTATCCCTCTAAATGTCATCTTGCTTAAGGCGTTACTCTATTTTTTATGAACTCAATACACTAGATGCATGCTGGATAGCGGTCGATGTGTGGAGTAATAGTAGTAGATGCAGAAAGTATCGGTCTACTTGTCTCAGACGTGATGCCTATATGTATGATCATTGCCTTAGATATCATCATGACTTTGCGCGGTTCTATCAATTGCTCGACAGTAATTAGTTCACCCACCGTAATATTTGCTATCTTGAGAGAAGCCTCTAGTGAACACTATGGCCCCCGGATCTACTTCACATCATATTTTCAGCTCTACACTTTCACTTTGTTGCACTTTCCGCCTTCAGACCTCACCTTGCAGTTAACCGTGAAGGGATTGACAACCCCTTTGTAGCGTTGGGTGCAAGTTTGCATGTTTTTGCGCAGGTACTTTGGAGACTTGCCTTGATACTCCTACTGAATTGATACCTTGGTTCTCAAACTGAGGGAAATACTTACTGCTACTATGCTGCATCACCCTTTCCTCTTCAAGGGAAAAACCAACGCAAGCTCAAGAGGTAGCAAGAAGAATTTATGGCGCCGTTGCTGGGGAGTATCAAGTCAAGAATAGTCTTCCTGCAACGTATCAATTTACCGCACCGGGGACTATTCTAAGTGAAGCTTATGCAAGTAACTGTCGCAAACTCATCTCTTGCATTTACTTTTTTTGCCTCTCATTTTCCTCTCCCACACTTCTGAAAAAAATAAAAATTACAAAAGTATTTGCCTTTTTTGCTTGCCTTTCCTTTGCTTGTGTGCTATGTGCCTTCAATATTCTTGCTTCTTCGCTTGCTGAAGATCTATTGATGTGGATCCTCATCCACTTGCTAATCTCTTTAAGATATCCAATTATGTTGATCCAATTGCTAGTGAGTTGAGTGCACTTGACTATCTTTATGGACTTTTGCTTGAGATGCGTGAATCTGAAAATTGTGATGATGAAATTTATGAAGTGATTCACGAGGGCTCCTTGAATGAAAAGCATGATTGCAATGATTTCATCATAAATTCTATTAATGTCAATCATGCTAAAAATATGCAAAACCCTAAGCTTGGGGATGCTAGTTTTGCTATGTCGACTACTTGTTGCAATGATCATGACGGGGGTAATGATTTTTCTTATGATCTTGAAAATTTGTGTAAGCCTCATTATTATTATGATATTTGCAATAATATTGAAATTGGGTTTGGAGAAGTCATGACTTTAGTTGATGATAATCCCACTATTTTTGAAGAGCGTCAACTTTGCATGCATGTGGATCATGAAAAGAATATCCTATGGGATAGCTATATTATTGAATTTGATTATGATCCCACATGAAATTTTTATGAGAGAGGAAAATATTGTGGTACAAACTTTCATGTTACTAAATCACCTCTCGTTATGTTGAGACTGCTATTGTCTCTTTCTTCTTCCTTGCATATGGTAACTCTTGGTTGTCTTGACAATTTGTTTTCTTATAAAATGCCTATGCATAGGAAGTATGTTAGACTTAGATATGTTTGTCACATGTTTCATGATGCTCTCTTCGTATCCGATTGCTATCTTTTATGTGAGCATCATTGAATTATCAATGCCTAGCTAAAAGGCTTTAAAGAAAAGCGCTTGTTGGGAGGTAACCCAATGAATTTATCTTTACTTCATGATTTCTGTTTTGTTGTGTCCACAACATCATAATTCTGTTATGATTGTGTTTTTTGTGTTTCTCTTTGTTATTGTGCCAAGTAAAACCTTTATGATCAGTTTTGGTTGGTTGTTTGATCTTCGTGAAAAAGACAGAAACTTTGTGCTCACGAAATTATTTTTAATTCCTATCCAGAAAGATATTTTGAGTTGATTCTTTTTGCTTCTGGTTGATATGCCAATTTCCCTAATTTTCATAATTTTTCAGAATTTTTGAGATACCATAAGTATACAAAGTATACACATTGCTACAGACTAGCCTGTTTTAGACAGATTCTATTTTTGTTGTGTTGATTGCTTATTTTGATGAAACTATGGATAGTATCGGGGGGGGGGGGGGGTACTAGCCATGGAAAAGTGAGAATACAGTAATCTAACATCAATATAAATAGAAATCAAGTTTGCTATAGTACCTAAAGAGGTGGTGGTTTGTTTTCTTATGCTAATGATATCATGAGTTTCTGTTTAAGTTTTGTGTTGTGAAGTTTTCAAGTTTTGGGTGATGTTCTCATGGACAATGGGATAAAGAGTGGAAAGATCTCAAGCTGGGGGATGCCCAAGGCATCCCAAGCCAAATTCAAGGACACCAAAAAGCCTAAGCTTGGGGATGCCCCGGGAAGGCATCCCCTCTTTCGTCTTCAATCCATCGGAAACATTACTTGGAGCTATATTTGGATTCACCACATGATATGTGTTTTGCTTGGAGCATCGTGTATTATAGGAGTCTTTTCTTTTTGTTGTGTCACAATCATCCTTGCTGCACACCTTTTTGAGAGAGACATGCACTCATCGTGAATTTGCTAGAATACTCATTGAGCTTCGCTTATATCTTTTGAGTTAGGCAATTTAGCTAGCATGTGCTTCACTTATATCTTTTTGAGCTAGATAACTTTGCTCTAGTGCTTCTCTTAGATCTTTTTAGAGCACGGCGGTGTCATATTTTGGAGAAATAAGAACTCTCGATCTTCACTTATATCTTTTTGAGAGTGCTCTCTCTAAGTAACTTGGTAGTTGGCTTGTGCTATGAAAGAAGTCCTAAAGATGATAGGTATCCAAAGAGGATATGATACAAACTTCCATATTCATGTGCATTGATTAGTAAAGAGAAGTGTGATTCCTCTCAATTAGTTTTGAGATATGGATTTGGTGATATTAGAGTTATGTTAGTAGGGTGTTCTGAATCTAGAAATACTTGTGTTGAAGTTAGTGATTCCCGTAGCATGCGCGTATGGTGAACCGCTATGTTAGGAAGTCGGAGCATAATTGATTTATTGATTGTCATCGTTTGTGTGGCGGTCGGGATCGCACGACGGTTAACACCTACCAACCCTTCCCCTAGGAGTATGTGTTTAGCACTTTGTTTCGATTACTAATAAAACTTTCGCAAAAAGTATATGAGTTCTTCATGACTAATGTGAGTCCATGGTATAGATGCACTTTCACCTTCCACCATTGCTAGACTCTCTAGTGCGGCACAACTCTCGCCGGTGCACAAACCCACCATATACCTTCCTCAAAACAGCCACCATACCTACCTATTATGGCATTTTCATAGCCATTCCGAGATATATTGCCATGCAACTACCACCGTTCCGTCTCATGACTTGTGCCGTCACTTTCATATTGCCATTGCATGATCGTAAGATAGCTAGCAAGATGTTTCAACGTCATACACTAAGCTAGATCGTTGCACATCCCGATACAATGCCGAAGGCATTTCCTATAGAGTCATCATTGCTCTAAGTATTGAGTTGTGATTAAATAAAAGTGTGATGATCATCATTATTACAACATTGTCCCATGTGAGGAAATAAAAAAAAGAGGCCAAAGATGCCCACCAAAAAAACGAAAAGAGGCCAAAGAGCCCAAACAAAAAAAGAGAGAAAAAGAGAGAAGGGACAATGCTACTATCTTTTTTCCACACTTCTGCTTCAAAATAGCACCATGTTCTTCATGATATAGAGTCTCTTGGTTTGACACTTCCATATACTAGTGGGAATTTTCATTATATAACTTGGCTTGTATATTCCAATGATGGGCTTCCTCAAACTTGCCCTAGGTCTTCGTGAGCAAGCAAGTTGGGTGCACACCCACTAGTTCTCCTTTTGAGATTTCACACACTTATAGCTCTAAGTGCATCCGTTGCATGGTAATCCCTACTCATTCACATTGATATCTATTGATGGACATCTCCATAGCCCATTAATACGCCGAGTCAATGTGACCATCTCCTCCTTTTTGCCTCACAACCTTCACCACACTCTATTCCACCTATAATGCTCTATCCATGTCTCACACTCATATATTGCGTGAGAGTTGAAAAAGGTTTGAGAAAGTAAGAGTGCGAAAATAATTACTTGGCCAGCACCGGGGTTGTGCATGATTTAAATTCGTCGTGTGGGGATGATGGAGCATAGCCAGACTATATGATTTTGTAGGGATAACTTTCTTTGGCCTTGTTATTTCAAAAGTTCATGATTACCTTGCTAGTTTGCTTGAAGTATTATTGTTTTCATGTCAATAGCAAACTATTGTTTTGAAACTTACGGATCTGAACATTCATGTCACATGAAAGAAGTTACAAAAGGACAAATATGTTAGGTAGAATTCCACATCAAAATTTCGGTCTTTTATCACTTCCCTACTCGAATACAAGCAGGAGTTAAGCTTGGGGATGCTTGATACGTCTCCAATGTATCTATAAATTTTGATGGTTCCATGCTATTATCTTGTCAACTTTGGATGTATTGTATGCATGAATATCCTATTTTATATCTTTTTTGGGACTAACCTATTAACTTAGTGCCAAGTGCCAGTTCGTGTTTTTTTCGTGTTTTTGACCTTTTTCAGAGGAGAATATTAAATGGAGTCCAAACAGAATAAAACCTACGGAATGATTTTTTCCATAACAGAAGACATGCAGGAAACTTGAGAACCAAGGCAGGGGACCTCGGAGGAGGTCACAAGCCACCCAGGCCCGGCCTAGGGGGGCTAGCAGGCTTGTGGGCCCCCTGTGGCTCCCCTGCCCTACTTCTTCCGCCTATAAATTCCTTAAAAATATGAAACCACGGGAGAGAGCCACGAAAATACTTTTCCGCCGCCGCAAGCTTCTGTCTCCGCAAGATCCCATCTGGGGCACATTCTGGTGCCCTGCCGGAGGGGGGATTCGGACACGGAGGGCTTCTTCATCAACACCATTGCCTCTCCGATGATGCGTGAGTAGTTCACCACAGACCTTCGGGTCCATAGCTAGTAGCTAGATGGCTTCTTCTCTCTTTTGGATCTTCAATACAAAGTTCTCCATGATCTTCATGGAGATCTATCCGATGTAATCTTCTTTTGCGGTGTGTTTGTCGAAATCCGATGAATTGTGGATTTATGATCAGATTATCTATGAATATTATTTGAGTTTCCTCTGATCTCTTATATGCATGATTTCGTATCCTTGTAATTCTCTTCGAGTTGTGGGTTTTGTTTGGGCAACTTGATCTATAATTCTTAAAATGGGAGAAGTGCTTGGTTTTGGGTTCATACCGTGCGGTGTCCTCACCCAGTGACAGAAGGGGTAGCGAGGCACGTATCGCGTTGTTCCCATCAAGGGTAAAAAGATGGGGTTTATATCTATTGCATGAATTTATCCCTGTACATCATGTCATCTTGCTTAAGGCGTTACTCTATTTTTTATGAACTCAATACACTAGATGCATGCTGGATAGCGGTCGATGTGTGGAGTAATAGTAGTAGATGCAGAAAGTATCGGTCTACTTGTCTCAGACGTGATGCCTATATGTAAGATCATTGCCTTAGATATCATCATGACTTTGCGCGGTTCTATCAATTGCTCGACAGTAATTCGTTCACCCACCATAATATTTGCTATCTTGAGAGAAGCCTCTAGTGAACACTATGGCCCCCGGGTCTACTTCACATCATATTTTCAACTATACACCTTCACTTTGTTGCACTTTCCGCCTTCAGATCTCACCTTGCAGTTAACCATGAAGGGATTGACAACCCCTTTGCAGCGTTGGGTGCAAGTTTTCTTGTTTGTGCACACGTACTTTGAAGACTTGCCTTGATACTCCTACTGGATTGATACATTGGTTCTCAAACTGAGGGAAATAATTACTGCTACTGTGCTGCATCACCCTTTCCTCTTCAAGGGAAAAAGCAATGCAAGCTCAAGAGGTAGCACGCCCCGAGGGGCCTTATGGGCTGTGGGAGGATACAAACCAGCCCCTAGAGGGCTGACATAAGCTTCCACTAAGGCCCATGAGGTTTGAGAGACAAAAAACCCAAAGGTGAAAATGGTGGAAAGGGTTTCCAAGTGGAAAGGAGGAATCCTGCTCCTAGTAGGGTTGGAGTAGGACTCCTCTGTTGGAATTATGCCCTAGAGGCAATAATAAATATATAGTTATTATTATAATTCCTGTATCAAGATAATAGTTTATTATCCATGCTATAATTGTATTGAATGAAGACTCATTTACATGTGTGGATACATAGACAAAACACCGTCCCTAGCATGCCTCAGGTTGGCTAGCCAGTTGATCGATGATAGTCAGTGTCTTCTGATTATGAACAAGGTGTTGTTGCTTGATAACTGGATCACGTCATTGGGAGAATCACGTGATGGACTAGACCCAAACTAATAGACGTAGCATGTTGATCGTGTCATTTTATTGCTACTGTTTTTCTGCGTGTCAAGTATTTATTCCTATGACCATGAGATCATATAACTCACTGACACCGGAGGAATGCTTTGTGTGTATCAAACGTCGCAACGTAACTGGGTGACTATAAAGATGCTCTACAGGTATCTCCGAAGGTGTTAGTTGAGTTAGTATGGATCAAGACTGGGATTTGTCACTCCGTGTGACGGAGAGGTATCTCGGGCCCCACTCGGTAATACAACATCACACACAAGCCTTGCAAGCAATGTAACTTAGTGTAAGTTGCGGGATCTTGTATTACGGAACGAGTAAAGAGACTTGCCGGTAAACGAGGTGGAAATAGGTATACGGATACTGACGATCGAATCTCGGGCAAGTAACATACCGAAGGACAAAGGGAATGACATACGGGATTATACGAATCCTTGGCACTGAGGTTCAAACGATAAAGATCTTCGTAGAATATGTAGAATCCAATATGGGCATCCAGGTCCCGCTGTTGGATATTGACCGAGGAGTCTCTCGGGTCATGTCTACATAGTTCTCGAAACCGCAGGGTCTGCACACTTAAGGTTCGACGTTGTTTTATGCGTATTTGAGTTATATGGTTGGTTACCGAATGTTGTTCAGAGTCCCGGATGAGATCACGGACGTCACGAGGGTTTCCGGAATAGTCCGGAAACGAAGATTGATATATAGGATGACCTCATTTGATTACCGTAAGGTTTTCGGAGTTACCGGGAATGTACCGGGAATGACGAATGGGTTCCGGGGGTTCACCGGAGGGGGGCAACCCACTCCAGGGAAGCCCATAGGCATTTGGGGGGGTCACACCAGCCCTTAGTGGGCTGGTGGGACAGCCCACCAATCCCCTATGCGCCAAGGGAGAAAAAATCAAAGGAAAGGAAAAAAAAAGGAAGAAGTGGGAAGGGGGAAGGACTCCCTCCCACCAAACCAAGTAGGACTCGGTTTGGGGGGGGAGAGTCCTCCCCCCTGGCTCGGCCGACCCCTTGGGGATCCCTTGGACCCCAAGGCAAGGTCCCCCTCCCTCCTCCTATATATATGGGGCTTTTAGGGCAGATTTGAGACGACTTTCTCACGGCTGCCCGACCACATACCTCCATAGTTTTTCCTCTAGATCGTGTTTCTGCGGAGCTCGGGCGGAGCCCTGCTGAGACAAGATCATCACCAACCTCCGGAGCGCCGTCACGCTGCCGGAGAACTCTTCTACCTCTCCGTCTCTCTTGCTGGATCAAGAAGGCCGAGATCATCGTCGAGCTGTACGTGTGCTGAACGCGGAGGTGTCGTCCGTTCGGTACTAGATCGTGGGACTGATCGCGGGATTGTTCGCGGGGCGGATCGAGGGACGTGAGGACGTTCCACTACATCAACCGCGTTCTCTAACGCTTCTGCTGTACGATCTACAAGGGTACGTAGATCACTCATCCCCTCTCGTAGATGGACATCACCATGATAGGTCTTCGTGCGCGTAGGAAAATTTTTGTTTCCCATGCGACGTTCCCCAACAGTGGCATCATGAGCTAGGTTCATGCGTAGATGTCTTCTCGAGTAGAACACAAAAGGTTTTGTAGGCGGTGATGTGCATTTTGCTGCCCTCCTTAGTCTTTTCTTGATTCCGCGGTATTGTTGGATTGAAGCGGCTTGGACCGACATTACTCGTACGCTTACGAGAGACTGGTTTCATCGTTACGAGTAACCCCCTTTGCTCAAAGATGACTGGCAAGTGACGGTTTCTCCAACTTTAGTTGAATCGGATTTGACCGAGGAGGTCCTTGGATGAGGTTAAAATAGCAACTCATATATCTCCGTTGTGGTGTTTGCGTAAGTAAGATGCGATCCTACTAGATACCCTTGGTCACCACGTAAAACATGCAACAACAAAATTAGAGGACGTCTAACTTGTTTTTGCAGGGTATGATTGTGATGTGATATGGCCAATGATGTGATGTGATATATTGGATGTATGAGATGATCATGTTGTAATAGAAATATCGACTTGCATGTCGATGGTACGGCAACCGGCAGGAGCCATAGGGTTGTCTTTATACTAACATATGTGCTTGCAGATGCGTTTACTATTTTGCTAGGATGTAGCTTTAGTAGTAATAGCATAAGTAGCACGACAACCACGATGGCAACATGTTGATGGATGATCATGGTGTGGCGCCGGTGACAATAAGATCGTGCCGGTGCTTTGGTGATGGAGATCAAGAAGCACGTGATGATGGCCATATCATGTCACTTATGAATTGCATGTGATGTTAATCCTTTTTGCACCTTATTTTGCTTAGAACGACGGTAGCATTATGAGGTGATCTCTCACTAAAATTTCAAGACGAAATTGTGTTCTCCCCGACTGTGCACCGTTGCTACAGTTCGTCGTTTCGAGACACCACGTGATGATCGGGTGTGATAGACTCAACGTTCACATACAACGGGTGCAAAACAGTTGCGCACGCGGAACACTCGGGTTAAGCTTGACGAGCCTAGCATGTGCAGACATGGCCTCGGAACACATGAGACCCAAAGGTCGATCATGAATCATATAGTTGATATGATTAGCATAGGGATGCTTACCACTGAAACTACTCTCGACTCACGTGATGATCGGACTTGGGATAGTGTAAGTGGATCATGAACAACTCAAATGACTAGAGAGATGTACTTTTTGAGTGGGAGTTTAGCATATAATTTGATTAAGTTGAACTCTAATTATCTTGAACATAGTCTAAGTCCACTTTGAATATATTTGTGTTGTAGATCATGGCTCACGCAAGTGTCATCCTGAATTTTAATACGTTCCTAGAGAAAGCTAAGTTGAAAGATGATGGAAGCAACTTTGTAGACTGGGCTCGTAATCTTAAGCTAATATTACAAGCTGGAAAGAAGGATTATGTCCTTAATGCTGCGCTAGGAGATGAACCACCCACTACGGCTGATCAGGATGTTAAGAACGCTTGGTTAGCGCGTAAGGAGGACTACTCAATAGTTCAATGTGCAGTCTTGTATGGCTTAGAACCGGGACTTCAACGTCGCTTTGAGCGTCATGGAGCATTTGAGATGTTCCAGGAGTTGAAGTTTATCTTTCAGAAGAACGCCCGGATCGAGAGGTATGAGACCTCCGATAAATTATATGCTTGCAAGATGGAGGAAAACTCGTCTGTCAGTGAACATGTGCTCAAAATGTCTGGGTACTCAAACCGTCTAGGTGAACTGGGGATTGAACTCCCGGAAGAAGCTATCACTGATAGAATCCTTCAATCACTGCCGCCAAGCTACAAAGGCTTTGTGTTGAACTACAACATGCAAGGGATGAACAAGTCTCCCGGCGAGTTGTTTGCGATGCTGAAAGTCGCAGAGTCTGAACTCCG
The DNA here is from genome assembly GCF_904849725.1 of Hordeum vulgare subsp. vulgare. Lineage (NCBI taxonomy): Eukaryota > Viridiplantae > Streptophyta > Magnoliopsida > Poales > Poaceae > Hordeum > Hordeum vulgare. The sequence continues at coordinate 399,362,663 of NC_058519.1, forward strand.
TAAGAGCATCAAGTGTTGATGGTGAGCAAGACCACTAGTTTCAAGAGAAACGGCAAAGGCAAGAAGGGCAATTCGAAGAAGAGCGGCAAGCCTGTTGCCAATCCGCCGAAGAAACCCAAGGCTGGACCTAAGCCTGAAACAGAGTGCTTCTATTGCAAGGGTATGGGTCACTGGAAGTGCAATTGCCCCAAGTATCTGGCAGAGAAGAAGGCGGGCAAAGAAAAATCAGGTATATTTGATATACATGTTATTGATGTGTACTTAACCAGCTCTCGTAGTAGTGCCTGGGTATTCGATACCGGTTCTGTTGCTCACATTTGCAACTCGAAGCAGGAACTGCGGAATAGACGAAGGCTGGCGAAAGACGAAGTGACGATGCGCGTAGGAAACGGTTCCAAGGTTGATGCAATCGCCGTCGGCACAGTGTCACTTCGACTACCATCGGGATTAGTGATGAACTTAAATCATTGTTATTTAGTGCCTGCGTTGAGCATGAACATTATATCTGGATCTTGTTTATTGCGAGACGGTTACTCTTTTAAGTCTGAGAATAATGGTTGTTCTATTTCTATGAGTAACATCTTTTATGGTCATGCACCGAATGTGAGAGGATTGTTCATATTGAATCTTGATAGAGATACGCATATACATAACATTGAGACCAAAAGAGTGAGAGTAAACAATGATAGCGCCATATTTTTGTGGCACTGCCGCTTGGGTCATATTGGTGTAAAGCGCATGAAGAAACTCCATGCTGATGGACTTTTGGAGTCACTTGACTTTGATTCACTTGACACGTGCGAACCATGCCTCATGGGCAAAATGACTAAGACTCCGTTCTCCGGAACAATGGAGCGTGCAAGTGACTTGTTGGAAATCATACATACCGATGTGTGTGGTCCAATGAGCGTAGAGGCACGCGGCGGATATCGTTATTTTCTCACCTTCACTCACGATTTAAGTAGATATGGTTATGTCTACTTGATGAAGCACAAGTCTGAAACATTTGAAAAGTTCAAGCAATTTCAGAGTGAAGTGGAAAATCATCGTAACAAGAAGATCAAGTTCCTACGGTCTGATCGTGGGGGTGAATATCTGAGTTTCGATTTTGGTACTCACTTATGACAATGTGGAATTGTTTCGCAGTTAACACCGCCTGGAACACCACAGCGTAATGGTGTGTCCGAACGTCGTAATCGTACTTTGTTAGAAATGGTGCGATCTATGATGTCTCTTACTGATTTGCCGTTATCGTTTTGGGGTTATGCATTAGAAACAGCTGCATTCACTTTAAATAGGGCACCATCGAAATCCGTTGAGATGACACCATACGAACTGTGGTATGGCAAAAGGCCAAAGTTGTCGTTTCTTAAAGTTTGGGGATGTGATGCTTATGTCAAAAAGCTTCAGCCTGAAAAGCTGGAACCCAAAGCGGAAAGGTGCGTCTTCATAGGTTACCCAAAAGAGACAGTTGGGTACACCTTCTATCTCAAATCCGAGGGCAAAGTGTTTGTTGCTAAGAACGGAACTTTTCTCGAGAAGGAGTTTCTCTCGAGAGAATTGAGTGGGAGGAAGATAGAACTTGACGAGGTTGTTGAACCTCTCATCCCTCTGGATGGTGGCGCAGGGCAGGGGGAAACCTCTGTCATTGCGACGCCGGTTGAGGAGGAAGTTAATGATGATGATCATGAAACTCCAGTTCAAGTTTCTGTTGAACCACGCAGGTCGACGAGATCACGCGCTGCTCCAGAGTGGTACGGTAATCCCGTCTTATCAATCATGTTGATAGACAACAATGAACCTGCAAATTATGAAGAAGCAATGGTGGGCCCAGATTCCAACAAATGGCTAGAAGCCATGAAATCCGAGATAGGATCCATGTATGAGAACAAAGTGTGGACTTTGGAGATACTGCCTGAGGGCCGCAAGGCTATTCAGAACAAATGGATCTTTAAGAAAAAGACGGACGCTGACGGTAATGTGACCGTTTATAAAGCTCGACTTGTGGCAAAGGGTTTTTCACAAGTTCCAGGAATTGACTACGATGAGACTTTCTCTCCCGTAGCGATGCTTAAGTCCGTCAGAATCATGTTAGCAATAGCTGCATTTTTCGATTATGAAATCTGGCAGATGGATGTCAAAACGGCGTTCCTTAACGGTTTCCTTAAGGAAGAGTTGTATATGATGCAACCCAAAGGTTTTGTCGATCCTAAAAATGCTGACAAGGTGTGCAAGCTCCAGCGATCCATTTATGGACTGGTGCAAGCATCTCGGAGTTGGAACAAACGCTTTGATGAGGTGATCAAAGCATTTGGGTTTATACAAGTGGTTGGAGAATCTTGTATTTACAAGAAAGTGAGTGGGAGCTCTGTGGCGTTTCTAATATTATATGTGGATGACATATTACTGATTGGAAACAACGTAGAGCTTTTGGAGAGCATAAAAGGTTACTTGAATAAAAGTTTCTCTATGAAGGACCTAGGAGAAGCTGCTTACATACTAGGCATTAAGATCTATAGGGATAGATCAAAACGCCTGATAGGGCTTTCACAAAGCACGTACCTTGATAAAGTTTTGAAGAGGTTCAAAATGGAACAGTCCAAGAAAGGGTTCTTGCCAGTGTTACAAGGTACGAGATTGAGTAAGACTCAGTGCCCAGCAACTGATGAAGATAGAGAGCATATGCGCTCCGTCCCCTATGCTTCAGCCATAGGCTCTATCATGTATGCAATGCTGTGCACTAGACCGGATGTTAGCCTGGCCATAAGTATGGCAGGTAGGTTCCAGAGTAATCCAGGAGTGGATCACTGGACGGCGGTCAAGAATATCCTGAAGTACCTGAAAAGGACTAAGGAGATGTTTCTCGTGTATGGAGGTGACGAAGAGCTCGCCGTAAAAGGTTACGTCGATGCAAGCTTTGACACAGATCCGGACGACTCTAAGTCGCAAACCGGATACGTATTTATTCTTAATGGGGGTGCAGTAAGCTGGTGCAGTTCCAAGCAAAGCGTCGTAGCAGATTCTACATGTGAAGCGGAGTACATGGCTGCCTCGGAGGCGGCTAAGGAGGGTGTCTGGATGAAGCAGTTCATGACGGATCTTGGAATGGTGCCAAGTGCACTGGATCCAATAACCTTGTTCTGTGACAACACTGGTGCCATTGCCTTAGCAAAGGAACCAAGGTTTCACAAGAAGACCAGACACATCAAACGACGCTTCAACCTCATCCGCGACTATGTCGAGGAGGAGGACGTAAATATATGCAAAGTGCACACGGATCTGAATGTTGCAGACCCGCTGACTAAACCTCTTCCACGGCCAAAACATGATCGACACCAGAACTGTATGGGTGTTAGATTTATTACAATGTAATTCACATGGTGATGTGAGGGCTGGATTATTGACTCTAGTGCAAGTGGGAGACTGTTGGAATTATGCCCTAGAGGCAATAATAAATGTATAGTTATTATTATAATTCCTGTATCAAGATAATAGTTTATTATCCATGCTATAATTGTATTGAATGAAGACTCATTTACATGTGTGGATACATAGACAAAACACCGCCCTAGCATGCCTCTAGTTGGCTAGCCAGTTGATCGATGATAGTCAGTGTCTTCTGATTATGAACAAGGTGTTGTTGCTTGATAACTGGATCACGTCATTGGGAGAATCACGTGATGGACTAGACCCAAACTAATAGACGTAGCATGTTGATCGTGTCATTTTATTGCTACTGTTTTTCTGCGTGTCAAGTATTTATTCCTATGACCATGAGATCATATAACTCACTCACACCGGAGGAATGCTTTGTGTGTATCAAACGTCGCAACATAACTGGGTGACTATAAAGATGCTCTACAGGTATCTCCGAAGGTGTTAGTTGAGTTAGTATGGATCAAGACTGGGATTTGTCACTCCGTGTGACGGAGAGGTATCTCGGGGCCCACTCGGTAATACAACATCACACACAAGCCTTGCAAGCAATGTAACTTAGTGTAAGTTGCGGGATCTTGTATTACGGAACGAGTAAAGAGACTTGCCGGTAAACGAGGTGGAAATAGGTATACGGATACTGACGATCGAATCTCGGGCAAGTAACATGCCGAAGGACAAAGGGAATGACATACGGGATTATAAGAATCCTTGGCACTGAGGTTCAAACGATAAAGATCTTCGTAGAATATGTAGAATCCAATATGGGCATCCAGGTCCCGCTGTTGGATATTGACCGAGGAGTCTCTCGGGTCATGTCTACATAGTTCTCGAACCCGCAGGGTCTGCACACTTAAGGTTCGACGTTGTTTTATGCGTATTTGAGTTATATGGTTGGTTACCGAATGTTGTTCGGAGTCCCGGATGAGATCACGGACGTCACGAGGGTTTCCGGAATAGTCCGGAAACGAAGATTGATATATAGGATGACCTCATTTGATTACCGGAAGGTTTTCGGAGTTACCGGGAATGTACCGGGAATGACGAATGGGTTCCGGGGGTTCACCGGAGGGGGGCAACCCACTCCGGGGAAGCCCATAGGCATTTGGGGGGGTCACACCAGCCCTTAGTGGGCTGGTGGGACAGCCCACCAATCCCCTATGCGCCAAGGGAGAAAAAATCAAAGGAAAGGGAAAAAAAAGGAAGAAGTGGGAAGGGGGAAGGACTCCCTCCCACCAAACCAAGTAGGACTCGGTTTGGGGGGGGAGAGTCCTCCCCCCTGGCTGGCCGACCCCTTGGGGATCCCTTGGACCCCAAGGCAAGGTCCCCCTCCCTCCTCCTATATATATGGGGCTTTTAGGGCAGATTTGAGACGACTTTCTCACGGCTGCCCGACCACATACCTCCATAGTTTTTCCTCTAGATCGTGTTTCTGCGGAGCTCGGGCGGAGCCCTGCTGAGACAAGATCATCACCAACCTCCGGAGCGCCGTCACGCTGCCGGAGAACTCTTCTACCTCTCCGTCTCTCTTGCTGGATCAAGAAGGCCGAGATCATCGTCGAGCTGTACGTGTGCTGAACGCGGAGGTGCCGTCCGTTCGGTACTAGATCGTGGGACTAATCGCGGGATTGTTCGCGGGGCGGATCGAGGGACGTGAGGACGTTCCACTACATCAACCGTGTTCTCTAACGCTTCTGCTGTACGATCTACAAGGGTACGTAGATCACTCATCCCCTCTCGTAGATGGACATCACCATGATAGGTCTTCGTGCGCGTAGGAAAATTTTTGTTTCCCATGCGACGTTCCCCAACATCTTCCAGCTCCAATTTTGGCCAAACCTGGAGGGTTTGAGGCTGCCTCCTCCCATCCCTCCCTCCTATATATACTCTAATTGCCAGGTGCTCCCTCCTACTTGAGGATTTAGAGGGAAAAGCTAACCCTAATTTCCACGTGCTCCCTCTTCTTTTCTCTAGATTTGTTTCTCATCTAGTCTAGTTCAGCGATGCTTAGGCGAAGCCCTGCTGGATTAGTTCACCACCACCACCACCATGCCACCGTGATGGAGAACTCATCTATCTCTCCACCCTTCTTGCTGGATCAAGAAGGCGGTGATCGTCATCAAGCTGTACGTGTGCTGAACGTGGAGGTGTCGTCCGTTCGGCACTAGATCGGGATGGGATCACAGGACAGATCGTGATGAGATCGCGGGACGGCCTGCAATTTGAATCGCGAAGATTATCCACTACATCAACCACGTTATATACGCTTCCGCTTAACGATCTACAAGGGTATGTAGATTCACTCTCCCCTCTCGTAGATGATCATCGCCATGGATAGGTATTGCATGTGCGTAGGAAACTTTTTGTTTCCCATGCTATGTTCCCCAATAGTCCTAATGTAAGACGGCAGGGTCGTGGCTTACCTGTCACGGCAACTACGCCCGCATGAGGAGAACTACGCCACGCATGACCTCGAGTTGGGAGACGTAGCGCATTCCCTGAAGACATGGCGACATTACCTTCTGGGGAAGCGATGTGAAATATACACCGACCACAAGAGTCTGAAGTATATTTTTACTCAAAGGGAATTAAATATGAGGCAGCAAATATGGTTGGAGTTGATCAAGGACTACGAGATCAGCATTCAATACCACCCCGGTAAGGCCAATGTGGTGGCCGATGCTTTAAGCCGGAAGGCCACCACCTTGAATGTTATGCTCAAGGAAAGGCTACCCGCCTTATATGATGAGCTGGAAAGCTTCGGGTTGGAGCTAGTTCAACCAGGTTTCCTAGCTAACCTCGAAGTCAAACCCACTCTGGCCGACGACATCAAAGGGGAACAAGAGCATTCAACCCCTATTTATGTTCAAAATATTTGAGCTAATCCTTGAAAACCTATTCTGTCTGTTTTGACCTTTTGAAGGAAATATTTCCAATAAATTCCCAGAAAATTCTAGCTTTCTTACCAAGCTATATTTGGTGGTCATGCCAAGTTTCACCTCATTAAAAGGTGATTTGGTTCACCAAATAATCCTAAAACCCTCTTTGTCTAGAATCAAGTTGAAGCAACTCTACATAGCAAAGTTTGTCCAAATGGCTTGAAACTTTGCAGGAGTGCTCAGCACCGCAAATGAGGAAACCCTGCCAAAAATTGGATTTCTGGGTATTAATTTACCCACATTCCCTTTTGAAAGGATATAACAGCCCATTTGGGGGTGATTTCAGGTTTGCACTGCCAAACTTGTCCAATGAAGCTCAAATTTGGTGGAGCATCCTATTTTTGCATCAAACCAAATCTTGTTAACTTTCATCACCAGTGGTGAAGTGTAGCTACCCCAAACACGTGTCGAACACCGTCTGCCAGCTTGGTAAATCAGCTCTTAACTCACTCTACACCCACACCCTTTCCACCAAACTCTTAGTCCAAGCAGCCAGCACCACTCCTGAACTGTGGACGAGTGGCCCCTCTCTGGTTCCAAGCACAAGAGCCCAAAATCTCCATTTTAGTTTCTGGCTCAAGTCTGGCATCACCTCTTTAATCACTCCCTTTGACCAATAGTGAGTATCTCGGCTCTCAAACGGCTAGGGATCATCTAACCCAACCCCAGGACACGCCAGACACAGCCAAAGAACCCAGAGCGCGCCAGCATGCTGTGGCATGCCAAAACTGCGCTTTGGGCATGCTACAGGGCGCACCCAAGGCAAAGGTGGCCAACCCCGGCCGGTTCAAGCTTCCCATAGGTTCCTCTCCACGTCCCCGAGAACCCACCTGAATCAGGGCAGCCTCAGGGCTCCTCCTCCCCCTCTCTGTTGACCAGGGCGACGCGTGCCCACGCGCACCAGATTCGGCCAGAAAAACGCGGCCACGCAGCACGCGCGCTCCTCGCCCTCTCTATCTCTCTCATTGTGTCTCTTGGGTCCTAAACCACGTTTGCAATACAGTGCTTTCGACCCCGAGCTCTCTCTGCCTCTCTTGCGAGCCACGGTGAAACCACTGACGCTCCCCGCTCGGTGCACCATCGCTGGCCTATAAATAGGCCTTCCCCCTCGCTCCAACACCCTCACACCACTCCTCTAGAGCCTCAATCGAGCCCCTAGCCACCCCATTCGAGTACAGCGAGCAAAGGTGCTTGAGATCGACTGAGGCCCCGTAGCTTTTGAGCTCCATCGATCTCGGGCTACACGCCAGCTCTCACGCTCCTCTCACCTCCTCCGTGATCGTAGTGACCTCAGGGAGCTTCTCCACCTCTACCCCGAGCAAATCCCTGCCCATAGCACCCATTTCCTCCACCTCCTGAATCGGCCCCGCCGCTGCCACCTCGTCGCCGGTGACCCACGACCTCCCCGTCGTCCCTTCGACCACCAGCAGGTAGGCGGCGATTGTTGGTTCGACTTTTGCCGTCGTTGGGACATGAGGGCATCGGTGTCACCACGAGTGTGCCTCCCCTCCCATCTCTCCAGAGGAGGAAGACGACCCCGACAGGCGTGCCCCTCCTGTCGGTGGCTCGTCTCTCCCCCTCTCTCCTCTCTCAGTCGCTGACCACAGGGGGCCGCGCGTCAGGTTTGAACCTGACGGCGCGCGCGCGTGGGCTTGTTGGCTGGCCAGTTGGCCAGTTGGGCCGGCCCAACCACTCGCCGAGTCAGGCCAGGGCTGAGCCCCTTTTTCTTTTTTGTTTTTAATCTGTTTTAAAATATTTTTGTAGAGTTTGTTATTTAATTAAATTTAATTATTTTCCATCATATTTCTTCTGAAAATGTGTAGAATTTAGTAGAGCTGTTATACAAATTTTTATGACAACTTTTCTATATAGTTATAATTAAAAGGCTTATTTTGAATACTTTAGCTCCTGTTAAATTGATTTTAAAAATAATCTTTTCACCAAAACCAGAGACAATTTTTTTTAAAACAATAATATAGATTTATCAGCATAGGATAACATTTTTAAAGTGAGTTTGTGTTCTGTTTTTGAGTGAGCTACTTATTATTATTACTATTATTACGACGATAGATTCCACGTTTGAGCAAGGAGTTGGACTCGAAGACCCCGAAGACCCCGAATACCTAGCTGACCAAGGCAAGCAGCCCTTTGACCATGTTTGAGCAAAATATTATATTGGATGCTAAGTAGAGTAATTATTCCCGTTCCAGATTATCATGAATATTCGGTAAATCATTGATATGGTGTTACCGATGGCTCCTCTGGAGCACTTGCATTTGAGCATGATCCTACCAGCTATGAGGGTCACGCTAATAGTATGCTGACAAGTAGACAGTAGTGCCACGCATTATAGAAGCATGAGCATGATGATGGTAAAAATCAAAGTTTTACGAAAACCCCGTCGGGTGCCACTAATGCCCGAGGGTGATGATGAGTTAGATGGCCACTTGTGAAGAAGTGGTGTGTCGACCGTTCCAACCTTACATGTGCGACCACATTACCCATTTATGGGACATGGCTTTGTTGATTACTCTGGTCGGTGCTAGAAAAGAGCCACATTACTAGTGGCGGAGGGATATGTGGTCACTCTCATGACGTGGTCGAACCAGGTAGGTCGACTATGTCGTTTTTACGTGTTTCGGGCACACCGTTGGTCCCTGCATGGATGATACGGACTAGAGTCGGTGCTCATACATCCTGTGGGTTGGGTACCAATCTAGTGGAACTATTTGTCTAGTATCGTCAGGGGAAAGGCATTGATTTGGGTACTTACCTCGGGTATGTTATATACCACGAGTCGTGGAAGACACGGAAGTTTCCCGGATCTTGTGGGTACAATGTATAAGCTCTGTAGAGTGTAAGGCTATTCGAATAGCCGTGTCCACGGTCAAGGGCAGTTTGGTAATCCTGCTTAAACTACGTCCAGTCATTTCCGCGTAAACCGAGTGTGAGTGTGTTCAAGGAGTTATGTGAAAGAGTTGATATGACCAAGTTTGGTGACTTGGCATATCGGGTGAACCCGAAGTGTTCAGCCCTCAACAGATATGTTGATATCTGTAACATGTTCTTCTAAATACCATCTAGTTTACAATGCATATCCATCTATGACCATGTTTACTTACATTCAAGCTCGCTTTCCACCAATGCTGCATATTACTTGTTACCATACCAACTTCATTATCCATATCATGGGCTGTTTGCGAGTACATTGAAAGAACTCACTAGCTTGCCACTGGTTATGTTATTGACCATATATGGAAGGACCGGAGTTTGGAGAAGAATTCGTCATCGGAGACGGACACACGAACAAGGACGCTTCCTAGTCAGAATGCCTATTGGTGAAGGCTGATGGCATGGGCTCCCATTTATCTCCAAGAATTCCTCTAGTAATTGTATCGGTGTGATTGGCCTTATAGGCCCTACCTACGTGAGACTTGACCTTGATGGCCATTTGTTGTATTAAATGGTATGTTGGATGTAAGACTCTTAATATTTAGTATATGTGTGTTCGGTTAGCATTGATCTCTGGGATCACTGAGCACGTTCATTCGGGAATCTCGACTCGTATTTTGGGGTCCCCACATGGTTCAACTCCTTCTTCCATACATATGTGATGGGTACATATGGAGGTACTTATTCCTTTCAAGTCATCCATTGAATAACTAAAGGGCTTCCTATGATTCCTCGTTGTCTTCATTGGCCTTTCCTTTTCTTCACCTGAATGGTTAGCACTAATAATAACTAGATATTTAGTTGTTTCATCAAGAAACTCATACCTTCAATACTTTGGAAATGTTTTAATTCAGGAGGTGTGAGTTCTCCGCCTTCCTTTTTCTCTCGTACTTCATATTGTTCACTAATAGATGCATCCTACAAGGGTGTCCCATTTAAGTATTGGTCAAGTTCAGCCTTAACTGGGTCCTATGGACTCTTTTCATAATCTGTTATTGCGCGATTCTATCAATTGCTCGACATTAATTCGTTCACCCACCGTAATACGTGCGATCATGAGAGAAGCCTCTAGTGAACACTATGGCCCCCGGGTCTACTTCACATCATATTTTGAGATCTACACTTTTACTTTGTTGCACTTTCCACCTTCAGATCTCACCTTGCAAATAATCGTGAAGGGATTGACAACCCCTTTATAGCGTTGGGTGCAAGTTTGTTTGTTTTTGCGCAGGTACATTGGTGCCTCATCTTGATACTCCTACTGGATTGATACCTTGGTTCTCAAACTGAGGGAAATACTTACTGCTACTGTGCTGCATCACCCTTTCCTCTTCAAGGGAAAAACCAATGCAAGCTCAAGAGGTAGCAATCTCCATAATCGTGCTGCCATCGAGGTTGTCGCGCTATCTATGCAGTTACTACTAAAGCTACTTCCTAGCAATATAGCAAGAGCATCTGCAAGCGCAAAAATAAATTTAAAGACAACCCTATGGCTCCTGCCGGTTGCTGTAGTATCAACGTGCAAGTCGATATTTAACTATTACAACATGATCATCTCAGACATCCAATATATCATATCATGTCATTGGCAATATCACATCACAAGCATACCCTGCAAAAACAAGTTAGACGTCCTCTAGTTTGTTGTTGCATTTTTTACTGGCTGCTATGGGTATCTAGTATGATCGCATCTTACATACGCAAAGCCACAATGGTGATATCCAAATTGCTATTTATCCTTCTCCAAGGACCACCTCGGTCAAATCCGATTCAACTAAAATTAAAGAAATAGACACGGACCAATCATCTTTATGCAACAAGTTGCATGTTAGTCGATGAAACTGGTCTCCCGTAAGTGTACGAGTAATGTTGGTCCGGGCCTCCTCAATCCAACAATGTCGCTAAATCAAGAAAAGACTAAGGAGGGAAGAAAATTGAACATCAACACCCACAAACTCTTTCTTGTTCTATTTGAGATATCATCTATGCATGAACCTAGCTCATGATGCCACTGTTGGGGAACGTAGCATGGGAAACAAAAAAATTCCTACGCACACGCAATACCAATCCATGGTGATGATCATCTACGAGAGGGGAGAGTGAATCTACATACCCTTGTAGATCGCTAAGGGGAAGCGTCTATAATGCGGTTGATGTAGTGGAACATCTTCGTGATCCAAATCGCAGCCCATCCTGGGATCTCATCACGATCCGTCCCGCGATCCCATCACGACCCATCCCGATCTAGTGCCGAACGGACGACACCTCCGCGTTAAACACACGTACAACTCGATGACGATGCCCGCCTTCTTGAACCAGCAAGATGAGGTGGAGAGGTAGATGAGTTCTCCAGCACGGCAGCGTAGTGGTGGTGGTGGTGGTGAACTAATTGAGCAGGGCTTCACCGAACTAGACTAGAGGAGAATCACATCCACAGAGAGAGGCAGTCGTGGCTGATTTCTGTGTTGTCAAAAACCCTCAATACCTCCAGTATATATAGGAGGAGGGAGAGGGGAGGCTGCCTTGTCCCCTCCTCCAAGGAGGAGAGGTTCGGCCGAAGCGAAGGGACAGTCCTCCTCCCAGAAGGGAGGTGGACTCCCTTGGAAGGAATCTTCCTTCCTTTCCTTTTAAACTTTCTTGCCTTATCCCTCCAGTCCTAGCCGCAGGGGCCTTTAGGGGAGCCTTTTGACAGCCCACCAAGGGCTGGTCCACCTCCTATTACAGCCGATGAAGCCCTTGGGTCGTCACACCTCTCCTGGTGGTCCCTCGGTACCATCCCAGCACTCCCGGTACACTACCGATGAGCCCAAAACCATTTCGGTCCTATATATCCAGACAATTCCGAAGCTCGTCGTGACGACCAGGATCTCATCTGAGACCCCGAATAACCTTCTGTCACCAACATCTATAACTCAACTATACTGCAACGTCACCGAACCTTAAGTGTACATACCCTGCGGGTTCGAGAACTATGAAGACATGACCTGAGACACTCCCAGTCAATAACCAATAGCGGGACCTGGATGTCCATATTGGCTCCTACATATTATACGAAGATCTCTATCGGCTGAACCTCTATGTGAAGGATTCATTTAGTCTCATATGTTGTTCCCTTTGTCCTTCGGTATGTTACTTGCCCGAGATTCGATCTTCGGTATAACGATTATTGATTTTACCTCTTATCTATTTTTTATGTGCCTACAATAGAATATTTTAGTATATTACATAGCTAGGTGCATGGAATTACGGTAAGATACATAAATAATTTAGATATAAGTTGGCAAGTTTCTATTTAATCTACCGATTAATCGTCAACCGATTAATCCAGTTAATTGGCCGATTCACCGATTAATCGCTACTCCCAAGCCGGCCGAGCAGCTACCAGTTACCAATTTCTTGAACAATGTTTACACCTGCATGTTTTAGTTTCCGCTATAATACTATTAGAATTGAATGTGTAGGGTGTACTTAACTTGTGATAACTGTCGTAACTGTGTCTCAAGTAAAATTGGGAAAAGGTAAAAAAAATTATCTTGTCAAGTAGTCTAATCACCCCCCCTCTAGACATACTTTCGATCCTACAAGTGGTATGAGATCTTTGGTCTCCATTTCATTGGTATAGCAACCTAGGAGAGTATGGCATCTAGGGAGGGAAATTATCATCGTAGAGGACCTTACTTCGATGGCACTAATTTTGCTAGTTGGAAGCATAAAATGAAGATGCACATTCTTGGCTTTAATCCTCATTTTTGAGCTGTTATTCGTGTTGGTGTGCAAGGTAACTTCTTTGGAGAATGGCATGAATCATATCGTGATGCGACAACTGATGAACTGAAGATGTTGCAACTCAATGCTCAAGCCTGTGATATCATCTTCAACTGCCTTTGCCCCGAAGAATTCAACAAAATCAGTCGTCTTCAGAATGCAAAAGAGATTTGGGATACTTTGGTTGATATGCACGAAGGTACAAATTATGTCAAAGAATCTATGTTGGATGTGCTTCAAAGTCAGCTTGACAAGTTCAAGATGAAGGATGGTGAAGGAGTCACTGAAATGTACTCTATGTTGGGGAACGTACCATGGGAAACAAAAAATTTCCTACGCACACGCAATACCTATCCATGGTGATGATCTTCTACGAGAGGGGAGAGTGAATCTACATACCCTTGTAGATCGCTAAGCGGAAGCGTATATAACACGGTTGATGTAGTGGAACATCTTCGCGATCCAAATTGCAGCCCGTACCGCGATCCCATCATGATCCGTCCCGCGATCCCATCATGATCCATCCCGATCTAGTGCTGAACGGACGACAGCTCCATGTTCGGCACACGTACAACTCAATGACAATCCCCGCCTTCTTGAATGAGCAAGATGCGACGGAGAGGTAGATGAGTTCTCCGGCACGGCGGTGTGGTAAGTGGTGGTGGTGAAGTAATCCATCACGGCTTCGCCTAAGTACTGCCAAACTAGACTAGAGGAGAAACATATCTAGAGAGAGAGAGAGAGAGAGGAAACCGTGGCTGATTTCTGTGTTGTCAAAAACCCTCAATACCTCTAGTATATATAGGAGGAGGGAGAGGGGAGGCTTCATTGGCCCCTCCTCCAAGGGGGAGGTTCGACCGAAGCTAAGGGAGAGTCTTCCTCCCACAAGGGAGGTGGACTCCCTTGGAAGGACTCTTCCTTTCTTTCCTTTTAAACTTTCTTTTCTTATCCCTCCACTCCTAGCCACATGGTCCTTTAGGGGAGGCTTTTTCCACACCACCATGGGCTGGTCCACCTCCTCTCATAGCCCATGAAGACCTTGGGTCGTCACACCCCTCCCGGTGGTCCCCTGGTACCCTCTCGGCACTCCCGGTACACTACCGATGTGCGTGAAACCTTTTCGGTGACCAAAACAGAACTTCCTATATATCAATCTTTATCTACAGACCATTCCGGAGCTCCTCATGACGTCCAGGATATTTTCAGGGACTTCGAACAACCTTCGATCACCAACACCTATAACTCAACTATACTGAAACGTCATCGAACCTTAAGTGTGCAGACCCTGCGGGATCGAGAACTATGCAGACATGACCTGAGACACTCCACGGTCAATAACCAATAGCGGGACCTAGATGTCCATATTGGCTCCAACATATTCTACGAAGATCTCTATCGGTTGAACCTCTATGTCAAGGATTCAGTTAATCCCGTATGTTGTTCCCTTTGTCCTTCAGTATGTTATCGGTTGAACCTCTATGTCAAGGATTCAGTTAATCCCATATGTTGTTCCCTTTGTCCTTCGGTATGTTACTTGCCCGATATTCGAACATCAGTATCTCCATACCTAGTTCATTCTCGTTACCAGCAAGTCTCTTTACTTGTTCCATAATACAAGATACCGTGACTAACTCCTTAGTAACATTCTTGCAAGGCTAGTTGGGATGTTGTATTACCGAGTGGGCCTCGAGATACCTCTCCGTCACACGGAGTGACAAATCCCAGTCTTGATCCATGCCAACCCAACAGACACATTCGGAGATACGTGTAGATGTTTGATACACACAAGGTATTCCTCGGGTGTCCGGGAGTTGCATGATCTCATGGTCATAGGAACACATACATTGACATGTAGAAAACAGTAGCAATAAACTGACACGATCATATGTTATGTGTATAGTTTGGGTCTTCTCCATCACATCATTCTCCTAATGATGTGACCCCGTTATCAAGTGACAACACTTGTCTATGGCGAGGAAACCTTCACCATCTTCGATCAACAAGCTAGTCAACTAGAGGCTCACTAGGGTCAGTGTGTTGTCTATTTATCCACACATGTATTTGAGTTTCCAATCAATACAATTATAGCATTGATAATAAATGATTATCATGAATAAGGAAATGTAATAATAACTAATTTATTATTGCATCTAGGGCATATTTCCAATACTCTAGGATAGCTCTTATCACCAATGAGATTGCCGCTTAGGAAGCGAAGAGATGACTGACAAATTCATCATCAAGAAGATACTTAGAGATCTTAATGGAAGTATGACAAAGTGTGCACATTGATTCGAATGATGCCAAATTACAAAGATCTCAAGCCAACTGAAGTCACTGGTAGGATTGTTGCTTATGAGATGTCACTGAAAGACAAATATGAGTTGCACAACAAGTCAAGCGATGCTTATAAAGCTTCATGTGATGCTCCCGCTACTTCAAAATACAATCTTGTCATTGATGAAGAGATAAGCCTCATGGTCAGAAAATTCAACAAGTTCTACAAGGGTAGAGGGAAATATAGAAGCTCAAGTTCAAGATATGATAAGAAGCGTTCGTCTGGTCATGACCGAAACTTCTACAATTATGGGAAGCTGGGACATTACTCAAATGAGTGCTCGTCTCTCTACAAAATAAGGGAAGAGTCACCTCAAAGACAAAGCTCAAGAGATGAGTAACCACGTAGAGAGAGAAGGAGTAGAGAAGATCACTATGAACGAAGACACTCAAGGAGAGGCACGGAATCACAGAAGAAGGACAAATACACCAAAAGCAGTTAAATAAGAAGACATCAAGCTCATGTTGGTGAATGTGTTTCTGGCTCTGAATCTGATCAGCACTTCAAGAGAAGCTATCACTCCCACTCCGACTATAGTCAAAATGAAGGTGTTGCCGGCATTCCACTTGTTTCCACGAACTCCTACGACTTATTTGATTCACCAAATGAGGGAGTCACAAACTGCTTCATGGCTAAAGGCCCCAAGGTATCACACCCCGAGTAACTTGATTTCAATAGTGACGACAATGACTTGTTACGAGAAGATGACTTGCTTCCAGATAAAACTAGTGAATGCACTAAAAATGAACTTGCTATTTATCACGCTAGTCAAGAGAAATCGAATGATGATGATAAGAAAGAGATTGAACGACTAAATCAAGAATTAAAACTCTTAAGTTAGCTCATGAGACTACTCTAGAAGATCATAGAGAGCTTGCAAGAACCCATGAGAAGCTATGCTTTGAGAAACTCAATTTGGAGCAGGAGCATGATGATGAGGACATCAACACCATTGTTACACCCACAACCCCAGCTGCTATACATACTGGACCAGTTACTAGAGCTCTTGCACGCCAATTGAATTACCACGTACTTTCATTTCTTGGGAATACTTCTAATGTTCACAAACATATCATGTTGCCTAAGTTAGATACTTTTGTTGTGCTCATGAATGAAGGACCTAGCATGGACAAGAAGGATATCCGTTGGAGCGGGATCAAGCATGGAGAAGAAGGTGCACACGTGGGAGAGAACAATGGAGCTTCCACTCGTGATTTTCGCACTCTAAAGCCACCATAAGGAGAGCATGAAGGCTTTGGACGAATTATTCAAGACGCCACTTTATAAATTTTTTCCATAGGCTATTTTTGGGATAGCCCCATGTAATTTAGAAATACCATAATATAGGCTATTTTTAGAGTCTGTATGTGTGGGTAAACCGAGTTTAGGGTTGTTTTCGAACCCCTCCTCCAAGGGTCACGAAATTGCCTCTATGTTCCCTCATATATACAGCCCTTTGGGCACCGTTTAGACTTGGGTTTTGTTTAGATTACAAATTTGCCACAGCTGCAACTTCGCGTTCTTCGTTTGTGTTCTACTAACAGACAAAGGCGTCACAAAACCCCACCTTCATCAATAAAGCTTTCCTCTTATATTCGCAATATCTTGATTGCAATCTTGGTTTCTTGCTTGTTCTTCGTTTGCGTGCAGGAAACATACCTTCGTGGTCAGGTTCATCATGCTCCGGTGTGATCAATAACCTCTCGGAGTTGGTTTAGCGATTGATAAGGTGCGACGTCCTCACACTTTCATAGTTGGATCATCGAAGTCTACTCCACCAAAACGATACCCACAATCTCATCGAAAGACAGGGACAACTTCGCCTCTATTACATGAGTTCTTATAAGCAATCAATGAAGATATATGGAAGAAGAGTTCTTCTTATCTAGCCGAACGATTACTCTTGTCTAATTTTTTCCCACAAGTTAAGCATAGGAACACTAGTAACAAAGGCAAGACGGTTTCTTCATCTAGTAACAACAATACTAAAGCTAAATCTAATAATATTGTAGCTAGTAACTCTATTGATTCCACTAACGATTCTCTTAGACAAGTTAGACTTGAGCAAGAAAATGATTTATTGAAAGGGATTATAGAGAGAGGTGTCTTCAAGTGTCTTGCCGGAAGTATGCAATTCGAGGAAATTGTGCGCAAGCAAGGAGGACATCGGAAGAAACAAGGTGTTGGATATTTCAACATCAATGAAGATGTTTGGGAAGAAGGTCCATCTCCCACTCCCAAGTTTGTTCCCCAAGAGGAGAAGTCCACTCCTTTCAAAGGAACAAGCTCACAAGATGGCCTTCTACCACAAGACCACAAAGGCAAGGGAAAGCTTCAAGATGACATCGACCTATTTGAAGAAGAACCCCAAGCCAAGGTCAAGTGGGTTCCCAAGGATACTACTAGCTCTACCTCAACAAGTGCTACAACAACTCCAAGGATTTCCATCAATTTGGTGTGGATTCCCACGAGGAAGAACGAGAAGTTCTTGAGGGTTGACTCTTCCAATGAAATTCACTCTGATTCATTTTGGCAAGAGCTATGTGCAATCAACCTCAACCTTATGCATTTGTTGAAGGAGTCACACATTCCCTCAAAGGTAAGCAAGGAACTAGGTAATGAATGCATCTTTGGACATCATCCCATTTGTCCTTCACTCCATGTCCATAAATATACTTGCATATGTTCCTTTTTGCTTTGGGATTAACCCATGTATGTGAGAAGAATATGAAAACAACAAGGATTGCTCCCAACTCAAGATGATCTTCATCAACTTTGAGCATACACCACTACTTCACCTACATGAAGTCTTCTACGACAAAACCCAAGGTTAGTTGATCCCTCTTTCTGGGGATATCATATCAAGGGGGAGCTTTACCCTAATACTTGAGTATAATCATCTCCTAAGGATATGAACACATTAATGCTTATGTAAAAGTGGTAACCCCACTTATGCTTAACAATGATTATGACCTATGATCAAGTATTCTTGCTTGGCTCCTAAGTAAACATACTCATATATAGATGACTTTGTCATCGCCCAAGTGCTTGATAGTTGCTAGGATGTGTGCATGTTCACCTTGTTTGTATCATCATTCTTATTGTGTGGGCATGTTGGTCTGCATGACTTTAATCATTCAAGGACATCCAATTGTTGTTATTTGGCTTTTGTTTTATCTTTTGCCAATTGGATTGCCAAGAATGCCTAGGACCCTTCTCTAGCTATCTATGCTATCTCTCAAGTTCTATTCATGCTTCATCACAAAACTTGAACAAGCACTTGTCGATCCCTCTGTGTGAAGGTGCACTCGGAGTTCCGTATCGTCATAGGCTGCCTTCCAAAACCTTTTTGAAAAACTCGATGTGACCAACACCACAAACTCGGAGCCATTGATTTTCCAAAGTTGATCAGGTTTTGTCATCTCGGTACCGCCGGAATTGCAAACTCGGTTCCATCGAGTTTCCCTGCCTACTGACAGTTGAGGAACTCGGTAACACCGATTTTGCCACCTCGGTGACACCGACAGCACACGGCTATATGTACCTGCGGACCGAAACTTTTGATTTCCCATCTTCAAACGGTTCGTTCCTCAAACCCTTGTTGCCCCCTGAGACCCTAGGTCATCGCCTTGACTCCCTGAGCGCCGCCGCCGCTGGGATTCGCCGCCGTCGATGCAATCTGCCCCGCCGTTGCCGTCTTAGCCGAACCGCCACCAAGCTAGGGTACGGTTAGATCTCCCTTGTTACTCATGTGTTTCTTACGCATTGGGAAACTTTTTTACTTCTTTACACTCTGGGCAAACCTCCTATCCACCAAATTGAATCAATAGAATGGGAGAAGTAGAAATTTCGGATCTGATCTGCCACAGAATGCAACTCGGTGATACCGAGTTTGCAAAGTCGGTTCAACCTATTTCTGTTTTAGGGTTCCTCAGAAGCAACTCGGTGAGACCGAGCAGCTATTTTTGGTGCGACCGAAAATGACTGCCAAGTTTCTGTTGAGCGATTTTGTTTTCTCGCTGATTCCAAAAATGCCAAATCGGTGCCACCGATTTACATCCTGCAGAAGATCATACCCTGAGTTTCAGAGTACAAATTTTCAAAAATATCTGCATTTTGTGATGCTCATCTAGTTTGTCTTTCCTACATCAACTTCACAAGTTCCGTTGTTTACTCCTGTGCTTGTCAGTCAATATGTCAGGTTCAGATGATAGTCAAAATTAATTTAGGGAACCAAGTGTTGACTTGGAAGCTGGCACTAGTCCAAAGAGGACAAACTCTGAGCCTGGATCATACAGTTCTCATGGCTTGCCCAAGGCAGCTACCAAGCAAAGGAGGAAGCTAAATTCTGATGAGGAGGACTCAGACTTTTTGCCAGAAGAAACTTGAGCCCCTCCTAAGGCTCCTCCAAAGAAAGATGTCACGAATGTCACTGCTATTCGAGCTGAATAGAAAGCTATTGCCAAGGAAGCACCTGCAAAGAAAGTTCGTGTGAAAAGGCCCAGGAAGAGAACTATCCTTCTTGTTGGCAGAAAGACTTCTATGTTTGAAGACCGAGAAGAAGCTGAGGAAGAAGCTCCTGAGGAGATCCCAGTTCCTCCCAAGAAGAAGAAGCTGATGGGAGATGCAATGAAGTCTTCTCCAAAGCCTGGTGCTAAAGCAAAGAAGGCTCCTCCTTCCAAGAAGACCACGAGAGATATATCTGTAGCTTCTATGAGCAAAGACCCTGCATCCAGTGCCCTGCTGTAGAGGAGGAAGTAGATGAGAATGCTCCAGTTCTCAGGAAGCTCAGACCATATGTACGACTCCACAATGATGCTCATCCTGTAGCAGAAGACATAAAGAAGAGGAAGGATGCCGATCTAAGAAAGTGGAGAGCTGTTGATCCATATGCTGTCAGAAGAAGAACTGTTGTTGATCCAAGGTTTCACACCAAGGAACAACAAGATTTTTATGAGAATGTCTTGTTTGACAAGAGTCTTGCTGTCAGTGATATGAGGTATGTCGACTGTGCAGACATCAAGGAGAATGAAGATTACTTTACACATGTTCAAGAGAACTTCAGGCTAGTTGACATAAAAGATTTGGTTGGGAAGGAAATGACCCCCTGGAATGACGAGCTAATCATGCAATTCTATGCAACTGTGCACTTCTCTAAAGACTCTCTAGGTTGGATGACAGATGGTCACAAATATGACGCTACAATTGCTGAATGGGCTGATATCATTGGTGCACCCAAGCGAGAAGAAGCAGATGTAGATGTGTATGCAGATGCTAAGCAGAATCACAACTCCACGGCCAACATGTACAAGACCATTCCACATCAGTACTTGGCCGGTCAGAAGTTTGGTTCAGTGTATTTTCTGCAAGCTGAAATTCGCACGACAAACACTATACTGCGATACACTCTCATTCCTAAGTCGGGAGATGATAAGATGATCAAAGGATACTCAGTCAACCTGCTGCACCTACTTGATTCACATACCAGATTTAGAGTGATGGATTTGATAATTGAGACTTTCCGAAGGACCGCTATGGATCAGAAAAGATCCTGTGGATATGCACCCTATATCCAGATGCTTATCAATTCCAAGGTAGGCCAGCATGCATATCTACTTGATCGTCCCCATCTACCTCTTCAGCCTAAGTTTGAAGACAATGAGGTTATGATCGATGACAATGATCCCAACTCAGCTCCAGCAAGAATGGTAGTAGAGGCAGCAGAGGTTGAAGCTAATGGAAACAAGTGACCTCCAGTTCCACAGCTCAGAACTCAAGCTGAGAAAATGGCATTTCTAGTGAGCACTGTTGAAGGAATGGATAATAACATTCAAGAGATCATGCAAAACCAAAAGAGCCTTGAGAGAGTTGTGGAGACTAAAATTCACAACACGGATGTGAAGGTAACTGAGTTGACTACCATTGTCAGACAGCTTCAACATGAAGTTGACTCTATGGATATTCCATGCTCCAAGGATGAAGATGAACATGATGATGATAAGGAAGAGTCTCCTCCTCCCACTACTACATACTTCAGCAAAAGGCCCCAGTCAGTTGTTGTTCCTGCTCAAGAGACAAGACATACATCTTGAACACAAGCTTCAGCACCAGCTCCAGCTCAAGCTCCTTTAGTATCAACTCCTCCAACTCCAAGGACGTCAGCAGAAGCGTTCGCCGATGTTGTTTTCTTGACTCCATCATCAGCTGCGCAGAGAGATGAGTAGTTCTATACTTTTGAACTTTTTGGTAACTTGTTGCCAAAGGGGGAGAAATGTATAGATCATAGACTTCGTGTGAGAGAGAGGTTTTGACTTTATTTGCACTCATTTGGTTTTAAAAACTTTGTTTGTTGGATGACTTTATCCTATCTGTGTGTGTGATCATACACTTTATCGTGTCTCATGCTAGTATATCATCTTTTAGCTATCCACGTGATGATCACTCACTTATCTTGTTGGTGTCATGTGCATTGCTATTGTTTTTACGCACCACCAAGATGTATGTGACGCGGAAGAGTAACCAATGAGCCAAATCGATTGTGCATTTAAATTCAAACACATATTTCAAATAATGCACAAATTTAGGGGGAGCTCTTGCTTTTCACATACTTCTCAAAGTGTCGATGCTAATCATTGATTATATTTTTTGTCGAAGCTTTGATCTATATGTTGTCATCAATTACCAAAAAGGGGGATATTGAAAGCACAATTTCTCCCTAGGGTCGTTTTGATAATTGATCACAAAATATGCATCATTGGACTAATGTGTTTTCCAAGTATATTTCAGAAAAGTTCAAAAGATGCTATGGCTTAAGGTTTATGTGGAGATGCCCCTCAATGCAAGAAAGGAATCATATTGGCTCAAGCTTCAAGCTAAAAGACTCTTCATTTTATATTTGTGAGGAATCACTTTTGAGTCCATAGGAAAGCCAATACTATTAAAAGGGGGTGAGGTAGTAAATTGAAGTGACTTCTCAAATGCTCAAAGATTAACCACCAAACACACAGTCTTTTCCCCACATAGCACTCTGCCAAGTTCCACATATACAAATTCGGTCTCACCAACATTGCCATATCGGACCCACCGAGTTTGAACCTAAGACAGAACCCTAGCCATTCCCACAAAATCGATGCAACCAAAATTGCATCGGTGCTACCGAGTTCAGTGTGACCAACTTTATGTTCCCCAGATACACAAAATCGGAATTTCCGAGTTTGAGTATCGGTGCCACCGAGTTTGGCCATCTGACCGTTAGTCACCTTTTCGGTGCCACCGAGTTCTATATATCGGTCTCACTGAGATTCAAAAGTTCACACCTTTGTACTAGTCGGTACCACCGAATTGTCCACTTCGGTGTCACCGAGTTTGCACTTTTGTGTGTAACGGTTGGATTTTGGTTGCTGCCTATATATACCCCTTCACCCACCTCTCATTCGTGGGAGAAGCACTCACAACACACATTTCATTGGCAGATCCTTTTTCTGACAGAGAACCACCTACTCATGTGTTGAGACCAACATATTCCAATCCTATCATTTGAAACTTGATCTCTAGCCTCCCCAAATTGCTTTCCACCAAATCAACCTCTCCTACCCATGCATATTCTGTGAGAGAGAGATTTGTGTTGAGGAGACTATCTTTAGAAGAACAAGGGCAAGGAGTTCGTTGATCTACCCCATCTATTATGTTTTGGAGGGTGGTGCCTCCTAAATTGGTTAGGTGTCGCTTGGGAGCCTCTTACTTTGTGTTGTGGAGTTGAACCAAGATGTTAGTAAGGGCAAGGAGATCGTCTACTTCGTGAAGATCTACCGTGAGTAAGGCTAGTCCTCCGTGGAAGGAAGCCGTGGTGGGATAGACAAGGCCGCTTCTTTGTGTACCCTCTGTGGGTGGAGCCCTCCGTGGACTCTCGCAGTCGTTACCCTCCATGGGTTGAAGTCTCCAATAACATGGACGTACGATAGCACCACCTACAGGAACCATGCCAAAAATCACCGTGTCATCCTCATGCGTTTGATCTCCCTACCTTACTCCTCTACTTTACACTTGCATGTTTTACTTTCCGTTGCAATACTAGTAGAACTGCATGTGTAAGGTGTACTTGACTTGTGATAACTGCTGCAGCTGCCTCTCAAGTAAAATTGGGAAAAGGAAAAAAAATTATCTTGTTAAGTAATCTAATCACCCCCCTCTAGGCATACTTTTGATCCTACAACATGCAGCCGACCAAAAGTTTCGGTTGGCGCGCCGGCGCACAACACTGCCCCAAGCAAAATATAATTCTTTGGAAGTGCAAATCTTGGAAGCAAAATATTCTTTGTTTGCAACAAACTTGATAGAATGGAAACAATAGTGGAAGCATAATTCCATGTAACACCAAAACATATTTTGGACGTTCAAAGCATGCTTTTCCATGTTGGAAAATAAAATACTAGATCAAAATAAACATGAGCTGGAAGCTATATGATAATAAAAAATATATTTGATAAGAAGCATGATCAATTTACACTGGAGATAAATTCACCTAGTTGGAAACAAATATATTTGATAGAAGCAAATTGCATGTGCGCTAGAGGTAGGCTTGGGGAGATTTACGGGAGTGGTTACTACCAAATAAGTTGCCAATACTAATGTTGCATGGAAACAACGAAACACTTTTCCTGCCCATTGCACGTCCGAGATGAATAGAATCCTACGGTGGAACACTGGTCTGATGGGATGCTAAGAATCAGTAGTATGACTCCTAGTGGTTCCCTTTTCAGAATCATAGGCGGTTCCCAAAGTGAGAATACAGTTTATTCCTTTTTCCACCATTCTTTCACACTCCATGTCTAAGCGCATCCACGGGTACTGTCCATACCAACTTTTTCCAAGGAATTTATTATTTGACAACATAAAATGGATTTTATTTGCATTTCAGGACTGTGCATCCTTATTACTGCCGTACTCTCGTGCAATGACAAGTGAATAAACACTCATCATGAGAATAACCTATTTAAAATGGAGATGCCGCCCACCCCTTGCCGCTTCATGAGCACTACGTGCACACAAAACAGAAGTTTATTTGGAATATTAGAGTTGGCACATACAAAATTACTTATAACGACAATGAAATACCGCATATAGGTAGGTATGGTGGACTCATTTGGCACATTTTTGGGTTGAGGATTTGGATTCACAAGCAACATTCCTCCTTAGTACAAGTGAAGACTAGCAAATAGATCGAGAAGCACCCAACCAAGGAACGAAAACCATCATAAACGAACATTAAACATAACTAACACCGAATAGTGCAACACTAGTGGGATGTAATTTCATAGCATAATTATTGACTTCATGTTTATGCATAGGGAATCACAAACCTTCACACCAATATTCTTACTAAAGCATAATAACTCATTAACACAACTCACGTATCACTATGTTCATATTGCAAAACTATTGCAAAGAATCAAGTTTAACATCCAATGATCTTCATGAATTTTTTTTATTATATCTCCCCTGGAAATCTATCACTTTGCGTCCAATTTCATTTAAAGCAAATTGCCATTGCTAATAACAAGCTCTCAAAGAAATATAAGTGAAGAACGAGAGCACAAGTTTCTTTAAAATTTTCAACTCTCAAAATAATATAAGTGAAGCAAGAGAGGATTTATTCAAACTTTATATTAACTCTCAAAATAATATAAGTGAAGCATGAGAGAATATTTCTTCAAAATAACAGCAACATCGCGCTAAAAAAGATATAAGTGAAGTAATGGAGCAATTCAATCAAACTACTCTCAAAATATATAAGTGAAGATCAATGAGTAGTGAAAAAAATAAGTAGATATATGAAGACTCTCTCTAAATAAAGATTTTCATATCTGATATTTTATTTAAAACAACAAATAAAAAATACACTCCAATAATAGCACATATCATGAGGACAAATAAAAGTTTAGGCTCAATATAGGCTAACTGATAGTTGTTGATGAAGAAAGGTGGGATGTGTAGCATCCCCAAGCTTAGATGCTTGAGACTTCATGAAATGTTTACTTGGGGTTCCTTGGGAATCCCCAAGCTTGAGATTATGTATCTCGTTCAATCCTCGCATATCCCGGTTTCACCTAAGTCTCAAAAACTTCATCGACGCAAAACTGGGAAAGAACTCGTGAGATAGGTCAGTGCACATAAGCATAAATCAACTCTTTATGTAATTCCAAGACAAGTTGCATAATAATTTTCAAACATTAGGTACTCTATACTATCATTTCCACAATTTATATATACCAATATAAGATATAGAAACTATAGGATAAGTAGATAACAAAACTATGACATCAATCTGTCTAAAAAGGACAGTCTGTAGCAATCTATATAAAAAGTGTACTTCTGTATCGACAAAATTCTAGAAATTTAGGACATGATAAACATTTCATGAAATTACTGTGTAATTTTTTAAAAAACTTTGGACGTTCTAGTAAAATCTGATAATTTAAATACTACACCAAAATTTTGTGTTTTTGAAGAGCACACATCACACATGGAATTCAAGCATTCTAAAGGCAATTCTTATAACTTTTTGTTGAAAAAGAAGATTAAAAATAACATCTAACAGATAAAAACAAAATAAAGTGACTCTCCGAGCAAAACACATATCATGTGATGAATAAAAATATCGCTCCAAGTAAGATATATCAATAATGTTGGAGATGAAAGAGGGGATGCCTTCCGGGGCATACCCAAGCTTAGACGCTTGAGTCTTCCTTTTATATTACCTTGGGGATGCCTTGCGCATTCCGAAGATTAGGTTCTATTTTCTCCCTATTCTCCTCGTATTGGCATCTCACCCAAAACTTTAAAACTTCAATTACACAAAACTTAACGGAACTTCGTGAGATGGGTTAGTATGATAAATATAGATTGTTCACTTAGGTACTATCAAGACAAGATTCATACTTGTTCTCACATTATTCCTAATGTGTTATATCATTCCCATAATTTCTATCACTAAATATAAGCTATGGAAACACTAAAAAGGTTAAACTATGCACCCAAACAGAATCTGTCAAAAATAGAATAGTCTGTGAAGATCTGAATGAAAATCGTACTTCCCTGACTCCAAAAAATCTGAACAATTAATACAACATAAAACATTTGCGTAACAAAAATGTGTAAAAATTCTGAACAATTAGTACAACTTAAAACAATTGAGAGCATCATGAAGCATATGACAAGCACATTTAAGTCTAACCCACTTCCTATGCATAGGGATTTTGCAAGCAAACAATTTATTGTAGCAATAATCAACTTGCATAGGAAGGCCAAACAAGCATGACTTCAAAACTTTGAACACATAGGGAGGAAACTTGATATTATTGCAATTCCTACAAGCATATGTTCCTCCCTCATAATAATTTTTAGTACTGTCATGAAGGAATTCTGAAAGTGCATTATATCGACTAGAGGGGGGTGAATAGGAGATTTTTAGAATTTCATCACTGAGGAAATTCCTTTTGAGGAAATTCCTCACTGATGACTAACTTACAGCGGAAACAGTTAAGGATCAGTCGTGCAAACGTTCACAACAGCAGTATTACAGAGTGAAGATTATGAAAACAGATTGCACAGTAAGCAGGCACGCAGAATACAGATGATGATTAACTCAAGTGAAGAATTTGGGGTTGAGGAAATTCAGAGAAAGTCTTCAGCAAATTCTTCAAACAGTCACAGTGAAAGTCATCAACACATAATACAGAGAATGTAAAGGGTTGAGGAATTACAACCCGATTCTTGGTGAAGACTGTTGTTGATGACCCAGTTCCAACTGCTGTGACAGTTGTACATTTGGTTTGGAGCGGCTTGGTATTGAAACCAAAGGACACCCAGTCCCGGGACACACAGTCCCTACCGTATTATCCTTGAGCTAAGGACACATAGTCCTCGCCCAACACTCGTGGTAAGTCTTCAGGGCAAACTTCCAAACCCTCACAAACTCGGTCACCCGGCGATCCACAATTGACTGCTGGATTGCTCTAGACCATGACGCCTAACCGTCTAGAGGACGCACAGTCCTCAAAGGTAAAAGGCTTCAGTCCCACACAGGAACAACTTCTTTAGTGATGCTCAATCACTAGGTTTGGTTTGTGGTTTCGGTGGGTGGTGTATTTCCTCACTGATGATTTACTCTCGAAGGCTCTGAGGAATTTGGGTTGCTCTTATGACAAGTGTCAGTTTCTAACGGAGCAGCCAACCAGCTAGTGGTTGTGGGGGCGGCTATTTATAGCCTGGGAGCATCTCGACATGTTTTGACATTAATGCCCTTAAATAGTATGACCGTTGGAGTGGATAAGACCAGTGACTTGGCGTGGCTATCGAAACGGTCGGGACCCTCAACTGTGAGAGTCCTCATGTCACTCATATTCCTCACTTGAGGCTTTTGGTAGGATTTGGCTTGGGTTGAGCATCATGAGCAAATTCATTCCATAGCGTTACTTTGACCCCCTTTAACAGTACAGTGTTCCCATTCATCAAATGCGAAGAAAGTAAAGCAGAAAACGTAAATCTTCACGCTTCAATTTCTTCAGAATGGTTTTCTTCAGGAACCACCGGTCTTCTCAATATCAGTGTCTTCACGAGGAATATCAATTTCATCGCAGATTCCTCGTGATTCATTTCTTCAGCTTCAGACCAATTTCTTCAACTGAAGATATACATTTTTAGGGGTCAATATTCTTCAAATATCTCAAACTCCTCAATGACTTATAGATCCTGTGTACACTTACAAACACATTAGATACTTAACCTATAAGTCTTCAAACCACCAAAATCACTAAGGGGCACTAGATGCACTTACAATCTCCCCCTTTTTGGTGGTTGATGACAATTAGGTTAAGTCTTCAACAGGGAATAAAAATGTGAAGTGTAAATACTCAATTGAGGAATTTGAAGACATGATTCACGGAGACTCCCCCTGAAGATGTGCATACCTTGAGGATTTTGCTTTTATAACATATGCACATTGATGATTTATATCATGGAGATCTCCCCCTGAATCTTGTAAATCATGCATACATATAACGTATCATATGAAGAAAATGAAGATGCATGATGGCAAATGGTATCTGACGAATTCCAACATGCGTGCATTAAAACTTGAGGAATAAGCATGCGAAGAAAAACGTTCAAAAGCGTTAGAGTACCATCGGGCTTAAGTTACAACTCATTACATAAAAACTTCAGAAGAGCCAAGAGTTTGTAACTTAAATATAGTTCATAGGCCCCAAAAATAAATTCCGTTTGAAGACTAACTCTCAAGTTTCTCCCCTTTTGTCATCAAGTGACAAAAAAGGGACAAACTGAGGACTAACGCCCATGAAGACTTCATTTCGTGGCGGTTGATGAAGATCCTTGACGCTTCTTGGGTGTAGTCTTCTTCCTTGGGCCTATTGCGGTGTCAAGTTGTTCCTCAACAGATTCGGCGGTGCGGAATGACGAGAAGGAGTTGTCTTCAAGATCTGCACTGGAATGGGCCGGAACTTCTTCTTGGGAGGCCACGACCAGTCAAAGTCCTGCTCAAAGTTCATTTCTTCAAGCTCAGTCTAGGTCTTCAGATGTGCAAGTGTAGCCCAGGTGCGATCGAAAACCTCACGCAAATAGTGATGATTAATCTTCACAGAGTTTTGGGTTTCAGTGAGGGTTTTCAAAATGGCACCAAACTGGCGTTTGGCCCATTTGTGGTTGTGATCCACCTTCTGATGAAGACTCAGAAGAAGCTCTCTGGTGTTTAGCATGCGAGGAGGAACAGGGCTGGGTGGACGAGTCTCAGTATCGTCCCATGAAGAATATGTGTCTGGCTCTTTAAACTGACCATCAAGAGGCCTGCTGCCTTCGTCAATCACATACTTTCCTTTTCCCTCGATGGGCTCGAAAGTCTTCTTGTTGACACGGATAGGAGGCATATAACCAACATGGTTCTGGAAATCTGCGTGGAAGTTGATGCTTGTCCTTGTCCTGAGGAATCTCATGATCCATGGTGCATAAATTTTGTGATCATAGGGGCACATTGCATTGTCAGCTAAAGTCCTCAAGAAGAAATCATGGATATTCATAGGAATACCGTGAATGATGTTGAAGAGGATCTTTTTCATGAGGCCGACAACATCTTCTTCATTGTCATGGCCTTTGATTCGCGCGAGCACACTACAGAGAATGCGGTAGACAGACCGGGGTGTGTACTTGAGCTCATGGACGAGGAATGTGGTTCTTGAGGGTTTTCCTGCAGCCAAAGGCTTCATGAGGACTTCCATCATCCCATTTGGCAGCTCACGCTCGCCATAAAGCTTCACTGCCCCGTCTGAAGGAATTGGTACGGGCAGTTCTCTGAGGAGTTCAGACGCTGGAGCCTTGTAGTGAGTGTTTTCAGTCATCCAGTCGAACACCCAAGTGTTGATGTCATCAGCGTTGCCAGAGATGTGCAGAGTTGCATAGAATTGAAGAATAAGCTCACTATTCCAATCTAATATGTCTGAGCACATAGGGAGCAACCCTGCATCGTGGAGTACACTGAGGACTGGTTCCATGCAGGGAATTTCTTCAAGCTCATCATGAGGAATGTGCCTGTGATGGAATATCTTGTTGCTTCCACAGAGCACAGAAGCATAGTAGTTCATCTGAGTCCTTGTCCAAAACTTCAGATGCCTCATTTGAGGCTTGTCATAGGGATTCTCTCCGATGAAATACATGCGTTCCTCAAAGAAATTTTCTTTCTGAAACTTTGGCCGCTTCGAGAATGGCTGGCGCTGAACTGGCTTGATATTGTGCTGAGGAATGGGAGGGGAAACAACCATGGCAGTGTCTGGGTTGAGCACAATGAAGTCATTGTCAGGGGCGGGAACATTTTCTTCAGAAGTTTCCTCAGGTTGAGGAATTTCATCAGCTGGTATTTCTTGCTCGAGCTGAGCTTCAGGCTGAGGAATTTCTGCTTCTTTCTCAGCTTGAGAAGTTTGATCAGCCTGTTCAGAGTGAGGAGCCTGCTCAGACTGTGCATTTTTATCAGCTTGTTCTTCTTCAGCTGGCTTTGTTGCAGAAGCAGATTCATCAGCTGCTGCAGCTGAAGCTTGAGTAGTCTCTGTCTGAGGAATATGAGGTTGAGGACTGTCATCAATCTGGATTTCCTCATCAGTTTGCTCCTTAGAGGCAGCATCCTTCATTTCCTCATCTGCCCTTGTAGTTTGGTCACCAATGACGACCATTTCATATGAAGGTGCAACATTTAGAGGCATCGGGTCCAGAGGGGCAGATTCTTCAGTTTCCTTGAGGCGTTTTGCCTCAATCTTTTCTTCTGCTGTGGAAGCTTTTCTCTTCTTCGCTTCCTTCTCAACAGCTCTTGTCTTTTTCACGTCTGATGCAGACGGGATTGACTTCTTCATCTTTGAAGCTTTTGGTGAAGGTGTTTTCTCTACAGATTCTTTAGCTGGTAGTGAGGAACCAGCTGGAACAGAGTCATCAGCCTGCTTTGGTGAAGCAGCTG
Source organism: Hordeum vulgare subsp. vulgare (assembly GCF_904849725.1). Lineage (NCBI taxonomy): Eukaryota > Viridiplantae > Streptophyta > Magnoliopsida > Poales > Poaceae > Hordeum > Hordeum vulgare. The sequence goes on from NC_058519.1 coordinate 399,393,603, forward strand.
GATCAGGAGCAGTTGCATCAGGGGTTGCGGTTTCATCAGTAGCGGTCTCGGTGATGATTTCTTCAATGGCCGTCTCATCAGCACGGCGCTCTTGGTGTTGTTCCTCAGCTTGAGGAATTTCCTCCTCATCAGGAGATGTATCTTCTCGCTGCTCAACCAGGGGCTGAGGAGTTGGTGCTGGTGGTGGGTGTCGTTTGTTGTAGTCATCAACAGCACTAGTGGCTAGCTTGATGAAATTGCGCTTGATGCTTTTGCGGTCTGACAATTTGTCACACTTGTCAGTCATAACTTGCAGCTCTGCCTGGGTTGACACTAGTGCTTCAGGAGTCAGTTTGAGGAGATTTTGCCTGAGGAATTTCTCCTTTTTGGCCTTTGCAATCTTTGCCTGCTTGGCCTTCTGTTCCTTCCACTTGGCTTCGTTTATGAAGGTGGCCACCATGTGGCTGATGCCAGGAGGAAGTTTCAAATCATCAATGGGTGTGTTTGGGTCTTCATACCATACATTGATGAAGTCGAGGAGGACCTTGGGGTCCATTGCCAGAGGGATAGTACTGCCTGATGCTTGTGCTACCCGTTCTTGCTTGTTTCTGATGATGGCTTGCAAGGTTTCATCATCATACTCATCACTTCCCTCTGATGTAGACGGGACTGCGATGATTTTGCTGGGGCTTGGCAGAGGTGCACGTTCAGTAGTGGCCAAAGTCTTCACAAGTGGTGTTGAAGACTTTGTCTTCGAGCTTGTTGCAGCTGGGAGTGAGGAGCTGGAGCTGGCAGTCGTAGTCTTCACGACTTTCTTCTGTACTGGCTTTGGAGGTGGAGCTGAGGACTTTGGTGTAGATGAGATGGGTGCTGAGGGTTTTGGCGCTGATGGTTTTGGTGTTGACGGTTTTGGAACCGAGGGTTTTGGAGCTGAGGGTTTTGGAGCTGAGGGTTTTGTGACAGAAGCCTGTGCAGACTTCTCTTGAGGCTTTGAAGCCTTTGGCTTTGTGGGCGCAAACTGCTTTTGAGGAATCTCTGAGCCTGAAGTTTCTGCTGTTGAGGAATGAGCAGCACCGGAGGCAGCAGCTGAGGATTCATTAAATTTCTTCACTGCTGTTTCAGCTTGCTTCTTGAGCTTGGCCAGATGCCTTTCTTTTTCATCTGGGTAGTCATCAAGTGTCATAAGACTTGAGGGACGAGCTACTTGATGATCCTCAAGTGGGGCCCTTCTGCCAGGAGGCTTCAAAGCGAATTTCTTCGCATATTTTGGAGTCACAAGGCCCATCTGCGTTCAATTTTCTGCAGCCTAATCTTTCTCTTGGCCATTGTCTCAGGTTCTTCATCAGGCGTACAATAGTCCAAGTATATGTCATCAGGAATATCAGCAGTTGTGTTCTGCTCTAGTTTTTTCCTCCCTTATGTTTCCTTTCTTCCTCCATTTTCTTTAGACGAGGAATTTGCTGATGATTTTGAACTCTTGAGGATTCTGATGAGCCTTGAAGAGTTTCTTCCAGAAACGCTGCAAATGAGTTAATGTGATGAGAACCGAGAGATTCATCAGCTGACATGTGTGTACCTGTGAACAGAGTATAGTTGCGAGGAATTTGGAGAGGTCATATGCGTTCTCAGATTTGAAGAAAATGAAATTTTTTGACAGTTTGAGGAATATAACCAGTGGTTGAGGAATTTGCCTAAGCATACTGTTCTTGGGTTCCAGAGTTGTACAGATCCAAAAATTTGCTTAGCTAGTGAAAATCTTAGATGCTTAGCTAGTTCATAGGTAGTGTTTGCGGTGATAGGTAGTGTTTGAGGAATCATGTGCACATCGTATCTTGAGGAAAAACAGATTTCTCATAGAAGGGGTAAAATTTCAGATCTAATCTGCTGTAAAAATGGGATATATTTACCCTGGAAGGTGCGAACGAAGAACACAGAAAGTAGTGTTGGAGAGGCTCTTCGGTCGAGTGTCCAATGCACCCTAACTTGGCAGCAGAGGACGTCTACGGCGGCGGCGGACGTAGATGTTCCGACTCCGGAGTGATCCTGGCGACGAAAAGGTCGAGGCAGTGAAGCTCTTCCTCACCGGCGACAAGACTACCAACGGTGGCGCTAGGGTTCGGTGGAGTGTGCTGTGGCAGGAGAGCGATGTGGCGAAGAAGATGATACCGAGGGGGATAAGGACATATTTATAGCCCGAAAGTTACTGTTTGGCGCGAAAGTTTCGGACCAAATAGCCCTTGCCTCTACGTCTCCGCAGGACACGTGTAGCTCCCGTACGATGCGGTGGAGATAGTGGAGATCGTGGTTATCCGATCGTGGGAAGTGGGGGTTCAGTTATTGTTCCTTTGAAGAAAACAATTTTTGAGGATTTGAGTATTTTCGTTACAAAATCATCAGCTGACAAGGATGCAGTGAGGATTTTGAACAAAGTTTCAAGTAGAACGCATATGAAGAATTGAATAGACTGGATAAGTATAGCATAGAGGGAAAGTAGGGTCCGGTCACATTCACTTAGCAGAAACATCAACTTGAAGAAATAGCAATAAGTGAATGTTGTTGAGGACTAGAAATCACAGTCTACCTAGGAAAATGAAAGTCATCAAGTGTTTTTGAAGATTTTGTAATAGATCATCACAATGAAGAATAACTGTTTTGAAGAAAAATGCATTGTGAGTAAATTGATCATTTGAAGAAAATCAACTTGAGGAATTTCACATTTGGCGGTGGCGTTACCCACCATATAAGAATGTTGATTACAGACGCCGCGTACAATTGTCGTAGGGCCCTGAGAATCAATTTCTTCGTTAACTTCTTCACATTCAGAGTGACTTTCTTCATCTGTTGAAGAAAATCATTTCATCATGTGTTGCACATCTAAGTCATCAACTTTGCATAAGTGTTAGGATGTGTGCATGTTTTTACAAAACATTTGAAGACTCTAAGATATTTAGCTCATATCGCAACTTGCAAAACCTTTTCTCATCCAAGGGCTTAGTGAAGATATCAGCCAGTTGATCATCAGTCTTCACATGGTCGATGAGGATATTGCCCTTGAGGACATGGTCCCGAAGAAAATGATGACGAATATGGATGTGCTTGGTCTTCGAGTGCTGTACTGGGTTATATGCAATCTTGATAGCACTCTCATTGTCACAGTAGAGAGGCACATTCTTCATGTTGATGCCGTAGTCCTTGAGGGTTTGCTTCATCCATAGTAATTGAGCACAGCAAGAACCAGCAGCAATGTACTCAGCTTCGGCAGTGGAGAGTGATACGCAGTTCTGCTTCTTTGAGGACCAGCAAACTAGTGATCTTCCGAGGAAATGGCATGTGCCAGAAGTTGACTTCCGATCCACACGGTCACCAGCATAGTCTGAATCAGAATACCCTACCAGATGAAGATTGGAGCCCTTGGGATACCATAATCCTAGTGTTGGTGTGTGAGCTAAGTATCAAAGAATATGTTTCACAACCTTATGGTGTGATTCCTTCGGTTTTGCTTGAAAACGTGCACACATGCAAACATTAAGCATTATATCTGGCCTAGATGCACATAGATACAATAAAGTGCCAATCATAGAACGGTATACCTGCTGATCGAAGTCTTTACCATTTTCATCATTGCCGAGGTGGCCGTTGGTAGGCATCGGAGTCTTGGCACCTTTGCATTCGTGCATGTCGAATTTCCTCAGAACATCCTTGAGGTATTTCTCCTGTGATATGAAGATTCCATTGCTTTGTTGACGAATTTGAAGACCTAAGAAGAATTTCAGCTCCCCCATCATGGACATCTGATATTCTTCACTCATCATGTAGGCAAATTCATCACTGTATCTTTTGTCAGTACATCCAAATATGATATCATCAACATATATTTGACATACAAACAACTCATTATCATAGGATTTTGTGAAAAGAGTTGGATCGAGTGAACCAGGTTTGAAGCCTTTCTTCATGAGGAATTCCTTCAATGTATCATACCATGCCCGAGGGGCTTGCTTGAGGCCATACACAGCCTTTTTGAGTCTGAAGACTTTGTCTGGATTCTTTGGATCCTCAAAACCTGGGGGCTGAGCAACATATACTTCTTCCTCAAGCTTACCATTGAGGAATGCACTTTTCACATCCATTTCATATAAGGTGATGTTATGATGATTAGCATAAGCAAGTAGAATTCGAATAGCTTCAAGTCTAGCAACAGGTGCAAAAGTTTCATCGAAATCTATTCCTTCAACCTGGGTGTAGCCTTGGGCTACAAGTCGTGCCTTGTTCCTCACCACTTGACCGTCCTCATCTTGCTTGTTTCGGAAAATCCACTTGGTGCCGATGATGTTATGCTTGCGAGGATCTGGTCGTTTGACGAGCTCCCATACGTCATTCAGCTTGAATTGAAGAAGTTCGTCTTGCATGGCTTGGATACACTCCGGTTCCAGAAAAGCCTCAGCTACTTTTGAGGGTTCTGTGATGGATACAAAGGAAAATTGCCCACAAAAGTTAACTAAGTGTGAAGCTTTTGAGCGAGTGATAGGACCTGGCGCGTTGATGTCGTTGAGGATTTTGTCAAGTTCTACTTCATTTGCAATCCTCGGATGAGCTGGTTGAGGATTTTGTCTGGGCTGAGGAAGTGGTGCTGTTGCAATTTCCTGAGGAGCATCTTCTTGGTTTTCATCAGCGATGGGGATCGTTGCTTCACCAATTTCCTCAGTGGGGACAATGTCTTCAGTAGGCTTAAGCTTTATTGCTTCCTCAGGAGACAGCTTATCTGGATCAGAAGGCAATTGCTCTCTTTGCGAGCCATTAGTTTCATCGAACCGCACATCTACGGTCTCAACAACTTTGTTGTGATAGTTGTTGAAGACTCTGTAGGTGTGCGAGTCCTTTCCATAACCGAGCATAAAACCATCATGTGCCTTAGGTGCAAATTTTGAGCTATGATGAGGATCTCTAATCCAGCATTTTGCACCGAAGACTTTGAAATAACTTACATTGGGTTTCTTGTGAGTGAGGAGTTCATATGAGGTTTTTTTGAGGAATTTGTGAAGATATACCCTGTTGATGATATGACATGCAGTGTTGATTGCTTCAGGCCAGAAGCGACGAGGAGTCTGATATTCTTCAAGCATAGTTCTTGCCATTTCAACCAGAGTCTTGTTCTTTCTTTCGACGACACCATTCTGTTGAGGAGTATAAGGAGCAGACAATTCGTGAGTAATACCAAGTTCATCAAGATAATCATCAAGACCAGTGTTTTTGAACTCGGTTCCATTATCACTCCTGATATGTTTGATCTTGATGCCGAAGTTCGTCGAGGCCCTTGAAGAAAATCGTTTGAAGATTTCCTGCACTTCCGTTTTATACACTATAATATGCACCCAAGTGTATCTGGAATAATCATCAACTATGACAAATCCATATAGAGATGTTGCATTGGTTAGTGTTGCATAGTGAGTAGGTCCAAATAAATCCATATGAAGCAATTCAAATGGACGTGTAGTGGTCATGATGGTTTTGGAGGGATGCTTGGATCTGGTCATTTTCCCAGATTCACAAGCACCGCAGAGATGATCCTTGAGGAATTTGACTGATTCGATGCCAATGACATGCTTCTTCTTTGCAAGTGTGTGCAAATTCCTCATGCCTGCATGACCTAGTCTTTGGTGCCACACCCATCCTTCTGAGGTTTTTGCTATTAGGCAAGTGGCTGGTTGAGGACCTGTAGAGAAATCAACAATGTACAAACCCCCTCTTCTTACACCTTCGAAGACTTTGGATCTGTCAGATTCCATGATGACTACACATCTATATCTACCAAAGATAACAACCATATCAAGATCACAAAGCATCGAGACTGACATGAGGTTAAAACCAAGGGATTCAACAAGCATCACTTTGTCCATATGCCTATCCTTGGAAATATCTACTTTGTCAAGTCCCAATACCTTGCTTTTACCTTTATCAGCATATGTGATTTGCTTCAGAGGTGATGGAGTTAGTGGCATATTCATCAGTAGGCTTTTCTCACCAGTCATGTGATGTGTGCAGCCACTATCGAGAACCCACTCAGTATTTTTGGGTTTTTCATCCTGCAGATGAATTAGTACAGCTTACCATCTCATATACTTCAGATTTGAAGAATATGATACTAATTTCATCAGTTCAGTGATTTCATCATAACAGAAATGTAAGGACGTGTGAAATATTTCTATTTCATCAATCATTAGCTTGCGTCCTATCAAGGGTTTCTCAGGTCTCCATCAAATTCTTCAGATGATGATTTTCATCTGGAGACCTGACCTGCAGAAGTGATTAGTTCGACTTCTTCACCACCCACATGTGAAGGGGTGGCAAAGCGTTCATCATCCTGCGAGCACCATATGAGAAAGGTGGCATTGAAGCTAATGCACTTCTCTTAACAGTAGGGGGGTTAAAGTACTCATATGAGTATGCAGAGAACTGGTTTGAGGATTTACGAACATAATGATTTGAGGAGTAGCGCTGATAATCATATTCCTTGTAGTTTCCCTGCATGTTAGACTTATAAGCACGGGTACGAGCATAGTTTTGACCAGTTGAGGATTTTGATCCTCTTGAAGACTTTGGTCCTCCTGAGGAATTTGATCTGGGGTTCAAATTGTTCAGAGGTGGTGTCATGAGGACATTCACTTGAAGATTTTCCAGACAACTTTTGGGAACCCAGATTTTCCTCAGAGGAGGGCCATTCCTGCAGTTAGTTCCAACATATCGAGCAAATACTTCACCAGATTGATTTTTGAACAGTTTATAGTTGGAATCAAATGACTCATCTGAGGAATAGGATAATTCACATGAGAAGCCAGTTAGATTAGATGGATCAAAAGGAGGCCCAGTAGCAGCAACCCATGAGGTTTTGGGATACTGCTCAGGTTTCCAATAAGTCCATCAGCATTTAATTTCCTCTCAAAGGCGATTCCTTCTTTCCTAGGATTCCTGTTCAAGATCTGCTTTTTGAGCACATCACAAAGGGTTTGGTGTTCTTTGAGACTTTTGTACATGCCTATCACGTACAATTCCTTCAACCCTGCATTTTCATGAGTAACATTTGTGTTTTCCTCAAGTGAGGAAATAGACACAACAGGTGTAGTTGAAGAATTTGTAGCATTTGATGATTCTGGTGAAGAATTAGCAGTTTCACGTTCAATGCATTTAAGACACGGAGGAATAAATTCAACTTGACTAGCGCTGATATGTTGAGCTAGTAATGAATCATTTTCCATGCGAAGATCATCATGAGACATCCTCAGCTTCTCAAGATCAAGCTTCCTTTGAAGAAATTCATAGGAAAGCTTCTCATGATCAGTGAGGAGTGTATCATAATGATCCTGAAGAATATCAAATCTAGACTGAAGATGTTTCATGTCATCAGCGAGGATTTGATTAAGATTCATTTCATCATTCAACATATCATCACTTTTGTCTAGCAGTTTTTGAAGCTTTTCCAAAGCAGTTTGTTGTTTAGTGGCAATGATGGCAAGTTTACTGTAACTGGGTTTTTTGTAATCATCATGTTCATAGTCACTTGAATCAGAGGAGGAGGCATTATTTGATACCTTTGAACCTTTTGCCATGAAGTAATAGGTTGAAGCGAAGTCATCAGCATAGTCATCAGTATGGATGGTGCAATCATTTTCTTCAAGATTGAAGATTGACTTGCTGACGAAATTGGTTGCTAGTGCAAGACTAGCCTGTCCGGATTCTGAGTCTTCTCCAGAGCCTTCTTCTTCATCACATTCCTCTGATTCTGCCTCGGAATCCATTTCCTTGCCAATAAGTGCCCGAGCCTTTCTGAAGCTAGTCTTCTTGTGTGAAGAGGACTTTGAAGATGAGGATTTTGAAGATTTCTTCTTCTTCTTTGAGTCATCAGAACTGTCATCCTTGTTTTTCTTCTTCTTTGATTCCTTTCCCCAGCGGGGACAATCGGCAATGTAATGACCTGATTTCTTGCACTTGTGACAGGTCCGTTTCTTGTAGTCCTCAGATGCAGATTCTGATTTCCTCATGTCTCTTCTTGATGATTTACCGAACTGGCCTCGTCGTGTAAATCTCTGGAATTTCCTCACAAGCATTGCAGGCTCCTGACCAAATTCTTCAGGGTCACAACTGCTGTCATCTGTGTCTTCTTCTTCAGATGAGGAAATTGCTCTTGCCTTCAGTGCACGTGGTCTGGAATAGCTTTGTCCATATAGATCTCTCTTTTCTTCTAGCTGGAATTCATGAGTATTTAGCCTTTCGAGGATATCAGCTGGATCTAGCATCTTGTAGTCTGGTCTTTCTGGAATCATCAAAACTAGAGTGTCAAATGAAGAATCTAAGGATCTCAGCAGTTTCATCACAACTTCGTGATCAGTGATGTCTCGAGCTCCCAGTGCTTGCAGTTCATTTGATATGTCAGTGAGGCGATCAAAGGTGTCTTGGCAGCTTTCATTGTCATGTCTCTTGAAGCGATTGAAGAGATTGCGAAGAATATCAACACGAGAGTCACGTTGGGTTGATACTCCTTCATTTACCTTGCACAGTCTCTCCCAGATCAGTGTTGCAGAGCCCAAGGCACTTACTCTTCCAAACTGGCCAGGGCTCAGATGACCACAGATGATGTTCTTCGCTTGAGAATCGAGTTGCTTGAATTTCTTCACATCAGCCGCAGTGACACTGGCAGAGATGATGGGGACTCCATTTTGCACAATATACCAGAGATCATTATCAATAGCTTGTAAATGCATTTGCATTTTGTTCTTCCAGAAGGGAAAGTTCTTTCCTTCGTAGGTAGGACATGTTGCAGTCACCTTAAACATGCCTACAGTCGACATAACTAAAACTCTAGGTGGTTAAACCAAAATCACACAGAACAAGGGAGTACCTTGCTCTGATACCAATTGAAAGTGCGTTATATCGACTAGAGGGGGGTGAATAGGAGATTTTTAGAATTTCATCACTGAGGAAATTCCTTTTGAGGAAATTCCTCACTGATGACTAACTTACAGCGGAAACAGTTAAGGATCAGTCGTGCAAACGTTCACAACAGCAGTATTACAGAGTGAAGATTATGAAAACAGATTGCACAGTAAGCAGGCACGCAGAATACAGATGATGATTAACTCAAGTGAAGAATTTGGGGTTGAGGAAATTCAGAGAAAGTCTTCAGCAAATTCTTCAAACAGTCACACTGAAAGTCATCAACACATAATACAGAGAATGTAAAGAGTTGAGGAATTAGAACCCGATTCTTGGTGAAGACTGTTGATGACCCAGTTCCAACTGTTGTGATAGTTGTACATCTGGTTTGGAGCGGCTTGGTATTGAAACCAAAGGACACCCAGTCCCGGGACACACAGTCCCTACCGTATTCTCCTTGAGCTAAGGACACACAGTCCTCGCCCAACACTCGTGGTAAGTCTTCAGGGCAGACTTCCAAACCCTCACAAACTCGGTCACCCGGCGATCCACAATTGACTGCTGGATTGCTCTAGACCATGACGCCTAACCGTCTAGAGGATGCACAGTCCTCAAAGGTAAAAGGCTTCAGTCCCACACAGGAACAACTTCTTCAGTGATGCTCAATCACTAGGTTTGGTTTGTGGTTTTGGTGGGTGCTGTATTTCCTCACTGATGATTTACTCTCGAAGGCTCTGAGGAATTTGGGTTGCTGTTATGACAAGTGTCAGTTTCTAACGGAGCAGCCAACCAGCTAGTGGTTGTGGGGGCGGCTATTTATAGCCTGGGAGCATCCCGACATGATTTGACATTAATGCCCTTAAATAATATGACCGTTGGAGTGGATAAGACCAGTAACTTGGCGTGGCTATCGAAACGGTCGGGGCCCTCAACTGTGAGAGTCCTCATGTCACTCATATTCCTCACTTGAGGCTTTTGGTAGGATTTGTCTTGGGTTGAGCATCATGAGGAAATTCATTCCATAGCGTTACTTTGACCCCCTTTAACAGTACGATGTTCCTATTCATCAAATGCGAAGAAAGTAAAGCAGAAAACATAAATCTTCACGCTTCAATTTCTTCAGAATGATTTTCTTCAGGAACCACCGGTCTTCTCAATATCAGTGTCTTCACGAGGAATATCAATTTCATCGCAGATTCCTCGTGATTCATTTCTTCAGCTTCAGACCAATTTCTTCAACTGAAGATATACATTTTTAGGGGTCGATATTCTTCAAATATCTCAAACTCCGCAATGACTTCTAGATCCTATGTACACTTACAAACACATTAGATACTTAACCTATAAGTCTTCAAACCACCAAAATCACTAAGGGGCACTAGATGCACTTACAAATTCAACAATATAACTATCGCATACATCATTCTTTTCATGATGCACGAGCATAGAATATTTATTACTACCCACACAAGCGAAATTCTTCTCATTCATAGTAGTGGGAGCAAACCCAACAAAATAACTATCATGAGATACTTGATTGATATATTCCATGTGAAAATAAATATCATGATGACAAGTTTCACGGTTATCCTTATTATTTATGCCATAAATATCATCATCATAATCATCATAAATAGCAGGCATGATTTTGTCATAATAAATTTTCTCATCAAAACTTCGGGGACTAAAAATAGCATCTTGAGCAAACATAGCATCCCCAAGCTTGTGGCTTTGCATATCATTAGCATCATGGATATTCAGAGAATTCATACCAATATTTTGTTATCATGCTCATCATTCAAGGATTTTATGCCAAACATTTTATTGAATTCTTCTTCTAGCAACCGAGCACAATTTCCTTTCCATCATTTTCAAGAAATACATTATAAAGATGAAAATACGAGACCACCTCAAATCCATTTTTTGAAAATTTCTTTTTATAAACCAAACTAGTGATAAATCAAGAAACTAAAAGATTCAGTTGCTTGATCTAAAGATATACCTTCAAGCACTCACCTCCTCGGCAACGACGCCACAAAAGAGCTTGATGTCTACTACATGACTTGTTCTTGTAGACTCGTGTTGGGCCTCCAAGCATAGTGTTTTGTAGGACAGTAGCAAATTCCCCTCGAGTGGATGACCTAAGGTTTATCAAACAACCCTTCAACCGAATAACAAAGAGTTTCTTGTGTCCCCAACACACCAAATACAATGGTAATTTGTATAGGTGCACTAGTTCGGCAAAATGATGGTGATACAAGCGTATAACGATAGTAGAAATATATTTTATAATCGGAATATATAAAAACAACAAGGTAGAAATTCATAAAACGTAGCACAAACGATATTGCAATGCTTGAAAATGAGGCCTAGGGTTCGTACTTTCGCTAGTGCAATCTCTCAACAATGCTAATATAATTGGATGACATAACCATCCCTCAACGTGCGATAAATAATCACTACAAAGTTCCTATCTAGTGGAGAACGTTAGAAGAAATTATTTGTTGGCTATGAAACCACCTCAAAGTTATTCTTTCCGATCAATCTTTCCAAGAGTTCGTACTAAAATAACAAGTTATCCTTTCCGATCGATCTATCCAAGAGTTCATGCTAAAATAACACCATTGATACCTATCAATTAACCCTAATGTCGCCTAGATACTCCAATGCCACCTCCAGTATCCGTGGGCCAAATATACAACATGCATCAAACAATTTCATATTCTTCATATTCCATCCAACACAAAGAACTTCAAGGAGCACCCCAAGATTTCTATCGGAGAACATAGTATGAATACATGGCACAACATATATCAAGTGAATCACTTGAATACCCTAATGTCACTACGGGTGTCTCAATGCAAGACATACATCATGTTCTCTCAAACCGGAATATTCAATCCAACATAACGAGATCTTAAAGTGAAAGATTCAATTCATCACAACAATAGCATGGGACAAACACCATATGATCCAACTATATTAACAAGGCCTGTGATATATCAAGATCATGACATCTCAAGAACACGAGAGAGAGCGAGAGATTAAACACATAGCTACTAGTACAAACCCTCAGCCCCGAGGGTGGACTACTCCCTCTTCGTCATGGCCTCCGTTGCGATGATGAAGATGGCCATCGGAGATGATCTCCCCCTCTGGTAAGGTGTTGTAACGGGATCCCAATTAGTTTTTCGTAGCTACATAGGCTTGAGGCGACGAAACTTCTGATCTAGGGTTATCTCTGGAGGTTTATCTATTTGTAGGAATTTTTGGTGTTGGAATCATGCCATGATGGGCCACGAGGTGCCCTCTAGGTACGACGCCGCACCAGGAGGGGCAAGGAGGCCCTGGTGCCTAGTGGGAAGCCTGGACCTCCTCTGGTTGGCTTCCTTGGTCCTTTGGATGTCTTCTGGGTAGTAAAAATTCTCCAAAAAGTTTCATGACATTTGGACTTCGTTTGATATTGATTTTCTGCGAAGTAAAAAAACAAGCAAAAAATAACAAGTGGCACTAGGCATTTTGTCAATAGGTTAGTCCCAAAAAATGACATAAAGTTGCTATAAAATGATTGCAAAACATCCAAGAATGATAATATAACATGGAACAATAAAAAATTATAGATACATTGGACACAAATCAGTGCCTAGTGCTAAGCAAGAGAGAGACAACTTTAGCATTTCTAGCTCCAATCGTGTGGAAGTGGTGCATGTTGGTGGTACCTCTGATACCTCTGGTTGTAATGCACAAAATAATCATGCAGGTACCTTTTCTCCTTCAGTACCAACTGATGTTCCTTTAGAAACAGAATATGCTTGGAAACATGCACGTGATGAGCCCTTGAACAATAATACAAATACTATGGATGCCCTTCTTCATATACAAACCATTCATTGAGAGGCAGTTGCTAATTATGATATAATCATGTGTGATGAAGGTGTAATCAACATTGCAACATCAGACCCACCTAGTTTGAACCTAACATAGTACCCTAGCCATTCCCACCAAATCGATGCTACCGATTTCAGTGTGACCAACATTCTCTTGCCAAGATACACAAAATCAGAATTTCCGAGTTTGAGTATCGGTGGCACCGAGTTTGGCCATCTGACCGTTAGTCACCTTTTCGGTTCCATCGAGTTCTATATATCGGTCTCTCCGAGATTCAAAATTTCACCACTTTAGTGATAATCGGTACCACCGAGTTGCCCACTTCGGTGTCACCGAGTTTTCTCTTTTGTGTGTAACGGTTGGATTTTGGTTGCTGCCTATATATACCTCTTCACCCATCTCTAATTCGTGGGAGAAGCACTCAGAACACACACTTCATTTCCAGATCCATTTTCTGAGAGAGAACCACCTACTCATGTGCTGAGACCAAGATATTCCAATCCTACCATTTGAATCTTGATCTCTAGCCTCCCCAAACTGCTTTCCACCAAATCAACCTCTCCTACCCATGCATATTCTATGAGACTGAGATTTGTGTGGAGGAGACTATCTTTAGAAGCACAAGAGCAAGGAGTTCATTGATATACCCCATCTATTACCTTTTGGAGAGTGGTTCCTCCTAGATTGGTTAGGTGTCACTTGGGAGCCTCCTACTTCGTGTTATGGAGTTGAACCTAGATGTTTGTAAGGGAAAGGACATCGCCTACTTCGTGAAGGTCTACCTTGAGTAAGGCTAGTCCTCCATGGACGGAAGCCGTGGTGGGATAGACAAGGACGCTTCTTTGTGGACCCTTCATGGGTGGAGCCCTCCGTGGATTCTCATAGTTGTTACCCTCCGTGGGTTGAAGTCTCCACTAACATGGACGTACGACAACGCTAGCGATCGGAACCATGCCAAAAATCGTCGTGTCAACCTCATACATTTGATCTCCAACCTTACTCCTCTACTTTACGCTTGCATGTTTTACTTTCCACTCTAATACTATTAGAACTGCATGTGTTGGGTGTACTTGACTTGTGATAACTGTCGTAGCTGCCTCTCAAGTAAAATTGGGAAAAGGCAAAAAATATATCTTGTCAAGTAGTCTAATCACCCCCTCTATACATACTTTCGATCCTACAAGTGGTATCAGATCCTTGGTCTCTGTTTCATTGGTTTAGCAACCTAGGAGAGTATGGCATCTAGTGAGGGAAATTATCATCATAGAGTTCCTTACTTCAATGGCACTAATTTTGCTAGTTGGAAGCATAAAATGAAGATGCACATTCTTGGCTTTAATCCTCATGTTTGGGGCATTATTCGTGTTGGTGTGCAAGGTAACTTATTTAGAGAAGGGCATGAAGAAAATCATGGTGCAGCAGCTGATGAACTGAAGATGTTGCAACTTAATGCTCAAGCCCTGCGATATCATCTTCAACTGCCTTTGCCTCGAAGAATTCAACAAAATCAGTCGTCTTGAGAATGCAAAAGAGATTTGGGATACTTTGGTTGATCTGCGCGAAGGTATTGATTCGGTGAGAGAATCTAAGTTGGACGTGCTTCAAAGTCAACTTGACAAGTTCAAGATGAAGGATGGTGAAGGATTCGTTGAAATGTACTCTAGGCTAGCTCTCATCACCAATGAGATTGCCGGCTTAGGAAGCGAAGAGATGACCGACAAATTCATCATTAAGGAGATACTTAGAGCTCTTGATGGCAAGTATGACACACTATGCACATTGATCGAAATGATGCCAAATTACAAAGATCTCAAGCCAACTGAAGTCATTGGTAGGATAGTTGCTCATGACATGTGCTACTTCTTGAGCTTGCGTTGGTTTTTCCCTTGAAGAGGAAAGGGTGATGCAGCACAGTAGCAGTAAGTATTTCCCTCAGTTTGAGAACCAAGGTATCAATCCAGTAGGAGTATCAAGATGAGGCACGAATTGTACCTGCGCAAAAACAAACAAACTTGCACCCAACGCTATAAAGGGGTTGTCAATCCCTTCACGATTATTTGCAAGGTGAGATCTGAAGGTGGAAAGTGCAACAAAGTAAAAGTGTAGATCTGAAAATATGATGTGAAGTAGACCCGGGGGCCATAGTGTTCACTAGAGGCTTCTCTCATGATAGAAAGTATTACGGTGGGTGAACGAATTACTGTCGAGCAATTGATAGAATCGTGCAAAGTCGTGATGATATCTAAGGCAATGATCATACATATAGGCATCACGTCCAAGACAAGTAGACCGATATTTTCTGCATCTACTACTATTACTCCACACATCGACCTCTATCCAACATGCATCTAGTGTATTAAGTTCATAACAAACGGGGTAATGCCTTAAGCAAGATGACATGATGTAGAGGGATAAATTCATGCAATATGACATAAACCCCATCTTTTTACCCTTGATGGCACCAACACGATGCGTGCCTCGCTACCCCTTCTGACACTATGTGAGGACACCGCACGGTACGAACCCAAAACCAAGCACTTCTCCCATTGCAAGAATTATAGATCAAGTTGGCCAAACGAAACCCACAACTCGAAGGATATGAAATCGTGCATATAAGAGATCAGAGGAGACCCAAATAATATTCATAGATAATATGATCATAAATCCACAATTCATCGGATCTCGACAAACACACTGCAAAGGAAAGTTACATCGGATAGATCTCTATGAAGATCATGGAGAACTTTGTATTGAAGATCCAAGAGAGATAAGAAGCCATCTAGCTACTAGCTATGGACCCGAAGGTATGTGGTGAACTACTCACGCATCATAGGAGAGGCAATGGTGTTGATGAAGAAGCCCTCCGTGTCCGAATCCCCCCTCCGGCAGGGCACCAGAACGGTCCCCAGATGGGATCTTGCGGAGACAGAATCTTGCGGCAGCAGAAAAGTATTTTCGTGGCTCTCTAGCAGTTTCCGATTTTTAGAGAATTTATAGGCAGAAGAATTAGGGCAGAGGAGCCACGGGGGGCCCACAAGCCTGCTTGGCCCCCCCAGGCCGGGGCTAGGGGGCTTGTGACCTCCCCCGAAGTCCTTTGCCTTGGTTCTCAAGTTCCCTGCGTATCTTCTTTTATGGAAAAAATCATTCCGTAGGTTTTATTTCGTTTGGACTCCGTTTAATATTCGCCTCTGAAAAAGGTCAAAAACACGGAAAAAACAGAAACTAGCACTTGGCCCTGAGTTAATAGGTTAGTCCCAAAAAAGATATAAAATAGCATAATCATGCATACAAAACATCCAAGGTTGACAAGATAATAGCATGGAACCATCAAAAATTATAGATACGTTGGAGATGTATCATGATGTCACTCAAAGACAAAGATGAGATGCACAACACGTCAAGTGGTGCTTATAAATCTTCATGCGATGCTCCCGCTACTTAAAAAGAAAATCTTGTCACTGATGAAGAGATAAGCCTCATGGTCAGAAAACTCAACAACTTTTATAAGAGTAGAGGCAAAGATAGAAGCTCAAGTTCAAGACATGATGAGAAGCGTTCGTCCAGTCGTGACCGAAACTTCTACAATTGTGGGAAACCCGGACACTACTCAAATGATTGCTCGGCTCCCTACAAAATAAGATAAGAGTCACCTCGAAGACGAAGCTCAAGAGATGAGTCACTTTGCAGAGAGAGAAGGACTAGAGAAGATCACTATGAACGAAGACACTCACGAAGAGGCAAGGAATCGCAGAAGAAGGAAAATACACTAAGAGCAGTTCAAGAAGAAGACATCAAGCTCATGTTCGTGAATGGATTTTTGGCTCTAATGGGATCACCACTCCGAGAGAAGCTATCACTCCCACTCTGACTATAGTCAAGATGAAGGTGTTGCCGGCATTGCACTTGTTTCCACCAACTCCTACAACTTATTTGATTCACCAAATGAGGGAGTCGAAAACTGCTTCATGGGTAAAGGCCCCAAGGTATCACACCACTAGTATCTTGATTCCAATAGTGATGACGATGACTTGTTAGGAGAAGATGACTTACTTCCAGATAAAGCTAGTGATTGCACTAAAATGAACTTGCTAATTATCATTCTAGTCAAGAGAAATCGAATGATGATGATAAGAAAGAGATTGAACAACTAACTCAAGAATCAAAAACTCTTAAGTTATCTCATGAGACTACTCTAGAAGATCATAGAGAGCTTGCAAGAACCCATGAGAAGCTACGCTTTGAGAAGCTCAACTTGGCGCAAGAGCATGAGTTCTTAAAAGCTATCAATGATGACCTTTGAAAGAAGAGTTCTTCTTATCTGGCCAAACGATTACTCTTGTCTAATTTTGTTCCACAAGTTAAGCCTAGGAATACTAGTAACAAAGGCAAGAAGGTTTCTTCATCTAGTAACAAGAATGCTAAAGCTAAATCCAATAATGTTGTTGCTAGTAACTCTATTGATTCCACTAACAATTCTCTTAGCCAAGTTACACTTGAGCAAGAAAATGATTTATTGAAAGGGATTATAGAGAGTGGTGTCTTCAAGAGCCTTGCCGGAAGTAAGCAATTCGAGGAAATTGTGCGCAAGCAAGGAGGACATCGGAAGAAACAAGTTGTTGGCTATTTCAATGTCAACGGAGATGTTTGGGAAGAAGGTCCATATCCCACTCCCAAGTTTGTTCCCCAAGAGGAGAAGTCCACTCCTTCCGAAGGAACAAGCTCACAATATGGCCTTCTACCACAAGACCACAAAGGCAAGGGAAAGCTTCAAGATGACATTGACCTATTTGAGGAACAACCCCAAGCCAACGTCAAATGGGTTCCCAAGGATACTACTAGCTCTACCTCAGCAAGTGCTACAACAACTCCAAGGATTCCCATCAATTCGGTGTGGATTCCCAAGAGGAAGAACTACAAGTTCTTGAGGGGTGACTTAGCCAATGAAATTCACTCTTATTCATTTTTTCCAGAACTATATGCAATAAACCGCAACCTGATGCATTAGTTCAAGGAGTCACACATTCCCTCAAAGGTAAGCAAGGAACTAGGCAATCAATGCATCTTTGGACATCATCCCATTTGTGCTTTACTCCATGTCCATAGGTATACTTGCATTTGTTCCTTTTTGCTTTGGGACTAACCCGTGTAGGTGAGAAGAGTATGAAAAAAACAAAGATTGCTCCCAACTCAAGATGATCTTCATCAACTTTGAGCATCGACCACTACTTCACCTACTTGAAGTCTTCCACAACAAAGCCCAAGGTTAGTTGTTCCTTATTTGTGGGGATACTATATCAAGGGGGAGCTTTACTCTAATACTTGAGTATAAGCATCTCCTAAGGATATGAAGACATTAATGCTTACGTAGAAGTGGTAACCCCACTTGTGGTTAACGGTGAGTATGACCTATGATCAAGTATTCTTGCTTGGCTCCTAAGTCAATATACTCATATATAGCTGACTTTGTCATCGTCCATGTGCTTGATAGCTGCTAGGATGTTTGTGCATGTTCACCTTGTTTGTATAATCATTCTTATTGTGTGAGCATGTTGCTCTACATGCATTTAATCATACGAGGACATCCAATTGTGGTTAGATGGCTTTTGTTTTATCTGTTTCCAATTGGATGGACAAGAATGCCTAGGACCCTCCCCTAGCTATCTATGCTATCCTATCTCAAGTTCTATTCATGCTTCATCACAAAACTTGAACAAGCATTTGTCGATCCATCTGTGTGAACGTGCACTCGGAGTTCACTATCATCAAAGGCTGCCTTCCAAAACCTCTTTGAAAAACTCCGCGTGACCTACTTCACAAACTCGGAGCCACCAATTTTCCAAAGTTGATCAGGTTTTCTCACCTCCGTACCACCGGAATCACAAACTCGGTTCCACCGAGTTTCCCTGAGTACTGACTGTGGAGGAACTCGGTGACACCGATTTTGCCATCTCGGTGACACCGACAACGCACGAGTATATATACCTACGGACCGGACCTTTTGATTTCACATCTTCAAACAGTTCGTTCCTCAAACACTCGTTGCCCCCCCCCCGAGAACCCAGGTCATCGCCTTGACTCCCCGAGCGCCGCCGCCGCTCGGATTCGCCGTCGTCGATGTAATCTGCCCCGCCGTCGTCGCCGTAGCCAAACCGCCGCCGAGCTAGGGTACGGTTCGACCCCCCTTGTGTTCCGCATCTAATTCTTACGTATTGGGACATATTTTTCTTCTTTGCACCATGTGCAAATACTTCAATCCACCAGATAAATCTCGTAGAGTAGAAGAAGTTGGAAATTTTGGATGTGATCTGTCGCAGAGTGCAACTCGGTGTGGGCGAGTTTGTAAAATCTGTTCCACCAGTTCCTGTTTTAGGGTTCCTGGAAAGCAACTCAGTGATACCGAGCAGCTATTTTCGGTGACATCAAAAATCACTGCCAAGTTTCTGTTAAGCGAGTTTGCTTTCTCGGTGACTCCGAAAATGCCAACTCGGTGTCACTGATTTACATCCTGCAGAAGATCGTACCCTGAGTTTCAGACTTCAAATTTTCAAAAAATATCTGAATTTTGTGATGCTCATCTAGTCTGTCTTTTCCACATCCACTTCACATGTTCTGCTATTTGCTGTTGTGCTTGTCAGTGAGATTGATTTCAGAGAGTAGAGTTCTAACTTGGAAGTTGGCACTAATCCGGACAGGACTGCTTCAGACCCTAGTTCTCCCAGTTCCGATGGCGTGCCTAAGGCAGCCACTAGGCAAAGGAGGAAGCTAAATTCTTATGAGGAGGATTCAGACTTTGTGATTGAAGAAACTTCAATTCCTTACAAGGCCCCTCCTAAGAAGGTTGTCAGGAAAGTCACTACTACTCCAGCTGAACAGAGAGCACCTGAGTATGTCGGGAAGGGCAAAGCTATTGCTAAGGTAGCACCTGCAAATAAGGTTGGTGTGAAGAGGCCCGGGAAGAGAACTATCAATCTTGTTGGCAGAAAGACTTCTATGTTTGAAGACCTAGAAGAAGCTAAGGAAGAAGCTCCTGAGGAGAATCGAGTTCCTCCCAAGAAGAAGAAGCTGATGGGTGATCCAATGAAGTCTCCTCCAAAGCCTTCTGCTAAAGCAAAGAAGGTTGTAGCTTCGAGGAAGACCACCAGAGATATACCTGCAGCTGCTAAGAGGAAAGGTCGTGCATCCAGTGCCCCCGCCGCAGAAGAGGAAGAAGATGAGAATGTTCCAGTTCTCAGGAAGCTCAGACCATATGTACCACTCCACAATAATGCTCATCTTGTAGCAGAAGACACGAAGAAGAGGTAGCATGTCGGATTAAGAAAATGGAGAGTTGTTGATCCATATGCTATCAGAATAAGAACTGTTGTTGATCCAAGGTTTCACACCAAGGAACAACAAGATTTTTAAGAGACCGTATTGTATGACAAGAGTCCTGCTGTCACTGATATGAGGTATGTCGACTTGGCATACATCAAGGAGAATGAAGATTACTTTCCACATGTTCAAGAGAATTTCAGGCTAGTTGACATAGAAGATTTTGTTGGGAAGGAGATGACCCCATGTAATATGAGATGATCATGCAATTCTATGCAACTGTGTACTTCTATGAAGACTCCCTAGTCTGGATGACAGATGGACACAAGTATGACGCTACAATTCGTGAATGGGCTGCTATCATTGGTGTTCCCAAGAAGGAAGAGGCAGATATAGATGTGTATGCAGATGCTAATAGAATCACAACTCCATGGAAAATACGTACAAGACCATTCCACATCAGTACTTAGCCAGTCACAAGTTTGGTTTAGTGTATTTTCTGCAAGCTGGTATTCCCACGACAAACACTATACTGCGATACACTCTCGTACCTAAGTCAAGAGATGAGAAGATGATCAGAGGATATTCAATCAACCTATTGCACCTACTTGATTCCCATACCAGATTTAGAGTGAAGGATTTGATAGTTGAGACTATTCGAAGGACTGCTGCGGATCAGAACATATCCTATGGATATGCACCTTATATTCAGATGCTCATAAATGACAAGCTAGGCAAGCATACAAATTTACTTGATCGTCCCCAACTACCTCTTCAGCCTGAGTTTGAAGACAATGAGGTTGTAATGAATGACAGTGATCCCAACTCAGCTGCAGCAAGAATGGCAGCAGAGGCAGCAGAGGCTAAAGTTGCTAGAAACAGGCGACCTCCAGTTCCACAGCTTAGAACTCAAGCTGAGCAAATGGCATTTCTAGTAAGCACTGTCCAAGGCATGGAGAAGAACATTCAGGAGATTATGCAAAATCAGAAGAGCCTTGAGAGAGTTGTCGAGACAAAGTTCCACAACATGAATGTGAAGGTAACTGAGTGGACCACCATTGTCAAACAGCTTAAACATGAAGTTGACTTTGTGGAGATTCCACACTCAGAAGATGAAGATGAAGATGAAGATAATAATGATGAGGAAGAGTCTCCTCCTCCCACTACTACACAGTTCAGTAAAAGGCCCCGGTCAGTTGTTGCTCCTGTTTCGGAGACAAGACATACATCTTCAGCACAAGTTGCAGCAACAGCTCAAGCTCAAGCTCCTTGAGTATCAACTCCTCCAACTCCAAGGACGAAAACAGAAGCCTTCGCCGACGTTGTTTTCTCGACTCCATCATCAGCTACCCAGAGAGACGAGTAGTTCTATACTTTTGAACTAAGTCATTATTCCCACATATCCACTCTGTCAAGTTCCACATTCCCAAATTCGGTGTAACCAACATTCCCACATTGGACCCACCGAGTTTGAACCTAAGAGAGTACCCTAGCCATTCCCACCAAATCGGTGCAACCGAAACTGCATCGGTGCTACTGAGTTCAGTGTGACCAACATTCTGTTGCCAAGATACACAAAATGGGAATTTCTGAGTTTGAGTATCGGTGCCACCGAGTTTGGCCATCTGACCGTTAGTCACCTTTTCGGTGCCACCGAGTTCCATATATCGGTCTCACCGAGATTCAAAAGTTCACCACTTTAGTGCTAAACGGTACCACCGAGTTGTCCACTTTGGTGTCACCGAGTTTGCTCTTTTGTGTGTAATTGTTGGATTTTGGCTGCTGCCTATATATACCCCTTCACCCACCTCTCATTCGTGGGAGGATCACTCAGAACACACACTTCATTTCTAGATCCATTTTCTGAGAGAGAACCACCTACTCATGTGTTGAGACCAAGATATTGCAATCCTATCATTTGAATCTTGATCTCTAGCCTCCCCAAACTGCTTTCCAGCAAATCAACCTCTCCTACCCATGCATATTCTGTGTGAGAGAGATTTGTGTTGAGGAGACTATCTTTCGAAGCACAAGAGCAAGGAGTTCATTGATCTACCCCATCTATTACCTTTTGGTGGGTGGTGCATCCTAGATTGGTTAGGTGTCGCTTGGGAGCCTCCTACTTCGTGTTGTGGAGTTGAACCAAGATGTTTGTAAGGGCAAGGAGATCGCCTACTTCGTGAAGATCTACCATGAGTAAGGATAGTCCTCAGTGGACGGAAGCCGTGGTGCGATAGACAAGGCCGCTTCCTTGTGGACCCTTCGTGGGTGGAGCCCTCCGTGGACTCTCCTAGTCGTTATCCTACATGGGTGGAAGTATCCACTAATATGGACGTACGATAGCACCACCTATCAGAACCATGCCAAAAATCGCCGTGTCAACCTCATGTGTTTGATCTCCCTACCTTAATCCTCTACTTTACACTTGCATGTTTTACTTTCCCTGCAATACTATTAGAACTGCATGTGTAGGGTGTACTTGACTTGTGATAACTGCCGTAGCTGCCTCTCAAGTAAAATTGGGAAAAGGCAAAAAAATATCTTGTCAAGTAGTCTAATCACACACCCCCTCTAGACATGCTTTCGATCTTACAACACCCGACCCGCCTAGTCGACGCACGCGAGGCCGACTGGCGGGATTTGGTTGGGCTGGTTGGCCCGTCACCAGCCGGACGGCCTGCTCCCGTCCCATCCGGCCGTACCCCCGTACGGTGACAAGACCAGATGCATGGTGAAGAGGTGTTCATGGCAGAACTACGCGCTGACATGCTCGACATGGTCATGGGCGTAATGATGTGGGACTCAGGGAGGCTACAGGACCCCGGTCACCGCCGAGGATGACCGGGTGAGACGACATTGTTGCCACGCTCCCCCTACGTGCTTCGTGATGAGCCAGTGTGTTGGCCGCTAAGACACACGACCGGCGAGCCCCACGCCACACAAGACACGACAAGAAGCAGGCCCCACAGCCAGCCAAAGAGGCTGGCAGTCGGGTCCCACTCCTGTCCTACCAAAACCATTGTACACTTCAGGCTGCACTATAAAGCCTTGCCTTAGCCCCTATAGAGGGAGGAGGCTGAGCTGATTCACACACAAGATACACTAGAGAAACACCACACATCACTGAGGTAGCGAGGTCGGCAACTAGAGCTCCGTCTCCCTCCTCACGAATATCTCAAGGAGCACCATTTGTACCGTGATTCTCGTATAGTCATCCAGGCATGACTAGGGGTTTTACCTCACCAGAGGACCGTGAACCTGGGTAGATCGGCGTCATGTGTATTGCACCTACACCTGTTCCTAGACGCCATCGGCGCCCGTGGACCCCAAACCACGATATAAGCCACCCCTTGGCATCTGCCGCGGAAATACCACGACAGTTGGCGCTCACCATGGGGCCGACAGCGACGTCGGACGGAGTAACGTTCCTGGCGAACCCTTCACCAGCACGGCTTGGTCGTGCGCTACGATGCGCTCGACTGGGTCAACGACAACGCCCGCCGTCTCGGGGACGGGGACTTTCCCGTAGACGGCTCCATCATCTCTTTCGGCTTGCACTGCATCTATGTTGCGATCATCGTCGACAAGTACCCTGCCGAGGTACTGAGCTGCGACGAGCTGCCGCCATGTGGCGACAGTGACCCCTACCACAACATTAATGATCTCTACGACCACATGGAGGTGTTCACCGCCATCTCTCTAGGCGGTGCGTACGGATATCGGACCCTGCTTCGGACGGTGGTGGACACGCTCTGCGCCCCCATCCCTACGGTGTCTGACCCCGCGATCGCCACCTAGGAGCTCAACGACCACCGCCAACAGCTGCTCTGTGAGGCGAAGGCGCTGGAGGCTACCCAGTGTGAGTTCGAAGCCACTCGGTGCGAGTTCAATGCGGCCCACGACCTCATACCGGACGCCCCCGGGCCCAACTGGCGTGAGGATGTGTGAGTCGTGGCGGCGCTATCGGCTAGGAGCTCGACGGCGACCGCCCCATCTACAACACCCCCGTCAAGAACCTGCGAGTTGTGCACGCCACTCTCAGCGAGGTGTAGGGGCTCGAGGGGTCGGCCTGCGACGCGCAGCAAGAGCGCATCTGCATCCTCATGGAGGCTGCCAACATGCAGTAGACCCAGTCGGAACAGTCGTACAACAACCCGGCTGGCTCCCATTCGAGGACCTACGACGACCCTCGTCAGTCCGTGACTGGCTGACTGGAGACGAACCAGGCATCTTCGCCTGCCAACACCCACTACCATGGCGAAAGCCGACAAGCGGGCAGCTATGGCCGACGGGACTGCAACCCATCGGTTGTCAACAGCCGCATGTGGAGACCGGCTGGCCAGGGTGACCGCCAGCCTGAACAAAGCGGCCGGTGTGAGGAGCACAATCGGACGTCAGTACGCGTCACCTCGATGACCAGGATGTCCTTTTCCGCCTGATAAGCCTCGCAAAATCTCGAGTCGCCGAGGAAGAGAGCACAGCCGGCCTGCCGTGCTTCGGGCCGCACATCCTCAAAGAGCCTTACCCCAAGGTAGTTGACCGACTATACCACCACCGTCGGCATCACCGACGGCAACAAGCGTGTAGCAGTATGCTATGCGCCCCTCATGTTTCTTGGCTCGGCCCGGACCTGGCTTAATAGCGTGCCAGCAGGCAGCGTGAACGGTTGGCTGGACTTCCATGAGGCGTTTGTACGCGACTTCACCGACACATACAAGCATCCTACCCGGGCCCGGCAACTGGCCCTGTGCGTAAAAGGGCCAGACCGAGCTACTCCGCGACTGCCTCACATAGTGGACCGAGCTCCACAACTCCTGCGAGGGCGTCCATGAAGTATAGGCGATTCAGTACTTCATCGACGGCTGCCGAGACAGCACCCTCCTCAAGCACAAGCTCATGTGCCGGGAACCATCAACCCTCGCGCAACTGATGGTTGTCGTCCTCAAGTACGCATTGGCCAAGTCTTCCATGAAGCTCTCGGTACTCGTTGACGCAGACGGCAAGACGACCATGGCCAAGCGGGGTACCACCCCGGCAGCCGGACGATCCCCGCCGGACCAAGGCAAGCGCAAGGTCGACAAGCCGGACGCTCGCCAGGGTGCCCGGCAAGTAACGACCATCGTGGACGGCCGCATGGCCAACGACCAAGGCTCCAGCTTGCCGACCACAACATCACATACGAGTCATGCACCACTGTCAAGTCGCAAGGCTTGGCGGTCTTCCTCGTCGACTAGGCAGATATGGAGTACGTGTCGTCGCCTCCCGACTCCACCCATTGGCGCATGCAGTTCGACGGATCGAAGATGCGCACTGGCTTTGGAGCCGGCATCATTCTCCCCTCCCCCAAGGGGGGCCGGCTGCGGTACATCTTGTAGATCCACTTTGCTGCATCGAACAACGTGGTGGGATACGAAGTGCTCACCCACGGCCTCCGGCTGGCCAGAGATATCAGCGTACGATGCATCATCTGCTTCGGCGACTCTGACCTAGTGGTGCTGCAAGTCATTGGCGAATGGTACGCCACAGATGCAAAACATAGCCAGCTATCATTTCCTGGTCCAGCAGCTGAACGACGGTTTCGAAGACTACGAGTTCCGCCACATCCTTGGAGCCGGCAACGAGGCCGCCGACACGCTGGCAAAGATTGGCTCCACCTGGAAGCCCATCCCGACCGGCGTATCCCTGGAGCACGTGCGCAAGCCCTCCATCACACCTTCTCCATAGTCCGAGTCCATCTTTATCCCGACAAACCCGGGGGTTGCGCCGCCAGTCCCAGGGGCTGCCAACGTCGACTCAGGGACTGCCGCCACCCTGCCATCTGCGGCTCTAACCGACCCACCGACTGCTCCAGCCGATTCGGGGGCTACCGGCCCTCCCTCGGGGTTCCTCCCACCCGACTCGGGGACTATGGTAGCCGACCAGCCACTTGTCGCCCCCGCCCCAACAAATCCAGCCACAACGGCCGTACTAACGGTGGTCACGGGCCCATCCTCGGAACATCCTTTCCTCGAATACCTCAAGAACGACACCCTCCGTGCCAACGAGGTCGAGGCCCGACAAATCCAAAGGCGTTCCGCTACCTACACCATCATCAACGACGAGCTGGTCAAGCGCAACGTGTCCGGAGTATTCCAGCGCTGCGTCGAGGCGGACAAGGCCCGCGAGATCCTCCTCGACATCCACCAGGGAGAGGGCGGTCATCATGATGTCTCGCGCTCCCTCGTCGCCAAGGCGTTCCGCCACGGGTTCTACTTGCCGCCTGCCCTAAAAGTCGCCAAGAAGCTCGTCAACAAGTGCAATGGCTGCCAGCGCTTCAAGGTACACAGCCACGAGCCGGTTGCGGCTCTCCAAACCATCCCCCTCACATGGCCATTTTTCGTGTGGGGCCTGGACATGGTGGGTCCATTCAAAACCGCCCATGGCGGCGTGACACATCTCCTCGTGGCCGTCGACAAATTCACGAAATGGATCGAGGCTAGGCCAATCAAGAAACTTGACGGCCCAACGGCCCTCATGTTCATCAAGGACATCATTGTCCGCTACGGCCTCCCCAACAGCATCATCATTGACAGCAACACCAACTTCGTCAAGGGTGCACACGCCCGCTACTGCAACGAGCAAGGAATCCGGCTCGACCTCCCGTATGTGGCCCAGCCGCAGTCAAACGGCTAGGCGGAGCGGGCAAAAAGCCTCATCCTGGCTAGCCTTAAGCCCACACTGATCGAGCCGCTCGAGCGCTCGGTCGGTGCCTGGATTGAGGAACTGTCGGCTGTGCTGGTCCGTATTTGTCTTTCGCGTGAGGTTTAGCAATTCTAGCAGAGTCCTCACAGAATTTGATAACATGCCCGTCTATGTCTTCGGCTAAACGATCTTTGATAATAGCAACACTAGGTTCAACTCTAATCTCCTCAGGGGGTGCAAGTGGTCTAATGTAACCCCTACGTATCGCAGTTGGAGTTCTAGAATAATCCTTTTTCCTAGCAGGGTAAGGTGGTTTCTCAGCGTAGGCACAAGGAACAATAGGATCACAAAAGGCGATGACTTTCTCTTCAACTAGATTGGGTTTGGCTATGTTGACTTTTATAGGTGGATGATATTTAAACCACTTCTCTTTGGGAAGATCAACATGAGCAGCAAAAGATTCACATAGAGAAGCTACTATCTCAGAGTCAAGTCCATACTTAGCGCTAAAATCTCTAGAAGTGTTTGTTTCAAGAAAAGATTTAATGCAATCAAACTGGAAATTCATACCTGACTCCTTACCTTCTTCCAGCTCCCAATCTTCATAGTTACGGTTGATTCTTTCCAATAAATTCCACTTGTGGTCAATATCCTTCTTCATAAAAGAACCAGTACAAGAAGTGTCAAGCATGGTACGATCTTCATGAGAAAGCCGAGCATAAAATTTTTGAGTGATAATTTCTCTCGAGAGCCCATGATTGGGGCATGAATATAACATTGATTTAAGCCACCCCCAAGCTTGAAATATGCTTTCCCTGTCACGAGGCCAAAAGTTATAAATATAATTCCGATCACGATGTACTAAATGCATAGGATAGAAATTTTGATGAAATTCCAATTTCAACCGATTATAGTCCCATGATCCAGTATCATCACATAGCCTATACCATGTCAATGCCTTATCCTTCAAAGATAAAGGAAAGACTTTCTTCTTTACCTCATCCTCGGGCAAACCTGCAAACTTCAATAAACCACAAACTTCATCTACATAGATCAGATGCAAGTCTGGATGTGAAGATCCATCTCATGTAAAAGGATTAGCCAGCAGTTTCTCAAGCATACCCGAAGGAATTTCATAAAAGATATTTTCAGTAGGTACCTCAGGTTGAGGAACAACTCCTCGTGCTTCCGTTCGTGGTGAAGATACCATGAACAAACTCCTCAAAGGAACAGTTTCCATAGTGACAAGTGACAATAAATTTCAACACTGTATATAAATGTTTCCCTACCAATTTCCACATACCAAAGGCGCTTCCCTCCCCGGAAACGGCGCCAGAAAAGAGTCTTGATGACCCACAAGTGTAGGGGATCAATCGTAGTCCTTTCAATAAGTAAGAGTGTCGAACCCAACGAGGAGCAGAAGGCTCTGATAACCGGTTTTCAGCAAGGTAATAACTGCAAGCATTGAAAGTAGCGGTAACAAGTGATGGTGTAGTGAGGTGAAACGTAGCTAGCGAAAAGTAACAAGTAACAAGTAGTAGCAACGATACAGCAAAGTGGCCAAATACCTTTTGTAGCAAGGGACAAGCCTGAACAAAGTCGTATAGGAGGAAAAGCGCTCCCGAGGACACACGGGAATTTCTGGCATGCTAGTTTCATCATGTTCATGTGATTCGCGTTCGTTACTGTGATAGTTTGATATGTGGGTGGACCGGCGCTTGGGTACTGCCCTTACTTGGACAAGCATCCTACTTATGATTAACCCCTCTCGCAAGCATCCGCAACTACGAAAGAAGAATTAAGACAACGTCTAACCATAGCATTAAACTAGTGGATCCAAATCAACCCCTTACGAAGCAACACATAGGCTGGGGTTTAAGCTTCTGTCACTCTAGCAACCCATCATCTACTTACTACTCCCAAATGCCTTCCTCTAGGCCCAAATATGGTGAAGTATTATGTAGTCGACGTTCACATAACACCATTAGAGGAAAATACAACATACAACATATCAAAATACCGAGCGAATACCAAATTCACATGACTATTATTAGCATGACTTATCCCATGTCCTCAGGAACAAAAGTAACTACTCACAAAGCATAATCCTAATCATTATCAGAGGTCTAATGAATAGCATCAAGGATCTGAACATAAACTCTTACACCAAGTAATCCAACTAGCATCAACTACAAAGAGTAATCATCAATACTAGCAACCTTACAAGTACCAATCAGAGTCGCGAGATGGAGATTGGTTACAAGAGATGAACTAGGGATTGGAGAGGAGATGGTGCTGATGAAGATGTTGATGAAGATGCCTCCCCTCCGACGAGAGGAGTGTTGGTGATGACGAAGGCGACGATTTCCCCCCTCTGGGAGGGAAATTTCCCCGGCAGGATCGTCCTGCCAGAGCTCTAGATTGGATCTGCTCAAGTTCCGCCTCCTGGCGGCGGCGAAAGCACGAAAAAGATCCTCCTTGATTTTTTCTGGAAAGAAACCCTTCATATAGCAAAATAGGTGGGCCAGTGGGCCGTCAGGGAGACCACAAGCCGTGTAGCCGCCACCAGGGGGTGGCGGCTACCAGGCTTGTGGGGCCCTGGTAGCTCCCCTCTGGTACTTCTTTCGCCCAGTATTTTTTATATAATCCCAAAAAATTCCACGTTGATTTTTAGGGCATTTGGAGTTGCGTAGAATAGATGACTCAGATTTGCTCCTTTTCCAGTCCAGCATTCCAGCTGTCGGTATTCTTCAAATAAACCTTGAAAAATAAGAGAGAAAATGCATAAGTATGGTACCACAAAGTAATATAACAGCCCATAAAGAGATAAATATCAACATGAAAGCATGATGCAAAATGGACGTATCAACTCCCCCAAGCTTAGACCTTGCTTGTCCTCAAGCGAAAACCAAGTTCCATAAACATGTCCACATGTTTAGGGCTGAAGGTGTCGATAAAACATAATACGGACATGAGGGCATCATGATCACACATATAACAGCAATACATCATAAAGATTCTTATGGGAAAGTAACAATTCCTTCACAAAGAAAAGTATGAAACAAAAACCTTACCGAGAAGTAGCCAACAACACACCATAGTCATTGAAGCAATTGCAATTTATCATGACATCAGAAAGAGTCAAATAAGACCTTGTAAAGCAAACCCACATACTCAATCATCTCTTTTGTTTTCCACAATTGTTACAACTCACGTGGTACTCATGGTATCAAAGTTTCAGCTCGACACAGAGGAAGATAGGGGCTTATAGTTTTGCCTCCCAACCATTTACCTCAAGGGTAAAGTAAACAATAATAAAGCATAAGTACTCATCTCCAAGTTGATATATGAATATAGATCTTTCCCAAGCATGTGACGGTAGCCAAAACAAAGGAAAAATAGGGAATTGGTGAAGATCACCATGACTCTTACAAGGGCAAAAAGTAAAGGTACAAGATAGGCCCTTCGCAGAGGGAAGCAGAGGTTGTCATGCGCTTTTGAGGTTTGGATGCGTGTCCCCTTAGTGCGGAGGAACGTCACTTTATATTGCCTCATGTGATTAAGAACTTTATTATGCAGTCTGTCGATTTTATGTCTTCCTCATCACAGGTTCGTATAAAGCTTATTTTCCACACACTAATAGATCATACATATTAGAGAGAAATTTATATTGCTTGCACCGATGACAACTTACTTGAGTGAGCTTATTCTATCCATAGGTAGGTATGGTGGACTATCATGGCAAAACTGGGTTGGAGGTTTATGGATGCACACGTAGTATCTCTACTTGGTGCGGGAGTTTTGGCTAATATGAGGTAGAAGCAATCGTCACACGCTAAGGGATCTCTAATCATATAACATTGTTAGGAACCAAGCAAACACAATTCATTATGTTGTCTTCCTTGTCCAACATCTACTTCTAAGCATGTAATAGTTTGGTGAGTGCTCACAATTATAGAAAATGTCTAAGATGATATATTTATATGTGAACCTCTCTTTCCTTATTACTTCTTATTATTGCAACAATGACTGAGGTCTATGTTGGTCTATTCTCAACAAGTTTCAATCATCATACTTGTCATATGTGAAGCTATCACCTTCCATAAGATCATCTCATGATCTTTCATGCTATCGTTCTTTTCATACTTTTGATCATGGCACAAAACAAAGCCCTTGACTAAGATACTCTTTATTATATAGCTCGTAAGCTCGAATACATCGGGGGAGAGACAAAGCAAAAGACTCAAACTAAACACAAAAGACTTTTTCCACTAAGAGAAGAAATAAAAACTGAAAAGGAAAGAACTAAAACAAAGGTAAAAGCAAAAGATATAAAGGTGATACGATACCAGGGCAACTCCCCCAAGCTTGGCAAAAGCCAAGGGATTGCCCATACCAATGCTTAGTTGTCTTCCTTTGGTGGTGATGGTGGTGGAGTCCTTGCCTTTGATTCCAAGAGAGCTATCAATCTTTGATTTATACCTTTGAGATCTGCGATATGGTTTTCCAGCAAACAACTTCATGAGAAAGGGAAATATTGCGAGCACGAGTTGATTCACAAAACCTCAAGAGTTCAATCAAAGATGGAGACAACACGTGGAGGAAGGGTTGGAGAAAATATAATCCTTCAACGTCTTCAATGTTGAACATAGGTTGAACTTCCTCCCTAGCTTGGGTTTTCTCCTTAGCTTTGTCCTTGGCTTCCGTGACGTCTACTCTTTTCAGATCAGCATCTACTTCTTCATGAACTTGGGGGAGATCATTCTCCCCAACAGATTCCTGAGATATCTTTGCTCTAAATCTGCGACAGACAACAGGCTCGAAATGAAAACACACGAAAACTGTGCGATATGGAGATCAAAACCCTCGGACGTATATATAATGATTTTTTTGGGACCAGAAGGAGTGCTCCGCAAGAAAACGGAGTCTGGGAGGCACACGAGGTGCCCACAAGCCCTGTAGCCGCCGCCAGGGGCGTGGCGGCTACCAAGCTTGTGGTCGCCTCGTGCGCTCTCCCGACTGCTTTTTATTTTTCTAATTTTCCAAAAGTTCCAAAACAGAGGAAATTTCCTATTGGAAAAGTTTCGGAGTCCAATTACTTACCGAAATAGATACCTCAGGGTCTGAAACAGGCTGATAAACATCCCTTATGTACTCCTCTGGAGTTATGATATTGATGATACTGGTCTCAACATTTATGGGAGTACGAGAGATATAATGCTTGATTCTTTGCCCATTTACCACTCTAGGAAAATTTCCTTCCGTGTTATTGATTTTGATGGCACCAGAACGATATACTTCCTCGACAACATAAGGACCTTCCCATTTAGAGAGAAGCTTGCCTGCGAAGAATCTTAAACGAGAATTGTATAGCAGGACATAATCACCTACATTGAACTCTTGTTTCTCTATTCTTTTATCGTGCCATCTCTTAACCTTTTCCTTGAACAACTTGGCATTCTCATATGCCCGGGCCCTCCATTCATCTAATGAGCTGATATCAAACAACCGCTTCTCACCGGCAAGTTTGAAATCGAAGTTGAGCTCTTTGATTGCCCAATAAGCTTTGTGTTCCAGCTCAAGTGGCAAATGACAGGCCTTACCATAAACCATTTTATACGGCGACATGCCCATGGGATTCTTATAAGAAGTCCTATAAGCCCATAGTGCATCATCAAGTTTGCTAGACTAATTCTTCCGAGATCTATTGACAGTCTTTTGTAAGATCAATTTGATCTCCCTATTACTCAACTCCACTTGACCACTAGACTGAGGATGATAAGGAGATGCAACTCTATGGTTGACATCATACTTAGCAAGCATCTTGCGAAAAACACCATGAATGAAGTGTGAACATCCATCAGTCATCAGATATCTAGGGACTCCAAATCTTGGGAAAGTGACTTCTTTAAGCATCTTGATAGAGGTGTGGTGATCAGCATTTCTAGTGGGGATAGCTTCTACCCACTTAGTGACGTAATCCACAGCAACTATGATGTGAGTGTACCCATTGGAACTTAGGAAGGGTCCCATATAATCAAAGCCCCAGACATCAAACGGTTCAATGACAAGTGAATAGTTCATAGGCATTTCCTGACATTTACTGATGTTCCCTATTCTTTGACATTCGTCACAAGACAAGACAAACTTACGGGCATCCATGAAGAGAGTGGAACAATAGAAACCTGATTGCAATACCTTATGAGCAGTTCTATCTCCAGCATGGTGTCCTCCGTAGGCTTCGGAATGACACTTCTACAGGATGTGTCCCTGTTCATGTTCAGGCACACAACGTCTAATAACACCATCTACTCCTTCTTTATAAAGGTGAGGATCATCCCAAAAGTAGTGTCTCAAATCAAAGAAGAATTTCTTCTTTTGCTGATAGGTGAAACTGGGTGGTATGTATTTGGCTACGATATAATTTGCGTAATCAGCATACCACGGTGCACTATGTGAAGTGCGGATGACATTTAATTGCTCATCAGGAAAGCTGTCATATAGGTCATGGGTCATCAAGGACATTCTCTAGCCTGGACAAGTTATCTGCTACAGGGTTATCAGCAACCTTTCGGTCAACAACGTGCAAGTCAAATTCCTGTAGCAGGAGAACCCATCTGATTAGCCTAGGCTTGGCGTCCTTCTTCTCCATAAGGTACTTAATAGCAGCATGATCAGAGTGAATAGTGACTTTGGAGCAACTATATAAGATCTGAATTTTTCACATGCAAACACGACTGCTAAAAACTCCTTTTCCGTAGTGGCATAGTTTCTATGGGCACTGTCTAGAGTTTTACTAGCGTAGTCACTACTGGAATTTAGTTTTTTGCCGTCTGCCATATATTTGCCGTCTGTCGGCTGATGGCAAAGAGTGTCTTTGCCGTCAGCTGCCACAAAGCAGATGGCAAAGAACTGGCTGATGGCATAGAATGTCTTTGCCATTAGTCACATCTTTGCCGTCAGCCGCAGACGGCAAAGAGTCACACAACAGATGGCAAATATATAGGTGGGGCCCACCTGACCGCGGGGACGTTAGGTCAAACTGGAGTCCCTTCTTTGCCGTCTGCTAGCGGACGGCAAAGAGTCCGGAGGTAGAAGGCAAAGAGTCTAGACTCTTTGCCATCCGCCGGCAGACAGCAAAGAGCTAACTCCGTAACGGCTCTTTGCCCCCACCCCGCCCCTCTCTCTCTCACCAGCTGTGTAACGGTCCACACCCAGCCCCTCTCTCTCTCTCGTCCACTCCTCTCCCGATGCCCACCGCCGCCACCACCGTCGCGCCGCCGCCCCTGGCGCCCCCAGCGCCGCCCTGGTGCCTCACAGCCCCGCCGCCGCCGCCCCACCGCCCTCGTCGCCGCCCCGGTGCCCCACAGCCCCCTGGCACCGCTGCCCCACGGCTCCACACCCCGCCCCTCTCTCTCTCCCACTCGTCTCCCCGACGCCGACCGCCGCCACCACCGTCGCTTCGTCGCCCCCGGCGCCGCCCTGGTGCCTCACAGCCCCGCTGCCGCCGCCCCACCGCCCTCGTCACCGCCCCGGTGCCCCACAGCCTCCTGGCACAGCTGCCCCACCGTCCCCGGCGCCGCCCCGCCACCCCCAACACCCCCGGCCCCACCACCCACGATGCCACAGCCGCCCCTCCCGGTGAGCCCCCACCCCCCCAGCACTGGAAATTAACTATTTGGTATTTAGTTTTTTGGAATTAGATTATAACTACAAAGTTGATTTTTTATTGTTGTTGTACTAGTTGTTCTTGTTATTGTAGTTGTTGTAGTTGTTGTTGTGATTGTAGTTGTTGTTGTTATTGTAGTTGTTGTAGTAGTCGGTGTACCAGTTGATGAGCCCTATATTCTTAGCTTTTCATATAAAGACCATCTGCCACTAGTTAGTTAGCTTAATAGAAAGAAGAGGAAGAAGAAGGGAAGAAGATAAGAAGAGAAGAAGGGAAGAAGAGAAGAAGAAAAAAAATAAGAAGGAGAAGAAGAGAAAAAAAAAAAGTAGAAATAAGAGGAAGAAGAAGAAGAAGAGGAGGAGAAGAGGAGAAGAAAGAGGAAAAATGAAAAGAAGAAGAGAAGAAGAAGGAGAAGGAGGAGGAGGAGAAGGAGCCCTCCTTCTTCTCCTTCTTCTCCTTCTTCACTCCTCCTTATTTTTTAGCTTGTTTAGCTAATTATCCTCCAAAATGACATAATAAACTAAAAACCTTGGTTAGCTCATGAATATTATATTCTTAGCTTGTTTTCCTAAAAAATGACATAATTAGACATAATTAGAATATTTGTGTTGATCGGGTGGATTTACATGTGATAGTAGTCTCGTCGCTGTGAGGTCTGTTGTGCGAAGACCTCCCCGTGCGTTGTACGAGCTCCGCCCCTGCCTTCGTCGGTCAGTACAAATTTCATCTCCTCCTCGCCCCTTCATTTACTGTGGCTCGGTTTCCGGATGAAACTTTCTAGATTTAGGTAATTAAATTAATTTATCAATATGCATGACCAGTATGCATCTCCCGTTCGAAAGGGAGACATCTATAAATATGCATGTCTTTGCATATTTATAACCGCCATCCTTTCGATTGTCCACCATTATCCATGGACAGCTCGAGTATGTGTAGATTGGGTTCGTTTTGCCGTATGTTGTGCTATGGATCCGATGCGGAATTTCGTCAGTGCCTCCCTGTTGTTCTCCGGATGCACATCCTCTCTGTTTATTGCGGAGACGTGTATCAGGAGAACAGCGGGAAGGTGCTGCCGAAATTTTGCGTTGGATCCGGAGCAGAGCATGGGAAAATGAACCCAATCTACACATACTCGGGTGGGATTAGGACCTATCTTTACCTATTAGCGTGTAGGTTGCGTGGACGTAATAAAAATGGCGAACCTGATTAACCGGTGAATGTAAATGCTAAATTATATATAAATATATTTCTTCTGTCTTTAGTAACTAGGCAAGATGAGTGATCGTGCGTGGATGTACACCGGTCACCCTAGTCAGAAAGAGATGATGAATGAATGGTTTGTAAAAACAAAGGAATTTTTGAAAGCCGCATTCGCAAATGGCCAGGAAAGAAACTATCCCCTGTCCTGGATGCGACAACTGCAAAAAGACGACAGAGGCTATAATGATTAAACACCTGCAGAGGAGGGCTTTTAAGCCTAATTATACGGTGTGGACATTTCATGGTGAGTCTATACAATGCACAAGAGCTGAGGTGGTCCGTCGTCGCACCGAAGAGCATGGTACCGGGATCGAAGACATGGTGCAAGACTTTGATGATGCTCGGGATTCGGAAGATGAGATGGAGGAATCTGCAAAGGCCTTTTATGAAATGTTGGAGTCTTCAAAACGTCCTGTCCATGAGCACACTGAGCTCTGTTAGCTGGATGCAATTGCACAAGTAATGGCTCTGAAGGCTCAGTTCAACTTGGGAAGAGCATGCTACGACGCGATGATGACACTATTTGGACGCATCCTACCCAAAGGCCATGTCATGCCTGTAAACTTGTACCAGTCGGACAAAATACTTCGTGTACTTAAGATGCCCTATGAGAAGATAGATGCATGTGAGAAAGGATGTGTCTTATTTAGGAAGGAGTATGCACACTTGGACTATTGTCCCAATTGCGAGTCTTGCAGGTATCTTGTGGTAGACAACGGTATGGGTGAGAAGAGGCAGACCAAAATCGCAGTTAGTGTTCTTTGGTATATGCCAGTCATACCAAGACTTCAACGTCTTTTCATGGTTGAAGAGACAGCCAGATAGATGACATGGCACAAATTGGGCAAAAGAACCGAACTAGATGCGGATGGGAATAAGATGGTGGTACACACATTGGATGGGGAAGCGTGGAAACATTTCGATGGATTGCATCACGATAAAGCGGCAGATCCATGGAATCCTCGAGTCTGCATCGCCACACATGGTTTTAATCCCTTCGGCATGACGGCAACCAAATATAGTTGTTGGCCTGTATTTGTCATTCCACTCAATCTCCCCCCCGGACAGATTATGCAAAGAAAGAACATATTTTTGACGTTGATAATTCCAAGTCCCAATTATCCGGGGAAGAATATGAATGTGTACCTCCAGCCGCTTAAGGATGAATTGGAAGAAGCTTGGGATAATGGGGTCAAGACATACGATGCCGCTAGAAAACAAAAGTTCAAAATGCATGTGTGGTACATGTACTCTATGCATGACATGCCAGCGTATGCACTATTCTCTGGATGGTGTGTGCATGGAAGGTTCCCGTGCCCCCAATGCAAGTAGCTCTTCAGTTTCATTTGTTGCAGGAGGGTCGGAAGTATTCAAGCTTTGACTTGCATAGACAGTTCCTGGATCCTGACCGTTAGTTCAGAAAAGACAAGAAGAACTTTACCAAAGGTAAAGTTGTCAAAAACTAGGCACCACCTGCGTTGACAGGCCAACAGATCCTGGATCAGTTAAACACCCTCGAGCCCGATCCAGAGCATCCAGGGTATTTCAAGGGGTATAATTCAAAACACACCTGGACTCACAATCCATGCTTCTGGGATCTGCCTTACTTCAAAGACCTCCTTCTTCCACACAATATCGACATGATGCACACTGAAAAGAACATCGGAGAGGCTATTTTTGGTACATTGTTCGACATAGATGGGAAGACAAAGGATAATACTAAGGCTAGAGTCGATCAAGAGACACTATGTCATAGACCGTTACAAAACATGCGAGAAGGAAAAGGAAAGCAGAAGTGGTCGAAGCCAAAGGCCTCGTTCAGTCTTGGAAGGCCAGCTATAGGGAAATTATCTTGTGGGTCAAAATGCACTTGATGTTCCCCGATGGGTATGCAGCGAATCTAAAGAGGGGAGTGATTCTTGAAAAATTAAAAATCTTTTGTCTCAAGAGTCATGATTGGCACATATGGCTAGAGCGGGTCATGCCGGTGATGTTACGTGGCTTTATTCCTGAGGATGAATGGCTAGTACTGGCGGAGCTGAGCTATTTCTTCAGTGTTCTTTGTGCGAAAGAATTGTCGCCTGGCGTGGTAGAAGACATGGAGGAGTTTGCACCGGAGTTGTTGTGCAAGTTAGAGAAGATCTTTCCATCGGGCTTCTTTAATCCAATGCAGCATTTGATTTTACATCTACCGACCGAGGCAAGATTGGGTGGGCCCATGCAAGATCGTTGGTGCTATGGAACTGAGAGGATGCAGAAGACCCTTCGAGGTAAATGTAAAAATAAGCGTAGAATTGAAGCATCGACGGCTGAGGCATTCATTACTGAGGAGGTGGCAAACTTTGTGACAGCACACTACGAAGCCAAAAATCATCATTTGCATAATCCGAAGCCTCGGCACAATTAATGATGCAGACCATAAAAAAGGTGGGTCCAACTTCAGCCTATTCAAAGGGAAGCTCGCACCAGCTGGTGCTTCGAAACCAATAACGTTGGATGTCGAAGAATGGCGGAACATTTCGTTGTATATCTTCAACAACCTAACAGAAGTGTGGTCGTACATAGAGTGAGTTCTCGACACATTTTCCCGTAACTTCTAGTTCCTTTGAACTGCTCTTATTCCCGAATATTTCAAACAACCGTTACGTTGCCAAATTCTCGGATGGAGCGGTGATCGAAAATGATTCCGTCGAAGAGTATGATCTTCTGTCAAAGACAGGAGGCGGCTATCCCGGTTTCATCTCTTGGTTCAAACAAACGGTAATTATCAATAATGGACCACTTCATTTCTTGGTCTAACTTGCGGCTAATGCAACAATCGTTTCGTATTGAACTTGTAAGCTAATTCAGAGTCTATGGACGCCGAATTGAGACAAGTCGCTAATGGTTTTGACTATAAGGTCCGTTCATTTGAGAAATACAACATCATCGGGTATCTCTTTCGTACCTTTGGCAAAGAGCTATCTATGCCCGACCGGAAATCTACAAATTGTGGTGTCTCTGCTATCGGCAAAGGTGTTATCAAGTATTATGGAAGAGTTGAAGCAATTTATGAACTTCAATTCTATGGTGAAAACCCACCGAACGTCATAGTCTTCAAATGTTATTGGTTCCAGCCGAAGGAGACTAGAAGGACTCATGAACATATAGGACTAGTTGAAATCAATCCAAACACCCATTTAGATGTTCCCAATGTCTATATTACGGCTCAATAGGCGACCCAAGTTTTCTATCTACCGTGGGCATGCCAAACGGATAAGAATCTGGAAGGTTGTTATGTTCTTTATGAAGTGCTGCCACATGTCAGACCACCTCTCCCAAATGAATAGGATTATGAACCTCACATTAACCCATACACATACGATGGAGAATTCTTTCAAGAAACATGTCTTTCCAAGAAACATTTCAAGAACCGACGTGCTTCACCCAAGAGCATGGAAGTAGACAGCGACAATGAATCCGACTCCACCCCTGAGCCGGAAACAGAAAACCTTGAACTCATAGAGGTTACTGATGCGGATGACCTGTCAATGCTTCAACGATTACAGAAAGGCCTTTCACAACTCCACGCCGTTGAACCCGACGAGCACGTCATTCAAGAAGACATGCGTGATAGTGAAGATGATGATGCATTTATTGATGATGATTATTAGTTTGTAAGATTCACAACTTAAATTATATATTCTTTAATCTTTATTATTCATGTACATATTATTATTCATGTCAGTTATTCAATTTTTTTATGTTGTACTAATTTCTTTTAATCTTTATCATGGCAGGTCACCAGGTGTTGAAAGATGGTGGGCGCTGGTCGAGATCGCTCGACGGGTTCTTCCCAGCCGCCCCGCACGAGGGGTGGTACTTCCCTTCCACCCCTATCTCTCCGTAGAGCCTTGGCAGACAGTCTGTCGACACCACCCGTGGGTTCTTCTTCGTCGGCGGCATTGCCCACTAGGAGAGGTGCTGGTTGGGTAGGGAAGAAGGGGAAGGGTACAGGGAGAGGTGGTGGCCGCGGAAGATCCAGGAGGACTGTTGAGCCGTCCTCGCCACCACCACCAGCTCATTCACCGAAGCATAGGACT
This sequence comes from Hordeum vulgare subsp. vulgare, assembly GCF_904849725.1. Lineage (NCBI taxonomy): Eukaryota > Viridiplantae > Streptophyta > Magnoliopsida > Poales > Poaceae > Hordeum > Hordeum vulgare. Next base: position 399,433,401 of record NC_058519.1, read on the forward strand.
ACTATGGTCGACCCGTTTGCGGAGGAGGTTATGGGGACTCTGGTCCAGGAGCCTGGGGTTGACGGGCATTTGTCCCATGAGACTCCGATCCAGGATCAGCCTCGGGTCGAGGTGCATTCGGCCCACGAGACTACGGTTCCGGAGGCTTCACCCGACGTGGAGAGGTTCGGATGGGATGCCAGGCCGGATCAGACCGAGTTGCCGGATTGGACCGAGGGTCCGGGTGGCTCAGGGGGCGGGGATGGCGGGGATGAGTTTACGGATAGTGAGGGCGATGTGCAGGTGGACGGGGCCACCGTGTACAAGCGTGGTAGTACACGTCTCCCGGTCGTGCCGGCTACCCGCGAGCCGAGGCCGGTGATTAAACCTGAAGGAGATAGGTAAGTACATTTACTCTTTTTTTAGCTTTTGCCTTCAAGTTTGTTCAAATATCTAATGCGTTGACCTTATCATACTCTAGGGGATGGGCACACCCTCGTGGAGTCAGCAAGCCGAACTCCGTCCTTGGTGTGCTTTGCCGGAAAAAATTCCCGGGGTTTGTCACGTTGCCTGGTGAGGGTCAGGTTCCTACAATAGGATTTTCCTGGGAGCACTACCAGGCTGCGTAGGCCCCGCCGGAGGAGATTATAGATGGTGTCTTGTGCCACACGAGGGCCGAGATGGTGATCAAGAGCTTTTGGGTAAATTATCCTTTTACACACAATCTAAAATTAACAATATAGCTAATTATTGTACTAATCGGTGTTTTGACGTTTGATTGCACACCTTCTATAGGTGTGAGGATGGATATGAGGAGGAGGCGGCCAAGGTTCTCGAGGCCGGGTGTAGGCGGTTACTATAGAACTTACGCCACGAGGCTCGGCCGCAGGCTATTCGAGACTACTACGCCACGCGTGGTATTAAGAAGTAGAAGAAGGATTGCCGCGGAAAGTTTCTGAAGAAGGAGCAATACATGAAGGTAATTACCTATTCTTAAGTCCTACGTAGTTTTCTTGATTTCATTCATAGGCGTAGCGCTCAAAATTCTTTCTAATAACTTACAGGTGCCCCCGAGATGGTGTGCGGATAAGATGGATTGTTGGGAGGCGTTGGTTGATGAGTGGTGCACAGGCAATTGGCGAGCCGTCCACGATAATGCGAAGGATCAGCGTAGCCAAATGGTTGGTGTGCCACACCATCAAGGCAGCGCAAACTTACTTAAGTTCGGACGAAACTGGGTATGTGATTTGCTTCATGATTCATGCAATTCATTCTTCATGCTAATAGTTTGTTCCTCTCTTTTAGGCGTCTCACAATAAGACGGAGATGCCACACTTGTACGACCTTTATGTAATGGCCCATACTGCCTCGTAAAAGAAGGCGAAGGCATTCTCTGAGTCTGGCCTGGATGATCCAAATAACTTCACCAACATATATTCCCACCACAAGCTCGTGACATACAGGGACACGGGGAAGGCTACGAAAGGGGATGACTTTAACCCGAGCCAGGAACCTTTGGTTCCAGAGCTGGTGATGATATCTGGTGGCGGGAGGCTCCATGGCTCGATAGCCATTGGAGATGGGATAATACGTTGTCCACACACTCTCCCGGAGATCAAGGCGCGCCAGTCGAGCAACTGTCCTGAGATAACGCGTCGTCCAGGCCAGTCGATCTTGCCATCGAGGTTAGTTGTACGGACTCAAAAAACTTTCATCCATTTCATTATGTGTGTCACCATAGATCATTACTATGGTAATGAGGAATGGTGTTTCAGGCTGCACTTCAGAAAGAGAGAGCGGCAAACCAGGCTGCTCTTGAGAAAGAGAGATTAGCAAGCCAGGCTACTCTTCAGGAGAGGGACCAGACCACGGGACGATTGATTGAGGAGGAGAGGGCCCGGAATGAGGCGGGTCAACGGGCCCTATACGAGCTTTTTGCGGTAAGTTTTTTTTTTCACATTAGCCAAATCATGTGTGTAATGTCTGTTTCATTACTAACTAATACGACCCACTCTTCACGGTCTGTGCGAGAAGAGCGGTCAAGTCCCTCCTCCGATGCCCGTCTTCTCTTTGATTGACGCGGTGAGTTTCATTATAAACTAGTATTAATAATTGAGTGTCATCATGCTAACGGAGACATTGCAAAATATATTTTCTGCAGAATAACTCCCGAGCGGCATCGCACGATGCTTCTCCACGTGTTTCTCCTCCATGATGACCACTACGGTAAGTTTCTCTTCTCCTCTTTCATATTCTCCTTGCCTTAATTTCCCCAACAATGACATAATTAGCCCATTTAGCTTCAAAATGCCATAATAATCTCAAAATGGCATAAGAACATTGGTTAGCTCATTAATATTATATACTTAGCTTGTTTTCCTCTAAAATGGGATAATTACCCCATTTAGCTCCAAAAAGACATAGTTAGCTAATTGAGCTCCAAGAAGAGGAGAAGAGGAGAAGAAATAGGAAAAATGAAAAGAAAGAAGAAGAGAAGAAGGAGAAGGAGGAGGAGGAGGAGGAGAAGGCCAAGGACCTTCTAGTCCTTCTCCTCCTCCTCCTCCTTCTCCTCCTTCTTCTTTATTTCTTCTTCTTCTTCTCCTCCTCCTCTTTCTTCTCCTCTTTAATATTCTCCTTGCCTTAATTTCCCCAACAATGACATAATTAGCCCATTTAGCTCCAAAAAGACATTATAAGCTCAAAATGGCATAAGAACCTTGGTTAGCTCATTAATATTATATACTTAGTTTGTTTTCTTCTAAAATGGGATAATTAACCCATTTAGCTCCAAAAAGACATAGTTAGCTAATTGAGCTCCAAGAAGAGGAGAAGAGGAGAAGAAAGAGGAAAAATGAAAAGAAAGAAGAAGAAGAAGAAGAAGAGACCAAGGAGAAGGAGGAGGAGGTGAAGGAGGAGAAGGCCAAGGACCTTCTAGTCCTTCTCCTTGTCCTCCTTCTTCAATATTTCTTCTTCTTATCCTCCTCCTCCTCTTTCTTCTCCTCTTTCATATTCTCCTTGCCTTAATTTCCCCAACAATGACATAATTATCCCATTTAGCTCCAAAAAGACATTATAAGCTCAAAATGGCATAAGAACGTTGGTTAGCTCATTAATATTATATACTTAGCTTGTTTTCCTCTATGATGACATAATTAGCCCATTTAGCTCCAAAAAGACATAGTTAGCTAATTTAGCTCCAAGAATAGGAGAAGTGGAGAAATGAAAAGGAAGAACAAAAATAAGAAGAGAAAGAGAAGAGAAAGAGAAGGAGAAGAAGGAGGAGGAGAAGAAGAAGAGAAGAAGGAGAAGGAGGAGAAGGAGCCCTCCTTATTCTCCTTCTTCTTCCCTCCTTATTCTCCTATTCTTCTCATTCTTCTTCTCCTATTCTCCTCCTCCTTCTCCTTCTCCTTCTCCTCATCGTCCTCCTCCTCCTCCTCCTTATTCTTGTTTTTACTTCTCCTTCTTATGTTCTTGCTTCTTCTCTTTTTTCTTCAATTTAGCTTATTTTTCATATATATGTTGTTCTTCTTCTTCTTCTGACTTTCTTATTCCCATTTTGCAGATTGGATGTACTACATGCATGGAAGCTGGCATTGGAGTGCTTTAGGTCCCGTTTTTATTTGAGTTGATCAACAATGTGGAACTATATGTATATGTATATATGGATGAACAATATATGTGCAACTATATGTATGTATATATGGATGAAACTTTGGATGTGTTGGTTCTTTTGATATATGGGATGTACGCTGATGAACAAATGGCATTGGTGAGCTTTATATGTATATCATATATGTGTTGTGACCTATTTATCATATATGTGCTATGAATTATATATATACATGTGCTGTGAAATAGAAAAAATAAACAAAAATGTGACAATATAGGCTCTTTGCCGTCAGCCAGCTGATGGCAAAGGCCTTTGCCATCAGCTGACCAACGGCAAAGGTGCCACATGGCACCCAGTTGTGCTCCCTGGGTGTCCATATAGTCTCTTTGACGTCTGCTTCCTGGAGGGCAGACGGCAAAGAAGAGGGCACAGAGGAGGGGGAGGAGGGGTAGGCAGACGGCAAAGAGTGGAGGGGGGAGGAGGTGGAGGCAGACAACAAAGAGTGGAGGGGGGAGGAGGTGGAGGCAGACGGCAAACAAGAGGGCGAGGCAAACGGCAAAGCCTCCATTAGCCCCTAACGGAGGCAACGCCTGTCGGCTGTCGTCTCGACATCTTTGCCGACTGCTCTTATGAAAAACTGACGGCAAAGCTCTTTGCCATCCGCTTCGGTGAGGCTGACAGCAAAGAAGCTACAATGTCGTCGTAGGCTGACGCATATTTTTTGCCGACATGAGTTTTTTTGCCGTCTGTGTATTACTCTTTGCCGTCGGTGGATTACTCTTTGCCGTCTGTGATGGCAGACGGCAAAGAAGCTAATTCCTGTGGTGAGTGAATAACATTCAACTTCTTGTCAACTCTTTGTTCTAGAACAACACCAACAACATAATCACTAGCTTCACACATGATCTCAAAAGGCAAGTTCCAATCAGGTGGTTGAACAATAGGTGCGGTTATCAAGGCCTTCTTAAGTATTTCGAAAGCTTCCTCAAAATCCTCATCAAAAACAAAAGGATCATCCTTCTGCAAGAGGTTGGTAAGTGGCCTAGAAATCATAGAGAAGTCTTTAATGAACCTTCTATAGAAACCAACATGACCAAGGAAACTTCGTATACCTCTGATATCTGTGGCGCAAGGCATTTTCTCAATTGCATCAACCTTAGCCTTATCAACTTCAATGCCTCTTTCAGAAATTTTATGTCCTAAGACGATGCCTTCATTAACCATAAAGTGCCACTTCTCCCAATTCAAGACAAGATTGGTGTCTTTACATCTCTGTAAGACTCGATCAAGGTTGCTGAGGCAATCATCGATCAAGGTTGTTGAGGCAATCATCAAAGGAAGGCCCATAAACGGAGAAGTCATCCATGAAAACCTCGACAATCTTTTCACAAAAGTCAGAGAATATGGCCATCATACATCTTTGAAAGGTGGCAGGTGCATTGCATAGGGAAAAAGGCATACGTCTATAAGCAAAGGTACCGAAGGGGCAGGTGAAAGTGGTTTTCTCCTAATCAGATTGTGCAACAGGTATTTGTGAGAAACCTGAATAACCGTCTAGAAAGCAGAAGTGTGTGTGTTTGGATAGCCTTTCTAGCATTTGGTCGATAAACGGCAAAGGATAATGGTCTTTCCTGGTTGCCTTGTTTAGTTTACGGAAGTCTATCACCATCCTATAGCCAGTTATAATCCTCTATGAGATTAGTTCGTCCTTATCATTATGAACGACGGTGATACCTCCCTTTTTAGGTACGCAATGTACTGGACTTACCCAATCACTCTGAGCAACAGGATAAATGATTCCTGCTTCCAGAAGCTTTAATATTTCTTTTCTAATGACCTCTTTCATCTTAGGATTTAATATCCTTTGATGATCAGCAACTGGTTTGAAGTCAGGATCAGTTTTAATCTTGTACTGACTTAGAGTGGGACTAATACCCTTAAGATCATCAAGCGTATATCCAATAGCAACATGGTGCTTCCTCAGAGTTTTTAGTAACTTCTTCTCTTCGTGATTCGAGAAGAGAGCACTAATAATAACAGGATATATCTCCTTCTCATCAAGATAGGCATACATAAGAGTATCAGGCAACTGTTTAAGCTCGAACACAGGATCACCCTTCGGTGGGGGAGGATCCCTAAGCAGTTCAACAGGCAGATTATTCTTGAGAATACGATATTGCTCTAAGACGATTTTATCTATCTCATCTTTTTCATCCATATGCATATCATTTGCATGCTCAAGCAGATATTGCTCTAAAGGATCCGTAGGAGGTACGGCAATAGAGGCAAGAGCAATGATTTCATCCCTACCAGACGACTCTTTTTCATGGGGTTGTCTTCCAAACTTGGAGAAGTTAAATTCATGAGACACACCCTCGAAACTAACAGTGACAGTCTTCTTAATGCAATCAATGTGAGCATTGACAGTGTTGAGAAAAGGTCTACCGAATATGATGGGACAAAAGCTATCTTGTGCAGTAGCAAGGACGAGGAAATCAGTAGGATACTTCGTCTTACCACACAGGACTTCTACGTCTCTCACAATTCCCAGAGGGCAGATAGTGTCTCTATTAGCTAGCATAATAGTGACATAAATGGGTTCTAACTCAGCAGGTGCAATCTCATCTTTGATTTCATCATATAGGGAACGGGGTATTGCACTAACACTAGCACCCATATCACATAAACCATGGTAACAGTGATCTCTTATCTTGACAGAAACAACGGGCATGCCAACTACAGGTCCGTATTTGTCTTTCGCGTGAGGTTTAGCAATTCTAGCAGAGTCCTCACAGAATTTGATAACATGCATGTCTATGTCTTCGGCTAAAAGATCTTTGATAATAGCAACACTAGGTTCAACTCTAATCTCCTCACGGGGTGCAAATGGTCTAATGTAACCCCTACGTATCACAGTTGGAGCTTTAGAATAATCCTTTTTCCTAGCAGGGTAAGGTGGTTTCTCAGCGTAGGCACAAGGAACAATAGGATCACTAAAGGCAATGACTTTCTCTTCAACTAGATTGGGTTTGGCTATGTTGACTTCTACAGGTGGATGATATTTAAACCACTTCTCTTTGGGAAGATCAACATGAGCAGCAAAAGATTCACATAGAGAAGCTACTATCTAAGAGTCAAGTCCATACTTAGATCTAAAATCTCTAGAAGTGTTTGTTTCAACAAAAGATTTAACGCAATCAAACTGGAAATTCATACATGACTCCTTACCTTCTTCCAGATCCCAATCTTCAGAGTTACGTTTGATTCTTTCCAATAAATTCCACTTGTGGTCAATATCCTTCTTCATAAAAGAACTGGTACAAGAAGTGTCAAGCATGGTACGATCTTCTTGAGAAAGCCGAGCATAAAAGTTTTGAGTGATAATTTCTCACGAGAGCTCATGATTGGGGCATGAATATAGCATTGATTTAAGCCTCCCACAAGCTTTAGCTATGCTTTCCCTGTCATGAGGCCAAAAGTTATAAATGCATAGGATAGAACTTTTGATGAAATTCCAATTTCAACCGATTGTAGTCCCATCATCCAGTATCATCACATAGCCTATACCATGTCAACGCCTTATCCTTCAAAGATAAAGGAAAGACTTTCTTCTTTACCTCATCCTCGGGCAAACCTGCAACCTTAAATAAACCACAAACTTCATCTACATAGATCAGATGCAAGTCTGGATGTGAAGATCCATCTCCTGTAAAAGGATTACCCAGCAGTTTCTCAAGCATACCCGAAGGAATTTCATAAAAGATATTTTCAGTAGGTACCTCAGGTTGAGGAACAACTCCTCGTGCTTCCGTTCGTGGTGAAGATACCCCGAACAAACTCGTGAAAGGAACAATTTCAATAGTGACAAGTGATAACAAATTTCAGCATAGTATATAAATGTTTCCTTACCAATTTCCACTTACCAAAGGCGCTTCCCTCCCCGGCAACGGCGCCAGAAAAGAGTCTTGATGATCCACAAGTATAGGGGATCAATTGTAGTCCTTTCGATAAGTAAGAGTGTCGAACCCAACGAGGAGCAGAAGGCCTGAAAGCACTGAAAGTAGCGGTAACAAGTGATGGTGTAGTGAGGTGAAACGTAGCAAGCGAAGAGTAACAAGTAACAAGTAGTAGCAATGGTGCAACAAAGTGGCCCAATCCCTTTTGTAGCAAGGGACAAGCCTGAACAAAGTCTTATAGCAGGAAAAGTGCTCCCGAGGACACACGGGAATTTCTGTCATGCTAGTTTCATCATGTTCATGTGATTCGTGTTCGTTACTTTGATAGTTTGATATGTGGGTGGACCGGCGCTTGGGTACTGCCCTTACCTGGACAAGCATCCCACTTATGATTAACCCCTCTCGCAAGCATCCGCAACTACGAAAGAAGAATTAAGACAATGTCTAACCATAGCATTAAACTAGTGGATCCAAATCAGCCCCTTACGAAGCAACACTTAGAGTGGGGTTTAAGCTTCTGTCACTCTAGCAACCCATCATCTACTTACTACTCCCCAATGCCTTCCTCTGGGCCCAAATATGGTGAAGTGTTATGTAGTCGACGTTCACATAACACCACTAGAGGAAAAGACAACATACAACATATCAAAATACCGAACGAATACCAAATTCACATGACTATTATTAGCATGAATTATCCCATGTCCTCAGGAACAAAAGTAACTACTCACAAAGAATAATCATAATCATGATCAGAGGTGTAATGAATAGCATCAAGGATCTGAACACAAACTCTTCCACCAAGTAATCCAACTAGCATCAACTACAAAGAGTAAGCAACACTACTAGCAACCTTAGAAGTACCAATCGGAGTCGCGAGATGGAGATTGGTTACAAGAGATGAACTAGGGATTGGAGAGGAGATGGTGCTGATGAAGATGTTGATGAAGATGCCTCCCCTCCGACGAGAGGAGTGTTGGTGATGACGAAGGCGGCGATTTCCCGCTCCGGGAGGGAAATTTCCCCGGCAGGATCGTCCTGCCGGAGCTCTAGATTGGATCTGCTCAAGTTCTGCCTCATGGCGGCGGCGAAACCACGAAAAAGCTCCTCCTTTATTTTTTTCTGGAACGAAACCCTTCATATACCAAAAGAGGGGGGCCAGTGGGCCGTCATGGAGCCCACAAGCCCTGTAGCCGCCACCAGGGGGTGGCGGCTACCAGGCTTGTGGGGCCCTGGTAGCTCCCCTCTGGTACTTCTTTTGCCCGGTATTTTTTATATATTCCCAAAAAAGTCCACGTTGATTTTCAGGGCATTTGGAGTTGGGTAGCATAGAGGACTCAGATTTCTCCTTTTCTAGTCCAGAATTGCAGGTGCCAGTATTTTCCCTCTTCAAATATACCTTGCAAAATAAGAGAGAAAAGGCATAAGTATGGTACCACAAAGTAATATAACAGCCCATAAAGCGATAAATATCAACATGAAAGCATGATGCAAAATGGACGTATCATGTATCTTCCCTACTTTCAATCAATAAACAGTCGGCACCCCAGAGTAGGACTTGGGGATTGCCTATTCCATCCTACCTATGGTACAATTATTCTTCTTCTTCGGCCACCCCCGAGTCGGCTCAGCCGTCTCGGGGACTGCCGGATCCCCTAAGACCCACCCCGGCTCGGCAAAGTACCATAATTCCTCCTCGACGGCTTAACTCTTGCGTGCTACAGGCCATAACCTGGCTGTTCGGCCGGCAGGCGCATAGGTAAAAGGTGCGGAGTACATGGGAAATATTGACAAGGGACGGGCCAGGTCCTCCCATGCTCCTCGTTTCGTTCAAAAACTCAACTTGCAAAAAAGCCAAAGTACCAACACCCCGCCTCTGGCAGCCCACTCCTCGCTCGGCCATAGTCCGCAAGCCGGCTGGCCGGCAGGAAAAAAGAGAGGCAAAGGAGCAGGCCACATGGGAAAATGACTAACTGAAGCAAGGAAAAATACCGAAAAATGACAAACGTCAATAAATTAAAATAAAATTGCAGTGCGTAATTAAAGGATATCGGCACAAGGCCGAGAGTGCAATACAATAGAACTTACACCCTCACTGGGTGGACTTGTCCATAACAAACTGGAAAATAAGGAGAGCTAGAAGATAACATGCGGCTCTAGCAGCGCCGCCTCCCGGTCCCAGCTGGAGAGGTCGTTAGGCTCGTCTAAGCATCGGCGGCTGGCGGCGCTCCCCGGCTAGCCTCCCCGTCGCCAATCGACGGCATTTCCCCGCCTCCAGTCAGCGGCACCTCGGCATCACGAGCAGGTGGCTACATCCCTTGCACGGAAGATTCGACCGCTCCCCGGACGGCCGCCTCGGTGTCTCCACCATCGCCTTCAGGAACCTACATCCTCTTTTTTGGTGACGATGGGGACGCCGTAATCATCCTCTGGGAGGGGCGCGCCGTCCTCACCCAGCTCGGGGTAGTAGGTGTCCAGCACAGCGTAGCTGGCAAGATCGTTGGCTCGGAAGCCGATGGCCTCCTCACGTTGCACCAGGTCCACCTGCGAAGCCGCTCTCATGGGGGCTAGCTGCTCCAGGTTAATACCTCAGTACCAGGAGAGGGCAAAGGTTAGTGCGATCCCAGCCCCACCCCTTGCAGTCGACGCCCTCCATGCGTAGAAGCAATCCATAGCATGCTCCAACCATGTCGCGGCCCAGCTTGCTCGACCCCCTCCGCCTGGTCGGGCCAAAGGGCCCGAACGACGTTCTGACTCACCCTCAGGAGCCGGTTGATACGTCTCCGTCGTATCTACTTTTCCGAACTCTTTTGCCCTTGTTTTGGACTCTAATTTGCATGATTTCAATGGAACTAACCCGGACTTACGTTGTTTTCAGCAGAATTGCCATGGTGTTGTTTTTGCGCAGAAATAAAAGTTCTCAGAATGACCAGAAAATTTACGGAGAATTTTTGTGGAATATATAAAAAATACTGGCGCAAGAATCAATGGAGGAAGTGGAGCTGTGAGCCCACAAGCCCACCAGGCGCGGGGCCCCCATGGTCGCGCCTAGCAGGCTTGTGGGGCCCAAAACGTTCCACCGCCTCCAATCTCAGCTTTATTTAGTCCGTCTCGCCCGGAAAAAAATCAAGGAGAAGAGTTCATCACGTTTTACGATACGGAGGCGCCGCCACCTCCTGTTCTTCATCTGGAGGGCAGATCTGGAGTCCGTTTTGAGCTCCGGAGAGGGAAAATCGTCGCCATCGTCATCATCAACCTTCCTTCATCGCCAATTCCATGATGCTCTTCACCGTTCGTGAGTAATCTCATCGTAGGCTTGCTGGACGGTGATGGGTTGGATGAGATCTATCATGTAATCGAGTTAGTTTTGACGGGGATTGATCCCTAGTATCCACTATGTTCTGAGATTGATGTTGCTACTACTTTGTCATGCTTAATGCTTGTCACTAGGTCCCGAGTGCCATGATTTTAGATCTGAACCTATTATGTTGTCGCCAATATATGTGTGTTCTTGATCCTATCTTGCAAGTTGTAGTCACCTACTATGTGTTATGACCCGACAACCCCGGAGTGACAATAGCCGGAACCACTCCCGGAGATGACCATAGTATGAGGACTTCATGTATTCACCAAGTGTTAATGTGTTGGTCCGGTTCTTTATTAAAAGGAGAAACTTAATATCCCGTAGTTTCCATTAGGACCCCGCTGCCACGGGAGGGATGGACAATAGATGTCATGCAAGTTCTTTTCCCTAAGCACGTATGACTACATACGGAATACATGCCTACCTTAGATTGACGAACTGGAGCTAGTTACATATCTCTCCGTGTTATTACTGTTGCATGATGAATAACATCCGGCATAATCATCCATCACCGAGCCAATGCCTACGAGTCTTTTCCTACTGGTCCTTGCTACTGTTACTCTGTTGCTACTATTGTTACTCTGTTGCTACTGCTATCACTTTGCTTCTACTGCTGCTATCATACTACCTTGCTACTGATACTTTGCTGCATATATTTAATCTTTCAGGTGTGGTTGAATTGACAACTCAACTGCTAATACTTGAGAATATTCTTTGGCTTCCCCTTGAGTCGAATCAATAAATTTGGGTTGAATACTCTACCCTCAAAAATTGTTGTGATCCCCTATACTTGTGGGTTATCACCGGTCGTAAAGTACCTGCATTAAATCCACCCGGGTCTCACAGGCGTGGCCATGTCCTCCACCGTCCAACCGACCTCAACATCCGGCTCGCGGCCGGCCCGACGTTGCTCCTCTCGGCGGACCTCCACGGCCCTCTCCGCCCACGCATACGCTTTCGGGAAGCGAGCTGGACCAGAGAAAAATGATAAGAAAAAGAGGAGCGAGCGAAACAAAACAAACAAAGGCAGCGATGCTTACCGAAAAATGCGTTTCCCACCTCGCGGAAAAGGTTAAGCCCGCTGGACACCTCCCACTCTACTGTCTCCTTGAGAGCCATCGTTTGGCGCGCCTCCTCCCCGATCCGAGCAACCCCGGCCCAGAGAGCCTCGGCCGCCTCGTCACTGGCGACGGATGCTTGTTGCGCTACCTCCTTCGCGGCCTTCTCGTCCTGGAGCGCTCCTGCAAGCCGCTCCACCTCCGCCTTCGGTGACCCTGTGGCTGCCCACTCGGCGTCTAGATCCTTCCCCAGTTAGTAGTGCTCCCCGGTGATCTCATCAAGCTTTCCCTGAACGCCGGCAAGCGAGCGATGCAGCTCCTCCACCTCTCACACGGGAATGGCTGCCGCTGCACAAAAATTAAGTTAGTGACCGGCTTGACAACAGCAACAAAGCAGATAACACTCGGCGCGGCTGCCAGGAAGTCACACAGCTGGCCCAAATCCCAGTGGATGCGCTCGTTTGCACCCACCACAACGAAGACTTACCCTTGGGCGCCTCCTGCTTGGTCGTCAGAGTCTCAAGATCTCTGTGGTTCTTGAATTAGTAGTTCTTACTATAGCGCCACAGAGCTACCGCCTCGTGGAAGAGCGACTCACACTTCGCCTGGTCGGCCTAAGAACAGGAAGAAGATCAAAAGAAGATAAGATTTTGCCTGGTTCTCGCGAAGCCTCGCAGTCGGCCCGCACCTCGGGGGCTACCCCCAGTGGGTCCGCTGGCGCGCACCCACCATAGAAGAGGCAGAAAGAACGCCTCCACGAAAAAACTTACCTGGAGCGCCCTCTCCACCACTTAAGATTGCTCAACGCCGACTAGGCGAAGCTGACAATCCTATGCTAGTATCGGGCCATCACATCGGCACCGTCGCCAGCACCATGGCCTGCCCGCCGATCGAAGACCTCGCCTCGGTCACGGCCGGGGCACGGCTTAGCTGCCCCCACTCCTCCGTCACCCAGGACAGCGACCGGGTCACCCGACCGCCTCCAATGGCGCGAGGCGCCGCCGGTGTAGCTAGATTCGCGTGCACCGTCGAAGTGACTATGGCTCGGTCGTCGTCACTCCCGCGTCAGCCTCGGCCTGGTGCCCTGCGTCGGACGCCTCCTGGGCCGTCGGCTCCCCATCTGGTGGTACCATCACCTCTAGGGGCGGTTCCTGATGCACATCCATGCACACAGGTAAAGTCCTCGCGACAGGCGCCTCGGGAGTCGTCGGCGCCATAGTATCGCTCATCGCCGTGGCAAAGGGGTTGCCTATGCCAGTCAACGAAGCCATCTTGGCCTTCTCCTGGGCCACACGAACCTGAATGGCGCGCTCCCGTTCGAGACACACCGTCGCCGCATGCTCCACGACATGCGGCGCAACCTGTTCGGCCCCAAGGGTTGATGCCTCTTGCATCGACAGCTGAATGGCCTCGCTGCCAAAACGAAACAAAAGAAAGCGAGCTCAAATGTCACGCAGCGAAGAAATCAAGAAAAGAAGGGACATGAGCCTCAAAGAAACCTTACCCCACACTGAGACATCTCCAATGTATCTATAATTCTTGCTTGTTCCATGTTGTGATATTATCATTCTTGGATGTTTTACAATCATTTACTACAACTTTATATTATTTTTTGGTACAAATCCATTAGTGGTTGCAAAATTGCAGAAGTTATTACTTCATACTTCGACTTATAGGAATTAATTAAAAATTGTCAAAAAAGCAAAAGGAGCCTTGTTAGAGGAGGACTGTGACTCTACTGAAATCTGTCCACAAACATTTTTAGAGATCGTCAAAATGGAAAAAGCTAAAAGTAGCAAAGTGTGGGGCATTTTATGGCAATGACTCTGGACTACAAATTCGGCCAAAACAAAGTATGTATGCAATATGGAGACCCGGTTTACTGAAGAAAATATCTGATCACGGGATCACGAGAATTGTTGACGTGATTGATTCCAACTCTTAAAATATCTGATATATTCGATCAAGCCACGACTTTGGAGACTCATGAGGGATGTGAGGATCCACTAGGAAGATTCTAGAGGTTCCTGATAGCCATTGGTTCAAGGGTCCATCCATCGAAGGGCCATAGAGCACCACAGAGGCACATATAAGGAGAGAAAACCCTAATTTTGGTAGAGCCACCAATAGCCACGAATTTGCCTCTCCCTTGGCAGCCTCCAAGAAGGGGAGAGGCTCCTCCATTGCAGCACCAAGGCCAAGGAAGAAGGAGGGGCAAGGGGCCGTCGCCCGTCGCCACCGCCGCCGCATGTCGCCTGTGTCGTGCCTGCCATCGCCTCCAGCTCTTCGGGGCTGCACCTATCCATCAAGGAACCTCTCATTCTCACCATGATAATGTGTGAGTAATCCTCCTAGGGGCTGAGGGTATGTACTAGTAGCTATGTGTTCAATCTCTCTCTCTCTCTCTCTCGTGTTCTTGAGATGGCATGATCTTGATGTATCGCGAGCTTTATTGATATAGATGAATTATATGGAGTTTTCCCTCTCTACCTTCTATTGATGAATTGAGTTTTCCCTTTGAAGTTTACTTATTGGATGGAGTCTTTAAGGATTTAAGAACACTTGATGTATGTCTTGTGATGGGATATCTGTGGTGACAATGGAATGTTCTATTGATCCACTTGATGTATGTTTTGGTGATCAACTTGCGGGTTCCGTGACCTTGGGAAGCTATGCATAGGGGTTGGCACATGTTTTCGTCTTGACTTTCCGGTAGAAACTTTGGGGCACTCTTTGAAGTTCTTTGTGTTGGATTGAACATGATGAATCTAAAATTATGTGATGCATATCGTATAATCATGCCCATGGATACTTGTGGTGACATTGGAGTATCTAGGTGACATTAGGGTTTTGGTAGATGTGTATCTTAAGGTGTTATTTTAGTACAAACTCTAGGGCTGTTCGTGACACTTATAGGGATAGCTCATAAGATTGATCAGAAAAGATAACTTTGATGTGGTTTCATACCCTACAATAATTTCTTCGTTTGTTCTTTGCTATTTGTGACTTTGGAGTGAACTCTTTGTCGCACATGAGCGATTTATATATGATTCAACTATGTTAGTATTGTTGAGAGAACTTGCACTAGTGAAAGTATGGACCATAGGCCTTGTTTCCAATAATTTGTACAATGTTTTGCTCCCTGTTTACTATTTGTTACCTTTCTGTTTTTATATTTTCATATTACAAAAACATATATCTACCATCCATATTACACTTGTGTCACCATCTCTTCGCCAAACTAGTACACCTATACAATTTACCATTGTATTGGGTGAGTTGGGGACACAAGATACTCTTTGTTTTTTGATTGCAGGGTTGCTTGAGAGAGACCATCTTCATCCTACGCCTCCCACACATTGATAAACCTTTGGTAATCCACTTGAGGGAAACTTGTTATTGTTCTATATAACTCTCCGCTTGGAGGCCCAACACGAATCTACAAGAAGGTTGTGTAGTAGACATCAGTCTCCCTACCTGGCACGACCCCGTATCGAGAGGCTAACTCCCGCCCTCCTGCCACTAATCATGCAGGCTTTCTGCCAGCATCAACCAAGTTAATCAACAAAGCCCATCCCATAAACGGGTATCGTGGGACAATCGACAAATCTTAAATCTAATCTGTTTTCGTAGACACGCACTGATACGTCTCCAACGTATCTATAATTTTTGATGGTTTCATGCTATTATCTTGTCAAACTTTGGATGTTTTGTATGCCTTTTATATCTTTTTTGGGACTAACTTATTAACTCAGTGCCAAGTGCCAGTTCCTGTTTTTCCGTGTTTTTGACCCTTTTCAGAGGAGGATTTTAAACGGAGTCCAAATGGAATAAAACTTCCGAATTTTTTTTCCGGAACAGAAGATACGCAGAAAGCTTGGGAACCAAGGGAGGGAGTCTAGGGGCAGGCCACAAGCCCCCATGGCGCGGCGATGGGGGCCCGCGCCTCCCTGGCCTGTGGGCTCCCTGGGCCTCCCCTGCCCTAGATCCTTCGCCTATAAATTCCCTAAAATCCCTAAAAAATCAGGAGATCCATGAAAATACTTTTCCGCCGCCGCAAGCTTCTTTCTCCGCAAGATCCCATCTGGGGCACGTTCTGGTGCCCTGCCAGAGGGGAGATTCGGATACGGAGGGCTTCTTCAACAACACCATGACCACTCCGATGATGTGTGAGTAGTTCACCATAGACCTACGGGTCCATAGCTAGTAGTTAGATGGCTTATTCTCTCTCTTGGATTTTCAATACAAAGTTCTCCATGATCTTCATGGAGATCTATCCGATGTAATCTTCTTTTGCGGTGTGGTTGTTGAGATCCGATGAATTGTGGATTTATGATCATATTATCTATGAGTCTTATGCATGATTTCATATCCTTGTAATTCTCTTCGAGTTGTGGGTTTTGTTTGGCCAACTTGATCTATAATTCTTGCAATGGGAGAAGTGCTTGGTTTTGGGTTCATACCGTGCGGTGACCTCACCCAGTGACAGAAGGGGTAGCGAGGCACGCATCGTGTTGTTGCCATGAAGGGTAAAAAGATGGGGTTTTCATCATTGGTTTGAGTTTATCCCTCTAAATCATGTCATCTTGCTTAAAGCGTTACTCTGTTCGTCATGAACTCAATACACTAGATGCATGCTGGATAGCGGTTCATGTGTGGGGTAATAGTAGTAGATGCAGAAAGTATCGGTCTACTTGTCTCGGACGTGATGCCTATATGTATGAGCATTGCCTTAGATATCGTCATGACTTTGCGCGGTTCTATCAAGTGCTCGACAGTAATTTGTTCACCCACCGTAATATTTGCTATTTTTAGAGAAGCCTCTAGTGAACACTATGGCCCCCGGGTCTACTTCACACCGTATTTTCAGCCTTACTCTTTTACTTTGTTGCACTTTCCGCCTTCAGATCTCACTTTGCAATCACACTTGAAGGGATTGACAACCCCTTTATAGCGTTGGGTGCAAGCTCTTTTGTGTTTGCGTAGGTACTCTGGACTTGACGAGATTCTCCTACTGGATTGATACCATGGTTCTCAAACTGAGGGAAATACTTACTGCTCCTGTGCTGCATCACCCTTTCCTCTTCAAGGGAAAAACCAACACAAGCCAAGTCTCCATCAACGTGCCAATTTCTGGCGCTGTTGTTTGAGAAGTAGCAGAAGGATTTCTGGCGCCGTTGCCGGGGAGGATCAAGTCAAGAACTCATCCAAGTAAGTGTCGCAAACTCATCTCTTGCATTTACTTTTTTACCTTTCGTTTTCCTCTCCCCCACTTCTGAAAAACGAAAATTTACAAAAATATTTGCCTTTTTCGTTCGCCGTTTTCTCTCGTTTGCTTTCTGTTAGTTTGTGTGCTTGGTTGCTTGCAGAAGTCACCATGACTGAAAACACCAAGCTTTGTGACTTCCCGAATACTAATAATAATGATTTTCTTAGTACTCCGATTGCTCCCGCCACTAGTGCGGAATCATACGAAATCAATGCTGCTTTGCTGAATCTTGTTATGAAAGAGCAATTCTCCGGCCTTCCTAGTGAAGATGCCGCATCCCATCTTAATACCTTCATTGATCTTTGTGATATGCAAAAGAAGAAAGATGTGGATAATGATGTGATTAAGTTGAAGCTTTTTCCGTTCTCGTTGCGAGATCGAGCAAAAACTTGGTTTTTGTCTTTGCCCAAAAATAGTATTGATTCTTGGAACAAGTGCAAAGATGCTTATATATCCAAGTATTTTCCGCCGGCTAAGATTATCTCTCTCCATAATGATATCATGAATTTTAAGCAACTTGATCATGAACATGTTGCACAATCTTGGGAGAGAATGAAATTGATGATTAGAAATTGTCCCGCTCATGGCTTGAGTGTTTGGATGATTATACAAATCTTTTACGCTGGCTTGAATTTCGCTTATCGAAATATCTTGCACTCTGCCTCAGGTGGAACGTTCATGGAAATCACGTTAGGAGAAGCCACAAAACTCCTAGACAATATCATGACGAACTACTCTCAGTGGCACACTGAAAGGTCACCTAATAGTAAGAAGGTACACGCTATAGAAGAAATTAACTCGTTGAGTGCTAAGATGGATGAGTTAATGAATTTGGTTTCTAGTAGAAGTGCTCCTTTAGATCCTAATGATATGCCCTTGTCTTCCTTGATTGAGAGTAGCAACGCTAGCTTGGACGTTAATTTTGTTGGTAGGAATAATTTTAGCAACAACAATGCTTTTAGAGGAAACTACGTTCCTAGGCCTTTTCCTAGTAACCCTCTAATAACTTTGGCAACTCCTATAACAATACTCATGGAAATTACAATAGATTACCCTCTGATCTAGAGAGTAATATCAAAGAGTTTATCAACTCACAAAAGATTTTCAATGCGTCCATAGAGAAAAAACTACTCAAAATTGACGATTTGGCTAGGAGCGTTGATAGAATGTCTAGTGATATTGATGCTTTGAAAGTTAGATGTGCTCCTCCCAAGATCAATATGGATGACACTTTGAAAGCTATGCGTGTTTCCATGAGTAAGACATGAATGGCTTAAAAGGGCGTGTTCTCGTGATAAGAATCACGAAGATCTTAAAGTGCTTGGTGTGACTCCCATTGAATCTTTGTTTTCTTGTGTCAAACCTAATGATGATGGGGCTGTATATGAATCCACTTTGGTTGAAAAATGCCCCGATGATTCGGAGTCCATCTATCTTGATGCTAAAAGCATTGAAAGTGGAGTAGAAGATACTAAAACTTTGAGTAGTAATGAAATTACTACTTTGGATTTCAAGGAATTCAATTATGATAGTTTCTCCTTGATTGAATGCATTTCCTTGATGCAATCCATGCTAAACTCTCCACACGCTTATAGCCAAAACAAGGCCTTTATCGATCATATCATCGAAGCTATGATAAAATCTCCTTGATTGGAAGTTTCTATCCCTAGAAAACTTCATGATGAGTGGGAACCTACTATCAAAATCAAAATAAAAAACTATGAATGCAATGCTTTGTGTGATTTGGGTGCTAGTGTTTCCACGATTCCAAAGTCTTCATGTGACATTCTGGGTTTTAATGAGATTGAGGAGTGTTCTCTTAATTTACATCTTGCAGATTCTGCTATCAAGAAACCCATGGGAAGGATCAATGATGTTCTTATCATTGCAAATAGGAACTATGTACCCGTGGATTTCATTGTGCTTGACATTGATTGCAATCCTACATGTCCTATCACTCTTGGTAGACCTCTCCTAAGGACTATCGGTGCTATCATCGATATGAAGGAAGGGAATATTAGATTTCAATTTCCTTTAAAGAAGGGCATGGAGAATTTTCCTAGAAAGAAAATAAGATTGCCTTATGAATCCATGATGAGGGCTACTTATGGTTTGATCACTAAAGACGACGATACGTGATTCTATCGCTTTATGCCTAGCTAAGGGCGTTAAACAATAGCGCTTGTTGGGAGGCAACCCAATGAATTTATCTATTTATTTCTGTTTTGTTGCGTCCACACTATCATAATTCTGTTATGATAGTGTCTTTTGTGTTCCTTTTTGTGTTTGAGCCAAGCAAAACCATTATGACTAGTCTTGGTGATGGTTGTTTGATCTTGCTGGAAAAAGATAGAAACTTTTCGCTCACGAGATTATTTTTCATTTTTATTCAGCAAGAGCTTTTGAGTTGATTCTTTTTGCTGCTGGTTGATATGCCTTTTTCCCAGGCAGTCGTAATGTTTCAGAATTGTTGAGGTACCATAAGTATACGAAGTATACAGATTGCTACAGACTGGTCTGTTTTTGCCAGATTATGTTTTTGTTGTGTTGGTTGCTTGTTTTGACGAAACTATGGATAGTATCGGGGGGTACTAGCCATGGAAAACTGAGAATACAGTAATATAACACCAATATAAATAGAAATCAAGATTAGTACAGTACCTAAAGAGGTGTTTGTTTGTTTTCTTGTGTTAATGATATCACGAGTTTCTGTTTAAGTTTTGTGTTGTGAAGTTTTCAAGTTTTGGGTGATGTTCTCATGGACAATGGTATAAAGAGTGGAAAGAGCTCAAGCTTGGGGATGCCCAAGGCATCCAAAGCCAAATTCAAGGACACCAAAAAGCCTAAGCTTGGGGATACCCCGGGAAGGCATCCCCTCTTTCGTCTTCAATCCATCGGTAACATTACTTGGAGCTATATTTGTATTCACCACATGATATGTGTTTTGCTTGGAGCGTCTTGTATCGTAGGAGTCTTTTCTTTTTGTTGTGTCACAATCATCCTTGCTGCACACCATTTGATAGAGACATGCACTCATCGTGATTTTGCTAGAATGCTCATTGTGCTTCACTTGTATCTTTTGAGCCTAGATAATTTTGCTCTATGTGCTTCACTTAGATCTTTTAGAGCACGGCGGTGCGTAACTTGGTAGTTGGCTTGTGCTACAAAAGTAGTACCAAAGGTGATAGGTACCCAAATAGGATACAAAAACTTCCATCTTCATGTGCATTGAGTATAAAGAGAAGTTTGATTCCTCTCAATTAGTTTTGGGACGTGGATTTGGTAATATTAAGAGTTATGTTAGTAGGGTGTTGTGAATCTAGAAATACTTGTGTTGAAGTTAGTGATTCCCGTAACATGCACATATGGTGAACCACTATGTTAGGAAGTCGGAGCATAATTGATCTATTGATTGTCATCCTTTATGTTGAGGTCGGGATCGCGCGATGGTTAACACCTACCAACCCTTCCCCTAGGAGATGCGTTTAGCACTTTGTTTCGATTACTAATAAAAACTTTCGCAATAAGTATGTGAGTTCTTCATGACTAATCTGAGTCCATGGTATAGATGCACTTTCACCTTCCACCATTGCTAGCCTCTCTAGTGTCGTTCAACTTTCGCTCGTGCACAAACCCACCATATGCCATCCTCAAAACAGCCACCATACCTACCTACTATGGCATTTTATAGCCATTCCGAGATATATTGCCATGCAACTCCCACCGTTCCATCTCATGACTTGTGTCGTCACTCTCATATTGCCATTTCATGATCGTAAGATAGCTAGCGAGCTGTTTCAACGTCATACGCCAAGCTAGATTGTTGCACATCCCGGTACACTGCCGGAGGCATTTCCTATAGAGTCATCATCGTTCTAAGCTTTGAGCTGTGAGTAAATAAAAGTGTGACGATCATCATTATTAGAGCATTTTCCCATGTGAGGAAATTAAAAAAAGAGGCCGAAGAGCCCAAATAAAAAAAGAGAAAAAAAGAGGCCAAAGAGCCCAAATAAAAAAAAGAGAAAAAGAGAGAAGGGACAATGCTACTATCTTTTTCCACACTTGTGCTTCATAATAGCACCATGTTCTTCATGATTGAGAGCCTCTTGTTTTTTCACCACCATATACTAGTGGGAATCTTTATTATATAATTTGGCTTGTATATTCCAATGATGGGCTTCCTCAAATTCCCCTAGGTCTTCGTGAGCAAGCAAGTTGGATGCACACCCACTAGTTCTCCTTTTGAGCTTTCGCATACTTATAGCTCTCGTGCATCCTTTGTATGGAATCCCTACTCATTCACATTGATATCTATTAATGGGCATCTCCATAGTCCTTTGATACGTCGAGTCAATGTGACCATCTCCTCCTTCTTTTTTGTCTCACAACCACCACCACACTTTATTCCACCTATAGTGCTATATCCATGGCTCACGCTCATGTATTGCGTGATAGTTGAAAAATGTTTGAGAAAGTAAGAGTGCGAAAACAATTACTTGGCCAATACCGGGGTTGTGCATGATTTCCATTAGTTGTGTGAGGATGATGGAGCATAGCCAGACTATATGATTTTGTATGGATAACTTTCTTTGGCCTTGTTATTTCGAAAGTTCATGATTACCTTGCTAGTTTGCTTGAAGTATTATTGTTATCATGTCAATAGCAAACTATTGTTTTGAATCTTACGGATCTGAACATTCATGTCACATGAAAGAAGTTACAAAGGACAACTATGCTAGGTAGCATTCCACATCAAAAATTCAGTCTTTATCACTTCCCTAATCGAAGACGAGCAGGAGTGATGCTTGATACGTATCCAACGTACCTATAATTTTTGATGGTTTCATGATATTATCTTGTCAAAGTTTGGATCTTTTGTATGCCTTTTATATCTTTTCTTGGGACTAACTTATTAACTCACTGCCAAGTGCCAGTTCCTGTTTTTTCCGTGTTTTTGACCCTTTTCAGAGGAGGATTTTAAACGGAGTCCAAACGGAATAAATCTTCTGAAAAGATTTTTCCGGAACAGAAGATACGTAGAAAGCTTGGGAACCAAGGCAGAGAGTCCCGGGGAGGCCACAAGCCCCCATGGCGCTGCCAGGTGGGTCGCGCCTCCCTGGCTTGTGGGCTCCCTGGGCCTCCCCTGCCCTAGCTCCTTCGCCTATAAATTTCCTAAAATCCCTAAAAAAATTATGAGATCCACGGAAATACTTTTTCTCCGCCGCAAGCTTCTGTCTCCGCTAGATCCCATCTGGGGCACGTTCTGGTGCCCTGCCGGAGGGGAGATTCGGATACGGAGGGATTCTTCATCAACACCATGACCTCTCCGATGATGCGTGAGTAGTTCACCATAGACCTACGGGTCCATAGCTTGTAGCTAGATGTCTTCTTCTCTTTCTTGGATCTTCAATACAAAGTTCTCCATGATCTTCTTGGAGATCTATCTGATGTAATCTCTTTTGTGGTGTGTTTGTCGAGATCCGATGAATTGTGGATTGATGATCAAATTATCTATGAATCTTATTTGAGTTTCTTCTAATCTCTCTTATGCATTATTTCATATCCTTGTAATTCTCTTCGAATTGTGGGTTTTGTTTGGCCAACTTGATCTACAATTCTTGCAATGGGAGAAGTGCTTGGTTTTGGGTTCATACCGTGCAGTGACCTCACCCAGTGACAGAAGGGGTAGCGAGGCACGCATCGTGTTTTTGCCATCAAGGGTAAAAAGATGGGGTTTTCATCTTTGTTTCGAGTTTATCCCTATACATCATGTCATCTTGCTTAAAGCGTTACTATGTTCGTCATGAACTCAATACACTATATGCATGCTGGATAGCGGTTGATGTGTGGAGTAATAGTTGTAGATGTAGAAAGTATCGGTCTACTTGTCTCAGACGTGACGCCTATATGTATGATCATTGCCTTAGATATCGTCATGACTTTGCGCGGTTCTATTAGTTGCTCGACAGTAATTTGTTCACCCACCGTAATATTTGCTATTTTGAGAGAAGCCTCTAGTGAACACTATGGCCCCCGGGTCTACTTCACACCATATTTTCAGCCTTACTCTTTTACTTCGTTGCACTTTCCGCCTTCAGATCTCACTTTGCAAGCAATCTTGAAGGGATTGACAACCCCTTTATAGCGTTGGGTGCAAGCTCTTTTGTGTTTGCGCAGGTACTCTGGACTTGACGAGATTCTCCTACTGGATTGATACCTTGGTTCTCAAACTGAGGGGAATACTTACTGCTCCTGTGTTGCATCACCCTTTCCTCTTCATTGGAAAAACCAACGCAAGCCAAGTCTCCGTCAACGTGCCAATTTCTGGCGCTGTTGTTTGAGAAGTAGCACACACTCACAACATGCTCCAGTACTTCAGTTCTTTCTCAAGTGGTCACCTAGCTCAACATCATCTCCCTCTGGAATTAGTGGCACGTGACGGGGGTTTTGAACTACTCGACAACATATCTACTTCCCACCCACACAACTCTAAGCACAAGTAGAGTCATGTCATGCAAGTATCAACGAGGAATTAACGGAGGCAACCCATAAAGGTGGTCACCATATTCGCCATGATTCGATGCAAAAAGGGTTTCAAGTCATGGTCAAGGTGCTGCTTGGGTGGCTCAACAAAGTCTCCGGGGTCTTCAAAGTCTTCTGGTGCAACTACTACGTCAACAATGCAATCTATCGCCGCAAATATAATGGAAATAATAAGACCACGACAAAAACAACGAAAATAAGGTCTTCCTAAAAATGTCACATTCTTTTTGTAAAATACTAGGGTAAATATAAGATTTGTAAAAATGAGTGCTATATGCCATGCAAAAAGGGTTTCAAGTCATGGTTGAGGTGCTGCTTGCCCGGCTCAACAAAGTCTGCGGGGTCTTCGAAGTCTTCTGGTGCAACTACTTCGTCAACAATGCAACCTATCGTCGCAAATATAATGGGAATAATAAGACCACGACAGAGACAGCAAAAATAAGGTCTTCCTAAAAATGTCACATTATTTTTGTAAAATAGTAGGGTAAATATAAGCTTTGTAAAAATTATTAGATTTTGGTTTTGAAGCCTCAAAAGTAACATAAAGCATTTCAGTAGATGGTTAAAATATTGAAAACTAGGTTTTTAAATAAAACAATATATAAAACTTTCTGTAAGAATTACACAACTGGCACCATTAAATAGGTGGGGTTTTTATAAATATTTAGGAGTTGGAACCACTGCATTTGGCCAATATTTAATTCTAGGATTTTTTGCAAGTTTCTGGTAAATAGAAAATAAAAAGGGGCACTGTTAACTGTGGGCCGCATCAGAGGGGAACACGAGCCGACCCACAAGAAATGGCCCGGGGGGCGAAGGGGTGCGCGCACCGACCAGTGGCACCCATCTACAAGAGAGAGAAAGAGAGTGCATGAACGAGAGGGGAGGATGACAAGCGGGTCCCGCTTGTCATCTCCTTCCTAGTGATAGAGAGGAGGCAGCGGTCAGCGGCGGCGAAGGAGGGCATGGAGAGACATGGGAGCTGCGGGGATGGGGTCGGGGCGCTGTCGCCAATCGGGTGGTGATGGAGTTGGTTGGGGAGGCAGTGTGAGTCATCGACGACGAGATGGCCGCGGTGGAGAGCTTTGGGAAGAGGTCGTCGTGAACGCATGGAGCTACAAATAGCAAGGGGGAGCGGGGGAAAGTGAGGGCACTCGTGTGATTACAAGGAGCAAGGAACGGAGGCCAGAGGAGGGTCGTACCCGGAGATCATCGGTGAGCCGATGCGGTGGGGCTCAGCTCGATTCTGAGTACTAGGGCTTCGAGAGAAGGAACTAGTGGTGAGGGCGTGCCATTTGGAGGAGGAGAGGGTGCACGTGTGGAGAGTTGGAGGGAGAGAGAGAGAAGGGATCCAGCAAGTCCGGATGCCGATGCACATCGATTGGCGCGAGGGGAGTGGCTCGAGGCGGCCAGGAGATGATTTTTGTAGCACTCTCGAGAACATGTTTTGGCTGGCATGATGATACCACTAACGCGCTCTGGTGCGGCCACTTGTGCCCTTTTGTTGTGGGGGAATTAAACTAAGGGGGGAAGCTTGGGATGCTCTGGTTCGGGCTTGGGAAGAGAAGAAGATGAAGGGGGAGGAAAATGTTGCTGTCTAGAGGGGTGCCAGTTGGCTTTCACTCCATCAATGATGCATCCAGACGTTGGGATGGCTACTGGAGATGCTTTGGGTCTCACGGAAGGTGTGGTAAAATTTTGGGCAAAAGGAGAATAAGTGAGGTGGGGAACCAACCACTTTGGATAATCACCAAAAGGTGATTGAGGCAGTTTTGGGCAAGATACCCTTGCCCATTTACTATGAGATTTAACAGGATCAAATGGTTGGAATAATTGAGCTTGATCACCAACTTTGGGCTCATTTGAAGGAAGTTGGCAATGCAAACATAGGAAACCCTAGAAATCAATAGAATAAGGTTTCTCTATATCCGGCTAGGCAAATCAATTCTCACAATTTCACAACTTGTTGTAGCATCCTCGTTTGGGGTCTAGAGCAGTCCTGCAAAGTTTGATAGCAACTGGACAAACTTGGCAATGTAGAGTTGCTCAAATTAGGTTCTAGGTACAGAGGGTTTTGGAATATTTAGTGAAACAAATCAACTTGGATTGAGAAAAAACTTGCTAAGATCATCACATATAGCATGTGTGACTTGCTTGAATTTTCGTGGAATATATTGGGACTATTTCCTGTGAAAATATTTCAAAAGCTTGAAATAGGAAGAAAGGATTTTGAGGGATTTTGCCCAATATTTTGAACATGACCATGTATTGGAACTCTTATATATGGAAAATATATGTCCATTGAGTTTCCCTAATGTTTTTAAAATATTTTTAAAGCAAGAAAATATTTTTTCTTCACAAGAGACCATTTCCGGCTTCACAAAGAAATATTTAATTAAAATAGGAAAATGACTTTTAGAATAATAATTATGTGGTTTTGGGAAGTATTTTTGATAATAGGGTTCAAATAAAGTCTTTAGGTCAAAACATTCATCAGGAATAGAGGACTTGTGGTACAAATCTCAACTTAGGGTTTTTGAAGTTTCAAAATAAATAATGCCTTATGGTCAAAATAATATTTTGTAAAAAATAGTTTTAGCTCCGATACACATGGTATGATCATTGGTCAAGGATTTGGAGAAGGAAGATGAGTATTGGGAGAGGGAAACATCTTTGTGACTAAAAACCCAAATAGGAAAACAAGCACATAACAAACAATTCAGTCATCTCATGCACACAAAATGTTTCAAATGGTTTCAAATTTTGTAAAACATAGTGTGCCAAAGTGGTACAACATAGTGTGTGATATACCTACCCCCTTACAAGAATGTCATCCCCGAGACTCCTAGGATAAGCGCTAAAGAGATAAGGGAACTCTGATCTAAGGTAGTCATCACGCTCCCATGTTGTTTCTGCTTCCGCGTGGTTGCTCCATTGGACCTTCAAGTACTTGATGGTGTGGCTTTGGGTGCAATGATCGACTTCTTACAAGATGTGAATGGGTCTCTAATGTTACTTGAACTACGTTGGTATTTCCCCAAAGAGGAAGGGACGATGCAGCAAGTCTATGGTAGGTATTTCCGTGATGAGACCAAGGTTATCGAACCAGTAGGAGAACCACGCAACATTCTGTAAACGGTACCTGCACACAAATAACAAATACTTGCAACCCGACGTATAAGAGGGGTTGTCAACCCCTCTTGGGTAAAAAGATATATAGATTTGTGGTAGGTTTCATAAATAGATCTCGATAAAATGTGAAAAAAACAAGTAATAAAAAAGTTCAGCAATGTATTTTTGTGTTTTTGATAATATAGATCTAAAAATAAAAGTTAAAAATAAAGGAAAAAAACAAGTAGCAATATAGATCTGAAAGTATATGATAGGAAAATAGACCCGGGGCCCATAGATCTCACTAGTGGCTTCTCTCAAAAATAGCAAACGGTGCGTAAACAAATTATTGTTGGGCAATTGATAGAAAAGCGAATAATCACGACGATATCTAACACAACGATCATGTATATAGGCATCATGTCCAAGATTAGTAGACCAACTCCTGCGTGCATCTACTACTATTACTCCACACATGGACCACCATCTAGCATGATCTAGTGTATTAAGTTCGTGGAAAAACGGAGTAATGCAATAAGAATGATGACATGATGTAGACAAGATCTACTCATGTAGGAATAGGCCCCATCTTTTTATCCTTAATAGAAACGATACATGCATGCCTTGCTGCCCCTTTTGTCAGTGGGAAAGGACACCGCAAGATCGAACACATCACAAAGCACCTCTTCCCATTGCAAGATAAATAGATCAAGTTGGCCAAACAAAACCCTAATGTCGGAGAAGAAATACGAGGCTATAATAATCAAGAATGGATATTAAATCAAGGCAAATCTGATCATAAACTCACAGTTCATCAGATCCCAAGAAACACACCGCATAAAGTCACTACATCAAATAGATCTCCAAGAGGCCATTGTATTGAGAAACAAAGAGAGAAGAAGCCATCTAGCTACTACCTACGGACCCGTCGGTCTGGGGTGAACTACCCACGCATCATCAGAGAGGCACCAATGGGGATGGTGAACCCCTCCATGATCGTGTTCCCTCCGGCGGAGTGCCGAAAAAGGGCTCTAGATTGGATCTCGTATTTCTGGAACTTGCGGTGGCTGGAACAATTTTTCGTCGACTCCCCTGTGGTTTTTGGAATATCTGGGTATTTACAAAGCGAAGAAGCGGTGCGGGAGGCCACTGAGGTGGCACAACCCACCAGAGCAAGCCTGGGCTCCTGGCGCGCCCTAGTGGGCTGTGCTCCCCTAGAAGCACCCGTGCTAGATACTTCCTTGGCTCATCCTGTGTCTTCTGGCCCAGAAAAAATCTGCAAAAAGTTTTGTTGCATTTCTACTTTGTTTGGTATTGATTTTTTGTGAAGTAAAAAAACAGCAACTGGCACTTGGCACTATTTCAATAGATTAGTCCCAAAATAATATTATAAACTTGCTATAAACTCATTGTAAAACATCTAAGAATGATAATATAACAACATGGAATAATAATAAGTTATAGATACGTTGGAGACGTATCAGCATCCCCAAGCTTAATTCCTGCTCGTCCTCGAGTAAGTAAATGATAAAAACAAATTTTTTGATGTGGAATGTTGCCTAACATGTTCATCACATATTCTTATATTCATAGCATGGACATTTGGACTTTTATATGGTTCATAGCAATAGTCTAGTTTTTACATGAAGAATTTAATACTCAAGCATATCAACAAGCAACCATGTCTTTCGAAATATCAACACTAAAGAAAGTTATCCCTAGCCCATCACGCTCAATCATTGATCCATTCATGAAACACACTCTAATATTAGCTACACCTAATGCTCAAGTATGATCATAGTGCCCCCTAGTTGGTGCTTTATAAGAGAAGATGGAGACTCCAAAAATTGCATAAAGTAAATAGATAGGCCCTTCATATAGGGAAGTAGGGATTTGTAGAGGTGCGAGAGCTCAAGGTTTAAATTGATAGAGAAAAATATTTTGGGCGGCATGCCTTTCCTGTCAACGAATACGACCGAGATCTTTCAATACCTTTCCATGCTAGATACATCATAAGCGGTTCCCAGATAGAAAATAAAGTGTATTCCTTTCTCCACCATTCTTTCACAATCCATGGTTAGTCGTATCCACAGTTGCCCTCCATACCAACACTTTCCAAGGAATTTATTATTTCACAACATAAAGTAAATTTCTTTCTCATTTTGGGACTGGGCATCCCTATTACCATCGTACTCTCGTGCAATTGCAAGTGAATAAACACTCATCTTGAGAACAACACATCTAGCATGGAAAAATATCGTTCAACCCCTTCCGCTTCATGGGCGGTACGAGCACACAGAAAGGAATTTCATTTTGAATTTTAGAGATGGCGCATACAAATTTGCTTAGAACAGCGAGGAGATACTGTATATAGGTAGGTATGATGGACTCATATGGCAAAACTGGGTTTAAGGAGTTTGGATGCACAAGTAGTATTTCTACTTAGTACAAGTGGAGGCTAGCCAAAAGATTGAGAGCAACCAACCAAGGAATGAAAAATCACATAAGCGACCATTGAGCATAACTAACACCGAATAATGCACCATAAGTAGGATGTAATTTCATTGCCTAACTATTGACTTTCGGGTTTGCATAGAGAATCACAAACCTTAACACCAGTATTCTTACTAAAGCATAATTACTCATCAACATGACTCACATATAACTATTATCATATCTCAAAACTATTACAAAGAATCAAGTTTAATTTTTCCAATGATCTTCATGAAAGTTTTTATTATATACCTCTTGAATATCTATCACTTTGGGACTAGTTTCATATGTTGCAATTGCTTTTGACAAGCTCAACCAAATTTAAGTGAAGACATGAGCATAAAGTTTTCATCTCTCAAAATAGTCTAAGTGAAGCATGAGAGAATTTGTTCAAAATTACTAACTCTCAAATAAGTCTAAGTGAAGCATGAGAGCATTTCTTCAAACATATTAAAGAACACCGTGCTCAAAAAGATAGAAGTGGAGCACAAGGGCAATTCCATAGCTCTAAAAAAATTGAAGTGAAGCATAAAGAGCAATTCTAACAAATCATAGCAAAATTTTGGCTTTCTCAAATAGGTGTGTCTAGCAAAGATCATTTGGAAAACTAACAAGCAAAACAAAAAAAGACTCATATCATACAAGACGCACCAAGCAAAACATATAATATGTGATGGATAAAAATATAGGCTCAAGTAAAATACCAATGGTCGTTAGAAGAAAGAGGGGATGCCACTCGGGACATCCCCAAGCATAGTTGTTTTATACTTATTGAATATTATCTTGGGGTTCCATGGGGCATCCTCAATCTTAGGATTTTGTTACTCCTTATTCCCTCATCCATCATGATCTCACCCAAAACATGTAAACTTCAATCACACAAACCTCAACAAAACCTCATGAGATCCGTTAGTATAACAAAGCAAATAACAACTTTAAGTACTGTTTAAAACCCATTCATATTTTAATATTGTATTATATCTAATGTATTCCAACTTTTCCATGGCAAAAACCCTTCAATAAAAACCATAGATTCATCGAAACAAGCACATAGCACAACGAAAACAGAATGTGTCAAAAACAGAACAGTCTGTAGTAATCTGAAAGTTTATCATACTTATCCAACCAAAATAATTATGCAAAATTGGTACCATGTAACATCCCAAAATTATAAATTTTGGAATGTTAATATAATTATTAGATTGATTGTTTGTTTGTTTGAGTGATTGAAACTTGAGTGGAATTTGAAACTTCTCAAAAAAATGAGAGGGAATAAAATGACTTTCCCAAAATTTTCTATTTTGAATCCCTTTTCAATTTTGAGTTTGAATATTTTCAAAACCCTTTGATTAAAAAAAAATCAAACGAGAGGAGGAAAATGACACTCCAAAATCAGAGATAATGTCTTGATTCAAATTTGAAGTATTTGCAATTTATTTGAAATTCAAATTCCTTTTCATTTTGAAGTTATTGCAAAAAAATAATTTTTTAAAAAAAGTATTTTTTTTATTTTGAAAATATGTTCATGTTTTAGAAAATTTTATTCTGAAAATTTTGATATATAATATGTCTATATAAAATGTTCTCTCTTTTTCATTTATACGTTTTTCTTCTTTGTTTTAAAAAAAATTATTCGTTCGCAAAAAAAAAAGAAAAAAAAAGGGGCCGCGGCTGGCCGGTACTTACCACGGTTGGCCAAATCCTGGCGCATGCGGCACTCTTTTCTTTTCTTTCTAATTTTCCTACACTACGTATAGGTTTAGTCCCACATCGCCTACCTATGGACCATTAGGCCTTCTTTCCACCTATAAATATAGACCCATAGGAGCATCCAAAAATCATCTATTTCGGGTTAAATCAATCTTTTGGTTTGACTAGGTTTATTAAATAAAAGTATTCTTTTCTCTTCGGCGGGATTTCTCGAAGTCGTCTCCTCATTGGAATTAATTCTTACTCTGCATTCTAAAGGTATTTCTCTTCGTATTTTTTTATACTCCCGTAGTTTATTATTTCTAGACTAGTATTCCTACACTAGTATACGGTAGAGTAATTAGATATATTATTTAGTCTTCGTATTTACACATTATTACTAGAATTCTTTTAGACATAGCACTTTTCTTCCGTAAAACAGCTTGGCCCTGATTTTTCAAATAGCCATAACTTTTTACTCGTTTATCCGAATTAGATGAAATCAACGCCTAGAGTTTCGTCTTGATCCCACCTATCCGATGAACCTATCGTATCAACTTTTTTGAAATTTTCAAATTTCGAAATTTGTTCATATTCATATTCAAACTTCTTTTGATCATATCTTTTTATCCGTAGCTCCGTTTTAGATGAATTCAATTGCGTCGGATTCGTATCAAAGTAATCTTTCCGTTTGTATCATTAGTTTTAACCTTTCAACTTATAATTTTGATCAAATCAGATTTATCTATTAGTGCCCAAAAGTGTTCACATCGTTTTAAGCCGATTCAATGTTATATTGACGTATTTGTATCTTTTGATCCGCTAGTTCAAATCTAGTAATCCTTTTTTCTACACGCTCATATTGATCTCCTATATCCACTAGCATCATTAGTTTCGACCTTTGAACCTTACAAATTTGAGCGATTCAAATTTGTATTCGAACATTCATTTGATCTTATCTTGCAAATCGTACCACCTTTTCAATTGATTCCTTTTACCCCTAAACACTCATGTCATATATTTTTGTACGTAACCATCGTACTTCATTTCAACTTCTCTTGACCTTTTGAATGCAAATTCAATTCATACTTCAATTCGCTATAACTTGCGTTGTAGTGCTCCATTTCAAGAAATTCTTTCTACAAATAAATTCTTATGTCTTATACTATTTGTCAAACAACATTCATGTTGTTCTCCCAATATTTTTTATCATCTCCCATAGTGTATGCAAGTCGAGCTTATATAGCAATAGTTCATCGTCCATTACCTCTTTCGATCTCATTCATGCACCTTCACTTTACAACACTCTTAGAACCTATTTTTTTATTAAACCTTAGTACGTTGTTATTTTGCACCAATACATGCTTTGTTCTTATGTTCTCTTGGTTCTTCCTTTTTGGCATGAATGTTTATTGAATGCTATTCATTTACGATAGATTGCTCGGAGTGTGGCGAGTAGAATTATCAGGATTTTGAGAGCGACTATCTTCATCAAGTAATACCAGGCAAGTCATCTTTGATCATGTTATTTTACCTATGTTTTCGATGCATAGTAGATCACCTTCTTTGCCCAATTTGCATGCTTCCAAGGTACTTGGAAACTTTAGTGTAAGAGTAGTATCATGTGGTAGGAACACAACAACCCCGACACTTGGCCTCGGGACGACAATTTCTTAATGCTATGCTTAAGTAGACGGGTTATCGGTTGAGTGTATACCACGAGTGATGCGAGGTTGATATAATAATCAAGACCGGACTAAGACAAGATTTTCAAGACCTCGGACGCAATGCAACACCGGGTGAAGGACGGTTGATCGGCTCCCTGGAAAACCCAGTGGATGCCCGGGATGCTGGAGAGGCCATGTCATCCTGCGGAAAGATTCACCCAGGCTCAAAGAGACGGATGGATATTTTCAAGACCCAAGGCTTACCTGCACAGCCACAAGTCATTATGGGCTCTGGCTTGGTTGGACAACGCGGCGACTCTGGACAGGCGGTGCTAGCAGATGTAGACGAACGGTAGGAATGGATGGGCACCGACAGGGATTCAGAGGGACCCGTCGAAACACCATGTTTTGATCATCCGGTCTTCAAACACCCTGAAGTGCGAGGACATACATGGAGCCGATCAAATCTTGTGGGGAACGTGTGCAAAACTCTGCAGAGTACTCAAACCTAATCGATTAGCCGTGTCCACGGTCATGGACAACTTGAGACAAAGGAACTGAAGTTATCTGGATTTCTCAACACCATTAAATATATTTGATGAGGGTAATTATTGAAAACTCGGGTACGAGAACTGGTTGGCGGAACCATCTCATTAACAACCAACCTTTGTAGTAACATTTTGCTTTTAGCCCCTCTTGATGTAGGAGAAAACTTGCTTTTCGCTAAAAACTTATAGCCCCACCTGCCATATATGCATGTAGAGATAGTTGATTATTATTTTACCCCCTCTCTTATGTGACTTGCCGACATATTCAATATGCTGACCTACACGGCTGCAACGTCTTATGTTGCAGATATTTTTCTTCGACGAGTAAGAGTACAATTCAGGGTTACGGTCTACACTCAACTTGTCGTTGGTGTTTATTGGGACTCCACTCCCTTGACTGCTTCCGCTGAAATATTTAAGGTATATATCAGTTTTACGCTATTTACATGTGATTGCACTTTGATATATACATTGATGTATTGTGTGTGCCAGCATACTGATCCAGGGATGGCACAGATACACAGAGGCTTGACTCGTTTTTGAGTCGGGTTGCTACATACCACGTGGGAAATTTGTATATAAATCTGTTGTAAAAAATTCAGAAAATTAGAACGCCCTTGTGATTTTTAGAATATTATGTAATGGGCGCAAAAGTTTCTGTTTTCACACAAGATCAAATCAACTATGACCCAAATTATCCCAAATACTTTGATTAGAAGAGACACTAATTTAAACCACAAAAACACATCTAATCAGATGCATATTTGTTTATTTTTATTTAAAACAGAAAATAAAATATTGTGTCGTCTCCCAACAAGCGCTTTTATTTAAAACCTTTTAGCTAGGCATTGATATTTTTAATGATACTCTCACGAAAGACAAGAATTGAAGCACAAAAAGAGCATCATACAGCATGTCAAAAGCATATTTAAGTCTAACATACTTCCTATGCATAGGAATTTTATAAGCAAAGAAATTACCAAGGAAAGCAAAAACTAGCATATTCAATGGAGAAGAATAAGGCATTGACAATCTCAACATAACGAGAGGTAAATTAGTAATATGAAAATTTCTAGGACCATATTTTCATGTATCATAATAATTGCATGTAAAATCATACTCAAATTCAACAATATAGCTATCATATAAAATTTTCTCTTCATGATATACATGCATGCAAAGTTGACACTCTTCCAAAATAGTGGGACTATCATCAAATAAATTCATGACCTCTCCAAACCCACTTTTATCAAAAAATTCATAAGACTGAACATTCTCCAAATATGTGGGATCTAAAGTTGACACTGTTCCACACCCACTTTCATATAGGTCAAAACTTTGTGATTGTAATAAGTACTTTTGTGATTTGAATTGCCTGACATATTGGTTAGAACTTTGTGTTGTCTATGGTTTGAACTGCGTGACATATTGTAACTACATTGCTTTTTATGGTTTGTGGATCAAAGTGCGTCAATGTTTACCCCAGAATGCTATATATATGGTTTTCTCTATACATCATTTCTCTCGATTGGTTTAGTGGAAAACTCACTACAAAAGTCATACACATATGCAAACTGCTATATATATGATTAATTTATTGAACTCTATCTATTTGGTCGTTCACCTGCTACTTCTTCGCGGTGATTGGATTGCGTATAATGTTGCACTTTGTCTTGCTTTCTGTGGCAGTGTTGCCCCTTATTGTCTTTGCATTGTTGTGTTCGTAGCCCCTTTCCTGGTTGTTGACGGCGGTTTTTCTTTTCCAGCACTATGAACTGCAATCTTCTTTGCTCCTCGCATGTTGGTTGATGGCTATTTTTGTTTTCTAGCGTTGTGAACTGCATCCTTTCATGCTCCTACCTTGTTTTTTGTTTGTTGTGCCGTTCTCAGTTGTTTCTGTACAACATCATTCCCTACTGTTTTCTATCTCTTGCTTGGTGGTCTTGTGGGCATTATTTCTTCATGTTCTTTGTCCTCTTCACTCTCTTCTTCCTCCTCCTCCTCTGCTTCATCTACTTATTCATAAGCCACTTCTTCTTCAGTCGTATTACCATCTTATTCTATTATTTCATCTTCTTCGTCTTCCTCTTTTGTGATCTTGTTCTTTTAGGGCAGGTTCTTGAATTGTGTCTCTTCCTCTTTTTGCAGATGTTGTAAAGTCTCAGTTTCATCCATTTCTTAGTGTTTTGAGCAGGATGTTTGTTTGGTTGTGCATCAACATGACCATGGTTTTCTTGTTCATGTTTTCTTTTACATGTCCTGGAATTGTGGCCATTGATGGTATTACATGACTTGCACCTTCTTATTCCCACTGGCCGACCATCACTGTCCAGCTTAGGTTGTGGCTTACTATTTTTGTCATCATTTTTCTCCTTGCAAGCAGCCTTTTTTTTAGTTGCATCGCCCTTTTTCTTCCTCCCTCTCGTATTTGAAACTGGAGGTGGAAGAATTGTTTCTTTTTTATTGCATGAGCAGTGCTGTGTTCGGTATCTTCTACTTGCTCGGTATTGTTGTCAATCTGGGAATTCTCTGCTTGTTTTATTTTTGTTGCTTCTTCTTCTTCTTCGTTCACCACATCAACTTCCTCGATCAGTGACCTCATACCACACAATTCCCTGTGGTAGCCAGCGTCGGACCTTGTCCCTATGTTTGCAAGGTCCATTGATGTTTGTGATAGCAATTTTCTATGGAAAAATAGTGAACTTCCATCTGGTGTTGTTTGTTTGTAGTCTCTTCTGTAAAATGTTAGATTTGATATTGCATTTCGGGTGTATCTTTTCATGATGTACACCTCAGGAATCTTGTCTACTCTCGGGTGATGGAGCATGCATACCACATATACGCAAAAGAGCCTTGCACACAACACATGTTTCTTTGTTTCATAAGTGAACTGTATGAAATTAATAAACATATATTACTTTTTATTATTTGTTCATTTTGAGGAAGTGAACTTCACTTTGGTTTTGTGAGTTATTTTTGTATGTGGACTTTTAAATTTCAGTAAGTGAGCTTCATGAATAACTTAGAGAAATTAGGATTTTTTGTACTAGCGATCCACACTTGTGTGTGTCCAGAGTTTGCACTCACATTCATCGAGACTATTCTTTTCATCGGCGACCACTTGGAATTCATGCCTTGCCCAATCAAATGCATTCGATCTGGTGTAGTGGTGTACGAGGTACATTGTTGGGTTCTCAGTGCACTGTTTTGCTCTAAATGCAGTGCTGCGGTAGAGTGTTTCTTTGAAGAACATTGCTCTGAGAGGCACAATTAGTGTATTTTTATTAAATTGTTCATGTGTAAGAAAGACGGAAGAAATAGAAGCATACCAAAAAATGTAAGTATACATGTGTTGTATTTATACATGTGAGCATGCAGATTGGTGGCTTGTAGTTCATACACCTCAAGAATGTTTTGAAAACTCACTCGAACGACGATATCGTTTCATCTTGCACAAGGGCGACAACAAATATGGTGTTGTGTAGATGATGGTTCACTCCCATGAAGAATCCCAGGAGCATGTGTAATTTGTTAATTTGTATGTCGTGTCAAATGTGGCGTACTCTCCAAAATCTTTGTATGATCCACTGCAACTTGCGTTGGCCCAAAAGATGTTTCTTACACAATTATCAGCATCCATGACGTAGTCATAGAAGAACTCTTATGAAGCAAACTTCTGTTTCCTGCATTTCAAAGGCAATGCAAACTCATATTATCAAACAGGAAATAATTACCCCACAGAATGCGCAAGCAATATGTTTTGTGATGTGCTTACTTATTGACTCAGCTGCGGTTAGTATCTCCCAAGAACTGCAGACCATCGGAGAATCACGACAGCATTGACATCATCTGTGTGTGTGGTTGTCCAGCTGCATGTCCTTCACTAACTGGGCAATCAAAGGATCGTCTCTTTTGTGTGAGTGCATTTGCAAAAGCATCCCGGGGCTTTCTAGCATCTTGTGATTGTGGTTGAGCTCAACCGTTTCTATCCCAAAATTCCCATTCTCACTCTTTTTGACTCTAATACCTGCCTTGCATCCAATCCTTTTAGATGTCTTCTCGCGTTCCGGTAATAATATGCCACACTCTTCTTCTGCGTCCCTTCTCTTAAGCAGACAATGTAGGCATTTGTCTTGTGTTTTTCCCTCTTGCGTATGTTAAACCGTGCATATCTTGCATAAGTGTTGTAAAAGTCCCATGCATTGTCGTACGAGGTGAACTTCATTCCAGCGGCAAGTATGAGGCTTGGTGGCATGTTTTGATCTTGCATCAAGTGCAATTCTTTATGAGACAAAGTGCACTGTTGTCTTAAAATATGAGGACTGCATACGAGTTAAGAAAGCACTGCATTGTTACTAAGTTTTCGGAAGAGTCGACTATATTAGATGTTAGGCCAAACTTCACAGTAAATGTCAGCGTGCACTGCAATGTTATCTCAATGGACTGCAAATATTATTTTTTTAGGACATAAACTTACTTGTGTGTAATGTCGTTCATCCGGTGGCGTTTGCAGCTCGCCGGGTTGTATTGCACATGTTGGGGTTATAGCAGATGTGTGTAGTTGACGATCTCGCGGTGGCAATAGTGAGGACGACTTGTACCTGCCATTGACTTATGGCTGAGGTACCCTTGGTGGTTGCAGTGTTGCCCTTGATGCATCAGGTGCACTCGGAGCTATCTTTCTCGGTGAAGCAGGTGCACGGTGAGCTCTATTTTGTCATGCAGCAGGTGCACGTTGAGCTTTGTTTTGTGGTGCAGCATGTGGACACGATGGTAATCCAGTGTTGTGCTGATGTCTCAATGGATTAGTTTGAAATTTCTCGAGCGGCGGCACATCATCATAATCATCATGTTTTGCAACATCATGGTCAACACCATCATTGCTGATTGTTTAGACATGTTTTCCAAATGTAGTGAACTCGTCCTTGTACTCTAGGTTCAGAACTATTATTGGCTCATCTTCATCGTCATCGTCTTCATCATTATGTTGGTGAGTGCCCTCCCACATGATCGTGACATCGTCGCCATCTTCGACTACCTCTTCTTCCTGGAAGATATCTTCTTCCGGAGAGTATTGCACCATGTTTGTTGTCCTGAAGAATCCTCGAGGTATGTGAGGGGTAACCCATCGAGTGTCTCTTATGGAAAAAGCTAGACTCTTCCGAAAGGTGATGGTCCCTAGGTTGTCAATTATGCGTGGCATTACGTTTCTCGTGAATGTCATTTCCTGCACAAAACGGTTGAGCAGCATTGTCACGTAAAACAAACTGAATCATACGAACTACATTTTGTTTAAAAGGGCACTGCAAACTAGTGCACGTGGACTACGTCATCCTAGAGGGTGAAATGAAGTAACTGCACTTCATCATTATCCATAGTGAACCTATACAACCATATTGCATAACCGAGCAACTGCACTGTAATTTTAATGATGGCAAACT
The DNA here is from genome assembly GCF_904849725.1 of Hordeum vulgare subsp. vulgare. Classification (NCBI taxonomy): domain Eukaryota; kingdom Viridiplantae; phylum Streptophyta; class Magnoliopsida; order Poales; family Poaceae; genus Hordeum; species Hordeum vulgare. The sequence continues at coordinate 399,472,129 of NC_058519.1, forward strand.
GAAGTAATCGCACTGCTTCATTTTTGTTGACGTACTCCATAACCGAGCACTCGAGTGCAATTTTTCATGTAACATACTTTGTATTATCTTACATATAGTATGTGAACATAGTTAAAGTAATAAATTATCATATAAGTATATGTTACATATAGTATGGTACATATATATCCCTCTCCCTCCCCATCCCCATCCCTCCCTCTCTCTCTCCCTCTCTCTTTGTGCTTCTCCATTTATATTTAGGATTTCTCAAAATGATGAAAATTTGTGGGTGGCTTTGACAAATGCAGAAATATTTATGGGAAAGGTTTGGATACTAACTTGGAGTAGAACTTGAATGGGAATTTTTGAAAAGATACAAAAGAATTTGGAAAAGCAATCTATATATGTACCTCTACCCTAGAGAGGAATATTTCTTAGTTTCAACGTGAGACATGAGTCCGAAGTCTGAACCATAACCATGGAGTTTCTTCTTGCACTCAGTAAATATAGGACATCATCATATTGAATTAGAGAAAGTGGGTTTTTTTTTTGCTCCTGTTGCAACGCGGAGACCTTTTTCCTATCCAACTTAATGGAAATGAACATGTACAATAAAAAGTTGTGAAGCGTTTAAGCACTTACATATATGTCCCGCAAAGAAAAGCACCTACATGTATACTGGTTTTTTTTTAAATATTTTTCTAAGAGGTGAAAATAATTTTATTTACTAATTAGATGCACCATACGAGGCTTCATGTTAATCTACATCAACAAAATTAATACAACTATTAGATTTAAAATTTAATGGTCAAGATAGCACTAGTGGAAAACGGGCCTTTGGCCTGGACCCTTTAGTCCCGGCCTCCCTCTGGGCCGGGACTAAAGGCCCGGCCACGTCGCCCCAAATCGCAATGCCGCCCACGAGGCTTTGGTCCCGGCCCGTAGGAGCCTTTAGTCCCGGTTTGTGTCTCAAACCGGGACTAAAGGGCTACGCGGTGTGCAGCCCGCATGTGCTCCACCTTTAGTCCCGGTTTGCGTCTCAAACCGGGACTAAAGTCCTCTGCCTATATATATTGGCCACAGCCCCCCTCTCCCCTCTTCCTTGCATTTTTCTTGGATGGAAGAGTGTGGGTGTGTGCTAGCTCTCCATTTTTTTATGCACTAGAGGTGTTTGTTGAAATGTGTGTTAGAGCGATGCCACTTCAGTTCACCGAACACAACTATGATATGAGATGCCCGAGCCACGCTTAAACGTGTTCCTCTTTATTTCTACTTATTCTAAAAGGTTAGCAACTATATTTCCTCGTTTAGACCGTGCGGTACTAATTTTTAGGATCGTGATTGTATTTGATATACTGTCGTATAATGCAGATGAGCCATCCATGGATGTACGGTGATCGACGCACAGCCGCTTACAGAGAAGGCGTGCATTCTTTTCGAGATGCAGCCGATGTGAACAAGCATGGTGGTGGCTATATGTTTTGTCCATGTGTTGAATGTCAGAATGAGAAGGATTACACTTCCTCAAGAGTCATTCAGAGCCACCTGCTTCGGTCCGGTTTTATGTCGGGCTATAATGTTTGGACCAAGCACGGAGAAAGAGGGGTTATGATGGAAGACGACGATGAAGAAGAAGAGAACGATGGTGACAACTACCGATCTATGTTCCCTGAGTATGCTGATACCGCAATGGAAGACAATGAAGAAGAAGATCAGGATGAAGAACGGGAACCAGATGAGCCCGCTGATGATCTTGGCCGGGTCATTTCTGATGCACGGCGAGGTTGCGACACAGAAAAGGAGAGGTTGCAGTTCGAGCATATGTTACAGGACCACAACAAATTGTTGTACTCAACTTGTGAAGATGGCCAGAAGAAGCTGGGTAGCACACTGGAATTGCTGAAGTAGAAGGCAGAGACCGGTGTGACTGACTCGTCATTCGAAAGGTTGCTGGTACTGATGAAGAAGATGCTTCCAAGAAAGAACGAATTGCCCGCTAGCACGTACGAAGCAAAGAAGCTTGTCTGCCCTCTAGGATTAGACGTGCAGAAGATACATGCATGCCCTAATGACTGCATCCTCTACCGCGGTGAGAAGTACGAGAATATGGATAAATGCCCGGAATGCATTGCATTGCGGTATAAGATCAAAAAATATGACCCTGGTGATATTGAGGGTGAGCCACCCAGGAAGAGGGTTCCTGCCAACGTGATGTGGTATGCTCCTATAATACCACGGTTGAAACGTCTGTTCAGAAATAAATATGATGTGAAGTTGTTCCGATGGCACATGGAAGATCGTATGAAAGACGATAAGTTGAGGCACACCGCTGATGGTCAGCAGTGGAGAAAAATCAAGAGAGAGTTCCCGAGATTTGCAGCTGACGCAAGGAACTTATGGTTTGGTCTGAGTACAGATGGCATGAATCCTTTTGGGGAGCAGAGTTGCAGTCACAGCACCTGGCCCGTTACTCTATGTATCTACAACCTTCCTCTTTGGTTGTGCATGAAGCGGAAGTTCATTATGATGCCAGTGCTTATCCAAGGCCAAAGCAACCTGGCAATGATATTGATATGTACCTAAGGCCATTAGTTGATGAACTTTTACAACTGTGGGCCGAACCAGGTGTACGTGTGTCGGACGAGCAGAAACAAGAGGAATTTGACCTTTGAGCGTTGCTTTTCGTAACCATCAATGATTGGCGTGCTCTTAGTAACATTTCAGGACAGTCAAACAAGGGATACAATGCATGCACGCACTGTTTGGATCAGACAGAAAGTATATATCTGGACAAATGTAGGAAGAATGTGTACCCGTACAATCGTCGTTTTCTTCCGCCCAAGCATCCCTTAAAGAAAAAAGGCAAGCATTTCAATGGCAAGGTAGAACCCCGGGGGAAGCCTGTCATCCGTACTAGTGCTGAAGTATTCGATATGGTCAAAGATTTAAAAGTAATCTTTGGAAAGGGTCCTGGCAGCCAACCTGTTCCTAATGGCCCTGATAAGCGCGTACCCATGTGGAAGAAGAAATCTATATTTTGGGAGCTACCCTACTGGGAAGTCCATGAGGTCCGCTCGGCAATCGACGTCATGCACCTGACGAAGAATCTCTGCGTGAATATTCTAGGCTTCCTGGGCTTGTATGGGAAGTCAAAAGATACACCGGAAGCACGGGAGGACCAGGAACGTCATAAAGGAAGAGATGGCATGCATCCAAGGCAGTTTCAAGGGCGTGCCAGCTACGCTCTTACTAAGGAAGAGAATGAAATCTTCTTTGAAGTCCTTTTCAGTATCAAGGTCCCGACTGGCTTCTCGTCGAATATAAAGGGAATCATAAATATGAAAGACAAAAAATTCCAAAACCTAAAGTCTCATGACTGCCACGTGCTTATGACGCAATTGCTTCCGGTTGCATTGAGGGGAATTCTACCGGAAAATGTTCGCCTGGCAATTGTGAAGGTATGTGCATTCCTCAATGCAATTTCTTAGAAAGTCTATCGACCGAGAAAGTCTATCAGGGTTACAGATTGATGTGGTCCAATGTCTGGTCAGCTTTGAGTTGTTGTTCCCGCCATCCTTCTTCAATATAATGACACACCTCCTAGTTCACCTAGTCGAAGAGATTAGAATTCTCGGTCCTGTGTTTCTACTCAATATGTTCCCCTTCGAGAGGTTCATGGGAGTCTTAAAGAAATATGTTCGTAACCGTGCTAGGCCAGAAGGAAGCATCTCCACGGGCTATGGAACAGAGGAGGTCATTGATTTTTTTGTGGACTTTCTTCCTGACCTTAAGCCGATTGGTGTTCCTGAATCTCGGTATGAGGGTAGGCTGACAGGAAAAGGCACACTAGGAAGGAAAGCAAAAGTATGTATGGACGGGCATTCTTTCTCTCAAGCACACTACACAGTTCTACACAATTCCACCGTGGTGGCTTTGTATATCGTGAGACACAAGAATATTCTACGCTCCGAAAACCCGGGGAAGGCTGACTCTTGGATTAAAGGGGGACACGAGAAGACTTTCGGCAGTTGGTTGCAGACACATCTCATGAATGACGACACCGTCGGAGATTAGATGTACTGTTTGGCCAGGCCACCATCTTCGACTATATGTACTTTCCAAGGGTATGAGATAAATGGGAATACATTTTACACGGTTGCCCAAGATAAAAAAGAGCACCAACCAAAATAGTGGTGCCCGCTTTGATGCAACACACGAGAATGGGAACTGTTTGGAAACATATTACAGGTACATAGAGGAGATACGAGAACTTTACTATGGACCTACTTTTAAGATCCCTTTGTTTCGGTGCAAATGGGTGAAGATGACACGAGGCGGGGTAGTTGTAGACCAAAAGTACGGCATGACAACAGTGGATCTCAACAATCTTGCGTACATGGACGAACCATTTGTCCTAGCCAATGATGTCGCTCAGGTTTTCTATGTGAAGGACATGTCTACAAAAACGAGAAAAATAAATCAGCAAAAGAAGATATCGTCCGATGATCCAAAACGCCACATAGTTCTTTCAAGGAAAAGAAACATCGTGGGAGTAGATGACAAGATAGACATGTCAGTAGATTATAATAAGTTTCATGAAATTCCGCCCTTCAAAGTGAAAACTGACCCAAGCATCCTACTGAATGATGAAGATTCTCCATGGCTATGAACCAGAAGAAAACAGAAATAATAGATAGGAATATTGGTGCAATAATGTAATAATGTATTAAACCTTTTATGTAATGCATGTATGGTATGTACTAAACCTTTTAGTTTTGAACTATTTATTCAATTTCAAACACTTTTCATTTTCATAGTTTTGTCAAATTCTCAAATATGCAAAAAGAATTTTAATAAACGTTTGTAAGAGATGAGTTCTCGTTCGAAACGCTGATACTTCGAGAGAGATTGTCCGTTTTGTACACGAAGTGCATCCAGTTTTTGTCGTAGCCCTCTCAAATTTTTAACACATGCTACGTGGGTGAAATGATGATAGCATGCCAACTTTCAACATTTTTAGAGTTCATTTCTAGTGCTTTTCAATTTCAGGGTCAACTAGCCCAAAAAAACAAAAGTAAATGCACGAAGAATACCAAATTAAGTCAGAAATTGTTGAAAATTTGTGATATGCCTTTGAATGGTGCATTTTAAACACACAAAAAATATGGAGTTCAAATAAGTTCAAAAAATGAAATCCCTTTGTAACAGATGAGTTCTCGTTCGAAACCCTGATACTTCGAGAGAGATTGTCTGTTTTGTACACGAAGTGCATCCAGTTTTTGTCGTAGCCCTCTCAACTTTTTAACACATTCTATGTCGGTGAAATGATGATAGCATGCCAACTTTCGACATTTTCAGAGTTCATTTGTAGTGCTTTTCAATTTTAGGGTCAACTAGCTCAAAAAAATAAGTAAATGCACGAAAAATACCAAATGATGTCAGAAATTGTTGAAATTTTGTGATGTGCCTTTGAATGGTGCATTTTGAACACACAAAAAGTATGGATTTCAAATAAGTTTAAAAAAATGAAATCCCTTTGTAAGAGATGAGTTCTCGTTCGAAACCCTCATACTTCGAGAGAGATTGTCCGTTTTGTACACGAAGTGCATCCAGTTTTTGTCGTAGCCCTCTAAACTTTTTAACACATTCTATGTGGGTGAAATGATGATAGCTTGCCAAATTTCAACATTTTCAGAGTTCATTTGTAGTGCTTTTCAATTTTAGGGTCAACTAGCTCAAAAAAAAATAAGTAAATGCACGAAATATACCAAATTAAGTCAGAAATTGTTGAAATTTTGTGATGTGCCTTGGAATGGTGCATTTTGAACACACGAAAAGTATGGAGTTCAAATAAGTTCAAAAAAAATGAAATCCCTTTGTAAGAGATGAGTTCTCGTTCGAAACCCTGACACTTCGAGAGAGATTGTCTGTTTTGTACACGAAGTGCATCCAGTTTTTGTCGTAGCCCTCTCAACTTTTTAACACATGCTATGTGGGTGAAATGATGATAGCATGCCAACTTTCAACATTTTCAGAGTTCATTTGTAGTGCTTTTCAATTTTAGGGTCAACTAGCTCAAAAAAATAAGTAAATGCACGAAAAATACCAAATGAAGTCAGAAATTGTTGAAATTTTGTGATGTGCCTTTGAATGGTGCATTTTGAACACACCAAAAGTATGGAGTACAAATAAGTTCAAAAGAATGAAATCCCTTTGTAAGAGATGAGTTCTCGTTCGAAACCTTGATACTTCGAGAGAGATTGTCCGTTTTGTACACGAAGTGCATCCAGTTTTTGTCATAGCCCTCTCAACTTTTTAACACATGCTATGTGGGTGAAATGATGATAGCATGCCAACTTTCAACATTTTTAGAGTTCAGTTGTAGTGCTTTTCAATTTTAGGGTCAACTAGCTCAACAAAAATAAGTAAATGCACGAAATATACCAAATTAAGTCAGAAATTGTTGAAATTTTGTGATGTGCCTTTGAATGGTGCATTTTTAACACACAAAAAGTATGGAGTTCAAATAAGTTCAAAAAAATGAAATCCCTTTGTAAGGGATGAGTTCTCGTTCGAAACCGTGATACTTCGAGAGAGATTGTCCGTTTTGTACACGAAGTGCATCCAGTTTTTGTCGTAGCCCTCTCAACTTTTTAACACATGCTATGCGGGTGAAATGATGATAGCATGCCAACTTTCAACATTTTCAGAGTTCATTTGTACTGCTTTTCAATTTTAGCATCAACTAGCTCAAAAAATACCATATAATAGTTTGGATAGTCAAAATAATTAATTTTGAAAATAGAAAATAGTTTTGAATTATTTATTCAATTTCTAACACTTTTCATTATCATAGTTTTGTCAAATTCTCAAATATGCAAAAAGAATTTTAATAAACATAGTTTTTAATTGAAAATAACAAAATAGTTAATAGTTTGGATAGTCAAAACAATTAATTTTGAAAATAGAAAATAGTTTTGAATTATTTATTCAATTTCAAACACTTTTCAATATCATAGTTTTGTCAAATTCTCAAATATGCAAAAAGAATTTTAATAAACATAGTTTTTAATTGAAAATAACAAAAATAGTTAATAGTTTGGATAGTCAAAATAATTAATTTTGAAAATAGAAAATAGTTTTGAATTATTTATTCAATTTCAAACACTTTTCATTATCATAGTTTTGTCAAATTCTCAAATATGAAAAAAGAATTTTAAGAAACATAGTTTTTAATTGAAAATAACAAAATAGTTAATAGTTTGGATAGTCAAAATAATTAATTTTGAAAATAGAAAATAGTTTTGAATTATTTATTCAATTTCAAACACTTTTCATTATCATAGTTTTGTCAAATTCTCAAATATGCAAAAAGAATTTTTATAAACATAGTTTTTAATTGAAAATAACAAAATAGTTAATAGTTTGGATAGTCAAAATAATTAATTTTGAAAGTCTATCAGGGTTACAGATTGATGTGGTCCAATGTCTGGTCAGCTTTGAGTTGTTGTTCCCGCCATCCTTCTTCAATATAATGACACACCTCCTAGTTCACCTAGTCGAAGAGATTAGAATTCTCGGTCCTGTGTTTCTACTCAATATGTTCCCCTTCGAGAGGTTCATGGGAGTCTTAAAGAAATATGTTCGTAACCGTGCTAGGCCAGAAGGAAGCATCTCCACGGGCTATGGAACAGAGGAGGTCATTGATTTTTTTGTGGACTTTCTTCCTGACCTTAAGCCGATTGGTGTTCCTGAATCTCGGTATGAGGGTAGGCTGACAGGAAAAGGCACACTAGGAAGGAAAGCAAAAGTATGTATGGACGGGCATTCTTTCTCTCAAGCACACTACACAGTTCTACACAATTCCACCGTGGTGGCTTTGTATATCGTGAGACACAAGAATATTCTACGCTCCGAAAACCCGGGGAAGGCTGACTCTTGGATTAAAGGGGGACACGAGAAGACTTTCGGCAGTTGGTTGCAGACACATCTCATGAATGACGACACCGTCGGAGATTAGATGTACTGTTTGGCCAGGCCACCATCTTCGACTATATGTACTTTCCAAGGGTATGAGATAAATGGGAATACATTTTACACGGTTGCCCAAGATAAAAAAGAGCACCAACCAAAATAGTGGTGCCCGCTTTGATGCAACACACGAGAATGGGAACTGTTTGGAAACATATTACAGGTACATAGAGGAGATACGAGAACTTTACTATGGACCTACTTTTAAGATCCCTTTGTTTCGGTGCAAATGGGTGAAGATGACACGAGGCGGGGTAGTTGTAGACCAAAAGTACGGCATGACAACAGTGGATCTCAACAATCTTGCGTACATGGACGAACCATTTGTCCTAGCCAATGATGTCGCTCAGGTTTTCTATGTGAAGGACATGTCTACAAAAACGAGAAAAATAAATCAGCAAAAGAAGATATCGTCCGATGATCCAAAACGCCACATAGTTCTTTCAAGGAAAAGAAACATCGTGGGAGTAGATGACAAGATAGACATGTCAGTAGATTATAATAAGTTTCATGAAATTCCGCCCTTCAAAGTGAAAACTGACCCAAGCATCCTACTGAATGATGAAGATTCTCCATGGCTATGAACCAGAAGAAAACAGAAATAATAGATAGGAATATTGGTGCAATAATGTAATAATGTATTAAACCTTTTATGTAATGCATGTATGGTATGTACTAAACCTTTTAGTTTTGAACTATTTATTCAATTTCAAACACTTTTCATTTTCATAGTTTTGTCAAATTCTCAAATATGCAAAAAGAATTTTAATAAACGTTTGTAAGAGATGAGTTCTCGTTCGAAACGCTGATACTTCGAGAGAGATTGTCCGTTTTGTACACGAAGTGCATCCAGTTTTTGTCGTAGCCCTCTCAAATTTTTAACACATGCTACGTGGGTGAAATGATGATAGCATGCCAACTTTCAACATTTTTAGAGTTCATTTCTAGTGCTTTTCAATTTCAGGGTCAACTAGCCCAAAAAAACAAAAGTAAATGCACGAAGAATACCAAATTAAGTCAGAAATTGTTGAAAATTTGTGATATGCCTTTGAATGGTGCATTTTAAACACACAAAAAATATGGAGTTCAAATAAGTTCAAAAAATGAAATCCCTTTGTAACAGATGAGTTCTCGTTCGAAACCCTGATACTTCGAGAGAGATTGTCTGTTTTGTACACGAAGTGCATCCAGTTTTTGTCGTAGCCCTCTCAACTTTTTAACACATTCTATGTCGGTGAAATGATGATAGCATGCCAACTTTCGACATTTTCAGAGTTCATTTGTAGTGCTTTTCAATTTTAGGGTCAACTAGCTCAAAAAAATAAGTAAATGCACGAAAAATACCAAATGATGTCAGAAATTGTTGAAATTTTGTGATGTGCCTTTGAATGGTGCATTTTGAACACACAAAAAGTATGGATTTCAAATAAGTTTAAAAAAATGAAATCCCTTTGTAAGAGATGAGTTCTCGTTCGAAACCCTCATACTTCGAGAGAGATTGTCCGTTTTGTACACGAAGTGCATCCAGTTTTTGTCGTAGCCCTCTAAACTTTTTAACACATTCTATGTGGGTGAAATGATGATAGCTTGCCAAATTTCAACATTTTCAGAGTTCATTTGTAGTGCTTTTCAATTTTAGGGTCAACTAGCTCAAAAAAAAATAAGTAAATGCACGAAATATACCAAATTAAGTCAGAAATTGTTGAAATTTTGTGATGTGCCTTGGAATGGTGCATTTTGAACACACGAAAAGTATGGAGTTCAAATAAGTTCAAAAAAAATGAAATCCCTTTGTAAGAGATGAGTTCTCGTTTGAAACCCTGACACTTCGAGAGAGATTGTCTGTTTTGTACACGAAGTGCATCCAGTTTTTGTCGTAGCCCTCTCAACTTTTTAACACATGCTATGTGGGTGAAATGATGATAGCATGCCAACTTTCAACATTTTCAGAGTTCATTTGTAGTGCTTTTCAATTTTAGGGTCAACTAGCTCAAAAAAATAAGTAAATGCACGAAAAATACCAAATGAAGTCAGAAATTGTTGAAATTTTGTGATGTGCCTTTGAATGGTGCATTTTGAACACACCAAAAGTATGGAGTACAAATAAGTTCAAAAGAATGAAATCCCTTTGTAAGAGATGAGTTCTCGTTCGAAACCTTGATACTTCGAGAGAGATTGTCCGTTTTGTACACGAAGTGCATCCAGTTTTTGTCATAGCCCTCTCAACTTTTTAACACATGCTATGTGGGTGAAATGATGATAGCATGCCAACTTTCAACATTTTTAGAGTTCAGTTGTAGTGCTTTTCAATTTTAGGGTCAACTAGCTCAACAAAAATAAGTAAATGCACGAAATATACCAAATTAAGTCAGAAATTGTTGAAATTTTGTGATGTGCCTTTGAATGGTGCATTTTTAACACACAAAAAGTATGGAGTTCAAATAAGTTCAAAAAAATGAAATCCCTTTGTAAGGGATGAGTTCTCGTTCGAAACCGTGATACTTCGAGAGAGATTGTCCGTTTTGTACACGAAGTGCATCCAGTTTTTGTCGTAGCCCTCTCAACTTTTTAACACATGCTATGCGGGTGAAATGATGATAGCATGCCAACTTTCAACATTTTCAGAGTTCATTTGTACTGCTTTTCAATTTTAGCATCAACTAGCTCAAAAAATACCATATAATAGTTTGGATAGTCAAAATAATTAATTTTGAAAATAGAAAATAGTTTTGAATTATTTATTCAATTTCTAACACTTTTCATTATCATAGTTTTGTCAGATTCTCAAATATGCAAAAAGAATTTTAATAAACATAGTTTTTAATTGAAAATAACAAAATAGTTAATAGTTTGGATAGTCAAAACAATTAATTTTGAAAATAGAAAATAGTTTTGAATTATTTATTCAATTTCAAACACTTTTCAATATCATAGTTTTGTCAAATTCTCAAATATGCAAAAAGAATTTTAATAAACATAGTTTTTAATTGAAAATAACAAAAATAGTTAATAGTTTGGATAGTCAAAATAATTAATTTTGAAAATAGAAAATAGTTTTGAATTATTTATTCAATTTCAAACACTTTTCATTATCATAGTTTTGTCAAATTCTCAAATATGAAAAAAGAATTTTAAGAAACATAGTTTTTAATTGAAAATAACAAAATAGTTAATAGTTTGGATAGTCAAAATAATTAATTTTGAAAATAGAAAATAGTTTTGAATTATTTATTCAATTTCAAACACTTTTCATTATCATAGTTTTGTCAAATTCTCAAATATGCAAAAAGAATTTTTATAAACATAGTTTTTAATTGAAAATAACAAAATAGTTAATAGTTTGGATAGTCAAAATAATTAATTTTGAAAATAGAAAATAGTTTTGAATTATTTATTCAATATCAAACACTTTTCATTTTCATAGTTTTGTCAAATTCTCAAATATGCAAAAAGAATTTTAATAAACATAGTTTTTAATTGAAAATAACAAAATAGTTAATAGTTTGGATAGTCAAAATAATTAATTTTGAAAATAGAAAATAGTTTTGAATTATTTATTCAATTTCAAACACTTTTCATTTTCATAGTTTTGTCAAATTCTCAAATATGCAAAAAGAATTTTAATAAACATAGTTTTTAATTGAAAGTAACAGAATAGTTAATAGTTTGGATAGTCAAAATAATTAATTTTGAAAATAGAAAAAAATTGAAACTATATGAGAATTTATAGAGAAAATTAAACCTAAATTCAAAGTGACCTCACTTTGAATTCAGATTGAATTTTCTCCATAATTTCAAGTATAGTTTCAATTTTTAAATTTACACTCTGTTTAGGCCCGTAAGCCTGCTTTAGAGAGGAGCTCGATGGAGATACTGCGACGGGGCTTATAAACTAGTGTCAGTGCCCCTCGCTGGGCGAGGTGGGACTAAACTTATCGTGCAGCCAGCGGAGGGGATTTAGTCCCGGGTGGAGCCACGAACCGGGACTAAAGCCCCTCGCCTGCCGCGTGCCGAAAAGGGGTCTTTAGCCCCGGGTCGTGGCTAGACCCGGGACTAAAGGGTGTCTTTAGTCCCGGCTCGAGCCCCGACCCGGGACTAAAGGCCCGTGCTTCCCTCCTTTTGGTCTGCCGAAAAAGGGTCTTTAGTCCCGGGTCGTGGCTCCACCCGGGACTAAAGACACCCTTTAGTCCCGGTTCGAGCCGTGAACCGGGACTAAAGATCCTACTATATAAGGGGGAGTTGGAAATTTCCAACCCAAATCGCCATTTCGTTCTCTTCTTCCTCGGACTCTCCTGCCCGGCGCGGCACCAGACGAACTCGCGTGACGCCGCCACGCTGCCCGTCGTCCTCGTCGCCGCCGCCTGCCGTACTCCTCGCCGTCGCCTGTCGTCCTCGCCGCCGCCTGCCGTCCTCCTCGCGGTTGCCTGCCGTCCCCGGTGAGGAGGAGAAGTAGAAGAAGAAAAAGGAGAAGAAAAGAAGAAAAAGGAGAAGAAAAGAAGAAAAAGGAGAAGAAAAGAAGAAAAGATTTTTTTGTCATTTAATTCCTATTGTTATTAGGTTTGTGCCGGTGAGGAGGAGAAGTAGAAGAAGACAAAGGAGAAGAAAAGAAGAAAAAGGAGAAGAAAAGAAGAAAATGGAGAAGAAAAGAAGAAAATATTTTTTTTGTCATTTAATTCCTATTGTTATTAGGTTTGTGGTAGATTATTAGGGTTAGTAATATTTAGAATTAGCACTACACCACGACACTAAATCCCCAACAACCAGATTGGTTGGGAATACAGGTTCCGCCAACACATAGTCGGTCGGAAAAGACTATTGCCGACCGATATTGTCTGTTGGGGAAATTCCAGGCGGGAAAACGCTTTCCCGACCGACATATCTTTCCCAACCGACTTATTGTTGGTGATTGGGTATCTTTCCCGACCAACATTCTATTGGGCCTGTCGTGGGCCTTTCCCAACCAACAGTCTACTGGGGCTACCATGGGCCTTTCCCGACTGACTATCGGACTGGAATTTTTTTTCCCGACCAACAATTCATTGGGATACCATCGGCCTTTCCCAACAGACTATCTAACAGCGTATTCTTTCCCGACCAACATTATGTTGGGCCTCGCATTAGACTTTCAACTGATTGTTAGACAGGCTCTTATCTTGCTTCTTATTTTGCTGACAAACATCCATTAGCCCTCCCATAGGTGGACTTCAAATTACATAATTCGTAACAGTAATGTGCATGTCATCCAAAATATATTGAACCGGATGCAAACAATAATAACACACATTCATTAATTTTCCCATATAAATACATCATCTGTTATGAACTAATGACCATCAAAATTTCCTATAAACTAATGGAACTAATTAAGTAGAGGAAACATTATGGTTCATTTCCTAAGAGAAAAAATTGCTCGCTTTAGTTTCTGCATAGATGGAAAAGTAAGAAATCGGATGATTAATAACAGGTAGCAGTGAAAGCATTTGCAAATCAGTGACATGCTCATGGTCCTTTATTGTAGGCAAGCCACTTGATATCACAAACAACAATTTAATATCTCCTTCCATCATTACTTCACCAACCATTTAGTGATAAACAACAGAAAATAAAACTTTTTGTCAAGCCTACTATCAAAATAAAAAACATGTGTAACCAGTTCATGAAAGTACTTTTTAGAAAACTACAAAACAATAATGAAGCTTAATTAACTGCTGCACATAAAGGACTTTACTGCTTCAAGAGCTTCTCTATTTCCATGAATTAAAGCAGCACACATTTTTTAAAGATATTATTAAACTTACTGCATAGTTCAAACCTGCGGACTGCACACACATAAAGAGAGGGGGAGGGGAGGGAGAGGCCAAGTGAGAGAGTGGGATCTTACCAATTTCGTTGCCGCCATCGATTACTAGCACCTGCTCACTGGAAGGCCTGAAAAAATAATGCTCTTTATATTGCTAGTAACAAGCAGAAGTACATCGCTATATAGCTTTGTACATTGACTAGTAATACGCAATGCTTGTCTATATTCTCTTCTTACATGGTGGTGGTATACACAATATTTTGGTTATTCTTTTCACCTAAAGATTGTCTCAGATAATGTATATAGTTCATAGCTTACATGGTTTAATAGAATTGTGAAACCGTTTAATGAAAATACTTTTTAGAGCACTCAAACAAATAATGACGCAAGTCAACATAATAGATCCACTAAGCAAATTACGTAAGGCAATCTAGATCAACAAAATCTATCATGCATCCATGATTTATTACATTGTAAAATATTGAGCAGTAGGTGTATAGTATTCTGGAATTTTACAGAATTACTAAAATATATAGAAACATGACTTTAGAAACCTCCTCTTCTCTTCTGATAAGGGGAGGGGGAGAGTGGAGTGTGTCGGGATAGAGGCTGTGGGAGAGGGGAGTGTGTTGCGTACATATATAGGGATTTCAGGAGCAAAAGCATGTATGGTTAGTACACGAATGGGACAAGCTGCAAGGTCTGATGATTGTGCACCAACAGGCACCGAATGACAAGAGCCAGAGGTTACATATAAAAGACATGTTACAGTCTATAGACGGACGGGATATATGGGAGTGCTCTTTTGTTGCTTGTCTAAGTGCCAGAGCCTGATTGTCATTGGGAAAACCTCTCAAGGAAACAAGATGCATTTGGAATGAAATTATCTGGGGAAAATCATGCTATTCTCCATGCATGATGCAGGTCATGAAGTGAAGTTAATCTCCATGTGTATCTAAACGTACGGAGTATCAAATAAATACGATGTGACCAAATGAGGGCACAATACACAAAGATCCGGTGAATACATGGTTTTTTGAGCAATGACATGGAGCACTAACCAGATAAAGAAACCTTAACAAGTGGCAGCAGTAAATCTAATTTATGGCACCAGCCCAGCCATCCATGTGAACCAAATTGGGCGACTTTTGAAATTATCGGAATAAACTAGTCCAATTCATGGAGAAAACTATTTAGAAAAGTTCTCACCTTCCTCTTGTAGTTTTCAGTTTGCTTTCTGATCACATGATACTGCAAAATCAAAACGAAAAATATCAGGAAATAAAAGATCAATTAAGATGTAATATGTTATTAATGGAAGAAAATACATGCACACGAGTTGGAATTAAAGAAGAAACCCCTAATCAATTCTTCAGAACTAAACAAAATCATGAAACCACTTCTTTATTCTCTACTAGACGAGAGATGTAGAACTAGTTTATATAGATCTACCAAACAAGAAAACAATTAACCAGCAGCTAGAGTCTGTGCGTGCGTGCCTTCCTCTGACAAACCACCTCGAGAGCAGCGTCGACACTTTGCTCAAGGCCGCGCAGCCCCCCGAACCCCAACACATTCAGATCTTCACCCATCCTTTGCCTGCCATCATCGATAGATATATGAACAAACGCATATATTGATTCAAAAAGAATATGAACAAAAGCATATTACTAATTTGAGTCGGTCTCCGCATCAAATCCATGTAAGCACCTAGTTTGTTGGAGAGCTCCCATCCCATGAAACAATAATCAAGAATGCTTCTGAAATAAAAGGAGGAAGGAAAGAGGGAAGGTTTTATTTACCTGATCTCTGTGCGCAGGTTTTGGATCGACGGCCTTGAGATGGCTCACCGTGTGCTACATTTCCTGTGATGAAATCGGACCCGAAGCAAATAAGACAAATCGAAGAAAGGAGATTGATGGATTGAGGGGAGAGAGAGAAGCAGCAAGCAAGCAACCTCATACTGCTCCGTCCACACGTTGGTCCCGGTAGCCTGCTGGTAGCGGTCAAGGACCCCCTTGATGCTGCAAGAAGAAGACTAGGACGAAGCTGCCTTAGAGTCAGAGATGTAATGAAGCAAACAGCTAGAGGTATGTTATGAATGGATCGGATGGAGTGAGGAGCGAGGAGTTGGTCGCGTACTCGACGCCGTCGGCCTTGGTCAGTGCGAGGAGAGGGGGCTTCAGGTGGCGGTGCCAACAAGGGGAATCGGCGGCGGCGTGGGAGGATGGGAGAAGATACGTGGGAGGGAGGGGATTAGGTTTCGGAGCGTGCGCTGAAGGAAAAGGAAACGAGGGAGGTTTCACGGGTGGGCCAAAAATTGTGCCGCTACAAAATTTCATTCACGCGCGTGTCCATCGCAGGTCGGCCCACTTGTCTACCCCAAGTTGGTCGGGACTCTTTGCCCGCTTTACTGACCGACCGTTAGCTCTAAGTAAGAGTATCGCCGACCGACAGTTAGACAGTATATATCTTGGCAATCCCAACCGACAGTTGGTTGGCATGTATGAATTTTCCCAACCAACAGTTAGTTATAAGTTTTGCCAACCAACAGTCGGTTGACAAAAGTTATCTTTCCCAACACACGTATGTAGGGAATGCGGTGTCGTGGTGTAGTGTAGGTTAGGGTTACAAGAAGAAGAAAGATGAACAAAAATAAGAAAATAAGATTAGGAAAAAGGAAAATAAGAAGAGGAGGAGAACAAAAAGGAGAATAAGAAGAGGAGGAGAGGAGAAGAAGAGGAAAAATAGAAGAAGAGGAGAAGTAGAAGAAGATAAGTTGAAGAAAAATAGGAGAAGAAGAAGCGGAGAAGAAAATAAGAAAGAAGAAGAAGAAGAAGAAGACGAAGAAGAAGACATTTCTACGTATATAGATGCTTAATTAGTGTTTTTTAGATTATTGCTTCATTTTGCTATTCTATATGCTTAAGTGTTATTTGTAGAATATTTGGTGAATTTAGGGTTAGGTAGGTTAGTGTTAAATAGGTTATTTGTGTTATTTTTGTGTCATTTTAATTTGTGTTATTAGGGTTAGGTAGTTAGTGTTAATTAATATATAGTTGAACTAGTTGATTTAATAAAAGTACTTTATTTTACTATATATACAATTAGTTTATTTTAAGCAAGAAAATTAATATAACTAGTTTATTTTTTTAGTTCATTTTACGATGCCTATCCCGCATCCTCGTCGTCGACTCGGCAGAGGACACCTGCTTGATGAGAGGGGCCATGTCCGGGACTGGGCTCCGCCCGGCTGGTATTGGGCGGTGCTACCTTCCGGGGGGCGTAGGTTGGTGAGGAGCCAGCCCATTGTTGACCCGATCCTTGTTTGGTGGCGGTCGCATGGGCCAGTGATGGTGCCGAGGCTTCCGGACACCGCGGAGGTGGTACGTCACCGTGTCAGCGAGGAGGATGAGCATGTCCCTTGCTACATGGTTGCGTTGGAGGGTAGGTTCGAGCATACCTGGCAGGTTCTTCAGGGATCTTACTGGAGCTATGATCGTGTGATGGTTCCTTCTCTTTGGGTGTCCACCGCCCGCGACGATACCCGTCGGGCGCTACGGTTCTAGCTGTATTAGTGATGCTATATGTATGATAGTATTCGAGGAGTATTAGTGATAATATTCGACGATGTACGGACACAAGAGATGATGTAGTTTTGCTTATAATTGAATGCATGCTAATTTGAATACTACTTTATTTTACGATTTGG
The DNA here is from genome assembly GCF_904849725.1 of Hordeum vulgare subsp. vulgare. Lineage (NCBI taxonomy): Eukaryota > Viridiplantae > Streptophyta > Magnoliopsida > Poales > Poaceae > Hordeum > Hordeum vulgare. The sequence continues at coordinate 399,489,651 of NC_058519.1, forward strand.
TTTTGCTTATTGAATGCTCAAATTGGAAAAGTACTCCTACTTTGAATACTATGCAGAAATCTAGGAGTCCCGGGTGGAGCCACGACCGAGGACTAAAGTTGTTTTGGAACGGAGTTCCTGATAGAATAATTATTTTTTGGTACAAAGTTCAACAAAGTCCTTTGACACTAGACAATGTGACATATAGAACGGTAGATGAGATCCGGAAAAATAGGATCATTTTCTACACATTTAGAATGTCGCCATTTTGTTAAATCCTTAAAGGTTAAGAGAATCCGTTAGACATATTTTAGAGTTTAGGTTCTAGCCAAGACCCGGGACTAAAGGTCCTCCTATATAAAACGACACTTCGAAGTTTCCAACCCCTCTTATATAGTTTGTTAGTTTATTAGTTAATCAAATGTCCGTTTTTTGCAGAACTATGGATCCACATATCAGGAACCTCGAAGAGGAAGAACTTCTCGAAGATATAATCAAAGACGGCCCCGACGTTGAACCATCTGAATCTCCGTCGTCATATCTAAACCCCTCCGGATATGGAATGGAGGTCGACCGACACGAAGATGAAGCCGATGGGGCAGGAGATAGGTCCAATGACGGAGAAGGTGATAGCTCCACTGATGGAGAAGCCGGTGGAGAAATAATAAAGTCCGGCAAGGTATACATATGAAGTTCGACAATCACTTGTAATATGTGAAAAATATTGGAGATAGCTCTATGTTGTATACATATACATTCATTTGACGAATGTTTCTCCCTCTTAGTCCTCCACATCGAGCAAAGCTACGAAACGAGGCCTGACTAAAAAGTTGGATGCACGGACGCATTACACCTTTGAGGTGATATTGCCTACGAGCGAACCCAAGCTTCCTAAGAATGTTGCTGACACATTCAAGAAGCAATGCGGAGTTCTCGTTAGGGATCACGTCCCGATCAGCGTTCGGCAGTGGAACAAGCGCAAAGGGGCAGCCGATAGTGACTATGTCGCCGAAAGGTACAAAGATAATCTTTGGAATTATCTCATGTCACATTTCAACCTGCCAGAATGTGAGAATGAAGACGCCGCAAAAAACTGAGGGCCAAAGTCAAGCAGTGGACTCTAAAGAAGATGGCCGAACTGTTCCGTAGCTGGAAGAAGAAGCTATGGAAAAACTATCTGAAGACAAAGAAAGTGCCAGTATTCGAGGGGTATCTAGCCAAGCAGGCGAATCACTGGAAGGCATTTCAAGAGTACAAGGAGTCAGAAGATGCCAAGGCATTATCAGAAAAGAACAAGAAAAATGCTGACAAGAAGAAATATCACCACACGCTGGGGCCAGGGGGCTATGAGACTGCCATCCCAAAGTGGGATAAGAAAGAGCAAGATCTGCTAGCTAAAGGCATCATACCTGAACCACTCCGTGATGAGTGGGAATTGAGAGCAAGAAATTGGTTCCTTGCGCATGGTGGTTCGTACGACGAAGAAACAGGGGACCTCATCTGCAGTGACGGTCTTAGGATACCGAGGGAGAATTGGAAAAAGATAGTGCAAGAAATTAAGGAGGGAAAAAGACAGTTCACTGCACATAGAGAGAAAGATTTGCTCACACTGGTCCTCGGCAATGACGAACATGGAGGACGAACGCGAGGCTTCAGTCCTTCTTACCCGTGGTGGCTTGGGTTTGCCAGAGACCAAGACACTTACAGAAGCCGAGCGAGAGCAAAGAAGCGACAGCAGGATGAGGAGAATGACAAGTTCAACCAGTTGCTTGCCAGGATTAACGAGAAACAGAAGCAGATTGATGAGCTTAGAGGAGTAGTGCGCTAGGAAGGTCCTGCACTCGATATTACCAGCGCCCCATCTAAGCAGAAAAGCAGCGTGGCTGAATCTGAGGCCCCACCTGACGATGCACGAAGAATGATAGAGGGCGGTCCCGGCTACCCCGTGGATGGAATCAAGGAGTCAACATCATGTGAACTCCATCAGAAATTCAAGAACATATCCATGAAGGTGGCCGTCGGACAAGCTTTACCTTCTGGCCCTGATGCACGCTGGCATGGCCGTGAGATTCCAACTGTCTTTGCTAAAGTCCGGGTGGATGAAATCATGGCGGGGTTTCATGATATGGAGCTCGACATAGCTGGACCCGAATATGAGAGGACACTCGGAGAAGTACTGGGTGGAGTCATCCTATGGGAAAAGAAATACATCAAGCTTCCAGGCTCGGCCCCAAGGACAACACCGCCTCCGAGTCGTCGCAGGTCACCTACACCTCCATCACGTCCAAGCCCTCCACATGACGACGACCAGCACAACACGAGTCCATCTCGATCACCGCCGCCGGACTTGGGTCGTCCATCTCCGCCGACGCCCGCTCCGGATACTAAGCGGAAGCGTGCCAGCAAGAACGCTCCGTCGATGATTTCTAAGCGACGGAGCTCCCCAAAGCGTAAACTGTCGCCCCTCCCAAAGGTACCTCATGCTAATCTTCCTATCAGACCTTATGATCGTACCGCCGAGGAAAACGCCAGGATAGCAAAGGAACATCATGATGCGCAGATGAAAAAGAAGGAACCCGAGCCCCGCCCGGAATACACCGAGAAGCAAATAGCATATGCAAAATACTTCACGAAACTTCCATCACAGTATGACTTACACCATAAGCCTGGTGACTATACACGCACATTGCAGAAGGAAGGGAAAAAGAGCAGATCACGTGCAAGTGCAAGTGGGAGCAAATCAAGTTCAACTACAAGCAAAAAAAGATCAGACGCTCCTCAGCTTGGACAACAGGCCAAACAGTCGATCCCACCCCTCAGGGTGTTACCCAAGAATGTCCCCCCTCTGGTGCAGGGGCAAGATTTGGAATTAGCAAAGAAGTGGGCGGATGAATGGGGTATCCCGGTTGAAGACGTTCTGGCTTCCCAAGACGACAGGTTACCCAAGGCTGTGGTAGCCCCTAAGCCACAGTTTGTCATGGGAGCGCCTTTGGTCAGCAAAGATGATCTCCCAACAAATATGCGTTACTTGCATACATGGTACTTAAGTGAATCAAAGAATGGGAGAACGATGATCGTGGTGAGTGTCCCACGAGAGTACTACGGCCGCCCCGAAGAAATCCATATCGACTTTGATGAACTCTTCCAGATGTACAATGCCGACGCCCTCGACAAATCGCTTATGAGTTGCTATTGTCTGTAAGTTTTTCAATTCGTTGTCTACATATAACTTGTTTAGTTATTTCAATTCATTGTCTACATATAACTTGTACTCTATTATGCAGAATGAAGATTCTGGAATGTAAAAGTAGGAACATCCTAAATATTGGGTTTATTGACCTAGATAAAATACATATAGTGACGCTAACTGATAAACCCAAGGAGACGGAGGAAAACCTTCTAAGGTTTCTAACAGATCAAAATTTCGGTGACCACATATTGTTTCCATACAACTTCAGGTGAGGGTCTTTACTCTGTTGTGTCCATTCACTTATAAGTGTAACTGATAAGTTACTGACACATATATATATATATACATGTGCATCTTCCATTGGATTCTGTTGGACATTCAAATTGATAAGGGAAGAGTTGATGCCTTCGACCCATTATCGAGACCCTTGGAACAGTTCTAAAGCCTGCAGGACATGCTCCAAGGGTAATTTCAATCATTCTTGCGCTCTATCGGTATCTTTCGATGATTTTCTGATATATCAATTAATGAAAAACTTACCAAATCATTTTCCTTGTCGGGCAGGGTTTGGAAGCGGTTCAAGTGCGTGACTCCCGGTATCGAGCCTGAGAAGCTGACCTTTAGAGCGGCTCAGGTAAGTAGTAGTATGATATACTTCTATTTTCAATACATTTATGATGCTAGATTATTATTTTGATTACATATATTCTATTATCGTAAAGTGCGACCAGCAGCCACGGGGGACGCATCTATGCGGATACTATGTTTGCGAGACCATTGGCACGTTTACCTCTGAGCGCAAGGATCATAGATACGACGTAAGCAATGAACATTCACACCTCTATTTTTACCCGTCATTCTTTGTTATCATGATTGATATTCATATTCATCTCCTCTTCTTATATAGTACACGACCATGAGGGAGAAGTCTCTACCAGAGCAACGCGTGATTGCTGTTGTAGAGGAGCTTGCGACCTTTCTGAGGACGGAAGCTATAGATGACAAAGGACGATTTAGTGTAGCTAGGGACCATTACTGATGTTGGTCCATGTAATCGAATAGACGGGCTCTAGTCCTGATAATTCAGATCTCCATATAATTGTATATATATGCTCGCTTGTAAGATAAGTTAATCTTATATATATATATATATATATGCATAAACATGTATATTTAGAATTATATGAAAACTAATTCCCGAACACCAAACGAGGCATCACGTTAATCTCCCAAACACCTAAACCCTAAAACCCTAAAACCCTAAAATAAACAAAATCTGCAGAAACTCTTTAGTCCCGGTCCGTGTTAAGACCCGGGACTAAAGGGCCTGCCCCTGAGGGCGCTCTGAGGCGCCCACGTGGAGCACCTTTGGTCCCGGCTTGGAACAGGGCCGAGACTAAAGGTTAGGCCTTTAGTCCCGCCCCTTTAGTCCGAGTTGGTGAACCGGGACTAAAGCCCCTTACGGGCCGGGGCTATAGGCCCTGTCCCCACTAGTTTAGATTGGAATACCCTACAGTGTTTTTAATAGAAAAACAACGCACATATATCTAGAGATTAAAACCACATGTAGCAAACCAACCTCTCATCGGATGTTTAGCGGGACAGTGGTATCCCGAACACACGAGGGTTCAAGTCCTCGTGCATGCATTATTCCTGAATTTATTTTGGGATTTTCGATGATATGCTTTTAGTAGGAGTACACGCTCCCGTCGGCGAGGATGCGCCTAACGTGACTTCGTAAATATCAAGATAATATGGCAGTTTACTCTCTCGAAGATGCTCATAAGGGTAGGATGTGCATGTGTATGTTCATAAGGGTGAATGTATGCGCGTGTATATAAACGCTTACGTGTGTACTGTATTAAAAAAAGATTAAAGCCACATGTACATCAGAAATTTTGAATCCAAAAGTTTCTCATCCAATCGGTACAAAATATAGATGCCTTCTTCTTCCTTAAAGGAAAATAACACGTATGATAAAGAGTCCAGATCCCTCTAGCCAAGAACATGATCATACATGGGACACCGAGCTCATAAACGACCTAGTTTGGCCAATGGATGCTCAGCGGATACTACTAATCCCCCTAGCCCAGAATGCTATGGTTGATTTTTTTGCCTGAGGCTGGTTATAGTGGGAGTAACCAATGCATATGATATTATTGTATGATACTACTTTTATAGTGCATAGTATCATAAAGTAGTATCATAGATGATCTTATTTATTGACATGCATGACACATAGTAGCATAACATTTAACATGTTATGGTATTTATCTATGTTACTATAACCCTCTTTTTTTAATTGTCTGTCACATCAACATGTTTGCTAGTCCTAAGTAGTAGTATATGATACTACCTTAGTTACTCCCACTATAGCCAGCTTGACAGTTTAATAAAAATGGTACGTTTTCAATGAGATCGGCATATTATTGTGAGTGGGAACATCGACATGCAGGAAGTTGAGAAGAACAAATCCACTTGGGCCCTCATCAAGGCCGATCTCGAACATCCTATGGTCGTTAAGTGTACCGGCCAAGGTAGAAATCCACTCTTGACGTTATGCCCTGTTTTGGAGTTTTGGCTAATCGTCATATCCAAAATCAAGGAGGGTATCCGTTATGTAGTATGGATTGTGAAAACATCGGGCATGCGTTTTCTCAATGCCCGCGTGTTCGCGAAGTCTGGGAACACTTTGTTGGCTTTTGAACATGCGTATGCAGCTGTACAGGCGTGCCTACGTGATTCTTGCTTCGGCCGGCTACTTGACGGAACTTGCGTAACTAGCGACACGAATAAAACTGATCGATGGATTTGATGGCTAAAGGCCCGTGTCGAGCCTTTGCTTTGTATTGCTTTTCGTTTTTCTGGTGTTACAATCAACACCCCTAGGGTGCCTATTATACACGACCACAAGGGACTATGGAAATACACTAGGACTAGGAATCCTAATACTACTAGGACTCGGTTTGGCTTTCTTTCCTAATCCTAAAGAAACAACATGATTAACTTCTACATTCACCTCCTTAATCTTGTTGCTTGACTTCACTTCTTGCACTCCGACTTTCCTCCTCGTCTCGATGAACTTCTGTCGACCGAGGGACTTGGTGAAAATATCGGCAAGTTGGTCTTTCGTGTTCACATGTTGAACCTCGATCAACCCTTCTTCAATGCACTCCCGGATATGGTGGAACCGGGTATCTATGTGCTTGCTCCTTTCGTGATGAACCGGATTTTTGCACAACGAGATTGCAGCTTGGTTATCGATCTTCAGTGACACCTTCTGCAGGTCCCGCTTTGCAAGAATAGCTAGGAGTCTTCTCAGCCACACTGCTTGACAAGCCGCCGTGCTTGCCGCTATGTATTCTGCCTCGCATGAAGACAGTGCCACCACCTTTTGCTTCTGAGAATTCCAGCTAATCGGATTCGGGCCAAGCTAAATAACCATGCCCGTTGTGCTCTTTCGGTCATCAACATCACCTGCCATGTCGCTATCTGAATATCCACGAAGGATCAATCCTTCCTTTCCCTTTTTGTACGTGCAACCAAGATTGATGGTGCCTTTCACATAGCGTAGAATTTGATTGACCGCGCTCATGTGTTCGGTTGTCGGATTCTCCATGAAACGACTCACGATCCCGACTGAATACGCCAAGTCAGGTCGGGTAGGCACCAAATATCTCAGGCTGCCCACAAAGCTTCGATACATTGTGGTGTCCACCAGCGGATTTGAGCTACGCTTGCTCAAGTGGTGACGTTGGTCCATTGGAACTTGTGTCGCGTAGCAATCTGACATGCCACACTTGTCCAATAACTTGACCGCGTAAGCCAATTGACATAGGGAAATCTCTCCGGAGCTTTGCTTCACTTCGATGCCCAAGTAATAGCTGAGTAATCCCAGATCACTCATGCTAAACTTGTTCTTCATTTGCGCCTTGAAACGTTCAATTTCTTGTACGCTATCTCTGGTGATAATCAGATCGTCGACATAAACTCCAACTAGCAGGTTTGAGCCATTGGAGTTCTTTCTATAGACTGCATGCTCGAGGGGACATCTCTTGAACCCGAGCGAGACCAGACTTCGGTCTAACTTTGAGTTCCAAACTCTTGGCGCTTGCTTCAACCCGTAAAGTGCCTTCTTGATCTTGTAAACTTTCCCTTCTTCGTCTTTCTTCTCATAGCCGAGGGGTTGTTCCACGTACACTTCTTCTGTGAGATCGCCGTTGAGAAAAGTGGATTTAACATCCATATGATGAACCTTCCAATCCTCTTGTGCTGCCAAAGCTAGGAGCACTCTCACCGTCTCGATTCGAGCAACCGGTGCAAACACCTCATCATAGTCAACTCCTTGACGTTGAACGTAGCCCTTTGCAACGAGTCTTGCCTTGTACTTCACAATGGCACCCTGTGTGTCCTTCTTTAACTTGTAAACCCACTTCAAACCTATCGTCTTTTGGTTTGGAGGTCGGGTTACCAAAGTCCACGTGCCATTGCTCTCAATTGCCTTCATCTCCTCATCCATGGTGTGCGTCCAGCTAGGACTTTTTCTCGCCTCTACGAAGTTCGCCGGCTCCTCAACTCCGAACAGACATAGTCCGGAGTACTCGAGCGTAACTGGCTTTGTGTACTTGTAGACTTTCTTGAGGGTCTTGTAGCGACGAGGCCCTGAGGAGTCCGTTGTGGCTTGCGAAGGAGGCGACACAAATTGTGTCGGTGTTGATACACTTGAGGAAGACGGCTGAGACCCTGGTGTGTCATCGACATCCGTGTCGTCGGCGTAGTCGTCGTGACCGTGACCATCATCTTGATTGTCGTCGTCACTATGCACCTCATTGTCGATGTTGTCGTCGAGATCTCCACCTGTGTCGTGCGCTTCGTTGTCGCTATCTCCTTGCGACCTATGCACGTCGTCGTCGGTGTCGGCACCATGATGATCACTACCATTGTGGTCACCTTGGTTGGGCGTCTTAACAACCACTTGGACATCCTCCCCTGCATCATCATCAGTTGGAAATTCAACCGTGAATATGTTACTGTTTGGAGCATTGTCGGCTGCGGCGCTCCAATTCCACGCTTGGTTTTCTTCAAACACGACGTCGTGTGAAATCCGTAGACGCTTGGTTTATGGATCGTAGAAACGGTATGCCTTGGTGCCGGAACTTCTCTCGTATCCGATGAACACCATCTTGGTGCTACGATCGGCAAGCTTTGAGAGGTGCGGCTCCGCCGTCTTCACATGTGCCACGTACCTGAATGTCCGTAGATGAGACACATTTGGCTTACGTCCGTAAATTGCTTCATACGGAGTCTTGCCGATCACTGCCTTCGTTGGAGCCCGGTTGAGAAGATAGACCGCCGTCGTGTCAGCTTCTCCCCAAAAAGTCCCCGGCAGGTTCTTGCTCTTGAGTAAACTCCTTGCCATGTCAACGACGGTTCGATTGCACCTTTCAATGACCCCATTCTGCTGCGGCGTGTAAGGTGCCGTGAGGAACCTCTTTATGCCAATCTTCTCGCAATAGTCGTTGAACTCATTCGACGTAAACTCTCCGCCGCGATCTGTCCGTAGAGCGCGAACCTTCAGCTTGTGTTCCATCTCTGTTGGAGCCTTCAGCTTCTTGAATGCTTCAAACGCCTCATCTTTAAATTGTAGGAGAACAACCCACATATATCTCGAGTAGTCGTCTACCATGAGGAAGAAATACTTCTTTCCCGCGTGAGTTGCTGGGATGATAGGGCCACATAGATCACCATGGAGCAGCTCGAGTGCATCACTTGCACGATAGGTAGACTGAGCAGGGAACGGCTTGCGGTGCTGTTTTCCAACCAAGCACCCGTCACATACTCGATCAACATGGTCGATAAATGGCATCCCGGATACCATCTCCATCTTTGACATCGTCTTCAAGGCGTAGAAGTTAACGTGTCCAAATCTAACATGCCATAACCACGAATCATCATCACTCTTGGCGAGCCAACACTCCGGTTGAGATTGATCAAGGTTGAGGATATATAGCCTATTCTGTGTGCGATTAACACGAGCTAGCACGTTTCGGAGGTTGTGGAAGATCGTCATCACTCCGCGCTCGATATTCACCTTGCAGCCATTCTCGTCAAGCTTCCCAATAGAGATGATGTTGTTGCGCAGCCGTGGGATGTAGTACACTCCGGTGAGTATGCGATGTTCGCCTGTGAGACCCTCAAAGAGGACAGATCCTTGCCCGCAAATCTCCCCAACTGAACCTCACCGAACTTGACCGAGCCTTCAACATCGTATTCCAGCACGAGGAATTTCTCCTTGCACCCCGTCATGTGGTTGCCGGCACCCGTGTCGAGATACCACGACACGTTCTGATCACCGGATAACTTTGGTGTCACTTCTGCCTCATGAAGTAGCACCTTCCGGCTTGGTTTCACAACCACCGTTTCAGCGAGATCACAAACTTCGGCCATCAGAAGACTTGGACCTTCGTCTTCTTGCTTTGCCAAATTTGCCTTGATCTCCCGCTTGTTAGGCTTTGGAAAATCCTTCGCAAAGTGACCCATATCGTTGTAGTTATAGCACTTGACCTCGGACATATCCAAGTTTCGTTGCTTCCACCCTTTAGATTGGTCTGGCGTACCACGACCTTGTGGCTTGCCTTTTCCTTTGCCTTTTCCGGTTTGTCCATCGCCCTTCGTGTTGCTTGAGCCTTCGCCACCGTCACGCCTTCCTTTGCTACTTGGAGCCTCCCAATCTGCGCGCGAGTACATGAGTTGGTCGCTACCTCCTCCTTTGGCTTTCCGACAGCCACGAGCGTTCTCTTCCCAAGTCCGCAAGCGTCCGATTGCCTCCGTTATGGTCATGTCGTCGATGTCGTAAAGCTGCTCGAGCGTGCCGATGATGTACGTGAATTTATCAGTCAGCGAACTGAAAAATGTCTCCACAATCTCAGTCTCATCGAGCTTTGCACCAAGCGTGCGGATCTCTCCCACCAAAGTAGTAAGACGCATGGCATAGTCATTCACCGATTCAGTTTCCTCCATCTGCAACTTGTGAAATTGGCGCTTCAGCACTCGTGCCCGAGCCTTGGTGACGCGATCTTCTCCGATCCTCATCTCCTTGAGTGCCTTCCATGCCTCTCTTGCCGTCTCGAACGCCGCCAATGTCTTTAGCACGGAATCCGGCACGGACTGGGCTATGGCGTCCATGGCACCTTCATCGGACTCGTCATCGACGTCGTCGTCCGTGATTGCCTGCCACACTCGGAGGGTTCAGTGAATAATCTTCATCTTCACCGCCCACACGCCGTAGTTGGCGTCGGTGAGCATCGGGTACTGGATGGGGATGTTGCGATGCGCCTGGACGTTGGCGCCGCTCGTTCCTCCACCACTGGTTGCTGACTTGACACCCTTCTTCACCTTGTCGCCGTTCTTGTTCGCCTTGGCACCGCCGCTGCCAGACTCGACCGACTCAGCGTCGCTGTCCGTCATCGTAGATCGTAGATCGTCGAGGCTCTGATACCAATTGTTGGCTTTTGAACATACGTATGCAGCTGTACAGGCGTGCCTACGTGATTCTTGCTTCGGCCGGCTACTTGACGGAACTTGCATAACTAGCGACACGAATAAAACTGATCGGTGGATTTGATGGCTAAAGGTCCGTGTCGAGCCTTTGCTTTGTATTGCTTTTCGTTTTTCTGGTGTTACAATCAACACCCCTAGGGTGTCTTTTATACACGTCCACAAGGGACTATGGAAATAGACTAGGACTAGAAATTCTATTTGGCTTTCTTTCCTAATCCTAAAGAAACAACATGATTAACTTCTACACACTTGGGGCTCGACCAAGAAATTGACATCGCAGGTACTGTTGTTAGGGAGGGGTCTTCAATGCTCGCGTATTTACTGCTGGATAATTCTTCGCCGGCATCCTTTCTTCCAAGTATTTTCCGGGCTGACCTTATTGCCACCACATGCTGGTATGTTTGGTGGGAGCGTCGGCAAGTAACTCATGGTGAGAGAGTTCAACTTCATGTTAGATCTGCTCAAGCAATTTTTGTGTTGGTTACAAACTTCTCGAGGGTGGAGAAGAAAAAAAGTGCTCATGTTGCTAGACATGGATGGACTCGGCCGAAGGAAGATTATGTAAAGCTTAATGTAGATGCGGTTTTGACGTTAATAACAATTCTAATAGAACTTGTGCATATCTCACGGATGATCGAGGATACTTTGTGGCTGCTTCCAACCGATCTTTGGATATTGTTAACAACGCAATGACGGCGGAGGCGATTGCTCTGAGGGACGGTCTTTCACTAGCAAATACTATGGGATGCAACAAGATTATAGTGAACTCCGATTGCATGGAGGTGATCGAAATTATGAAACATGGTGGTCTTTTTGTTGGGCCTATAGCAGCAATCTATGATGATTGTTTCTTCCTTTGTCATGAGTTTAGTGATGTTTCGTTCGAGTTTTGTCCTACGAAAGTCAACATGGTGGCACATATTTTAGCTAGTAAGTCGAAGCTTAGCCCTCTTGTGTGGCAACAGGATCCTTCTAATTTTCTTGTGGCTGTCTTATCAAATGATGTAAGTGTTTTCCCTAATAATAAATAAAACTGCCATGAAGGCTTTTCCTTCAAAATAAAAGTCGTGAAACGTTTAAGCACCTACATATATATCCCGCATAGAAAAACACTTACACATATAATTGTTCTTTTTCTTTTGGAAAATAATTACATATATAATGGTTAAAGCAACACGTACATCAAAGATTTCGGTGCAAACAAAAAAATCAAAAAAATCAAAGAGTTCTCTTCCAGCACGTACAAGTTCCAACCAGTTATACAAGGAGTTCAAATCGGTAGAAAATACTCGAGCCTTCTTCCTGCTTAAAGAAACAGCATGTCTCCAAAAAAAAAAAGACCATGTACAATGAATGAATGGTCCTAAAGCGTCTAAGCCCCACGATAAAAAAGTCCACGTTCCAATTGGCATGAAAGAAAACACATGTGTGTTCTCTCCAAAAATGAGAATGAGAAAATGAGCGAACACATGAATCTTGAGAAAAGACAACACTCATATGTATGGATGTTTGCAAATCGTCCACATTTATGGATCTGCGTCCGTTTGTGATTTAGACTAATCTTAGCATTTTTTGGTAAAATTTTTGTGCCACGTAGGAAGGAGTCGGTGTGTGAGCGTTTATCAGTTCGCCCACACGCTTATTTCGTGCATGCAGAGCTCGCGGCTGCCAACCCAAGTGTGGTGCAACTAGCGTCGCGCCCACACGCTCGCATGCCTTTCAGTTGTCATGTCTTCTCAGTGTGACATGTCAATAGAGTAGAACTGCCGTGCCCGCATGTGTGTCAGTTGTCATGTCTTTCCGGTGTTACATGGCAACTGAGTGGAACTGTCGTGTCCGCATGCCTGTCAGTTGTCATGTCTTCCCACTGTTACATGGCAACTGGGTGAAACTGTCGGCCTGCATGCTTGTCAGTTGCCATGTCTTCCGAGTGTTACATGGCAACTGAGTGAAACTGCAGTGTCCGCATGTCTGTCAGTTGTCATGTCTTCCTAGTGTTCATGGCAACTGAGTGGAACTGCCGTGTCCGCATGCATGTCAGTTGTCATATCTTTCCAGTGTTACATGACAACTAAGTGGAACTGTCCGTACCCGCATGTCTATCAGTTGTCATGTCTTCCAAGTGTTACATGGCAACTGAGTGGAACTGTCGTGCCCGCATGCCTGTCAGTTGCCATGTCTTCCCAGTGTTACATGACAACTGAGTGAAACTGTCGTGCATGCATGCCTGCCAGTTGCCATGTCTTCCCAGTGTTACATGGCAACTGAGTGAAACTTCCATGCCCGCATGCCTGTCACTTGCCATGTCTTTTCAATGTTACGTGGTAACTGAGTGGAACTGTCACGCGTGGACACTCGGGACCGCGAGGTTGTAGGACGGATGTGCGGGTCGCGAGGGCAGGAGGCCGGACGTGTAGGCGTTGGTTATTTTAACCGGGCGTTGGTTGTTTTGCCCACACAGAGGCATATGCCTTACACACCATACGGAACGTGTGGACAAGATTCCTTAAGCCCACACGTGTGGGCGTTATCGTAACCCTAAATCTTTTCTTATGTGAGTACGTACAAATAAATCCTACTCAAGCTTCTCGCTGCGTGGTAGAGTCAATGTATCATTGTGTATTAATTTAATGTGTCAAATGGATTTAAAATAATTAATGCGTGAAATCACCTGATTGTAAGATATAATAACTATGAAAATGCATAAATTTTTCCCCATAGGAAAATCATATATGAACATAAGCATATAATTTTAAATGATATTTGAAATCAGCATATCTTGACAATGACGTCTACTTTCATATTAGTGGATACATTTTTCATGTATTACGATGTAGTTTATAGTTTAGTTTGATACAAGATAAATACATTTTGAAGTAAATATTTCGTAAGTTAAAGAAGGAGCACTTCCCAAAGGACGAAGACGTATTGTAGATTATGTAAATGACAGATGTAGCATCGTAGTAGTATTACATTTACATATTTATTTTAAATAGTTTGGATTTCTTACCGCGTGTGTGAGGTGGTAGTGTTATATTTATACCAACGGTGATTAACCAGTAACCAATAGTACCTTAGATAATTGAATCTTGCACCAGATGGAACACAAATCCACCTAAGTAGTCGCCACAAGAATAACATGTCGTAAACACTCGATACTTCTTATGATAATTTTAGTTTAAGTAATATATTTATATTTTATATATGCATCATCTTTTTAGGACACAAGCAAGTCCATCTAAGCCTCAACATCTTAATGTAGTAAATTGGAATATAAATGTCAATGTGTGCATAATGTCACCAAATTTGGAAGTATATACATGGATTATTTTAGTTGGTCTTCTCAACCTATTCCAACCATGGAACGTCAAGTATCATTAAAATATAATAGAATCACAAGGGGTTAAGGTAAAAGAAGACATACCTCAGGCGACGAAATACTCACAGAATTAGTCATCACTCAGCTTGTTCTTCTTCTAATAATAATAGGATTTCCTCCCATCTTGAGAATGCCACTAAAATTTTTATTAGTTCTCAAATGATTCTCAATACTATGGTAGAAGAAAAACTGCAAAAGTTGATGATATGGCTAGAAATATGGATATGATTGCTCATGAAGTGAAAACTCTAATAAATAAAAATTCGCCACCTAAGCATGATATTAATAAATGATGTGCTTGTTATTAAGAAACCTTTGGATAGAATAAATGATGTGATTATTATTGCTAATAGAAATTATGTGCCCGTAGATTTCATTGTGGTTGTTATTGAATGCAATATGTCTTTCCCAATAATACTTGGTAGACCTATCTTATGAACTATAGGTGATATTATTGATATGAAAGAAGGAAACATAAGATTACAATTCCCATTAAAGAATGGGATGGAACACTTACCTAGAAATAAAATTAAACCACCTTTTGAATATGTCATGAGGGCCACTTATGGAATTAATGTCAAATATGATATCACTTGATACTATGCATTATGCCTAGCTAGGGACATAAGACGATGACGCTTATTGGGAGGCAACCCAATAGTTATCTTAATTTTTTTCTACCTTCAGTTATTTTGAGTTGACATGATTATTTATACTGTAATGATTGTGTTTTCATGTTTCAGTTAGTTTTTGTGCCAGGTAGAGCCTTTCGGATTGATTTCGATGATAGTATAAATGATACGGTGCAAAAACAAAACCTTTTACGTCCACTGTAGAATTTATCTAATTTTCCTGGAGCGTAGTTTCAATTTGAATTTTTTACATAGCATTGACACACAAATTACCTAGGTTTTACAAATGTTTAAGATTTTTTGGAGTTACAGAAGTATGGTTTCGGTGCTGATCATTGCAGGGTGTCCTGTTTTAGACAAAAAAAAATTGCTTGCATAGTTTGCTTGTTTTGATGATCCTATATATTATAAAGGGGGGTATAAGTCATGGAGAAGTTAGAATAAAATAATACCTTATGAAATAATTAAATATAAATCAATTTATAAGAGTACCTAAAGTTTATGATTTGCCTATTATACTAACGGATCACACGAGGTTTAAGTTGAGTTTTGTGTGGTCAAGGTTTCAAGTTTTGGGTGCAATCATGATGGGTGAAGGAATAAGAAGAGGCAAGATCCTAATCATGGGTATTACCAAGGCACCCCATGGTAATATTCTAGAAAGACTCAAGCGTCTAAGCTTGGGGATACCCCGAAAGGCATACCCTCTTTCCTCTCCATTCCATTGGTATATCACTCGGAGCTACATTTTTATTCATCACATGATATATCTTTTACTTGGAGCATCGTGTTTTGTTGTTTCCTTTTATTTTAGTTTGACACAATCATTGTTTGATGTAGACA
Source organism: Hordeum vulgare subsp. vulgare (assembly GCF_904849725.1). Classification (NCBI taxonomy): domain Eukaryota; kingdom Viridiplantae; phylum Streptophyta; class Magnoliopsida; order Poales; family Poaceae; genus Hordeum; species Hordeum vulgare. The sequence goes on from NC_058519.1 coordinate 399,505,234, forward strand.
CCTATTTGAGAGAGTCATGTTTTCATCATGATTTCTTAGAATACTCTATGTGCTTCACTTATATATTTTGACCTAAGGAGTTGCTCTAGTACTTCATTTATACCTTTTAGAGCACAGTGGCGTGTAGATTTCATAGAAATAATTGCACTTCCATACATCACTTATATTTGTTTGATGCTAAAATATATAGTACGGGTAATTTGCAGGGGTTATAAAACTAGTCCAAAAAGGATAGGTATTCAACGATCATTGGTGTAGCAACGTCCTATACAAATGGTTTTTAACCTCTTTCTGCGATGTAAATTTAAATCATTGCCTTGCCTATGTGGGCGATAGGGGGGTCCATTCCACATGACACAGAAATTGTCTGCTATGGTGACTAATGATACACACGCTCTGCCAAATATAATTTTGTGCAATGCAGTAACATATCACACACACTATACTCTAGGCACATGTGTGGCATTTTGGACCAATCACACACGTCTATCACGACTAAAACGCATCTAATTGCTCTTGGAAATCAAACTATGTTTGACATTTAACCGTTTATAGAATATTAGCTAAGTCACACGGCCATCATAGAAAGTATGTGGATGTATGCATCATCGCACATGAGTTTTCTGTGGCAACTATCTGCCCTCCATGATATGATCACAAACGTTTCTTGAATAATTTACACGTGGGATTGCTCTTTGCATCGGGCATGGTTTCCTCTTGGCTCGTGTGTGAGATAAGGTGCTATCACAAATGATTGAGGAGCTCCTACGCACACATAGCAGTGCTGCAAATTGTCTGCAATTTCTTATGTATCACCAACGTTTCAGTTTATATCTCGTGTGCTTTTCCTATAGTCCACGGGTGGTTGCTCTATGAGTTACGTGTGCTTTCAGTTCTGTATCATAAACACTTAGTTTCTTGAACCGTCTGTGCTTAAGTCGAGAGATTATTGTAAAATGTCGCATTTGAATCACCATGTGAATAGCAGATTCGCCACAATGTGCAATTGAACAAATAGTGTCCATATGAAGATTATTCATCATAATTCGCCACACATATATGGACATATGCAGTACATAATCATAGTGTACAAATTGCAAGACATAATTGATAGGTCTCAAACGTATCTACTTTTGCAAATACTTTTGCTCTTGTTCTGGATTCTAATTTGCATGATTTGAATGAAACTAACCCAAGACTGACGTTGTTTTCAGCAAAACTGTCATGATGTTATTTTTGTGCACAAAAAAAGTTCTCGAAATAATACGAAACTTTTTGTGGATTTTTATGGAATATATGAAGATTTCAAAGATCCACAGAGGAGGGTACCTATTGGTCATGAGCCAACACGGCGCGCCCACCCCCTTGAGCGCGCCCTGATGCCTTGGGGCCACCTCGTGGCTCCTTCAACCCTAATTTAGTCCTATAAATTCACAATTATGGAAAAAAATGAGAGACAAGTTTTCATCATGTTTTAAAAGATGTAGCCACTGCCACCTCTTGTTCTTCCTCGGGAGGGCTGATCTCGAGTTCGTTCGGGGCTCAATTTCATTTTCTTAATAGATCACAAACATGTATTCTCCATATAGTCATATGTGCTTGCAATAAGAAATTGCATGACATCTTTTGTCCTACCGCTCCCACTCCCGCTCCTAAAGAGCTACGGTTTACCCCTCCACCCTCCCCTTCACGCTCCTGTCATCGCCTCCCGACCTACATAGCGACTGGCCAGGTCCTTGTCGGTGTGCTTCCGCTTCCCCTCCTCCCCTATGTGTTGCCGCTTTACCTTCACCCATTGTGTGTTACTACTTACCCTCCTCCTTCATGGCCTTCCACCTTTGGTAACCGACCCATTAAGAGGCCCTGTGTGACTGTGATGACCCACAAGTATAAGGGATCAATCGTAGTCCTTTCGATAAGTAAGAGTGTCGAACCCAACGAGGAGAAGAAGGATCTGATAAACGGTTTTCAGCATGGTAATAACTGCAAGCACTGAAAGTAGCGGTAACAAGTGATGGTGTCGTAAGGTGAAACGTAGCAAGCGAACAGTAACAAGTGACAAGTAGTAGCAACGGTGCAGCAAAGTGGCCCAATCCCTTTGGTAGCAAGGGACAAGCCTGAGCAAAGTCTTATAAGAGGAAAAACGCTCCCGAGGACACATGGGAATTTCTGTCATGCTAGTTTCATCATGTTCATATGATTCGCGTTCGTTACTTTGATAGTTTGATATGTGTGTGGACCGGGGCTTGGGTACTGCCCTTACTTGGACAAGCATCCCACTTATGATTAACCCCTCTCGCAAGCATCCGCAACTACGAAAGAAGAATTAAGACAACTTCTAACCATAGCATTAAATTACTGGATCCAAATCAGCCCCTTACGAAGCAACGCATAGACTGGGGTTTAAGCTTCTCTCACTCTAGCAACCCATCATCTACTTACTACTCCCCAATGCCTTCCTCTAGGACCAAATATGGTGAAGTGTTATGTAGTCAACGTTCACATAACACCACTAGAGGAAAAACAACATAAAACATATCAAAATACCGAACGAATACCAAATTCACATGACTATTATTAGCATGACTTATCCCATGTCCTCAGGAACAAAAGTAACTACTCACAAAGCATAATCATAATCATGATCAGAGGTGTAATGAGTAGCATCAAGGATCTGAACATAAACTCTTCCACCAAGTAATCCAACTAGCATCAACTACAAAGAGTAATCAACACTAGCTACTAGCAACCTTACAAGTACCAATCGGAGTCGCGAGACGGAGATTGGTTACAAGAGATGAACTAGGGTTCGGAGAAGAGATGGTGCTGATGAAGATGTTGATGGAGATGACTCCCCTCCCATGAGAGGAGTGTTGGTGATGACGAAGGCGACAATTTCCCCCTCCGGGAGGGAACTTTCCCCAGCAGGATCGTCCTACCGGAGCCCTAGATTGGTTCTACTCAAGTTCCGCCTCGTGGCGGCGGAGAATCCACGAAAAAGCTCCACCCTGATTTTTTCTCGGACGAAACCCTTCATATAGCAAAAGAGGGGGTCAGTGGGCCACCAGGGTGCCCACAAGCCCTGTTTCTGCGGCAAGGGGGGTAGGCCGCGACAATCAGGCTTGTGGGCCCCTGGCTGCTCCCCTCTAACACTTCTTTCGCCCAATATTTTTTATATATTCCTGAAAAAATCCACGTTCATTTTCGGGGCATTTGGAGTTGCGCGGAATAGAGGACTCGGAGTTGCTCCTTTTCCAGTCCAGAATTCCAGTTGCCGGTATTCTCCCTCTTCAAATAAACCTTGCAAAATAAGAGAGAAAAGGCATACGTAAGGTTCCACAAAGTATAATAACAGTCCATAAACCTATAAATATCAACATTAAAGCATGATGCAAAATGGACCTATCAACTCCCCCAAGCTTAGACCTCGCTTGTCCTCAAGCGAAAACCAAGACCCAAAACATGTCCACATGTTTAGGGATGAAGGTCTCGATAAAACATAATACGGACATGAGGGCATCATGATCACACATAGAACTGAAATACATCATAAAGATTCTTAAGGGAAAGTAACAATTCCTTCACAAGGAAAAGTATGAAACAAAATCCTTACCGAGAAGTAGCCAACAACAGTCCATAGTCATTGAAGCAATTGCAATTTATCATATTATTAGAAAGAGTCAAATAGGAGCTTGTAAGGCAAATCCACATACTCAATCATCTCTTTTGTTTTCCAAAATTGTTACAACTCACGTGGTACACATGATATCAAAGTTTCAGTTGGACACAGAGAAAGATAGGGGCTTATAATTTTGCCTCCCAACCATTTACCTCAAGGGTAAAGTCAACAATAATAAAGCATAAGTACTCAGCTCCAAGTTGATATATGAATATAGATCTTTCCCAAGCATATGACGTTCACCAAGAAAAAGGCTAAATAAGGAATTGGTGAAGATCACCATGACTCTTACAAAGGCAAAAACTAAAGGTACAAGATAGGCCCTTCTTAGAGGGAAGCAGAGGTTGTCATGCACTTTTGAGGTTTGGATGTGTGTCCTCTTATTGCGGAGGAACGTCACTTCATATTGCCTCCTGTGATAAAGAACCTTATTATGCAGTCTGTCGCTTTTATGTCTTCCTCATCATAGGTTCGTACAAAGCTTATTTTCCACACACTAATAGATCATACATATTAGAGAGCAATTTTTATTGCTTGCACCGATGACAACTTACTTGAGGGGTCTTATTCAATCCATAGGTAGGTATGGTGGACACTCAAGGCAAAACTGGGTTGAAGGTTTATGGATGCACAAGTAGTATCTCTACTTGGTGCGGGAGTTTTGGCTAATATGAGGTGGAAGCAATCGTCACATGCTAAGGGATCTCTAATCATATAACATTGTTTGGAACCAAGCAAACACAATTCATTATGTTGTCTTCCTTGTCCAACATCTACTTCTAAGCATGTAATAGTTTGGTGAGTGCTCACAATTATAGAAAGTGTCTAAGATGATATATGTATATGTGAACCTCTCTTTCCTTATTACTTCTTATTAATTGCAACAATGATTGGGGTCTATGTTGGTCTATTCTCAACAAGTTCAATCATCATACTTGTTATAAGTGAAGCTATCACTTTCCATAAGATCATCTCATGATCTTTCATGCTATCGTTCTTTTCATACTTTTGATCATGGCACAAACCAAAGCCCTTGACTAAGATACTATTTATTATATAGATCGCAAGCTCGAATACATCGGGGGAGACACAAGGAAAAAGACTCAAACTAAAACACTAAAGACTTATTCCACTAAGAAAATAAATAAAAACTGAAAAGGAAAGAACTAAAACAAAGGTAAAAGCAAAAGATATAAAGGTGATACGATACCAGGGAAACTCCCCCAAGCTTGGCAAAAGCCAAGAGAGTTGCCCATACCAATGCTTAGTTGTATTCCTTCGGTGGTGATGGTGGTGAAGTTGCAACATGAGTTTGATCCTCCATCTTTGATTCCAAGAGAGCTATCAATCTTTGATTTATACCTTTGAGATCTGTGACACGGTTTTCCAGCAAAACAACTTCACGGGAAAGGGAAATATTGCGAGCACGAGTTGTTTCACAAAACCTCAAGAGTTCAATCAAGGATGGAGACAACACGTGGAGGAAGGGTTGGAGAAAATCTACTCCTTCAACGTCTTCAATGTTGAACATAGGTTGAACTTCCTCCCTAGCTTGGGTTTTCTCCTTAGCCTTGTCCCTGGCTTCCGTGACTTCTACTCTTTTCAGATTAGCATCTACCTCTTCATGAACTTGAGGGAGATTATTGTCCCCAACAGATTCCTGAGACATCTTTGCTCTAAATCTGCGGCAGACAACAAGCTCGAAACGAAAATAGAGGAAAATTGCGCAATACGGAGATCAAAACCCTTGGGCGAATATACAATGATTTTTTTCTGGACCAGAAGGAGTGCTCCGCAAGAAAACAGAGTCCTGGAGGCACACGAGGTGCCCACAAGCCATGTTGCCGCGGCCAGGGGGGAGCCCGCGACAACCAAGCTTGTGGCCGCCTCGTGCACTCTCCGGACTGCTTTTTATTTTTCTAATTTTACATAAATTCCAAAACGGAGAAAATTTCCTATTGGAAAAGTTTCGGAGTCCAATTACTTATCGAAACACATACCTCTTCATTTTCAGGGTCTGAATCAGGCTGATAAACATCCCTAATGTACTCCTCTGGAGTTATGATATTGATGATATTGGTCTCAACATTTATGGGAGTACAGAGATATAATGCTTGATTCTTTGCCTGTTTACCACCCTAGGAAAATTACCTTCTGTGTTATTGATTTTGATGGCACCGGAACGATATACTTCCTCAACAACGTAAGGACCTTCCCATTTGGAGAGAAACTTGCCAGCGAAGAATCTTAAACGAGAATTGTATAGAAGAGCATAATCACCTACATTGAACTCTCGTTTTTGTATTCTTTTATCGTGCCATCTCTTAACCTTTTCCTTGAACAGCTTGGCATTCTCATATGCCTGGGCCCTCCATTCATCTAGTGAGCTGATATCAAGCAACCGCTTCTCACCGGCAAGTTTGAAATCGAAGTTGAACTCTTTGATTGCCCAATAAGCTTTGTGTTCCAGCTCAAGAGGCAAATGACAGGCCTTACCGTAAACCGTTTTATACGGTGACATGCCCATGGGATTCTTATAAGCAGTCCTATAAGCCGAGAGTGCATCGGAAAGTTTGCTAGACCAATTCTTTCGAGATCTATTGACGGTCTTTTGTAAGATCAATTTGATCTCCCTATTGCTCAACTCCACTTGACCACTAGATTGAGGATGATAAGGAGATGCAACTCTATGGTTGACATCATACTTAGCGAGCATCTTGCGGAAAACACCATGAATGAAGTGTGAACCGCCATCAGTCATCAGATATCTCGGGACTCCAAATCTTGGGAAAATGACTTATTTAAGCATCTTAATAGAGGTGGGGTGATCAACATTTCTAGTGGGGATAGCTTCTACCCACTTAGTGACATAATGCACAGCAACTAAGATGTGAGTATACCCATTGGAACTCGGGAAAGGTCCCATATAATCAAAGCCCCAGACATCAAATGGTTCAATGACAAGTGCATAGTTCATAGGCATTTCCTGACGCTTACTGATATTCCCTATTCTTTGGCATTCGTCACAAGACAAGACAAACTTACGGGCATCCTTGAAGAGAGTGGGACAATAGAAACCTGATTGCAATACCTTATGAGCAGTTCTGTCTCCAGCATGGTGTCCTCCGTAGGCTTCGGAGTGACACTTCTACAGGATCTGTCCCTGTTCATGTTCAGGCACACAACGTCTAATAACACCATCTACTCCTTCCTTATCAATGTGAGGATCATCCCAAAAGTAGTGTCTCAAATCGAAGAAGAATTTTTTCTTTTGCTGATAGGTGAAACTGGGTGGTATGTATTTGGCTACGATATAGTTTGCGTAATCAGCATACCACGGTGCACTATGTGAAGTGCAGATGATGTTCAATTGCTCATTAGGAAAGTTGTCATCAATAGGTCGTGGGTCATCAAGGACATTCTCTAGCCTAGACAAGTTATCTGCTACAGGGTTATCAGCACCCTTTCGGTCAACAATGTGCAAATCAAATTCCTGTAGCAGGAGAACCCATCTGAATAGTCTAGGCTTAGCGTCCTTCTTATCCATAAGGTACTTAATAGCAGCATGATCAGAGTGAATAGTGACTTTGGAGTCAACTATATAAGATCTGAACTTTTCACATGCAAACACGACTGCTAAAAACTCCTTCTCTGTAGTGGCATAGTTTCTTTGGGCATTGTCTAGAGTTTTACTAGCATAGTGAATGACATTCAACTTCTTGTCACCTCTTTGTCCTAGAACAACACCAACAGCATAATCACTAGCATCGCACATGATTTCAAAGGGCAAGTTCAAATCAGGTGGTTGAACAATAGGCGCGGTTATCAAGGCCTTGTTAAGTATTTCGAAAGCTTCCTCACAATCCTCATCGAAAACAAAAGGAACATCCTTCTGCAAGAGGTTGGTAAGAGGCCTAGAAATCTTAGAGAAGTCTTCAATGAACCTTCTATAGAAACCAGCATGACCTAGGAAACTTCGTATACCTCTAATATCTTTGGGGCAAGGCATTTTCTCAATTGCATCTACCTTAGCCTTATAAACTTCAATGCCTTTCTCAGAGATTTTGTGTCCTAAGACGATGACTTCATTAACCATGAAGTGGCACTTCTCCCAGTTCAAGACGAGGTTAGTATCTTTGCATCTCTGTAAGACTCGATCAAGGTTGCTGAGGCAATCGTCAAAGGAAGAATCGTAAACAAAGACATCATCCGTGAAAACCTCAACAATCTTTTCACAAAAGTCAGAGAATATAGCCATCATACATCTTGGAAAGGTGGCAGGTGCATTGCACAAGCCAAAAGGCATACGTCTATAAGCAAAGGTACCGAAGGGGCAGGTGAAAGTGGTTTTCTCCTGATCAGATTGTGCAACAGGTATCTGCGAGAAACCTGAATAACCGTCTAGAAAGCATAAGTGTGTGTGTTTAGATAGCCTTTCTAGCATTTGGTTGATAAACTGCAAAGGATAATCGTCTTTCCGGGCTGCCTTGTTCAGTTTTCGGAAGTCTATCACCATCCTATAGCCAGTAATAATCCTCTGTGGGATTAGTTCATTCTTATCATTAGGAACGACGGTGAATCCTCCCTTCTTAGGTACGCAATGTATGGGACTTACCCAATCAATATGAGCAACAGGATAAATGATTCCTTCTTCCAGAAGCTTTAATATTTCTTTTCTCACGACCTCTTTCATCCTTGGATTTAATCTCCGTTGATGATCAGCAACTGGCTTAGAATCAGGATCAGTTTTAATCTTGTGCTGACATAGAGTGGGACTAATACCCTTAAGATCATCAAGAGTATATCCAATGGAGCATGGTGTTCCTCAAAGTTTTAATAACTTCTTCTCATCGTGATTCGAGAGGTGAGCACTAATAATAATAGGATATATATCCTTCTCATCAAGGTAGGCATACTTAATAGTATCTGGTAACTATTTTAGCTCGAACACAGGATCACCCCTTGGTGGGGGAGGACCCCAAGCAGTTCAACAGGCAGATTATTCTTGATAATAGGATATTGTTCTAAAACAATTTTATCTATCTCATCTCTTTCATCCATATGCATATCATTTTCATGCTCAAGCAGATATTGATCTAAAGGATCCGTAGGAGGTACGACAATAGAGGCAAGAACAATGATTTCATCCCTACCAGACGACTCTTTTTCATGGGGTTGTCTTCCAAACTTGGAGAAGTTAAATTCATGAGACACACCCTCGAAACTAACAGTGACAGTCTGTTTAATGCAATCAATGTGAGCATTGACAGTGTTGAGAAAGGGTCTACCAAATATGATGGGACAAAAGCTATATGGTGCAGTAGCAAGGACGAGGAAATCAGTAGGATACTTCGTCTTACCACACATGACTTCTACGTCTCTCAAGATTCCCAGAGGGCAGATAGTGTCTCTATTAGCTAGCGTAATAATGACATCAATGGGTTCTAACTCAGCAGGTGCAATCTCATCTTTGATTCCATCATATAGGGACCGGGGTATTGCACTAACACTAGCACCCATATCACATAAACCATGATAACAGTGATCTCCTATCTTGACAGAAACAACGGGCAGGCCAACTCCAGGTCCGTATTTGTCTTTCGCGTGAGGTTTAGCAATTCTAGCGGAGTCCTCACAGAATTTGATAACATGCCCGTCTATGTATTCGGCTAAGAGATCTTTGATAATAGCAACACTAGGTTCAACTCTAATTTCCTCACGGGGTGCAAGTGGTCTAATGTAACCCCTACGTATCACAGTTGGAGCTTTAGAATAATCCTTTTTCCTAGCAGCGTAAGGTGGTTTCTCAGCGTAGGCACAAGGAACAATAAGATCACTAAAGGCAATGACTTTCTCTTCAACTAGATTGGGTTTAACTATGTTGACTTCTACAGGCGGATGATACTTAAACCAGTTCTCTTTGGGAAGATCAACATGAGTAGCAAAAGATTCACATAGAGAAGCTACCATCTCAGAGTCAAGTCCATACTTAGCGCTAAAATCTCTAGAAGTATTTGTTTCAACAAAAGATTTAACGCAATTAAACTGAAATTCATCCCCTGACTCCTTACCTTCTTCGAGCTCTCAATCTTCAGAGTTACGTTTGATTCTTTCCAATAAATTCCACTTGTGGTCAATATCCTTCTTCATAAAAGAACCGGTACAAGAAGTATCAAGCATGGTACGATCCTCATGAGAAAACCGAGCATAAAAGTTTTGAGTGATAAATTCTCTCGAGAGCTCATGATTGGGGAATGAATATAGAATTGATTTAAGCCTCCCCCAAGCTTGAGCTATGCTTTCCCTGTCACGAGGCCAAAAGTTATAAATAGAATTCCGATCACGATGTACTAAATGCATAGGATAAAACTTTTGATGAAATTCCAATTTCAACCGATTGTAGTCCCATGATCCAGTATCATCGCATAGCCTATACCATGTCAACACCTTATCCTTCAAAGATAAAGGAAATACTTTCTTCTTTACCTCATCCTTGGGCAAACCTGCAAGCTTAAATAAACCACAAACTTCATCTACATAGATTAGATGCAAGTCCGGATGTGAAGATCCATCTCCTGTAAAAGGATTAGCCAGCAGTTTCTCAAGCATACCCGAAGGAATTTCATAAAATATATTTTAAGAAGGTACCTCAGGTTGAGGAACAACTCCTTGTGCTTCCGTTCGTGGTGAAGATACCCCGAACAAACTCCTCAAAGGAACAGTTTCCATAGTGACAAGTGACAATAAATTTCAGCACAATATATAAATGTTTCCTTACCAAATTCCACTTACCAAAGGCGCTTCCCTCCCCGGCAACGGCGCCAGAAAAGAGTCTTGATGACCCACAAGTATAGGGGATCAATCGTAGTCCTTTCGATAAGTAAGAGTGTCAAACCCAACGAGGAGAAGAAGGCTCTGATAAACGGTTTTCAGCAAGGTAATAACTGCAAGCACTGAAAGTAGCAGTAACAAGTGATGGTGTCATAAGGTGAAACATAGCAAGCGAACAGTAACAAGTGACAAGTAGTAGCAATGGTGCAGCAAAGTGGCCCAATCACTTTTGTAGCAAGGGACAAGCCTGAGCAAAGTCTTATAAGAGGAAAAACGCTCCCGAGGACACACGGGAATTTCTGTCATGCTAGTTTCATCATGTTCATATGATTCGCGTTTGTTACTTTGATAGTTTGATATGTGGGTGGACCGGCCCTTGGGTACAGCCCTTACTTGGACAAGCATCCCACTTATGATTAACCCCTCTCGCAAGCATCCGCAACTACGAAATAAGAATCAAGACAACATCTAACCATAGAATTAAACTAGTGGATCCAAATCAGCCCCTTACGAAGCAACACATAGACTGGGGTTTAAGCTTCTGTCACTCTAGCGACCCATCATCTACTTACTACTCCCCAATGCCTTCCTCTAGGCCCAAATATGGTGAAGTGTTATGTAGTCGGCGTTCACATAACACCACTAGAGGAAAAACAACATACAACATACCAAAATACCGAACGAATACCAATTCACATGACTATTATTAGCATGACTTATCCCATGTCCTCAGGAACAAAAGTAACTACTCAAAGAGCATAATCATAATCATGATCAGAGGTGTAATGAGTAGCATCAAGGATCTGAACATAAACTCTTCCACCAAGTAATCCAACTAGCATCAACTACAAAGAGTAATCAACACTACTAGAAACCTTACAAGTACCAATCGGAGTCGCGAGACAGAGATTGGTTACAAGAGATGAACTAGGGTTCGGAGAAGAGATGGTGCTGATGAAGATGATGATGGAGATGACTCCCCTCCGACGAGAAGTGTGTTGGTGATGATGAAGGCGACGATTTCCCCCTCCGGGAGGGAAGTTTCCCCAGCAGGATCGTCCTCCCAGAGCCCTAGATTGGTTCTGCTCAAGTTCCGCCTCGTGGCGGCGGCGAATCCATGAAAAAGCTCCACCCTGATTTTTTCTCGGACAAAACCCTTCATATAGAAAAAGAGGGGGGCCAGTGGGCCACCAGGGTGCCCACAAGCCCTGTTGCCGCGGTCAGGGGGTAGGCCGCGGCAACCAGGCTTGTGGGCCCCTAGCTGCTCCCCTTTGACACTTCTTTCGCCCAGTATTTTTTATATATTCCCAAAAAAATCCACGTTGATTTTCAGGGCATTTGGAGTTGCACAGAATAGAGGACTCAGACTTGCTCCTTTTCTAGTCCAGAATTCCAGCTGCCGGTATTCTCCCTCTTCAAATAAACCTTGCAAAATAAGAGAGAAAAGGCATAAGTAAGGTTCCACAAAGTATAATAACAGTCCATAAAGCGATAAATATCAACATGAAAGCATGATGCAAAATGGACGTATCAGACCGCCATCACCTTCCCTCTATTTGTCGCCATCGCATGGCCGTTGTTTCTTGAAGTTGCGTCCGATAAGGAAATAAGCAAAATAGTGTTGTTGTATACATGTTTGTTGATGATTTTTTATGCCCACATGGATGATTATTATTGTATACATGTTTGTGATCTATTGAGAAAATAAAATTGTGCTATTTGCTTCATATTTTCAATGTAGATTTTTCTCCATACAAAATTTTCTTCTATTGAGTTTAGAATTACACTAATTGATAGTCGACCGGTTAATCTAGTTAATAGGCCGATTCAGCGATTAATCACTACTCCCAAGATGGGTAAGCAATTATGAGTTAACGATTTCCTCAACATTGATCATGTACACATTTTATCGCACCCATGTTTCTCTCCCGCTTCGATGGAGCACCAACCTTGCCTCTATTCTAGCATGAAAAGACACAAGCAATAGTACCGCCCCCAACAACGGTACTACCTCTTATCCACGATAGTACCGCCCTGCTCAGCGGTACTACCGCTCTCGGGCAGAAGTGCCCTAGCCCGTACCGTTGTCTTGTGTCGCTACCTCGGGGTCTCTACACTTTTCGTGTCGTACTGGGCGGTTTCTGGGCGGTATTTCTAAGCGGTAGTACCACTGTGCAAGCGGTAGTTCCGCTTATTATGACCACACCACTTCTGCCAATGTTTTCTTGGGATGGACTCTCAATGGATCTTGATAAATTGTAGGAGGTGGTACTACCCCTTATGGGTGGTATTACTGCTCCTCGTAGTGGTAGTACCGCTCCGACGGAACTACCTTCCTAATGCCTCCCTCTTGATATGCTACTCTATAGACATAACGGTAGTACCGTTCCCGAGGAGCGGTACTACCTATAATAGGCGGTAGTACCACTCATGTGCGGGCTGTGTGAGTGGGTAATGGTTGGAATTGTTTCCCCACTATATAAAGGAGGTCTTCTTCCCCCACGAAGTTCACCTTTTCCAACCCCAATCTCCATTGTTGCTCCAATCTCCATTTTTTCCTGATCTCTCTCCTTAGCCAACAAAACTTGTTGATCTTCTAGGGTTTGCTCTAGAGGGCCTTGATCTACACTTGCACCAAGAGAAATTTGATTCCCCCACTAATCCTTTGCGGATCTTGTTACTCTTGGGTGTTTGAGCACCCTAGACAGTTGAGGTCACCTCAAAGCCAAATTCCATTATGGTTGAGCTTCGTGGTATTGTTGGGAGCCTCCAATTAAGTTGTGGAGATTTCCCCAACCTTGTTTGTAAAGGTTTGGTTGCCGCCTTCAAGTGCACCACTAGTGGAATCATGACATCTCGCATTGTGTGAGGGTGTGAGGAGAATACGGTGGCCTTAGTGGCATCTTGGGGAGCATTGTGCCTCCACACCGGTCCAACGGAAAAGTACTTACCTTCAAAGGGACGGAACTTCAGTAACACATCCTCGTATTCATAGGTTCCACTTCTGGTTACTTCTTACCTTTATTTTGTATTTATTACTTGCTTTTTATTCTTGTTGCTAGCATCATATAGGTTGCTCACCTAGTTGCGTATCTAGACAACCTACTTGTTTCTAAACCTAATTTGGTTAGGAAGAGTTAAAAATTGGTAGTTGCCTACTCACTCCCCCTCTAGTCAACCATATCGATCCTGGCCTGTATGCTGTATATCACACACATCTTGACTTGAGCGACTGTTTGTGTTATTTTGTGTGATCACAAATAGTTTACCGAGCAACACGTTTGTCGTCTATCGCACACATCTTAATTTTGCTAATCGCTTGTGTGATTTTATGTCATTGCAAACAGATCATTCGGCTGACTTGTATGTCTTCTATCGCATGCATAATCATGTGCATAAACGTTTGTGTTCTGCTTGATCATAGCAAACAGTTTACCTGGATGAACGGTATGCCATAGATTGCACACGCAACTCTTTTTTGAATAATATTTGATGGATCCGCCATAGCACACAGTTTGTGTTATTGGCGACGAACCTTGAACTATAGCGTTTGCGATTCATGAAATGCACAGAATTTGGTCAAAGGGTCTATGATCCATGTGTTGTCTTAGGACCATCCTGTAGTAATAACTATTAATCCGACAATACAATCCTTGTGAAGCTTGCCAATACATTCAATGCATTGACCCTTGTGGAAGCACTATATCATTTGCAGATCTGCTAGAAAGGTACGAAGTAGGGTTACGATGCTATACTCAACTCTTGCCTATGAGTTGATGGATGACAAAATACTAGAATACTATCTTTGTTGCATTATTGTATCATAAGATAACCCACAAACTAAGCAAGTGTGTATTCTAAATCACTTGATCTACAATGTAATACTATACGGGATGTATTCTTGGTATTTCATCAACGATTGTGCATGCCAGTTATTTAACTAGGGAATGAGACAGTAAGCGCGGGAATTCAGGGCCCTATGAGAGACAAGATCGTGACACGGGCCCTTGCGAGCCGAGGACACCACCTCCTCGAGGACGTTGTACAAGTTTAAATGCCGATGTCGGTACAATATTACTAACCTTGGCTACCCTTGACTTACTTGAGGGCGGGTGGCATTGCTCGTCGAATTTGGCTCGAGGACCACAATCCCTATGTAGGTTCCCTCGATGGATGGGGATCCTGGGTGGTAGGAGCCGAGGATGAACCCGATGCTTGGATGTCAGGTTCCCGTTGGAGCCTGTAGAGGATGTCCACTCCTCAATGTGTGAGAGGACCACGCGATTGACCCCTTGACCTATGGGAGATTGTTAATTGTGATATGCGTTGGGTTTTCCCTGAAGAGTAACGGGTAATCACAGCACAATGCGGTAAGTATTTCCCTCGATTAAAAAAACAAGGTTTATCGAACCATTAGGAGTATCAATCCTCAACCGTCTCCAGTGGTTGCACACAAAAGAGCAAACAACTTACATCCAATGCAAGCAACAGGGTTGTCAATCCCTTGATCCCGTTATTTGCAAGCAAATGAGGTGTGTATATAATTGTAACTTGAAAAATAAAATAAAATACAAATAATAACAGCAAGGAAATTGTAATTTTTCTGAATATATAAGTGAATAGACCCGAGGGCCATCGTGTTCTCTAGTGGCATCTCTCATGAAAGCAACATATGGAGGGTAAACAAATTACTGTTGGGTAATTAATAGAATAACAGATAGTTTAGCAATTTTTACGGCAATGATCATATGTATATAGGAATCACGTCCATAAGAAAATAGGTCAAATCCTTCCTTCACCTACTGCTATTACTCCACCCATCGACCACTATCTGCTATGAATCTAGAGTGTTAAGTAAAATAAAGTAATGCTTGGAGAATGATGACATGATGTAGACAGTGTAAACTCAACCAATATGAATAAACCCCATCGTTTTATCCTTAGTGGCAGCAACACAAAGATGCAACTTGTCCCCTTCTGTCACTCGGATATCGAAACTCACCAGGTTGAACCCCCTACAGCGCACCCCTCTCACTAAAGAAATACCAAACTACTTGTCCAAAGCAATTCAATAGATCGGAGAGAATTACAAACCTATGGAGATCATTTAAATAAGAATCATAATAATTTCAGAGAAGATTCGAATATTGTTCATGAATAATATGAACATAAACCCACAATTCATCGGATCCCAACGAACACACCGTACAAAAGAATTACATTGGATAGATCAAAGCAAAGATGTGATGATCATTGTATTGAAGATCAAGAGAGAGAGGTAGCCATCTAGATACTAACTACGGACCCATAGGTCTATGGTGAACTTATCACACATCATATCGAGGGCACCGAGGTTGATGAAGAGGCTCTCCGTGATTTATCCCCCCTGCGGCAGGGTGCGGGAATGGAGCTCCATATGGGATCGCCGTGGAATAGACTTGAAGCATTCCAAAAAGTGCTTCTCTCTTATTTTTTGGGTTTCTGGAATATATGTGAATTTATAGGCCAGAGAACAAAGCAAGAGGGTCCACAAGGGAGGCACAAGCCATCAGGGCATGGCCACTCCCCTAGTCGCGCCATGTTGTCTTGTGGCTCCCTCATGTGGCTCCAGGTCTCCCCCGAACCTTCGAGGTCTTATTTTGGTCCAGAAATATCATAAATAAATTTTCGTGGAAATTGTACATCATTAAGGTAAACCCAACCTTAGCATTAAACATCAAGTCCTCTTTACTCCCATACGCACACAACCCCCTTACTCGGGTGTAAGTTTCTCTCACTCTCGCGACCCACTATAAGTGAATCATGAACATATTGCAAACCCTCAAGCGTTGTATACATCATGTGTGCACATCACGGAAGGCACCTTACAATAGCACCATATCAACACACAACCCATATCAATAACATCATATCACAATTAACCTGTAGGACAAAACGGATCTACTCAAACATTATAGGATAGCCACATATCATTGGGAAATAGTATGTAGTGTTGAGAACCATGTTTAAGTAGAGAGTTACAATGAGAAAAGAGGTGTTGCACCGCTGCATACAGGGGGAGGGAGTTGGTGTTGACGGCGGCAAGATTGTTGATGTAGATTGTCGTCACGCTCCTTGCCCCGACGGCACTCCCGCGCCACTGGGAGAGAGGGGGAGATATCCCTGATGACGAGATGATGTATATACTTCTCGCACCTCGTTGGTTACCCCAAGTGGAAGGTTGAGATGTAGTCAGCAGCAAGTTTTCCCTCACACGGAACTATAAGGTTTATCGAACCAGGAGGACTCCTAGGCTCAACAAGTAGGTGTCTCCTGTGATGGCTAGCACAAGACGTGGACCTACACACACAACAAATAATTTTGCTCCCAACAAGTACAGAGAGGTTGTCAATCTCTCCGGCCTTGTAGTTTGCAAAGGATCAAAACACAAGTGGGAATAGTAATAGTGATTGCAACGTAAAAGTAAATAAAAACGGTAAGTGGTGGAGGTGTAAGCAATGATGGTGATATGGACCGGAGTCACATGACATTCACTAGTGATGTCTCTCTCCCAAAAGACGATAAACAACTATGCTTGAGTAAACAAATTACAGTTGGGCAATTGAAAGAATTATGAACGCACCGCAATGCTAATTATGCTACTTGAAAGTTAGAGGCTCGGTAGTAATGGGCAGTACGCCAAGACAAGTAGACCGTTTATTCATCAACATCTACTTATTAATCATCCACCTTGAGATATTTATCCAGAACATATCGCCGGTATTAAGTTGGGAGCCCCACCCAAACTGTAAACTCAAAGCAACGGACAACTGCATTAACGAACTATGTGTAAGGTAAACAATCCTTGCAACCGTGGTCACAAGCACCATTCTTTTATCCCTCGTGGCAACAACACATCCCCTAGTCTCATGTTTCTGTCACTCAAGCTAGACATCGAGGGGCATGAACCCACAATCATGCATAACGCTCCCTCTTGGAGTTACAATCTACTACTCGTCCAAATTAATAAATAGCAACGGAGAACATGCATGAATCACTAAGGAACATAATATAAGAGGGTAATCAAATATATAACTCAAAGAAATCTAAACATAATCTCATAATCCATCGGATCCCAACAAATCGAGCATAGCAATAGCAAGAGAATTACATATATGCATTGATCATGTAGGGCAGCTCACAAGGACTAACCATTGAAGCACAAGATTGGAGAGAAGACATCACATAGCTACTGGTCATGGACTCATGGTCCAGGGAGGACTACTCACGGCACGTCCGGGAAGCGTACATGGCGGTGGAGAAGCTCCCGGAGGTCATCCCGACGCTCCCGATCTCAGAAGCGTTGCTGCGGCGGAACGATGGAGAACTTCGCGATTCTGGATCTGATGGAAGGGTTTTCTCTCGGAGGAGTAAATATAGGTGAAAGGAAGGCACCGGAGGAGGTGGTACCCACCCAGGCGGCCTCTTGGCGCGGACTAGGGCCAGGCCGCGCCCACAGGTCGCCTGGGAGGCCCATGGACCCCTCTGGCCCATCTTCGGTGATCTGGAAGCTTCCGTTACGCTGTTTTTGTATATTTTTCTTGGAATTTTTCGGGCTTCGGAAAATTGGGTAAAAGCCCCTGCAAAATAGACATCAACAGATAGAAACTAGCACTGGATGCACTGAGTTAGTAGGTTAGTCCAAATATGTGTAAAATGATATAAAAGTGTAGCAAAACATATACCAATGTCACCTAAAAGATCATGGAACCAGCAGAAATTATAGATACGTTTGGGACGTATCAAACCCCCCTCCTTATTCTTATTCCTTGGCATCCTACCTAGAAGGAAGGAGATTTCCCCCTCTAGTCCATGGCCACCATGGTGGCAGAGGGATGGGAGCCCCTCCGAGATTGGATCTCCCTCTCTACTCTCTTCTGTTTTTCGTTCCTGTTTTCTGTCCCTTCACCGTTTCTTAAATTCCTGGAGATCTGTAACCATGATCGGGCTGAAATTGGGGGGGGGGGGGGTTATCCATAAATTAGCTTTCTCCCCGAAGAATAGCCTCAACAGACATAAGGGGTGCCCACTATGGGACGCTCCCTGGTGTCTACTGGAGGTCATCAGCCTCCGTTTACATTAATTTGACCTCTCAAAAATCACATATATTCCAAAATAATTCTCCATAAATTTTTATCGCGTTTGTACTTTATTTGATATGCATATTTTTTGAAACAAAAAACATGCAGCAAACATGAACTGGCACTTGGCACTGGATCAATATGTTAGTCCAATAAATCATATAACACGTTGCTAAAAATATGTGAAAGTTATGTAATATTGGCATGGAACAATCAAATACTATAGATACAACAAAGATGTATCAGCATCCCCAAGCTTAATTACTTCTCGTCCTCGAGTAGGTAAATGATAAAAAAGATAATTTTTGATGTGGAATGCTACCTAGCATAATATTGATCATATATCTAATCATGCCATGAATATTAAGATACAACTGATTCAAGGCAATAGCCTATCATTTGACAAAAAAGACATCCATACTCAGGTTTACTAGCAAACAATCATGTCCTTTCAAAATAGCATTGCTTGAAGAATGCTATCCCTACAAAATCATATAACGTGTCATGCTTGGTCTTCCTAGCATAAGGTATAAATCATGAGCACCCCGATGGCAAATCAAGCAATTGGATCGTACTTTTTAACGCGCTTCAGGTTTTTATTACTCACTCAATACATGAGCGTGAACCATGGGAATAACATAAAGGTGGAAGAGAATATGGTGGTCGGTTTCAAAGGGGTAAAAGTGAAGAAGCAAGTCTCGCATCAACTCAGTTATCAACGGGCTATGGAGATGCACATCAATAGATATCAATGCAAGGAGTAGGGATTACCATGCAACGGATGCACTAAGAGCTATAATTGTATGAAAGACCAACATGAAAACCAAGTGGGTGTGCATCAAACCTTTAAATGAAAAATTCCCGCTAGTATATGAAAGTGACAACATAGGAGACTCTCCATATGAAAAACATGGTGCTACTTTGAAGCACTAGTGTGGAATTAGCATGCCCCTTCTCTCTTTTCTCTCATTTTTTTCTTTTTTTCTTTCTTTTTTTCTTTTTTTCTTTCTATTTTTTATTTCATTTTTGGTGGTGGTCTCATTTGGCCTCCTTGATTTTCCATTTTTCATTCGGAGTCTCATCCCGACTTGTGTGGGAATGATACGTCTCCAACGTATCTATAATTTTTTATGGTTTCATGCTATTATTTTGTCAAACTTTGGATGTTTTGCATGCCTTTTATATATTTTTTGGGACTAACTTATTAACTCAGTGCCAAGTGCTAGTTCCTGTATTTTCCATGTTTTTGACCGCTTTCAGAGGAGATTTTGAAACGAGTCCAAACGGAAGAAATCCCCGAAAAGATTTTTTCTGGAACAAAAGAAGATCGGGAAACTTGAGAGCCAAGGCAGGGGAGCGTCAGGGGCCCCACAAGCCCCCACCCTGCGGCCAGGGGGGAGACCACGCCATCTAGGCTTGTGGGCCCCCTGAGCACGCCCTGACCTAGGGGTTGCGCCTATAAATTCCCTAAAAATACCAAAAAAATCAGGAGATCATCGAAAGTACTTTTCCACCGACGCAAGCTTCTGTCTCCGCAAGATCCAATCTGGGGCACATTCTGGTGCCATGCAGGAGGGGGATTCGGACACGGAGGGCTTCTTCATCAACACTATGACCTCTCCGATGATGCGTGAGTAGTTCACCATAGACCTACGGGTCCATAGCTAGTAGCTAGATGGCTTCTTCTCTCTCTTGGATCTTCAATACAAAGTTCTCCATGATCTTCATGGAGATATATCCGATGTAATCTTCTTTTGCGGTGTGTTTGTCGAGATCCAATGAATTGTGGATTTATGATCAGGTTATCTATGAATCTTATTTGAGTTTCTTATGATCTCTCTTATGCATGATTTCATATCCTTGTAATTCTCTTCGAGTTGTGGGTTTTGTCTGGCCAACTAGATCTATGATTCTTGCAATCGGAGAAGTGCTTGGTTTTGGGTTCATACCGTGCGGTGACCTCACCCAGTGACAGAAGGGGTCGCGAGGCACGCATCATGTTGTTGCCATCAAGGGTAAAAAAATGGGGTTTTCATCATTGGTTTGAGATTATCCCTCTACATCATGTCATCTTGCTTAAGGCGTTACTCTGTTCGTCATGAACTCAATACACTAGATGCATGCTAGATAGCGGTCGATGTGTGGAGTAATAGTAGTAGATGCAGAAAGTATCGGTCTACCTGTCTCGGACGTGATGCCTATATGTATGATGATTGCCTTAGATATCGTCATGACTTTGCACGGTTCTATCAATTCCTCGACAGTAATTTGTTCACCCACCGTGATATTTGCTATTATGAGAGAAGCCTCTAGTGAACACTATGTCCCCCAGGGTCTACTCCACACCATATTTTCAGCCTTACACTTTTCACTTCGTTGCACTTTCCGCCTTCATATCTCACTTTGCAAACAATCTTGAAGGGATTGACAACCCCTTTGAAGCGTTGGGTGCAAGCCTGTTCGTGTTTGCGCACGTACTCTGGACTTGACTAGGTCCTCCTTCTGGATCGATACCTTGGTTCTCAAACTGAGGGAAATACTTACTGCTCCTGTGCTGCATCACCATTTCCTCTTCAAGGGAAAAACCGACGCAAACCAGAGAAGTAACAAGAAGAATTCCTAGCGCCAAGGAAGGACTTTTGTTGCCGTAGCAGAAGAATTTCTGGCGCCGTTGCCGGGGACGATCAAGTCAAGAACTCATCCAAGTAGGTGTCACAAACTCATCTCTTGCATTTACTTTGTTTGCCAGTTGCCTCTCGTTTTCCAGTCCCCCACTTCACCTATTTGCCTTTTTCGTTCGCCCTTTTCTTTCGCTTGCTTTCTGTTTGCTTGTGTGCTATGTGCATTCAATATGCTTGCATCTTGGCTTGCTGAAAATCTATTGATATTGTTCCTCATCCACTTGCTAACCTCTTTATGAGATCCAATTATGTTGATCCAATTGCTAGTGAGTTGAGTGCACTTGACTATCTTTATGGAGTTTTGCTTGAGACGCGTGAATCTAAAAATTGTGATGAACAAATTTATGAAGTGATTCACGAGGGCCCCTTCAATGAAAAGCATGATTGCAATGATTTCATTATAAATTCTATTAAACAAAATCATGCTAAAAATATGCAAAATCCTAAGCTTGGGGATGCTAGTTTTGCTATGTCCACTACTTGTTGCAATGATCATGATTGGGGTAATGATCTTTCTTATGATCTTGAAAATTTGTTTAAGCCTCATGATGATTATGATTTTGCAATAATATTGAAAGTGGGATTGGAGAAGTCATGACTTTAGTTGATGATAATCCCACTATTTTTGAAGAGCATCAACTTTGCATGCATGTGGATCATGAAAAAAATATCCTATGTGATAGGTATATTGTTGAAATTTAATATGATCTCACATGTAATTGTTATGAGAGAGGAAAATATTGTGGTAGAAATTTTCATATCACAAAATCACCTCTCGTTATGTTGAGATTGCTATTGTCTCTTTCTTCTTCCTTGCATATGGTAACTACTGGTTGTCTTGACAATCTGTTTTCCTATAAAATACCTATGCATAGGAAGTACGTTAAACTTGGATGTGATTTTCACATGCTTCACGATGCTCTCGTTGTGATTCAATTCTTGTCTTTTGTGTGAGCATCATTGAATTATAAATGCCTAGCTAAGGGTGTTAAACAATAGCGCTTGTTGGGAGGCAACCCAATGCATTTATCTTTTTCTTTCTGTTTTGATGCGTCCACACTTTCATAATTCTGTTGTGTTTGTGCTTTTTGTGTTTCTTTTTGTGTTTGAGCCAAGCAAAGCCTTTATGACTAGTCTTGGTAATGGTTGTTTGATCTTGCTGGAAAAAGATAGAAAGTTTTCGCTCACGAGATGATTTTTCATTTTTATTCAGAAAGAGGTTTTGAGTTGATTCTTTTTGCTCCTATTTGATATGCTTTTTTACCAGGCCGTCGAAATTGTTCAGATTTTTTAAGGTACCAGAAGTATACGAAGTATACAGATTGCTACAGACTGGTCTATCTTTGACAGATTCTGATTTTTGTTGAGTTGGTTGCTTGTTTCGATGAAACTATGGTTAGTATCGGGGGATACTAGGCATACAAAAGTGAGAGTACAGTAGCCCAACACCAATATAAATAGAATTCAAGTTTGCTACAGTACCAAAAGAAGTGGTAGTTTGTTTTCTTGTGCTAATGTTATCACGAGTTTCTGTTTAAGTTTTGTGTTGTGAAGTTTTCAAGTTTTGGGTGATGTTCTCATGGACAAAGAGATAAGGAGTGGAAAGAGATCAATCTTGGGGATGCCCAAGGCATCCCAAGACAAATTCAAGGACACCAAAAAGCCAAAGCTTGGGGATGCCCCGGGAAGGCATCCCCTCTTTCGTCTTCAATCCATCGGTAACATTACTTGGTGCTATATTTTTATTCACCACATGATATGTGTTTTTGCTTCGAGCGTCTTGTATCGTAGGAGTATTTTCCTTTTGTTGTGTCACAATCATCCTTGCTGCACACCTTTTTGAGAGAGAGAGACAATGACTCATCGTGATTTTTGCTAGAATGCTCATAGTGCTTCACTTATATCTTTTGAGCTAGATACTTTTGCTCTATGTGCTTCACTTATATCTTTTAGAGCACGGCGGTGCGTGATTTGGTAGTTGGCTTATGCTATGGAAGTAGTCCCAAAAGTGATAGATACCCAAAGAGGATGCAAAAACTTCCATCTTCATGTGCATTGAGTAGAAAGAGAAGTTTTGATTCCTCTCAAATAGTTTTGATACATGGATTTGGTAATATTAAGAGTTATGTTAGTAGGGTGTTGTGAATCTAGAAATACTTGTGTTAAAGTTAGTGATTCCAGTAGCATGCACGTATGGTGAACCGCTATGTTAGAAGTCGGAGCATAATTGATCTATTGATTGTCATCCTTTGTGTTGAAGTCGGGATCGCGCGATGGTTTACACCTACCAACCCTTCCCCTCGGAGTATGCGTTTAGAACTTTGTTTCGATTACTAATAAAAACCTTCTCAACAAGTATGTGAGTTCTTCATGACTAATGTGAGCCCATGGTATAGATGCACTTTCACCTTCCACCATTGCTAGCCTCTCTAGTGCCGCACAACTCTCCCCGGTGCACAAACCCACCTAATTCCTTCCTCAAAACAGCCACCATATCTACCTACTATGGCATTTTCATAGCCATTTCGAGATATATTGCCATGCAACTACCACCGTTCCATCTCATGACTTGTGACGTCACTCTCATACTGCCATTGCATGATCGTAAGATAGCTAGCGAGATGTTTCAACGTCATACGCCATGCTAGATCGTTGCACATCCCGGTACACTGCCCGAGGCATTTCCTATGGAGTCTTTGAGCTGTGAGTAAATAAAAGTGTGATGACCATCATTATTAGAGCATTGTCCCATGT
Organism: Hordeum vulgare subsp. vulgare; assembly: GCF_904849725.1. Taxonomy (NCBI): domain Eukaryota; kingdom Viridiplantae; phylum Streptophyta; class Magnoliopsida; order Poales; family Poaceae; genus Hordeum; species Hordeum vulgare. Next base: position 399,529,299 of record NC_058519.1, read on the forward strand.
GAGGAAATAAAAAAAAGAGGCCAAAGAGCCCAAAAACAAAACAAAAAAAGGGGGACCAAAAGAATAAAACTTTCGCGGTGATTTTTTTGGGACCAAAAGAGACCCCTGAAGCTTTGGAAGAAGGCCAGAAGAGCCACGAGGGAGTCACAAGCCGAGGATCCCCCCCTAGGCTGGGCCTAGCAGGCTTGTGACCTCCTCGTGGGCCCAACCGACGTAATTCCACCGCCATAAATTCCTATAAATACACAAACCCCGCAAAAGAAACCTAGATCGGGAGTTCCGCCACCGCAAGCCTCTGTAGCCACCCAAAATCAGTCTGGAGCCCGTTCCAGCACCCTACCGGAGAGGGAATCCATCTCCTGTGGCCATCTTCATCATCCTGGAGATCTCCATGACGAAGAGGGAGTAGTTCTCCCTCGGGGCTGAGGGTATGTACCAGTAGCTATGTGTTTGATCTCTCTCTCTCGTGTTCTTGAGATGTCTTGATCTCGATGTACCCCGGGCTTTGCTACTATAGTTGGATCTTATGATGTTCTTCCCCCTATCCCTTCTTGTAAAGAATTGACTTTTGACATTGGGAACCTATGCATATGGGTTGGCACATGTTTTGACTCTCCGGTAGAAACTTTGGGGCACTCTTTGAAGTTCTATGTGTTGGTTGAATAGATGATTATGAGATTGTGTGATGCATATCGTATAATCATGCCCACGGATACTTGAGGTGACAATGGAGTATCTAGGTGACATCAGGGTCTTGGTTGATATGTGTCTTAAGGTGTTATTCTAGTACAAACTCTATGATGGATCGAACGGAAAGAATAGCTTCGTGTTATTTTACTACGGATTCTTGAATAGATTGATCAGAAAGAATAACTTTGTGGTGGTTTCGTACCTGACAATAATCTCTTCGTTTGTTCTCCGCTATTAGTGACTTTGGAGTGACTCTTTGTTGAACGTCGAGGGCTAGTTATAGGATCCAATTATGTTATCATTGTTGAGAGAACTTCACTAGTGAAAGTATGAACCCTAGGCCTTGTTTCCACGCATTGCAATACTGTTCGTGCTCACTTTTACTATTAGTTACCTTGTTGTTTTTGTAATTTCATATTACAAAAACCTATATCTACCATCCATTTGGCACTTGTATCACCATCTCTTCGCCGAACTAGTGCACCTATACAATTTACCATTGTATTGGGTGTGTTGGGGACACAAGAGACTCTTTGTTATTTGGTTGCAGGGTTGCTTGAGAGAGACCATCTTCATCCTAAGCCTCCCACGGATTGGTAAACCTTAGGTCACCCACTTGAGGGAAAATTGCTACTGTCCTACAACCCCAGAGGATCGTTAAAGCATTTTGAGGGACCAGTATCTCTCATTTTAAGTGTGGTAGCATCCCACCTTGCCGGAGATTGGAATTGTTAGAAGACCCCCAAACCCTAACCTTTCTTTCTAGCCTCTTCGAATCTCGAGGACGAGATTCATTTTAAGTGTGGTAGTTTGTAACATCCCAAATTTTGGAATGTTAATAATATTATTAGAATGATTGTTTGTTGGTTGCCTGAGTGATTGAAACTTGTGTGAAATTTGAAACTTTTCAAAACTTTTGAATGAGAGGGAATAAAATGACTTTCCCCATCTTCGGTGAATTCAAATTCAATCTTTTAAAAGCAAAGAGAGAAGATGACATGACTTCTTCAACTATAAAGAATTTGAACGGAGATATTTGCATTGAATTCTTTTGCATTTCCATTCGTTTTCTTCGTGCAAGAAATGCCGGGAAATACATCCTAGAGAGGAGGAACATGACCCTCAAACCCACGGGCATTTTGAAAGTTATTTGAACCCTAAAACTTAGAGGGTCATTTGAAAATTATTTGCAAAAGAAAATAAACCTTTTAGGCAATTTTGTGAAAATAATTTTTTTCTGAAGTTTTTATTTTAGCCGTGGAAAAATGCCCATCATCTATATTTTATTTTTCTGATAATTTTAGTATATAGAAAATCTTTATTCCGAATTGATTTGATTTCCTTTTTATCGTTCGAGTTTCCTAGTTTTAAAAATAGGAATAGAATCCCTTTTTATTTGGAAAGACCTGCTGGCCCATTAAGAGCTTTCCTTTTTCTCTGGCCCAAGAAGATCGTCTTCCTCCTCTGTTTCCTCTCACGTCACAGAGATTTTCCTCCCATGGACAGAGGAATCCCCACCTCCGGGATTCGCGAAGCACCTTCCCTCCCAGCGCCTCCCGTCGCCTCTATAAGAACCCCCATGGCCTCCTCGTTCCATTCCCGTTGAAACCACCCCCTCTTCTCGCCTCTAGCTCGCGCGCCACCTCGCCGGAGTCGGGACCAGAGAACCCGTCGGCCACCACCCCATCGCCCCTGCATCTTCCCCTCGCCCCCTGCCGAGCCCCCCCTGGCACCCCTGCACCCCGCCACCCCTTCGGCCCCTCCTCCTCCGCCGCCCCACCCGACCCCCTCGCCCTGCACCTCGCCAGAGCTGCACCCCCTCCCCTCGCCAGGAGCTTTTCCCCCGTCGCCCCCCCTGCAGCCCTCCCTCCACCTCGCCTCCCTCCCCTCCGTGGAGCCCCACCGCCGCCCCTGCCACCCCACCCCTCGCCGGCGACCCCCCACCCCACCGGAGCTCCACCACGACCCAGCCACCATCGGCCATTGCTAGCACGGGAGCTTCCCAGCCACGGTAAGGCTCCCTCCTTTTTTTTTTCTTTTACTTGTTTTTTTTTGGTTTTAACCTTAGATCTATTTTCAACGGTGTAGATTAGAGTAGGATAACCTTTCGGTTTTTAAACAAAAACGCTGGTTTTTATTCACTTAACTTTTAGCCAGAGGACTTTTTCTTATACTTCGGCCATTCGCTGTTTAGCCTATGTAGCAAACACCCTTAGCCAATCAGTGGGCGCCACGTGTCTGTAGCAATTATTCTCTTTTTCTGTCTAGTTCCAAAAACAGCAAAGTTTCTGTTTTGTTTTGGCCATAACTTTTGATCCCAAAGTCCAATAGAGTTGATTCTTTTTCCAGTAGCTCACAAATTTCCTGTAGTTTTTAAAAACATAAAATTTGTCTATGTTTGAATTTTAAAATTTGAGTTAGATCAGATTTAGTTTAAACCTTGTTTTTCCTATTCCAGGAGTTTAAAAATAGCTTTTAATTTGATTCCTTCTGGTACTGATCACTAGTGATCTTATTTATCAGTGGTAAAAATTTCAGATTTGTTTGAGTATTTTAGCTCAGTTATTCTTGTGAAACAATTTCGGCTAATTCCTTTTCTATCTTTGTTTTAAATTATTTTCTTTTATATTTCAGAAATATTTTTTTTTTGTTTATGTTAGTTAAACAGTAGTTTTGTAACAAGTTTTTATTTTATTTTTATTTGTTTTCGTGAAATCAATTCTAGTTCCTTAGTAACTTGCAATTGGTTTCTCCACTGTTTCAAATCCCGTTTGGGAATACTTTCAAAGAGTTTTGTGAAAATTATTTTATTTTATCTTAGTTAAACTTATATCTTAGTTCCTTGTTATTATTTTCTGTTAGACAAAACTATTTAGTGTTTGACGTAGTAGAAGACTCCCTAGTCTTATTTGAAGTTTCTTTCGGATTCCTATTCGTTCTCTCTTTTGTTTTGATTGTTAGAATGATTGCTAGTATGAGTGCTTATGTGAATGATATCTTTGTTATATAGATTTCATCGGAGAGTGATGAGTAGTCTATCAAGTTATTTCTCGAGAAATTCTTCTTCGTCAACATCACCAGGTAAGTCACTTTGATCATACTATCACCTATGTTGTTATGCATCATAGTTCTACCATCCTATGCCCAATTGCATGCTTCTTAGGTACTTGGAAATTTTAATATAGATTGTAGTATCATGTAGTAGGCACACAACAACCCCGATACTTGGCCCCGGGACGACAAATTTCATATTGCTATGCTTGAGTAGACGGGATTTCGGTTGAGTGCATAACACGAGTGATGCGAGGTTGATTAAATAATCAAGACCGGTTAAGACAAGATTTTCAAGACCTCGGACGCAATGAAACACTGGGTGAAGGACGGTTGATCGGCTCCCTGGAGAACCCAGTGGATGCCCGGGATGCTGGGGACAGCCATGACATCCTGCGGAAAGCTTCACCCAGGCTCAAAGAGACGGACGGATATTTTCAAGACCCAAGGCTTACCTGCAGAGCCACAAGTCATTATGGGCTCTGGCTTGGTTGGACAACGCAGCGACTCTAGACAGGCGGTGCTAGCAGATGTAGAAGAACGGTAGGAATGGATGGGCACCGAGAGGGATTCAGAGGGACCCGTTGAAAGACCATGTTTTGATCATCCGGTCTTCAAACACCCTGAAGTGCGGGGACATACAGGGAGGCGATCAAATCTTATGGGGAACATGTGCAAAACTCTGCAGAGTACTCAAACCTAATCGATTAGCCGTGTCCACGGTCATGGACAACTTGAGCCAAAGGAACTGAAGTTATCTGGATTTCTCAACACCATTAAATATATTTGATGAGGGTAAATATTGACAACTCGGGTACGAGAACTGGTTGGCGGAACCATCTCGTTAACAACCAATAATGTAGTAACATTTTGATTTTAGCCCTCTCTTGATGTAAGAGAAAACTTGCTTTTCGCTAAAAACTTATAGCCCCACCTGCCATATATGCATATAGTATAGATGATTACTTTTCACCCCTCTCTTATGTGACTTGCCGGCATATTCAATATGCTGACCTACATGGCTACAACGTCTTATGTTGCAAATATTTTTCTTCGACGAGTAAGAGTATGATTCAGGGTTACGGTCTACACTCAACTTGTCGTTGGTGTTTATTGGGACTCCACTCCCTTGACTGCTTCCGCTGAAATAATTAAGGTATATATCAGTTTTACGCTATTTACATGTGATTGCACTTTGATATATACATTGATGTACTGTGTGTGCCAGCATACTGATCCAGGGATGGCACAGAAACACAGAGGCTTGTCTCGTCTTGAGTCGGGTCGCTACATATGAATTATTTGAATACCCATGATGCTAATGATATGCAAAGCCACAAGCTCGGGGATGCTATGTTGGATGAAGATGATCTTTTTAGTTCCCCCACTTTGAATGATCAAAATTATTATGATGAACGCATGCCCCCTATATATGATGATTATTGTGATGATACTTATGCTATAAAGAAGAGGGATGATAAAACTTGTCATACTCTTGAGTATCCTTTCACTGAACATCACTCTTTTAATGTGGAAACAATTTGTAGTGCTCAAGTCTTTTACGATACTCCCACTACTATTGATGAGAATAAATTTCCTTATGTGGAGAGTAGTAAATTTTCTATGCTTGTAGATCATGAAAGGAATGCTTTAAGTGCTGGTTATATTGTTGAATTCATTCATGATGCTACTGAAAATTATTATGAGAGAGGATCATATGCTTCTACATATTGCAATAATATCAAGCTTCCTCTCCATGTGTTGAAACTTTTGAAGTCATGCTTGTTTTATATTCCTATGCTAGTTGATTCTTGCTCCAATAAATTGTTTGATCACAAAATCCCTATGCATAGGAAGTGGGTTATACTTAAATGTGCTATTCATATGCTCCATGATGCTTCCATTATGTTTCAATCCTTATCTTTTATTTGAGCATCCTTGAAATCATCATGCCTAGCTTGAAAGGCATTAAAGAAAAGTGCTTGTTGAGAGACAACACAATTTGTATCCTTACTGTTTTTGTGTGTTCACATGATTAAGATACTGTATTAATCATGTCTTATAGCTTTTATTTCAATAAAGTGCCAAGTAAATCCTTTTTGATTAGTTTGGGTGATAGTTGTTTGATCATGCTGAAAAAGACAGAAACTTTGCGCTCACGAAATCATTTCTAATTTCTATCCAAATAGCGCTTTTAGGATGATTCTTTTTGCTTCGGATTGATATAAAAATTCCTCTAATTTTCATAATTGTTTCAGAATTTTTGGAAGTGGAGAAGTATGGTTAGCATTCAGATCATTACAGACTGTTCTGTTTTTGACAGATTCTGTTTTCAATGCATAGTTTGCTTGTTTTAGTGTTTCCATAGCTTATATTAAGTGATATAAATTGTGGAAATGATAATATACAGTAGTAATTGTGTGAAAATAATTATGAGTCTTGTTTTGACAGTACCTAAGTGATTGATTTGCTCGTTATCATACTAACCCATCTCACGAAGTTCCGTTAAGTTTTGTGTTGTGAAGTTTTCAAGTTTTGGGTAAAGTTTCGATGGACTATGGAACAAGGAGTGGCAAGATACTAAGCTTGGGGATACCCAAGGCACCCCAAAGCTATATTCAAGGACACCAAAAAGCTAAGCTTGGGGATGCCCCGGGAAGGCATCCCCTCTTTCGTCTTCATTCCATCGGTAACGTTACTTGGAGCTATATTTTTATTCACCACATGATATGTGTTTTGCTTGGAGCGTCGTGTATTATAGGAGTCTTTGATTTTTGTGTTGTCACATTCATCCTTGCTGCACACCTTTTTGAGAGGGACATGCACTCATCGTGAATTTGCTAGAATACTCATTGAGCTTCACTTATATCTTTTGAGTTAGGCAATTTAGTTCGCATGTGCTTCACTTATATCTTTTGAGCTAGATAATTTTTCTCTAGTGCTTCACTTAAATCTTTTTAGAGCACGGCGGTGTCATATTTTGTAGAAACAAAAACTCTCGATCTTCACTTATATCTTTTTAAGAGTGCTCTCTTTAAGTACCTTCGTAATTGGCGTGTGTTATGAAATTAGTCCTAAAGATGATAGGCATCCAATGAGGATATAATAAAAACTTCCATATTCATGTGCATTGATTAGTAAGAGAAGTTTGATTCCTCACAACTAGTTTTGAGATATGGACACAATGATATTAGAGTTATGTTAGTAGGGTGTTGTGAATCTAGAAATACTTGTGTTGAAGTTAGTGATTCACGTAGCATGCACGTATGGTGAACCGCTCTCTTAGGAAGTCGGAGCATAATTGATTTATTGATTGTCATCCTTTGTGTGGCGGTCGGGATGACATGATGGTTAACACCTACCAACCCTTCCCCTAGGAGTATGCGTTTAGCACTTTGTTTCGATTACTAATAAAAACTTTCACAATAAGTATATGAGTTCTTCATGACTAATGTGAGTCCATGGTATAGATGCACTTTTACCTTCAACCATTGCTAGCCTCTCTAGTATCGCGAAACTTCCGCCGGTGCACAAACCCACCATATACCTTCCACAAAACAGCCACCATACCTACCTATTATGGCATTTTCATAGCCATTCCGAGATATATTGCCATGCAACTCCCACCGTTCCGTCTCATGACATGTGCCGTCATTGTCATATTGCTTTGCATGATCATGTAGTTGACATCGTATTTGTGGGAAAGCCACCATTCATATCTTTCATACATGTCACTCATGAGTCATTGCACATCCCGGTACACTGCCGGAGGCATTCCATATAGAGTCATCATTGTTCTAAGTATTGAGTTGTGAGTAAATAAAAGTGTGATGATCATCATTATTAGAGCATTGTCCCATGTTAGGAAATAAAATAAAAGGCCAAAGAGCCCAAACAAAAAAATGAGAAAAAGAGAGAAGGGACAATGCTACTATCGTTTACCACACTTGTGCTTCAAAGTAGCACCATTGTCTTCATGATAGAGAGTCTCTTGTTTTGTCACTTCCATATACTAGTGGGAATTTTCATTTTATAACTTGGACTGTATATTCCAATGACGGGCTTCCTCAAAATTGCCCTAGGTCTTCGTGAGCAAGCAAGTTGGGTGCACACCCACTAGTTTTCTTTTTGAGCTTCCATACACTTATAGCTCTAGTGCATCTGTTGCATGGCAATCCCTACTCATTCACATTGATATCTATTGATGGTCATCTCCATAGCCAATTGATACGCCGAGTCAATGTGACCATCTCCTCCTTTTTGCCTCACAACCTCCACCACACTCTATTCCACCTCTAGTGTTATATCCATGGCTCACGCTCATGTATTGCGTGAGACTTGAAAAAGTTTGAGAAAGTAAGAGTGCAAAAACAATTACTTGGCCAATACCGGGGTTGTGCATGATTCAAATTCGTTGTGTGGGGATGATGGAGCATAGCCAGACTATATGATTTTGTAGGGATAACTTTCTTTGGCCTTGTTATTTCAAAAGTTCATGATTACTTTGCTAGTATGCTTGAAGTATTATTGTTTTCATGTCAATAGTAAACTATTGTTTTGAATGTTATGGATCTGAACATTCATTCCACAAGAAAGAAGTTACAAAGGACAAATATGTAAGGTAGCTTTCCACATCAAAAATTTGGTGTTTATCACTTCCCTACTCGAGGACGAGCAGGAGTTAAGCTTGGGGATGCTTGATACGTCTCCAACGTATCTATAATTTTTGATGGTTCCGTACTATTATCTTGTCAACTTTGGATGTTTTATATGCATGAATATGCTATTATATATATTTTTTGGGACTAACCTATTAACTAAGTGCCTAGTGCCAGTTTCTGTTTTTTCCGAGTTTTTGACCTTTTTCAGAACGGAGTCCAAATGGAATAAAACTTTCGCGATGATTTTTTTGGACCAAAAGAAACCCCTGAAGCTTTGGAAGAAGGTCAGAAGAGCCATGATGGCCCACAAGTATAGGGAATCTATCCTAGTCTTTTCGATAAGTAAGAGTGTCGAACCCAACGAGGAGCAGAAGGATCTGACAAGTGGTTTTCAGCATGGTAAAATCTGCAAGCACTGAAATTATCGGTAACAAGTGATTGTGTGGTGAGATGATTCGTAGCAAGTAGCAAGTAACAAAAGTAGCAACGGTGCAGCAAAGTGGCCCAATCCCTTTTGTAGCAAGGGACAAGCCTGGACAAAGTCTTATAGGAGGAAAAACGCTCCCGAGGACACACGGGAATTTCTGTCATGCTAGTTTTCATCATGTTCATATGATTCACGTTCGTTACTTTGATAGTTTGATATGTGGGTGGACCGACACTTGGGTACTTCCCTTAGTTGGACAAGCATCCCACTTATGATTAACCCCTCTCGCAAGAATCCGCAACTACGAAAGAAAAATTAAGACAAAGTCTAACCATAGCATTAAACTAGTGGATCCAAATCAGTCCCTTACGAAGCAACGCATAAACTAGGGTTTAAGCTTCTGTCACTCTAGCAACCCATCTTCTACTTACTACTTTCCAATGCCTTCCTCTAGGCCCAAATAATGGTGAAGTGTTATGTAGTCGACGTTCACATAACACCACTAGAGGAAAAACAACATACAACACATCGAAATATCGAACGAATACAAAATTCACATGACTACTATTAGCATGACTTATCCCATGTCCTCAGGAACAAAAGTAACTACTCACAAAGCATAATCATATTCATGACCAGAGAGGTAATGAGTAGCATAGGGGATCTGAACATAAACTCTTCCACCAAGTAATCCAACTAGCATCAACTACAAAGAGTAATTAACACTACTAGCAACCTTACAAGTACCAATCGGAGTCGCGAGATAGAGATTGGTTACAAGTGATGAACTAGGGTTTGGAGATAAGATGCTGTTGATGAAGATGTTGATGGTGATGAGTCCCCTCCGGTGAGAGGAGTGTTGGTGATGACGATGGTGACGATTTCCCCCTCTGGGAGGGAAGATTCCCCGGCAGGATCGTCCTGTCGGAGCTCTAGATTGTTTCTGCTCAAGTTCCGCCTCGTGGCGGCGGCGAATCCTCCGAAAAGCATCCTTCTGATTTTTTTCCAGACGAAACCCTTCTTATAGCAAAAGGGGAGCTAGAGGGCCAGTTGGGTGCCCACAAGCCCCCTAGGCGCGACCAGGGGGTGGCCGCGCTTAGCAGGCTTGTGGTCACCTGCTGGTGCCCCTCTGGCACTTCTTCGGCCCAGTATTATTCATAAATCCTCAAAAAAACCGTCGTTGATTTTTACGGCGTTTGGAGTTGCGTAGAATAGGTATCTCTACTTTCTCCATTTTCACGCCAGAATTCCAACTGCCGACATTCTCCCTCTTCATGTAAACCTTGCAAAATAAGAAAGAAAAGGCATAAGTATTGTACCGTGAAGTGAAATAATAGCCCAAAAAGCAATAAATATCAACATGAAAGCATGATGCAAAATGGACGTATCAACTCCCCCAAGCTTAGACCTCGCTTGTCCTCGAGCGAAAGCCGAGCTCAATAAATATGTCCATGTGTTTAGGGAGAGAGGTGTCGACAAAACAAGATACGAACATGCAGGCATTATGATCATGATCAGAACAGCAATACCAACATATAATCTCTCATGCTAAAGTGACAATTCCTTCACAAAGTAAAGTATGGATCAAGAACCTTACTGAGAATTAGCAACTGATAGCCTTTAGTCATTGAAGCAATTGCAATTTATCACAACATTGGAAAGAGTCAAATAAGAGCTTGTAAAGCAAATCCACATACTCAATCATCTTTTCGTTCTCTACAATTGCTACAACTCACGTGGTACTCATGAGATCAAAGTTTTAGCTGAACACAGAGAACGATAGGGCCTTATAGTTTTGCCTCCCAACTGCTTACCTCAAGGGTAATGTCAACAATAATAATTCATGAATGCTTACCTCCAAGTTGACATATGAATATAGATCTTTCCCTAGCATATGGCGTTAGCCAAGATAAAGGCGAAACAAGGAATTGGTGAAGACCAACATGACTCTTTCAAGGGCAAAAAGTAAAGGTACCAGATAGGCCCTTCGCAGAGGGAAGCAGAGGTTGTCATGCACTTTTGAGGGTTGGATGCGTGTCCTCTTAGTGCGGAGGAACGTCACTTTATACTGCCTCCTATGATAAAGAACTTGATTATGCAGTCTGTCGCTTTTATGTCTTCCTCATCACAGGTTCGTACAAAGCTTATTTCCCACACACTGATAGATCATACATATTAGGGAGCAATTTTTATTGCTTGCACCGATGACAACTTACTTGAGGGATCTTATTCAATCCATAGGTAGGTATGGTGGACTCTCATGGCAAAACTGGGTTGAAGGTTTATGGATGCACAAGTAGTATCTCTACTTGGTGCGGGAGTTTTGGCTAGTATGAGGTGGAAGCAATCGTCACATGCTAAGAGATCTCTAGTCATATAACATTGTTCGGAACCAAGCAAACACAATTCGTTATGCTGTCTTCCTTGTCCAACATCTACTTCTAGGCATGCAATAGTTTAGTGAGTGTTCACAATCATAGATGGTGTCAAAGATGATATATTTATATCTGAACCTCTCCTTCCTTATCACTTCCTATTAATTGCAACAATGACCAAGGTCTACGTTTGTCTACCCTCAACAAGTTTCAATCAACATTCTTTTTATATGTGAAGCCATCACTTCCCATAAGAACATTACATGATCTTTCATGCTTTTGTTCTTTCTCACTCTTTTGATCATGGCAACATGCAAAGCCTTCAACTAAGACACTCTTTATTATATGGCTCACGAGCTCGAATACATCGGGGGTGACACAAAGAAAAACTCAAGACTGAAACACTAAGACTTTAAATCTACTAGAGAAAGAGAAAACTGAAAAGGAACAAACTGAAACAAAGGTAAAGGCAAAAGATGTGATGGTGATACGATACCGGGGCAACTCCCCCAAGCTTGGCACAAGCCAAGGGGATTGCCCATACCCATGTTCAGTTGTCTTCCTTTGGAGGTGATGGTGCTGGAGTCGTTGCAACCTTTGATTCCAAGAGGGCCATCAATCTTTGATGTATACCTTGGAGATGTGTGATATGTTTCTCCAGCAAAACAGCTTCACGAGTGAGATAAGTATTGCGAGCACGAGTTGTTTCACAAAACCTCAAGAGTTCAATCAAGGATGGAGACAGTAGGTGGCGGTAGGTTTGGAGGAAATCCACTTCTTCAACTTCTTCCTTGGTGAGCAGAGATTGCACTTCATCCCATGCCTGATTCTTCTCTTAGCTTTGCCCTTGGTTTCTATAGGTAGCCTTTCCTTAGCCTCGATGACCTCCATCCTTTTCAGATCAGCACTTACTTCTCCATAAACTTGAGGGAGAATGTTCTCCCCGACAGATTCCCGAGACGACATCTTGGCCTAAATCTGCGGCAGAAAACAAGCTCGAAACGAAAACAGAGGAAATCTGCGTGATACGAGGGTCAGACCTTTAGGGAGAATAAATAATGATTTTTTTCCAGACCAGAAGGAGTACTCCGCACGAAAACGGAGTCTGGGAGGCACACGAGGTGGCCACAAGCCCCCCAGGCGTGGCCAAGGGGTGGGCCCGCGCTTGGCAGGCTTGTCGCCTCCTCGCACGCTTTCCGGACTACTTCCATTTTTTCTATTTTTTCAAATATTCCAAAACAGAGAAAAATTTCTACTGGAAAAGTTTTGGAGTCTGTTTTCTTACCGAATCACATACCTCTTCATTTTCGGAGTCTGAAACAGGATGATAAATATCCCTTAGGTATTCTTCCGGAGTTATGGTATTGATAATATTGCTTTCAACATTTATGGGAGTACCTGAGATATAGTGCTTGATTCTCTGCCCATTTACAACTCTCGGACAATTACCTTCCGTGTTGTTGATCTTGATAGCACCGGAACGATACTTCCTCAATAATATAGGGACCTTCCCATTTAGAGAGAAGCTTGACTGCAAATAATCTTAAACTATAATTATATAGCAAGACATAATCACCTACATTGAACTCACGCTTTTGTATCCTCTTATCATGCCACCTCTTAACCTTTTCTTTGAACAACATGGCATTTTCATATGCCCGAGTTCTCCACTCATCAAGCGAGCTAATGTCAAATAACCTCTTCTCACCAGCAAGTTTGAAATCAAAGTTGAGTTCTTTAATTGCCCAATAAGCCTTATGCTCTAGCTCAAGAGGTAAATGACATGCTTTACCATACACCATTTTGTACGGAGACATGCCCATGGGATTCTTATAGGCAGTCCTATAAGCCCACAGTGCATCATCGAGCTTCTTAGACCAATTCTTTCTAGACCTGTTGACAGTCTTTTGCAGAATTAGTTTAATCTCTCTATTGCTTAGCTCTAGTTGACCACTGGACTGAGGGTGATAGGGAGACGCAATTCTATGGTTGACATCGTACTTAGCAAGCGTTTTACGGAAAGCACCATGAATGAAATGTGAACCACCGTCGGTCATTAGATATCTAGGGACTCCAAATTTAGGGAAAATAACTTCTTTAAACGTCCTGATAGAAGTGTTGTGATCAGCACTACTAGTGGGGATAGCTTCTACCCACTTAGTGACGTAATCAACAACAACTAGGATATGAGTATAACTGTTGGATTTTGGAAAAGGTCCCATATAATCAAAGCCCCAAACATCAAATGGTTCAATGACAAGTGAATAGTTCATTGGAATTTTCTCACGTTTACCAATATTACCTACTCTTTTACATTTGTCACACGACAAGACGAACTTACGGGCATCCTTGAAGAGAGTGGGTCAATAGAAACCTGATTGCAATACCTTTTGTGCAGTTCTTTCTCCCACATGGTGTCCTCCATAGGCCTCGGAGTGACACTTCTGTAGGATCTGTCCCTGTTCATGATCAGGTACACAACCTCTAATAACCCCATCTACTCCTTCCTTATAAAGGTGAGGATCATCCCAAAAGTAATGTATCAAGTCAAACAAGAATTTCTTCTTTTGCTGGTACGTGAAACTAGGTGGTATATATTTGGCAACGATATAGTTTGCATAATCAGCATACCACGGTGCACTACGTGAAGTATTGATGACATTCAGTTGCTCATCGGGAAAGCTATCATCAATAGGTTGTGGGTCATCAAGAACGTTCTCCAACCTAGACAAGTTATCTGCTACGGGGTTATCAGCACCCTTCCTGTCGACAACATGCAAATCAAATTCTTGTAGCAAGAGAACCCATCTGATAAGTCTAGGTTTAGCGTCTTTCTTCTCCATGAGGTACTTAATAGAAGCGTGATCAGTGTGAATAGTGACTTTGGAATCAACTATGTAAGACCTGAACTTTTCACATGCAAACACGACTGCTAAAAACTCCTTTTCCGTACTAGCATAGTTTCTTTGGGCACTGTCTAGACTTTTACTAGCATAGTGAATAACATTCAACTTCTTATCAACTCTTTGCCCTAGGACAGCACCAACAGCATAATCACTAGCATCACACATGATTTCAAAAGGTAAGTTCCAATCAAGTGGTTGAACAATAGGTGCGGTTATCAAAGCCTTCTTAAGTATTTCGAAGGCTTCCTCACAATCGTCGTCAAAAACAAAAGGAATATCCTTTTGCAAGAGATTGGTAAGAGGCCTAGAAATCTTAGAGAAGTCTTTAATGAACCTTCTATAGACCAGCATGACCAAGGAAACTTCTTATACCTTTGATATCTGTCGGGTATGGCATTTTCTCGATTGCATCAAACTTAGCGTTATCGACTTCAATACCTCTTTCAGAAATTATATGTCCTAAGACGATGCCTTCATTAACCATAAAGTGGCACTTCTCCCAATTCAAGACAAGATTGGTGTCTTTACATCTCTGCAAGACTCGATCAAGGTTGCTGACGTAATCATCAAAGGAAGACCCGTAAATGGAGAAGTCATCCATGAAAACCTCAACAATCTTTTCACAAAAGTCGGAGAATATAGCCATCCTACATCTTTGAAAGGTGGCAGGTGCATTACATAAGCCAAAAGGCATACGTCTATAAGCAAAGGTACCGAAAGGGCAGGTGAAAGTGGTTTCTCCTAATCAGATTGTGCAACTGGTATATGGGAGAAACCAGAATAACCGTCTAGAAAGCAGAAGTGTGTGTGTTTAGATAGTCTTTCTAGCATTTGGTCGATAAAAGGCAAAGGGTAATGATCTTTCCTAGTGGCTTTATTCAACTTCCTAAAATCGATCACCGTCCTATAGCCAATAATAATCCTCTATGGGATCAATTCATCCTTATCATTAGGGACAACTGTAATGCCTCCCTTCTTAGGGACGCAATGCACCGGACTCACCCAATCAGTATGAGCAAGAGGATAAATAATACACGCTTCCAGGAGCTTTAGTATTTCTTTTCTTACTACCTCTTTCATCTTAGGATTTAATCTCCTTTGATAGTCAACAACTGGTCTGAAATCAGGATCAGTTTTAATCTTGTGCTGGCATAGAGTGGGACTAATGCCCTTAAGATCATCAAGAGTATATCCAATAGTAGCACGGTGCTTCCTCAGAGTTTTTAGTAACTTCTTTTCTTCATGCTCTCAGAGGCTAGCACTAATAATAACAGGATATATCTCGTTTTCATCAAGATAAGCATACTTAAGAGTATCAGGCAACTGTTTAAGCTCGAACATAGGATCACCCTTTGGTGGGGGTGGATCCCCAAGCAGTTCAACAGGAAAATTATTCTTAAGGATAGAATATTGTTCTAAGACAACTCTATCTATCTCATCCCTTTCATCCATATGCATATCATTTTCATGCTCAAGCAAGTATTGTTCTAAGGGATCAGTAGGAGGGACGATAATAGAAGCTAAGGCAATAGTTTCATCCTGACTAGGCAACTCCTTTTCATGAGGTTTTCTACCAAACTTGGAGAAATTGAACTCATGTGACACACCTTCAAAGCCAACAGTGACAGTTTGCTTCTCACAGTCAATATGAGCATTGACGGTATAGAGAAAAGGTCTGCCAAATATGATGGGACAAAAGCTATCTTGTGCGGTAGCAAGAACGAGGAAATCAGCAGGATACTTTGTTTTATCACATAAGACTTCAACATCCCTACCAATTCCCACAGGGCAGATAGTATCTCTATTGGCAAGCTGCATAGTGACATCAATAGGTTCTATCTCAACATGTGCAGTCTCGTCTTTGATTTCATCATATAAGGATTGAGGTATTGCAATAACACTAGCACCCACGTCACATAAACCATGATAACAATGATCTCCTATCTTAACAGAAACAACAGGAGTGCCAACAACTGGCCTATGTTTGTCTCTAGCGTGAGGTTTAGCAATTCTAGCAGCATCTTCACAGAAGTGAATATTATGTCCCTCAACATCGTCGGACAGGAGATCTTTGATAATAGAAATGCTAGGTTCAACTCCAATTTGCTCAGGGGTGTAGGTGTTCTAATGTAGCCTCTACGTATCATAGTTGAAGCTTTAGAATGACCCTTTATCCTAATAGGGAAAGGTGGTTTCTCAATGTAAGCACTGGGAACAATAGGATCATTATAGGCAATGACTTTCTCTTCAACTGGATTGGGTTTAACTACATTGACTTCTAAAGGAGGATGATATTTAAACCACTTCTGTTCGGGGAGATCAATATGAGTAGCAAAAGATTCACATAATGAAGCTACTATCTCAGAGTCAAGTCCATACTTAGCGCTAAAATCACTAAAGGTATTTGTTTCAACAAAGGATTTAACGCAATCAAACTTGAAATTCATACCTGACTCCTTACCTTCTTCAAGCTCCCAATCTTCAGAGCTCTGGTTAATTCTCTCCAATAAATTCCATTTGAAGTCAATATCTCTCTTCATAAAACAACCGGTATAAGAAGTGTCAAGCATGGTGCGATCATCATGAGAAAGCCGAGCATAGAAGTTCTGAATGATAATTTCTCTCGAGAGGTCATGGTTGGGGCATGAATATAACATTGATTTAAGCCTACCCCAAGCTTGAGCGATGCTTTCTCGGTCATGAGGCCAAAAATTATAAATATAATTCCGATCACGATGTACTAAATGCATAGGATAAAACTTTTGATGAAATTCCAATTTCAACCGATTGTAGTTCCATGATCCAGTATCATCACATAGCCTATACCACGTGGTTGTGGCAACAAAAGTCCCACCTTGGCGCTAGGAATTCTTCTTGTTATTTATCTGGTTTGCGTTGGTTTTTCCCTTGAAGAGGAAAGGGTGATGCAGCACAGGAGCGGTAAGTATTTCCCTCAGTTTGAGAACCAAGGTATCGATCCATAAGGAGGGCCTCGTCAAGTCCAGAGTACCTGCGCAAACACAAACAAGCTAGCACCCAACGCTTCAAAGGGGCTGTCAATCCCTTCAAGATTGTTTGCAAAGTGAGATCTGAAGGCGGAAAGTGCAACGAAGTAAAAAGTGTAAGGCTGAAAATATAGTGTGGAGTAGACCCTGGGAGCCATAGTGTTCACTAGAGGCTTCTCTCATAATAGCAAATATCACGGTGGGTGAACAAATTACTGTCGAGCAATTGATAGAACCGCGCAAAGTCATGATGATATCTAAGGCAGTGATCATACATATAGGCATCACGTCTGATACAAGTAGACCGATACTTTCTGCATCTACTACTATTACTCCACACATCGACCGCTATCCAACATGCATCTAGTGTATTGAGTTCATGACGAACAGAGTAACGCCATAAGCAAGATGACATGATGTAGAGGGATAATCTCAAACCAATGATGAAAACCCCATCTTTTTACCCTTGATGGCAACAACACGATGCGTGCCTCGCTACCCCTTCTGTCACTCGGTGAGGTCACCGCACGGTATGAACCCAAAACCAAGCACTTCTCCCATTGCAAGAATCATAGATCTAGTTGGCCAGACAAAACCCACAACTCGAAGATAATTACAAGGATATGAAATCATGCATAAGAGAGATCAGAAGAAACTCAAATAAGATGCATAGATAATCTGATGATAAATCTACAATTCATCGGATCTCGACAAACACACCGCAAAAGAAGATTACATCGGATAGATCTCCATGAAGATCATGGAGAACTTTGTATTGAAGATCCAAGAGAGAGAAGAAGCCATCTAGTTACTAGCTATGGACCCGTAGGTCTATGGTGAACTACTCACGCATCATCGGAGAGGTCATGGTGTTGATGAAGAAGCCCTCCGTATCCGAATCCCCCTCCGGCAGGGCACCATGACGTGCCCCAGATGGGATCTCGCGGAGACAGAAGCTTGCGGCGGCGGAAAAGTACTTTCGATCATCTCCTGATTTTTTTGGGATTTTTAGGGAATTTATAGGCGCATCCCCTAGGTCAGGGGGCGCTCAGGGGGACCACAAGCCTGTGGGCCGCGGCCTACCCCCTGGCCGCAGGGTGGGGGCTTGTGGGGCCCCTGAGGCTCCAAGCCTTGGCTATCAAGCTTCCTGATCTTCTTCCGTTCCAGAAAAAATATTTTCGGGGATTTTCTTCCGTTTGGATTCCGTTTCAAAATCTCCTTTGAAAGGGGTCAAAAACATGGAAAAAACAGGAATTGGCACTTGGCACTGAGTTAATAAGTTAGTCCCAAAAAATATATAAAAGGCATGCAAAACATCCAAAGTTTGACAACTTAATAGCATGAAACCATCAAAAATTATAGATACGTAGGAGACGTATCACACGTCAACGCCTTATCCTTCAAAGATAAAGGAAATACCATCTTCTTGACCTCATCCTCAGGAAAACCTGCAAGCTTAAATAAACCACAAACTTCGTCTACATAGATTAGATGAAAGTCTTGATGTGATGTGACATCTCCTGTAAAAGGATTAGCCAGCAGTTTCTCAAGCATACCCGAAGGAAATTAAAAGCAAATATTTTCAGAAGGTGCAGCAGGTTGAGGAGCAACTCTTTGTGCTTCCGTTCGAGGTGAAGATACCCCGAACAAGCCCCTCAAAGGATTAGTTTCCATAGTGACAAATGACAATAAATTTCAGCACACTATATGAATGTTTCCTTACCGAGTTCCACTTACCAAAGGCGCTTCACTCCCCGGCAACGGCGCCAGAAAAGAGTCTTGATGAACCACAAGTATAGGGGGTCTATCGTAGTCCTTTCGATAAGTAAGAGTGTCGAACCCAACGAGGAGCAGAAGGATCTGACAAGTGGTTTTCAGCAAGGTAAAAGCTGCAAGCACTGAAATTATCGGTAACAAGTGATTGTGTGGTGAGATGATTCGTAGCAAGTAGCAAGTAACAAAAGTAGAAATGGTCCAGTAAAGTTCCCCAATCCATTTTGTAGCAAGGGACAACCGAGGGCAAAGTCTTATAGGAGGAAAAACGCTCCCAAGAACACACGGGAATTTCTATCATGCTAGTTTTCATCATGTTCATATGATTCGCGTTCGTTACTTTGATAGTTTGATATGTGGGTGGACCGGTGCTTGGGTATAGACCTTACTTGAACAAGCATCCCACTTATGATTAACCCCTCTCGCAAGCATCCGGAACTATGAAAGAAGAGTTAAGACAAAGTCTAAACATAACATTAAACTAGTGGATCCAAATCAGCCCCTTACGAAGCAACGCATAAACTAGGGTTTAAGCTTCTGTCACTCTAGCAACCCATCATCTACTTACTACTTCCCAATGCCTTCCTCTAGGACCAAATAATGGTGAAGTGTTATATAGTCGACGTTCATATAACACCACTAGAGGAAAAACAACACATAACACATCAAAATATCGAACGAATACCAAATTGACATGACTACTATTAGCATAACTTATCCCATGTCCTCAGGAACAAAAGTAAATACTCACAAAGCATAATCATATTCATGACCAGAGAGGTAATGAGTAGCATCAAGGATCTGAACATAAACTCTTCCACCAAGTAATCCAACTAGCATCAACTACAAAGAGTAATTAACACTACTAGAAACCTTACAAGTACCAATCGGAGTCGCGAGACGGAGATTGGTTACAAGTGATGAACTAGGGTTTGGAGATGAGATGGTGCTGATGAAGATGTTGATGGTGATGAGTCCCCTCCGATTAGAGGAGTGTTGGTGATGACGATGGCGACGATTTCCCCCTCCGTGAGTGATGTTTCCCCGGCAGGATCGTCCTGATGGAGCTCTAGGTTGGTTCTGCTCAAGTTCCGCCTCATGGCAGCGGCGAATCCTCCAAAAAGCCTCCTTCTGATTTTTGTCCGGACGAAACCCTTCTTATAGCAAAAGGGGGGAGCTAGAGGGCCAGCTGGGTGCCCACAAGCCCCCTAGGCTCGGCCAGGGGTGCCCGCGCCTAGCGGGCTTGTGGCCACCTGCTGGCGCCCCTCTGGCACTTCTTCGGCCCAGTATTTTTTATAAATCCCAAAAAAAAATCCTCGTTGATTTTTACGGCGTTTGGAGTTGCGCAGAATAGGTATCTCAACTTTGCTCCATTTTCAGGGCAGAATTCCAGCTTTCGGCATTCTCCCTCTTCATGTAAACCTTGCAAAATAAGAGAGAAAACGCATAAGTATTATACCGTGAAGTGAAATAACAGCCCAAAAAGCAATAAATATCAACATGAAAGCATGATGCAAAATGGATGTATCAAGCCACGAGGGAGTCACAAGCCCAGGAGCCAACGATAAGCCCCCCCCCCTAGCAGGCTTGTGACCTCCTCACGGGCCCAACCGATGTAATTCCACCGCCATAAATTCCTATAAATACAGAAACCCCCAAAAATAAACCTAGATCGGGAGTTCCGCCGTCGCAAGCCTCTGTAGCCACCAAAAACCAATCTGGAGCCCATTCTGGCACCCTGCCGGAGGAGGAATCCATCTCCGGTGGCCATCTTCATCATCCCGACGATCTCCATGACGAGGAGGGAGTAGTTCTCCCTCGGGGCTGAGGGTATGTACTAGTAGCTATGTGTTTGATCTCTCTGTCTCGTGTTCTTGAGATGTCTTGATCTTGGTGTAACCCGGGCTTTGCTACTATAGTTGGATCTTATGATGTTCTTCCCCCTCTCCCTTCTTGTAATGAATTGAGTTTTCCCTTTGGAGTTATCTTATCGGATTGAGTCTTTAAGAACACTTGATGTATGTCTTGCACGTGTCTATCTGTGGTGACAATGGGATATTCATGTGAGTACTTGATGTATGTTTTGGTGATCAACTTGCGGGTTTCGTGGCATCGGGAACCTATGCATATCGGTTGGCACACGTCTTGACTCTCCGGTAGAAACTTTGGGGCACTCTTTGAAGTTCTATGTGTTGGTTGAATAGATGATTCTGAGATTGTGTGATGCATATCGTATAATCATGCCCACGGATACTTGATGGGACAATGGAGTATCTAGGTGACATTAGGGTCTTGGTTGATATGTGTCTTAAGGTGTTATTCTAGTACAAACTCTATGATGGATCGAACGGAAAGAATAGCTTTGTGTTATTTTACTACGGACTCTAGAAGAGATCGATCAGAAAGAATAACTTTGTGGTGGTTTCGTACCCGACAATAATCTCTTCGTTTGTTCTCCGCTATAAGTGACTTTGGAGGTACTCTTTGTTGCACGTTGAGGGCTAGTTATATGATCCAATTATGTTATCATTGTTGAGATAACTTCACTAGTGAAAGTATGAACCCTAGGCCTTGTTTCCACACATTGCAATATTGTTCGTGATCACTTTTACTATTAGTTACCTTGCTGTTTTTGTAATTTCAGATTACAAAAACCTATATCTACCATCCATTTTGCACTTGTATCACCATCTCTTCGCCGAACTAGTGCACCTATACAATTTACCATTGTATTGGGTGTGTTGGGGACACAAGAGACTCTTTGTTATTTGGTTGTAGGGTTTCTTGAGAGAGACCATCTTCATCCTACACCTCCCACGGATTGATAAACCTTAGTTCACCCACTTTAGGGAAATTTGCTATTGTCCTACAAACCTCTGCACTTGGAGGCCCAACAACGTCTACAAGGAGAAGGTTGCGTAGTAGACATCAACACACTACAGCCAAAGTTTCTATTTTTGCACCGCCAATACCAACAGGCAATCTAATCATCCTAAAGGTAAATCTTGGCACATTACTTTTATAATACAATGGTATTTATGCAAGGGGTAATTATTGTTTTGTTGAAAATTTTCTGTAATCAAGATTCACAATGTTTCCATGGGCATGAACAAAGTTCAAGGCTAGCCCCCACTTCAGCGGTGCTCGTCCTTCTCCCTTTCACTTTTATTTTTGAAAAAGTTTTAAGGCCCCCACTTTATTTTTGTTTTTAAATATTTAAAAGCACACAACATAAATAAATGACTCTCTAAAACTTTCAGGTTGTCTCCCTGGCAGCGCTTTCTTTAAAGTCATGAAACTAGGCATAAAGTGCTCAAGTAATGGATCCACACGGATCCCAAGGTACATCAAAGACAATTTTAATTAACAATGATTTGTAATTTAGTAGTGAGCACAAAGTAACATATATCATGCAATGACGAAGTCTAACTCTCTTCCTACGTATCGACATGTCATAAAAGAACAATTCATGCACATCAAGTAAAGGCCAATACATAGCATAAGGAGTTTCTTGTAATTTTATCGTGTTAGAAACATAATGAGGTGAAGATTTGGTTCCTCTCTCGTGAAAAATGCAAGTAGCAGCAGCAAGCACATGCATATTATATCCATGAAAATCATCATGTGATGTGGTAAAACGCAACCCATCAATATAATCCTTAATAAGTGCAAACTTCTCCGATATAGTGTAGTTGGGAGAATCTAGAAATATAATAGGACTATCATGTGTGGGTGCAATAGCAACAGTTTCATGCTTAACATAAGGAATCACAGCAAGTTCATCTTCATAAGCATAATTCATATTGGCATCATGGACACAATCATAGCA
Source organism: Hordeum vulgare subsp. vulgare (assembly GCF_904849725.1). Lineage (NCBI taxonomy): Eukaryota > Viridiplantae > Streptophyta > Magnoliopsida > Poales > Poaceae > Hordeum > Hordeum vulgare. The sequence continues at coordinate 399,552,016 of NC_058519.1, forward strand.
AGCATCAAGTTCATCAAAAAGGGATATTTTAAATGGATCCAAGGGATCATAGCAATCATCATAGCATTCATCCTTGGTATGTGCGAAGGTAAATTAAACAATGTATGAGTTGAACATTTACTCTCGTTAGAAGGTGGACACGGGTAGCTAATCTGCTCTTCCTCCTTTTGTTCTTCGTTGTCCTCCTCATCTTTTTCATCTAATGAGCTCGCAGTTTCAGAATTTTTTTCTTCCATAGGTTACTTCAAAATACTAATCAGTTCCAAGGCATGTGTCATTCTTTCAATAAATTCATCAATATCAGCATTGTGTTCATAATTATCATAGCAATATTTAAGTATGGCAAATTTTTCAGATTTTTAGGGAACATCATCATACTTTTCAAGAAAAGAAGCAATTTCGTAAGCACCTTTGAAAGCAACAAATTATTTTATTCGTTCCACATCACAGTAATCATATATACCGTTAGCATAAGAAGCCAAGGTTTCATTATCACTAAATTCACATTGAAAGGGAAGCTGTAGACCCTTAATCTTGCAGCAACAAATATAATCACATCTCAAACATGCATCCCTAGCAAACCAATGCAAAATTCTAGTTTGATCCCATAAGTGTTTCCCTTTTTGAGAGAAGCGATAATCCCTAAAGTACTAATGATGATCCAAGTGTCTCCCATTATATAGTTTAATGAGGATCTCTCATGACTACCAAATGAGTAATTAACGTGTTTCACATAACTAGCATCGAGGGTTTTAGGAGGTTCTCCATCTCCATGAGTCGCAAGTAGCCCTAATTTTTTTGGTTTTTCGTGTTCCATATCCATAACTAAAGATATAAAACAAATAATAATAGTAAATAAAAAATACTTAGTGATAAAGCAAAGAAGTACACAGGAGAATATTCACCCCATGCTATTGCTCCCCAGCAATGGCACCAGGAAAAGGTATTGATAACCCACAAGTTTAGGGGATCATTTCTAGCCTTTTTGATAAGTAAGAGTGTCGAACCCAACGAGGAGCTAAAGGTAGAACAAATATTCCCTCAAGTTCTATGGACCACCGATACAACTCTACGCACACTTAAAGATTGCTTTACCTAAAACAAGAATAAAACTAGAAGTATTTTTGTGTAATGCCAGAGAAAATAAAGAGAAAGTACATAAAAGTTTGGGATTGTTTAGTAGAAATATTTTTGTGTAATGCCAGAGAAAGATTGTCCATTGGGAATTGAATATAACATGATTGATACTTATCATGTGCAATGAGGGAGAGGCGTACACCAACACACTTTCCGTACTTGGATCATATGCACTTATGATTGGACCTCTAGCAAGCATCCGCAACTACTAGAAATCATTATGGCAAACTCAACCATAGAATTAAACATAAAGTCCTCTTTACTCCCATACGTGCACATCTCCCTTACTCGGGTGTAAGTTTTTGTCACTCTTGTCACCCACTATAAGCGAATCATGAACATATTGCAAACACTCCAGCGTGTATCCTTCATGTCTGCGCATTACAGAAGGCACCTTAGGACAGCACGATATCAACACACAACCCATATCAATAACATCATATCACAATTAACCCATAGGACAAAATGAATCTACTCAAACATCATAGGATAGCCACATATCATTGGTAAATAGTATGTAGTGTTGAGTGATACGTCTCCAACGTATCTATAATTTTTGTTGGTTCCATGCTATTATCTTGTCAAACTTTGGATGTTTTGTATGCCTTTTATATCTTTTTTGAGACTAACTTATTAACTCAGTGCCAAGTGCCAGTTCCTGTTTTTTCTGTGTTTTTGACCCTTTTCAGAGGAGAATATTAAACGGAGTCCAAACGGAATAAAACTTCCAAAAAGATTTTTCAGGAATAGAAGATACGCAGGGGGCATGAGAACCAAGGCAAAGGCCACTAGGGGAGGCCACAAGCCCCCTAGGCGCGTCCAGGGGGCGCGCCTAGCAGGCTTGTGGCCCCCTGTGGCTCATCTGCCCTACTTCTTCCGCCTATAAATCCCCGAAAAATCCAAAACCACGAGATAGATCCACGAAAATACTTTTCTGCAGCCGCAAGCTTCTGTGTCCGCAAGATCCCATCTAGGGCACGTTCTGGTGCCCTGCCGAAGGGAGGATTCGGATACGGAGGGCTTCTTCATCAACACCATTGCCTTTCCGATGATGCATGAGTAGTTCACAATAGACCTTCGGGTCCATAGCTAGTAGCTACATGGCTTCTTCTCTCTCTTGGATCTTCAATACAAAGTTCTCCATGATCTTCATGGAGATCTATCCGATGCAATCTTCTTTTGCAGTGTGTTTGTCGAGATCCGATGATTTGTGGATTCATGATGAGATTATCTATGAACCTTATTTGAGTTTCTTCCGATCTCTTATATGCATGATTTCATATCCTTGAAATTCTCTTCGAGTTGTGGGTTTTGTTTCACCAACTTGATCTATGATTCTTGCAATCGGAGAAGTTCTTGGTTTTGGGTTCATACCGTGCGGTGACCTCACCCAGTGACACAAGGGGTAGCGAAGCACGCATCGTGTTGTTGCCATCAAGGGTAAAAAGATGCGGTTTATATCTATTGCATGAATTTATCCCTCTACATCATTTCGTCTTGCTTAAGGCGTTACTCTGTTCGTCAGGAACTCAATACACTAGATGCATGCTGGATAGCGGTCGATGTGTGGAGTAATAGTAGTAGATGCAGAAAGTATTGGTCTACTTGTCTCGGACGTGATGCATATATGTATGATCATTGCCTTAGATATCGTCATGACTTTGTGCGGTTCTCTCAATTGCTCGACAGTAATTCGTTCACCCACCATAATATTTGCTATCTTGAGAGAAGCCTCTAGTGAACACTATGGCCCCCGGGTCTAATTCACATCATATTTTCAGCCTTACACTTTTACTTTGTTGCACTTTCCGCCTTCAGATCTCACCTTGCAATCATCGTGAAGGGATTGACAACCCCTTTGTATCGTTGGGTGCACGCTCGTTAGTGTTTGTGCAGGTACTCTGGACACTTGGCTTGATTCTCCTACTCGATTGATACCTTGGTTCTCAAACTGACGGAAATACTTACTGCTACTATGCTACATCACCCTTTCTGTTGGAATTATGCCCTAGAGGCAATAATAAATATAGTTATTATTATAATTCCTGTATCAAGATAATCGTTTATTATCCATGCTATAATTGTATTGAATGAAGACTCATTTACATGTGTGGATACATAGACAAAACACTGTCCCTAGCAACCCTCTAGTTGGGTAGCCAGTTGATCAAAGACTTCTGATTATGAACAAGGTGTTGTTGCTTGATAACTGGATCACGTCACTAGGAGAATCACGTGATGGACTAGACCCAAACTAATAGACGTAGCATGTTGATCGTGTCATTTTGTTGCTACTGTTTTCTGCGTGTCAAGTATTTGTTCCTATGACCATGAGATCATATAACTCACTAACACCGGAGGAATACTTTGTGTCTATCAAACGTCGCAACGTAACTGGGTGACTATAAAGATGCTCTACAGGTATCTCCGAAGGTGTTCGTTGAGTTAGTATGGATCAAGACTAGGATTTGTCACTCCGTGTGACGGAGAGGTATCTCGGGGCCCACTCGGTAATACAACATCACACACAAGCCTTGCAAGCAATGTAACTTAGTGTAAGTTGCGGGATCTTGTATTATGGAATGAGTAAAGAGACTTGCCGGTAAACGAGATTGAAATAGGTATGCGGATACTGACGATCGAATCTCGGGCAAGTAACATACCGAAGGACAAAGGGAATGACATACGGGATTATATGAATCCTTGGCACTGAGGTTCAAACGATGAGATCTTCGTAGAATATGTAGGATCCAATATGGGCATCCAGGTCCCGCTATTGGATATTGACCGAGGAGTCTCTCGGGTCATGTCTACATAGTTCTCGAACCCGCAGGGTCTGCACGCTTAAGGTTCGACGTTGTTTTATGCGTATTTGAGTTATATGGTTGGTTACCGAATGTTGTTCGGAGTCCCGGATGAGATCACGGACGTCACGAGGGTTTCCAGAATGGTCCGGAAATGAAGATTGATATATAGGATGACCTCATTTGATTACCGGAAGGTTTTCGGAGTTACCGGGAATGTACCGGGAATGACGAATGGGTTCCGGGAGTTCACCGGGGGGGGCAACCCACCTCGGGGAAGCCCATAGGCCTTGAGGGTGGTGCACAAGCCCTTAGTGGGCTGGTGGGACAGCCCAAAAGGGCCCTATGCGCATTGGAAGAAAAATCAAAGAGAAAAGAAAAAAAAGGAGGAGGTGGGAAAGGAAAGAAGGACTCCACCCACCAAACCAAGTAGGACTCGGTTTGGGGGGAAGTCCTTCCCCCCTTTGGCTCGGCCGACCCCCTTGGGGCTCCTTGAGCCCCAAGGCAAGGTCCCCCCTCTCCCACCTATATATAAGGAGGTTTTAGGGCTGATTTGAGACGACTTTTCCACGGCAGCCCGACCACATACCTCCACGGTTTTTCCTCTAGATCGCGTTTCTGCGGAGCTCGGGCGGAGCCCTGCTGAGACGAGATCATCACCAACCTCCGGAGCACCGTCACGCTGCCGGAGAACTCTTCTACCTCTCTGTCTCTCTTGCTGGATCAAGATGGCCGAGATCATCGTCGAGCTGTACGTGTGCTGAACGCGGAGGTGCCGTCCGTTCCGCACTAGATCGTGGGACTGATCGCGGGATAGTTCACGGGGCGGATCGAGGGACGTGAGGACGTTCCACTACATCAACCGCATTTCTTAACACTTCCTGCTGTGCGATCTACAAGGGTACGTAAACCAAATCTCCTCTCGTAGATGGACATCACCATGATAGGTCTTCGTGCACGTAGGAAAATTTTTGTTTCCCATGCGACGTTCCCCTACAGTGGCATCATGAGCTAGGTTCATGCGTAGATGTCGTCTCGAGTAGAACACAAAAGTTTTTGTGGGCGGTGATGTGCGTTTTGCTGCCCTCCTTAGTCTTTTCTTGATTCCGCGGTATTGTTGGATTGAAGCGGCTTGGACCGACATTACTCGTACGCTTACGAGAGACTGGTTTCATCGCTACGAGTAACCCCGTTGCTCAAAGATGACTGGCAAGTGTCGGTTTCTCCAACTTTAGTTGAATCGGATTTGACCGAGGAGGTCCTTGGATGAGGTTAAATAGCAACTCATATATCTCCGTTGTGGTGTTTGCGTAAATAAGATGCGATCCTACTAGATACCCATGGTCACCACGTAAAACATGCAACAACAAAATTAGAGGACGTCTAACTTGTTTTTGCAGGGTATGCTTGTGATGTGATATGGCCAACGATGTGATGTGATATATTGGATGTATGAGATGATCATGTTGTAATAGATAATATCGACTTGCACGTCGATGGTACGGCAACCGGCAGGAGCCATAGGGTTGTCTTTATACTAATGTTTGTGCTTGCAGATGCGTTTACTATTTTGCTAGGATGTAGCTTTAGTAGTAATAGCATGAGTAGCACGACAACCCCGATGGCGACACGTTGATGGAGATCATGGTGTGGCACCGGTGACAAGAAGATCGTGCCGGTGCTTTGGTGATGGAGATCAAGAAGCACGTGATGATGGCCATATCATGTCACTTATGAATTGCATGTGATGTTAATCCTTTTATGCACCTTATTTTGCTTAGAACGACGGTAGTTTTATGAGGTGATCTCTCACTAAAATTTCAACACGAAATTGTGTTCTCCCCGACTGTGCACCGTTGCTACAGTTCGTCGTTTCGAGACACCACGTGATGATCGGGTGTGATAGACTCAACGTTCACATACAACGGGTGCAAAACAGTTGCGCACGCGGAACACTCGGGTTAAGCTTGACGAGCCTAGCATGTGCATACATGGCCTCGGAACACATGAGACCGAAAGGTCGATCATGAATCATATAGATGATATGATTAGCATAGGGATGCTTACCACTGAAACTATACTCAACTCACGTGATGATCGGACTTGAGCTAGTGTAAGTGGATCATGAACCACTCAAATGACTAGAGAGATGTACTTTTTGAGTGGGAGTTTAGCGAATAATTTGATTAAGTTAAACTCTAATTATCTTGAACATAGTCTAAGTCCACTTTGAATATATTTGTGTTGTAGATCATGGCTCACGCGACAGTCACCCTGAATTTTAATACGTTCCTAGAGAAAGCCAAGTTGAAAGATGATGGAAGCAACTTTGTAGACTAGGCTCGTAATCTTAAGCTAATCTTACAAACTGGGAAGAAGGATTATGTCCTTAATGCTGCGCTAGGAGATGAACCACCCGCTACGGCTGATCAGGATGTTAAGAACGCTTGGTTAGCACGTAAGGAGGACTACTCAGTAGTTCAATGTGCAGTCTTGTATGGCTTAGAACCGGGACTTCAACGTCGCTTTGAGCGTCATGGAGCATTTGAGATGTTCCAGGAGTTGAAGTTTATCTTTCATAAGAATGCCCGGATCGAGAGGTATGAGACCTCCGATAAATTCTATGCTTGCAAGATGGAGGAGAACTCGTCTGTCAGTTAACATGTGCTCAAAATGTCTGGGTACTCAAACCGTCTAGCTAAGCTGGGGATTGAACTCCTGCAAGAGGCTATCACTGACAGTATCCTTCAATCACTGCCGCCAAGCTATAAAGGCTTTGTGTTGAACTACAACATGCAAGGGATGAACAAGTCACCCGGCGAGTTTTTTGCGATGCTGAAAGTCGCAGAGTCTGAACTCCGTAAAGAGCATCAAGTGTTGATGGTGAATAAGACCACTAGTTTCAAGAGAAACGGCAAAGGCAAGAAGGGTAATTCAAAGAAGAGCGGCAAGCCTGTTGCCAATCCGACGAAGAAACCCAAAGCTGGACCTAAGCCTGAAACAGAGTGTTACTATTGCAAGGGTATGGGTCACTGGAAGCGCAATTTCCCCAAGTATCTGGCAGATAAGAAGGCGGCCAAAGAAAAATCAGGTATATTTGATATACATGTTATTGATGTGTACTTAAACGGCTCTCGTAGTAGTGCATGGGTATTCGATACTGGTTCTGTTGCTCATATTTGCAACTCGAAACAGGAACTGCGGAATAGACGAAGGCTGGCGAAAGATGAAGTGATGATGCGCGTAGGAAATGGTTCCAAGGTTGATGCAATCGCCGTCGGCACAGTTTCACTTCAGTTACCATCAGGATTAGTTATGAACTTGAATCATTGTTATTTAGTGCCTGCGTTGAGCATGAACATTATATCTAGATCTTGTTTATTGTGAGACGGTTACTCTTTTAAGTCAGAGAATAATGGTTGTTCTATTTCAATGAGTAACATCTTTTATGGTCATGCATCCAATGTGAGAGGATTGTTCATATTGAATCTTGATAGCGATACACACATACATAACATTGAGACAAAATGAGTTAGAGTTAACAATGATAGCGCAATATTTTTGTGGCACTGCCGCTTAGGTCATATTGGTGTAAAGGGCATGAAGAAACTCCATGCCGATGGACTTTTGGAGTCACTTGACTTTGATTCACTTGACACGTGTGAACCATGCCTCATGGGCAAGATGACTAAAACTCTGTTCTCCGGAACAATGGAGCGTGCAAGTGACTTGTTGGAAATCATACATACCGATGTGTGTGGTCCGATGAGCGTAGAGGCACGCGGCGGATATCGTTATTTTCTGACCTTCACTGACGATTTGAGTAGATATGGTTATGTCTACTTAATGAAGCACAAGTCTGAAACATTTGAAAAGTTCAAGCAATTTCAGAGTGAAGTTGAAAATCATCGTAACAAGAAGATCAAGTTCCTACAGTCTGATCGTGGGGGTGAATATCTGAGTTTCGAGTTTGGTGCTCACTTAAAACAATATGGAATTGTTTCACAGTTGACACTGCCTGGAACACCACAGCGTAATGGTGTGTTCGAACGTCGTAATCATACTTTATTAGAGATGGTGCGATCTATGATGTCTCTTACCGATTTGCCGTTATCGTTTTGGGGTTATGCATTAGAAACAGCTGCATTCACTTTAAATAGGGCACCATCAAAATCCGTTGAGACGACACCATACGAACTGTGGTATGGCAAAAGGCCAAAGTTGTCGTTTCGTAAAGTTTGGGGATGTGATGCTTATGTCAAAAAGCTTCAGCCTGAAAAGCCGGAACCCAAAGCGGAAAAGTGCATCTTCATAGGTTACCCAAAAGAGACAGCTGGGTACACCTTCTATCTCAAATCCGAGTGCAAAGTGTTTGTTGCTAAAAACGGAGCTTTTCTCGAGAAGGAGTTTCTCTCGAGAGAATTGAGTGGGAGGAAGATAGAACTTGACGAGGTTGTCGAACCTCTCATCCCTCTGGATGGTGGTGCGGGGCAAGGGGAAACCTCTGTCGTTGCGACGCCGGTTGAGGAGGAAGTTAATGATGATGATCATGAAACTCTGGTTCAAGTTTCTGTCGAACCACGCAGGTCGACGAGACCACGTGCTGCTCCAGAGTGGTACAGTAATCCCGTCTTATCAATCATGTTGTTGGACAACAATGAACCTGCAAATTATGAAGAAGCAATGGTGGGCCCAGATTCCAACAAATGGCTAGAAGCCATGAAGTCCGAGATAGGATCCATGTATGAGAACAAAGTGTGGACTTTGGAGGTACTGCCCGAGGGCCGCAAGGCTATTCAGAACAAATGGATCTTTAAGAGGAAGACGGACGCTGACGACAATGTGACCGTTTATAAAGCTCGACTTGTGGCAAAGGGTTTTTCACAAGTTCAAGGAGTTGACTACGATGAAACATTCTCACCTGTAGCGATGCTTAAGTCCGTCACAATCATGTTAGCAATAGCTGCATTTTTCGATTATGAAATCTCGCAGATGGATGTCAAAACGGCGTTCCTTAATGGTTTCCTTAAGTAAGAATTGTATATGATGCAACCCGAAGGTTTTGTCGATCCTAAGAATGCTAACAAGGTGTGCAAGCTCCAGCGATCCATTTATGGACTGGTGCAAGCATCTCGGAGTTGGAACAAACGCTTTGATGAGGTGATCAAAGCATTTGGGTTTATACAAGTGGTTCGAGAATCTTGTATTTACAAGAAAGTGAGTGGGAGCTATATGGCGTTTCTAACATTATATGTGGATGACATATTGCTGATTGGAAACAACGTAGAGTTTTTGGAGAGCATAAAGGATTACTTGAATAAAAGATTATCTATGAAGGACCTAGGAGAAGCTGCTTACATTCTAGGCATTAATATCTATAGGGATAGATCAAAACGCCTGATAGGACTTTCACAAAGCACATACCTTGATAAAGTTTTGAAGAGGTTCAAAATGGAACAGTCCAAGAAGGGGTTCTTGCCAGTTTTACAAGGTACGAGATTGAGTAAGACTCAGTGCCCAGCAACTGATGAAGATAGAGAGCATATGCGCTCCGTCCCCTATGCTTCAGCCATAGGTTCTATCATGTATGCAATGTTGTGCACTAGACCGGATGTTAGCCTAGCCATAAGTATGGCAGGTAGGTTCCAGAGTAATCCAGGAGTGGATCACTGGACAGCGGTCAAGAATATCCTGAAGTACCTGAAAAGGAATAAGGAGATGTTTCTCGTGTATGGAGGTGACGAAGAGCTCGCCGTAAAAGGTTACGTCGATGCAAGCTTTGACACAGATCCGGACGACTCTAAGTCGCAAACTAGATACGTATTTATTCTTAATGGGGGTGCGGTAAGCTGGTGCAGTTCCAAGCAAAGCGTCGTAGCAGATTCTACATGTGAAGCGGAGTACATGGCTGCCTCGGAGGCGGCTAAGGAGGGTGTCTGGATGAAGCAGTTCATGACGGATCTTGGAGTGGTGCCAAGCGCACTGAATCAAATAACCTTGTTCTGTGACAACACGGGTGCCATTGCCTTAGCAAAGGAACCACGGTTTCACAAGAAGTCCAGACACATCAAACGACGCTTCAACCTCATCCGCGACTACGTCGAAGGAGAGGACGTAAATATATGCAAAGTGCACACGGATCTGAATGTAGCAGACCCGCTGACTAAACCTCTTCCACGGCCAAAGCATGATCAACACCAAAACTGTATGGGTGTTAGATTTATTACAATGTAATTCGCACGATGATGTTAGGGCTAGATTATTGACTCTAGTGCAAGTGGGAGACTGTTGGAATTATGCCCTAGAGGCAATAATAAATATAGTTATTATTATAATTCCTGTATCAAGATAATCGTTTATTATCCATGCTATAATTGTATTGAATGAAGACTCATTTACATGTGTGGATACATAGACAAAACACCGTCCCTAGCAAGCCTCTAGTTGGCTAGCCAGTTGATCAAAGATAGTCAGTGTCTTCTGATTATGAACAAGGTGTTGTTGCTTGATAACTGGATCACGTCATTACGAGAATCACGTGATGGACTAGACCCAAACTAATAGACGTAGCATGTTAATCGTGTCATTTTGTTGCTACTGTTTTCTGCGTGTCAAGTATTTGTTCCTATGACCATGAGATCATATAACTCACTAACACCGGAGGAATACTTTGTGTCTATCAAACGTCGCAACGTAACTGGGTGACTATAAAGATGCTCTATAGGTATCTCCGAAGGTGTTCGTTGAGTTAGTATGGATCAAGACTAGGATTTGTCACTCCGTGTGACGGAGAGGTATCTCGGGGCCCACTCGGTAATACAACATCACACACAAGCCTTGCAAGCAATGTAACTTAGTGTAAGTTGCGGGATCTTGTATTATGGAACGAGTAAAGAGACTTGCCGGTAAACGAGATTGAAATAGGTATGCGGATACTGACGATCGAATCTCGGGCAAGTAACATACCGAAGGACAAAGGGAATGACATACGGGATTATATGAATCCTTGGCACTGAGGTTCAAACGATGAGATCTTCGTAGAATATGTAGGATCCAATATGGGCATCCAGGTCCCGCTATTGGATATTGACCGAGGAGTCTCTCGGGTGATGTCTACATAGTTCTCGAACCCGTAGGGTCTGCACGCTTAAGGTTCGACGTTGTTTTATGCGTATTTGAGTTATATGGTTGGTTACCGAATGTTGTTCGGAGTCCCGGATGAGATCACGGACGTCACGAGGGTTTCCGGAATGGTCCGGAAACGAAGATTGATATATAGGATGACCTCATTTGATTACCGGAAGGTTTTCGGAGTTACCGGGAATGTACCGGGAATAACGAATGGGTTCCGAGAGTTCACCGGGGGGGCAACCCACCCCGGGGAAGCCCATAGGCCTTGAGGGTGGCGCACCAGCCCTTAGTGGGCTGGTGGGACAGCCCAAAAGGGCCCTATGCGCATTGGAATGAAAATCAAAGAGAAAATAAAAAAAAGGAGGAGGTGGGAAAGGAAAGAAGGACTCCACCCACCAAACCAAGTAGGACTCGGTTTGGGGGGATGTCCTTCCCCCCTTTGGCTCGGCCGACCCCCTTGGGGCTCCTTGAGCCCCAAGGCAAGGTCCCCCCTCTCCCACCTATATATACGGAGGTTTTAGGGCTGATTTGAGACGACTTTTCCACGGCAGCCCGACCACATACCTCCACGGTTTTTCCTCTAGATCGCGTTTCTGCGGAGCTCGGGCGGCGCCCTGCTGAGACGAGATCATCACCAACCTCCGGAGTGCCGTCACGCTGCCGGAGAACTCTTCTACCTCTCCGTCTCTCTTGCTGGATCAAGAAGGCCGAGATCATCGTCGAGTTGTACGTGTGCTGAACGTGGAGGTGCCGTCCGTTCGGCACTAGATCGTGGGACTGATCGCGGGATAGTTCGCGGGGCGGATCGAGGGATGTGAGGACGTTCCACTACATCAACCGCGTTCACTAACACTTCTTCTGTACGGTCTACATGGGTACGTAGATCACTCATCCCCTCTCGTAGATGGACATCACCATGATAGGTCTTCGTGCGCGTAGGAAATTTTTTGTTTCCCATGCGACGTTCCCCTACACTTTCCTCTTCAAGGGAAAAACCAACGCAAGCTCAAGAGGTAGCAAGATGAATTTCTGGCACCGTTGCCGAGGAGCATTAAGTGAAGCTTATCCAAGTAAGTGTCGCAAACTCATCTCTTGCATTTAGTTTTTTGCCTCTCGTTTTCCTCTCCCCACTTCTGAAAAACAAAAATTTACAAAAATATTTGCCTTTTTTGTTCGCCCTTTTCTTCTGCTTGCTTTCTGTTCGCTTGTGTGCTTGTGTGCTTGCTGAAGTCACCATGACAGAAAACACCAAACTTTGTGACTTCTCGAATACTAATAATATTGATCTTATTAGTACTCCGATTGCTCCCGCCACTAGTACGGAATTATACGAAATCAATGTTGCTTTGCTGAATCTTGTTATGAAAGAGCAATTCTCCGGCCTTCCTAGTGAAGATGTCACATCCCATATTAATACCTTCATTGAGCTTTGTGATATGCAAAAGAAGAAAGATGTGGATAATGATGTGATTAAATTGAAGCTATTTCCGTTCTCATTGCGAGATCGAGCGAAAACTTGGTTTTCTTCTTTGCCCAAAAATAGTATTGATTCTTGGAACAAGTGCAAAGATGCTTATATACCCAAGTACTTTCCGCCGGCTAAGATTATCTCACTCCGTAATGATATCATGAACTTTAAGCAACTTTATCATGAAAATGTTGCACAATCTTGGGAGAGAATGAAATTGATGATTAGAAATTGTCCCGCTCATGGCTTGAGTCTTTGGATGATTATACAAATCTTCTACGCTGGTTTGAATTTCGCTTCTAGAAATATCTTGGACTCCGCCTCCGGTGGAACGTTCATGTAAATCGCATTAGGAGAAGCCACAAAACTCCTAGACAATATCATGACAAACTATTCTCAGTGGCACACTGAAAGGTCACCAACTAGTAAGAAGGTACACGCTATAGAAGGAATTAACTCGTTGAGTGCTAAGATGGATGAGTTAATGAAATTGGTTGCTAGTAAAGGTGCTCCTTTAGATACAAATGATATGCCCTTGTCTTCCTTGATTAATATTATCAACCAAAGCTTGGACGTTAATTTTGTTGGTAGGAATTTTGGCAACAACAATGCTTTTAGAGGAAACTATATTCCTAGGCCTTTTCCTAGTAATCCCTCTAATAACTTTGGCAACTCCTACAACAATGCTCATGGAAATTACAATAAATTACCCTATAATCTAGAGAGTAATATCAAAGAGTTTATCAACTCGCAAAAGATTCTCAATGCGTCCATAGAAGAAAAACTACTCAAAATTGATGATTTGGCTAGGAGCGTTGATAGAATCTCTCTTGATATTGATGCTTTAAAAGCTAGATGTGCTCCTCCCAAAATCAATATGGATGAAACTTTGAAAGCTATGCGTGTTTCCATGAAAGAGAGTAAAGAAAGAACCGCCCAAATTCATGCTAGACATGAATGGCTTAAAAAGGCGTGTTCTCATGATGAGAATCATGAAGATCTTAAAGTGCTTGGTGTGACTCCCATTGAATCCTTGTTTTCTAGTGACAAACCTAATGATGATGGGGCTGGATATGAATCCACCTTGGTTGAAAAACGACCCAATGATTCGGAGTCTATCTATCTTGATGCTAAAAGCATTGAAAGTGGAGTAGAAGATATCAAAACTTTGAGTAGTAATGAAACTACCACTTTGGATTTCAAGGAATTCAATTATGATAGTTGCTCCTTGATTGAATGCATTTCCTTGACGCGATCCATGTTAAACTCTCCACACGCTTATAGCCAAAACAAGGACTTTATCGATCATATCGTAGATGTTATGATGAAATCTCTTGAAGCGAAACTTGAATTGGAAGTTTCTATTCCTAGAAAGCTTCATGGTGAGTGGGAACCTACTATCAAAATCAAAATCAAAAACTATGAATGCAATGCTTTGTGTGATTTGGGTGCTAGTGTTTCAGCGATTCCAAAGTCTTTATGTGATGTTCTAGGCTTTAATGAGATTGAGGAGTGCTCTCTTAATTTGCATCTTGCGGATTCTACTGTCAAGAAACCCATGGGAAGGATCAATGATGTTCTTATTATTGCAAATAGGAACTATGTACCCGTGGATTTCATTGTGCTTGATATTGATTGCAATCCTACATGTCCTATCATTCTTGGTAGACCTTTCCTAAGGAGTATTGGAGCTATCATCGATATGAAGGAAGGGAATATTAGATTTCAGTTTCCTTTAAAGAAGGGCATGCAGCATTTTCCTAGAAATAAAATAATATTTCCTTATGAATCCATGATGAGGGCTACTTATGGTTTGAGCACCAAAGACGACGATACGTGATTCTATCACCTTATGCCTAGCTAAGGGCGTTAAACAATAGCACTTGTTGAGAGGCAATCCAATGAATTTATCTTTGCTTTTTTCTTTCTGTTTTGTTGCGTACACACCATCATAATGCTGTAATGATTGTGTTTTTTGTGTTTCTTTTTGTGTTTGAGCCAACTAAAACCTTTATGACTACTTTGGTGATGGTTTGTTTGATCCTGCTGGAAAAAGACAGAAACTTTTCGCTCACGAAATTATTTTTCATTTTTATCCAGAAAGAGCTTTTGAGTTGATTCTTTTTTTCTGCTGGTTGATATGCCAATTTCCCAAACTGTCGTAATGTTTCAGAATTTTTGAGATACCAGAAGTATACAGATTGCTACAGACTGGTCTGTTTTTGACAGATTCTGTTTTTGTTGTGTTGATTGCTTATTTTGATGAAACTATGGATAGTATCGGGGGGTACTAGCCATGGAAAAGTGAGAATAAAGTAATCTAACACCAATATAAATAGAAATCAAGTTTGCTACAGTACCTAAAGAAGTGGTAGTTTGTTTTCTTGTGCTAATGATATCACGAGTTCCTGTTTAAGTTTTGTGGTGTGAAGTTCTCAAGTTTTGGGTGATGTTCTCATGGACGATGAGATAAAGAATGGTAATAGCTCAAGCTTGGGCATGACCAAGGCATCCCAAGCCAAATTCAAGGACACCAAAAAGCCTAAGCTTGGGGATTCCCCGGGAAGGCATCCCCTCTTTCGTCTTCAATCCATCGGTAACATTACTTGGAGCTATATTTTTATTCACCACATGATATGTGTTTTGCTTGGAGCGTCTTGTATCGTAGGAGTCTTTTCTTTTTGTTGTGCCACAATCATCCTTGCTGCGCACCTTTTGAGAGAGTCATGCACTCATCGTGAATTTGCTAGAATACTCCATGAGCTTCGCTTATATCTTTTGAGTTAGGCAATTTAGCTCACATGTGCTTCACTTATATCTTTTGAGCTAGATAACTTTGCTCTATGTGCTTCACTTAGATCTTTTAGAGCACGGGTTGTCATATTTTGGAGAAATAAGAACTCTCGATCTTCACTTATATCTTTTTGAGAGTGATCTCTCTAGTAACTTGGTAGTTGGCTTGTGCTATTAAAGTAGTCCCAAAGGTGATAGGTATCCAAAGAGGATACAATAAAACTTCCATCTTCTTGTGCATTGATTAGAAAGAGAAGTTTGATTCCTCTCAATTAGTTTTGAGACGTCGATTTGGTAATATTAAGAGTTATGTTAGTAGGGTGTTGTGAATCTAGAAATACTTCTGTTGAAGTTAGTGATTCCCGTAACATGCACGTATGGTGAACCGCTGTGTTAGGAAGTCGGAGCATAATTGATCTATTGATTGTCATCCTTTGTGTTGCGGTCGGGATCACGCGATGGTTAACACCTACCAACCCTTCCTCTAGAAGTATGCGTTTAGCACTTTGTTTCGATTACTAATAAAAACTTTCGCAATAAGTATGTGAGTTCTTCATGACTAATGTGAGTCCATGGTATAGATGCACTTTCACCTTCCACCTTTGCTAGCCTCCCTAGTGCTGCGCAACTTTCGCCGGTGCACAAACCCACCATATGCCTTCGTCAAAACAGCCACCATACCTACCTACTATGGCATTTTCATAGCCATTCCGAGATGTATTGCCATGCAACTCCCACCGTTCCGTCTCATGACTTGTGCCATCACTTTCATATTGCCATTGCATGATCGTAAAATAGCTAGCGAGATGTTTCAACGTCATACGCCAAGCTAGATCGTTGCACATCCCGGTACACTGCCGGAGGCATTTCCTATAAGAGTCATTATTGCTCTGAGTATTGAGCTGTGAGTAGATAACAATGTGATGATCATCATTATTAGAGCATTGTCCCATGTGAGGAAATAAATAAAAGAGAGAAAAGAGGCCAAAAGTTGCCCACAAAAAAAAGATATGGAAAGAGGCCAAAGATCCCAAACAAAAAAAGAGAGAGAAAAAGAGAGAAGGGACAATGCTACTATCTTTTCCACACTTGTGCTTCATAATAGCACCATGTTCTTCATGATTGAGAGTCTCTTGTTTTGGCACCACCATATGCTAGTGGGAATCTTTATTATATAACTTGGCTTGTATATTCCAATGATGGGCTTCCTCAAAATTGCCCTAGGTCTTCGTGAGCAAGCAAGTTGGATGCACACCCACTAGTTCTCCTTTTGAGCTTTCACATACTTATAGCTCTAAGTGCTTCCGTTGCATGGTAATCCCTACTCTTTCACATTGATATCTACTGATGGGCATCTCCATAGCCCTTTGATATGCCGATTCGATGTGACCATCTCCTCCTTTTTGTCTCACAACCTCCACCACACTCTATCCACCTATAGTGCTATACCCATGGCCCATGCTCTTGTATTGCGTGAGAGTTGAAAAAGGTTAAATAAGAGTGCGAAAACAATTACTTGGCCAATAATGGGGTTGTGCATGATTTAAATTAGTTGTGTGGGGATGATGGAGCATAGCTAGACTATATGATTTTGGAGGGATAATTTTCTTTGGCCTTGTTATTTCGAAAGTTCATGATTACATTACTAGTTTGCTTGAAGTATTATTGTTTTCATGTCAATAGAAAACTATTGTTTTGAATCTTACGGATCTGAACATTCATGTCACATGAAAGAAGTTACAAAGGACAAATATGCTAGGTAGCACTCCACATCAAAAATTCATTCTTTATCACTTCCCTACTCGAGGACGAGCAGGAGTTAAGCTTGGGGATGCTTGATACGTCTCCAACGTATCTATAATTTTTGTTGGTTCCATGTTATTATCTTGTCAATCATTGGATGATTTGTATGACTTTTATATCTTTTTTTGGACTAACTTAGTAACTCAGTGCTTAGTGTCGGTTCCTGTTTTTTCCGTGTTTTTGACCCTTTTCAGAGGAGAATATTAAACGGAGTCCAAACGAAATAGAACTTCCGAAAAGATTTTTTTTCCAGAACAGAAGATACGCACGGGGCTTGAGAACCAAGGCAGAGGCTACCAGGGGAGGCCACAAGCCCCCCAGGCGCGGCCAGGGAGGGCCGCGCCTAGCAGTCGTATGGCCCCCCCTATGGCTCCTCTGCCCTACTTCTTCTGCCTATAAATCCCCGAAAAATCCAAAACCACGGGAGAGATCCACGAAAATACTTTTTCGCCGCCACAAGCTTCTGTCTCCGCAAGATCCCATCTGGGGCATGTTCTGGTGCTCTGTCGGAGGGGGGATTCGGATACGGAGGGCTTCTTCATCAACACCATTGCCTCTCCGATGATGCGCGAGTAGTTCACCATAGACCTTCGGGTTCTTAGCTAGTAGCTAGATGGATTCTTCTCTCTCTTGGATCTTCAATACAAAGTTCTCCATGATCTTCATGGAGATCTATCCGATGTAATATTCTTTTGCGGTGTGTTTGTCGAGATCCGATGAATTGTGGATTTATGATCAGATTATCTATGAATATTATTTGAGTTTCTTCTGATCTCTTATATGCATGATTTCATATCCTTGTAATTCTCTTCGAGTTGTGGGTTTTGTTTGGCCAACTTGATCTATGATTCTTGCAATGGGAGAAGTGCTTGGTTTTGGGTTCATACTGTGCGGTGACCTCACCTAGTGAGAGAAGGGGTAACGAGGTATGCATCATGTTGTTGCCATCAAGAGTAAAAAGATGGGGTTTATATCTATTGCATGAATTTATCCCTCTACATCATTTCATCTTGCTTAAGGCGTTACGCTGTTCGTCATGAACTCAATACACTAGATGCATGCTGGATAGCGGTTGATGTGTGGAGTAATAGTAGTAGATGCAGAAAGTATCGGTCTACTTGTCTCGGACGTGATGCCTATATGTATGATCATTGCCTTAGATATCGTCATGACTTTGCGTGGTTCTATCAATTCCTCGACAATAATTCGTTCACCCACCGTAATATTTGCTATCTTGAGAGAAGCCTCTAGTGAACACTATGGCCCCCGGGTCTACTTCACATCATATTTTCAGCCTTACACTTTTACTTTGTTGCACTTTCCGCCTTTAGATCTCACCTTGCAATCAAGCGTTAAGGGATTGACAACCCCTTTTAGCGTTGGGTGCAAGCTCGTTTGTGTTTGCGCAGGTACTCTAGACACTTGGCTTGATTCTCCTACTGGATTGATACCTTGGTTCTCAAACTAAGGGAAATACTTACTACTACTGTGCTGCATCACCCTTTCCTCTTCAAGGGAAAAACCAACGCAAGCTCAAGAGGTAGCACCACCCCTTGGCTGCGCCCTGTTGGCTTGTGGCTCCCTCGTGTGGCTTCATGTCTCCTCGTGAAGCTTCCACGTCTTATTTTGGTCCAGAAAAAATCATAAAAAAGTTTCATGGCAATTGGACTTCGCTTGGTACTGAATACTAAAAAAACACGCAGAAAATAGCAAGTGTCCATGGTCACTCGGTTAATAGGTTAGTGCTCAAAAATAGTATAAATTTGTGAATTATAACCCAAAAAGTATCCTAGTATGATAATATAATAGCATAGAATAAAAAAATTTATTGATAAGTTGGAGACTTATGAGAGATGGTGAGGCATGCCAGTCCATTGATTGCCGGCGATAGAGCCGATAGTTGAGTTCTCGAGGCTAAGGGGGCTAGGCTAGGAGCTGTTGCGCGTGGCCTGACCCTTCGTGGCTTTGGGCCGCGAAGCCTTGGTTGGGGCCGAGGATCTGTCCTTAAGCAGCAAGGCCACAAGAATGGTGTATGCGTGTTCTTCGGGCTGGGGACCCAAGGTGATGATCCCCGCTGAGAACTCCCTCTAGTTTTGAAAATATTAATACCTCATGTCAAATCCAGGAGAAAAAAAGAAATTGTGAAATAAATGAGGAAATTTAAATCCTCTGACCGTGCCCGGGGTGCATCCTTCTGAGTAGCCATCATCGGGCTCCTCTATCCTGAAGGACTGGTACTTCTTGGTGAAGAGGCGGGTTTGCATTAAGATCATGGTCCTCCTCCCATGGAATCCTCGTATTAGCGAGGTTTTGTCACTCTCCCTCATGTACCTCCATATCGAGGGAGCTCAGCCCTGGAGAGGCTGGATACCACGACGGAGGGCCACATACAGCATATGTATCACGGTGAGCTTCCGATCCAGGAAATACACCCTGCTTTAGAAGCCTTGGCACCTCCCCGGCCTCTTCCCAGGCATTGTTCTTGAGGGTCCACTAGTTCAGCCTCGTAAGTGGACAACAACCAATGGAGTAGGGATGCCTTCTCATACCCAGAAGCACATCTGGCATGTAAAACCACTATAGTGAGTTCTTCATCTAACCACATCAAGTTGGGTATCTTGCCGATCATGGAGGCTCACATTCAGTGAGCTGGGATCCGTTCATCTGCATCTTGATGTATAATAACTTCAACGAGAGCCTAAAGTAAGTCTCGTTACAAATAAAAGGCCTCACACAATGGGATGTAGCATCTAATGCGCAAAATAAAATATGGGGCGAGATGATGAAGTTGGAGGTCCTAAAAATAAAGTAACCCCGAAGAAAGGGATCATTTGGACATACCAAACCATAGAGGATGTGGGGAAGAAAGATGACACACTCACCAACACGAGCATTCAACATCCAAGGAAAGATTAAGGTGTTGATCTCTCCCTCAATGATGCCTGAGGGCCTCCATATTCCCCGTGTGCTCGATGACGTCTACCCCTTTGTGGCGACAACAAAACCCTTGCCTACCATTGGTTTGTCGATGAAGAGGGGGGCGATAACTTGCTTCTACTCGGAGTTCTTGATGGTGCACTAGAGCTTGAGGGAGACGAAGGTAGGAAGAAGGGGAGCGTAAATCTGGAACTCCATGATATGTCTCCAATGTATCTATAATTTTTTATTGTCCATGCCGATATATTATTATTCTAGTATGCTTTTGGAGTATTTATTTACCATTTTATTATTTTTTTAGCACTAACCTACTGACCGAGTGCCTAGTGCGTGTTGTTGTTTTCTGCGTGTTCTTCACTTTGTAGGTTTTCCATCCCAAACGAGGTCCAATTGACCTAAAACTTTTTGATGATTTTTTGGACCAAAAGAAGACCAACGAGCATCGGAAAAAGCTGGAGACCTCATGAGGGGACCACAAGCTATCACGACATGGCCTGGGGGCACGGCGTGATAGTTTGTGCCCCCTCCTGTCCCTCCCAACTCCGCTCTTGGGCTTATAAATTCTTATTCACCCTAAAAACACGGGAGGGAGTCCCGAAACACTTTTTACGTTGTCGCAAGTCTTTGTTCCTACGGGAGGCCATCTGTAACTCCGTTCCGGCACACTGTCGGAGGAGGGGTCTATCACGAAGGGCATCTTCATCAACCTTGATGCCCTCACGATGATGTGTGAGTAGTTAACCATAGACCTACGGGACCATAGTGAGTACCTAGATGGTAATCTCTCTCTTTGATATTCAATACAATGATCATCGCATCTTCGCTTTGATACATATGATGTAATTCCTTTTGTGCGGTGCGTTTGTTGGGATCCAATGAATTGTGGGTTTATGTTCAGACTATTCATGATAAATATTTGAGTCACTTCTGAATACTTATATGATTCTTATGTGCATGATTATGATAGCTTCATAACTCTCTCTGATCTATTGAAATAGTTTGGACAACTAGATCGGTACTTCTTCGGTGTAGGAGGTGTTGGGGAACGTTGCATGGGAAACAAAAAAATTCCTACGCACACACAAGATCTATCCATGGTGATGACCATCTATGACAGGGGAGATCGGATCCACATACCCTTGTAGATCGGTAAGTGGGAAGTGTTAAGAAATGTGGTTGATGTAGTCGAACGTCTTCGCGATCCAAATCGCAAGTCGTCCCGTGATCCAATCACGATCTAGGGCCGAACGGACGGCACCTCCACGTCCAACACACATACAGATCGATGACGATCTCCGCCTTCTTGATCCATCAAGAGAGACGAAGAGGTAGCTGAATTCTCCAGCAGCACGACGGCGTGACGGTGATGATGGTGGAGCTACTCCAGCACGGCTTCGCCGTGCCGTACCGCAATAACTACGGGGTGTCATGAAGTGGTGGAGGGAGAGAGGGATCCACCATGGCTTGTGGTGCAAAATGCCTATCTACCCTCCACTATATATAGGAGGGGAGGGAGGGGTGGCGCCCTAGGGACTTGCCCTAGGGTTCGGCCAGCGCAAGAAGAAGGGGAGAGTCCTCCTCCAAGTCGGTTTGGAGGAGGAGAACTCCTCTCCTATTCGATTTGGCCCCACCTCTCTTTCCTTCTCTACTTCGCCGAATAGGCCCTCTTGGGCTGGCTACCTAGCCCACCAGGGGCTGGTGCGCCACCCTTGGGCCTGTTTGGTTCCCTCTCGGGTGAGTGGCCCCTCCCGGTGAAACTCCGGAACCCATTCGTCACTCCCGCTACTTTACCGGTAATGCTCGAAATCCTTCCGGAAGTCAAATGGATACTTCCTATATATCAAACTTCGTATCCGGACCATTTCGGAACCCCTCGTGACATCCGGGATCTCATGTGGGACTCCTACAATCGGTGACCAACATCCATAATTCAACTATATTGAAACGTCACCGAACCTTAAGTGTGTAGACCCTGCGGGTTCGAGAACTATGTAGACATGACCGAGACACTCTGTGATCAATATCCAATAGCGGGACCTCGATTTCCATATTGTATTCTACATATTCTACGAAGATCTTAATCGGTTGAACCTCTATGTCAAGGACTCAGTTAATCTCGTATAACATTCCCTTTGTCCTTCGGTATGTTACTTGCCCGAGATTCGATCGTCGGTATCTCTATCCCTATTTGAATCTCGTTCCGAGCAAGTCTCTTTACTTGTTCCGTAATACAAAATCCGGTGCCTAACTCTTTAGTCACAATGCTTGCAAGGCTTGTTGTGATGTTATATTACCGAGTGGGCCCCGAGATACCTCGCCGTCATCCAGAGTGACAAATCCGTTCTTGATCCATGCTAACTCAACGGACACCTTCAGAGATACCTATAGAGAACGTTTATAGTCACCTAGTTACGTTGTGACGTTTGATACAAACAAGGTATTATTCCGGTGTCAGTGAGTTACATGATCTCATGGTCATAGGAACATATACTTGACGTGCAGAAAAACAGTAGCAATAAAATGACACGATCATATGCTACGTTCATAGTTTGGGTCTTGTCCATCACATCATTCTCCTAATGATGTGACCCCGTTCTCAAGTGAAAACTCATGTATACGGTCATGAAACCTTGACCATCTTTGATCAACGAGCTAGTCAACTAGAGGCTCACTAGGAACAATGTGTTGTCTATGTATCCACACATGTATCTGAGTTTCCATTCAATATAGTTATAGCATGGATAATAAATGATTATCATGTACAAGGAAATATAATACAAACTAATTTATTATTGCCTCTAGGCCATATTTCCAACATGGTAGACTCGAGTCGTAGATAATCCTGTACTATTAAGAGGGGATCCACGTTTAGAAAGGTTGGCTGGAACAATATCTCTCACTCTTGCACCCCATCCATTTCCTAGAGCAAAGGAGCTACCCTAAAAAGTGCCCAGAAAATTGCATAAGTAGTAGTATCGCTCCAGCAGTACTACCGCCCACCAGAGTCGGGTTCTCTACCGCTTATTTTTATTCCTCTAGTGTATTGTGTACCATTTTTCTCAGATTGGGCGGAAGTACGGCCCACAGGGAGCAGTAGTACCGCTCCAGCGGTATTGCCGCCCCCTTGTGTCGTGCACACTTCCGCTTAGAAAAAAATTGTGGTGTCTTACCTCTTCTCGACCATGCTAAGCGGAAGTACCACTCCTACTAGACGGTAGTACCGCCTAGGTGCACGGTACTCCCGCTTAGCTCGGTCAGTAGGGGATGGTAATGGCCAAATCCCCCCACTATAAATAGGGGTCTTCTTCCCCGGGGAGATCTCACTTTTTTCCTCTCCAGCTCCATTGTTGCTCGAAAATCTCAAACTTCCTAATCTCCCTCACTAGCCATCAATTCTTGTTGTTTCTCTAGGGTTTGGAGGAGAAGGCCTTCCCCCACACATCCAACAAGAGAAAAGTTGTTCCCCCATTAATCCCTCGCAGATCTTGTTATTGTTGGGTGTTTGAACACCCTAGACGGAATAGGTCACCTCGAAGCAATATTCCATTCTGGTGAAGCTTCTTGGTCTCGCTGGGAGCCTCCAATTAAGTTGTGGACATTGACCCTACCTTGTTTGTAAAGGTTCGGTCGCTACCTTCAAGAGCACCACTTAGTGGAATCATGGCACCTTGCATCGTGTGAGGGTGTGAGGAGAATACGGTGGCCTTAGTGGTATCTTGGTGAGCATTGTGCCTCCGCACTGCTCCAACGAAGACGTACTTCCCCTCGAAAGGAAAAAACTTAGCAAACACATCCTCGTTTTCATCGGTTCCACCTGTGGTTATTTCTTACCTTTACTTTTATTTACTTCTTGCTCACTATTGATGTTGTTAGCATAATATAGGTTGCTCATTTAGTTGCATATCTAGACAACCTATTTGTTGCTTAACTTAATTTGTTAAAAGAAAAGATTAAATTTGTGAGTTGCCTATTCACCCCTCTCCAGTCAACCGTATCGATCCTTTCAACTGGTATCAGAGCAAGGTTTCTTTATTAAGGGTTTTGATAACCCACAAGTATAGTGGATCACAACATTTTTCGAGGGTAGAGTATTCAACCCAAATTTATTGATTCGACACAAGGGAAAGCCAAAGAATATTCTCAAGTATTAGCAGTTGAGTTGTCAATTCAACCACACCTGAAAGATTGAGTATCTACACCAAAGTATAAGTAGCAGAGTAGTGTGATAGCAATAGTAGCAACGGTAACAGTAGGAGCAGCGACAACAATAGCGGCAAAGTAACAGTAGCAGTAGTGACAGTAGTAGCGACAGAGTAACAATAGCAGTAGTGACAACAGTAGCGGCTAAGTAATGTAGCAAGGACCAGTAGGAAAAACTCGTAGGCATTGGATCGGTGATGGATGATTATGTCGGATGTTATTCATCATGCAACAGTTATAACACGGAGAGATATGTAACTAGCTCCAATTCGTCAATGTAATGTAGGCATGCATTCCGTATGTAGTCATATGTGCTTAGGGAAAAGAACTTGCATGACATCTATTGTCCATCCCTCCCGTGGCAGCCGGTTCCTAATGGAACCTATGGGATATTAAGGTTCTCCTTTTAATAAAGAACCAGACCAACGCATTAACACTTAGTGAATACATGAACTCCTCATACTATGGTCATCTCCGGGAGTGGTTCCGGCTATTGTCACTCCGGGGTTGCCGGGTCATACCACATAGTAGGTGACTACAACTTGCAAGATAGGATCAAGAACACACGTATATTGGCGACAACATAATAGGTTCAGATCTGAAATCATGGCACTCAGGCCCTAGTGACAAGCATTAAGCATGGCAAAGTAGTAGCAACACCAATCTCAGAACATAGTGTATACTAGGGATCAATCCCCGTCAAAACTAACTCGATTACATGATAGATCTCATCCAACCCATCACCGTCCAGCAAGCCTACGATGAGATTACTCACGAACGGTGAAGATCATCATGGAATTGGCGATGAAGGAAGGTTGGTGATGACGATGGCGACGATCTCCCCTCTCCGGAGCCCAGAACGGACTCCAGATCTGCCCTCCATAGGAAGAACAGGAGGTGGCGGCACCTCCGTATCGTAATACGCGATGAACTCTTCTCCTTGATTTTTTTCCGGACGAAAGGGGCTAAGTAGAGCTGGGGTTCGAGGTGGTGGAGCAACGTGGGCCCCACGAGCCTACCAGGCGCGGCCAGGGGGCCGCGCCTGGTGGGCTTGTAGGCTCTCATCTCCACCCCTCCGGTTGATTCTTGCGCCAGTATTATTTATATATTCCACAAAAAATCCCCGTAAATTTCCAGGTCATTCCGAGAAATTTTATTTATGCGCAAAAACAACACCATGGCAATTCTGCTGAAAACAGCGTTAGTCCGGGTTGGTTCCTTTCAAATCATGCAAATTAGAGTCCAAAACAAGGGCAAAAGAGTTTGGAAAAGTAGATACGATGGAGACGTATCACGGTAAACTCATATCAATGGCATAATCAACTAGCGAGCAATAATAATAGGTTTCAAACATCAATACTTCAATCAAAACAATCATGAAGCAGTACAAACAGATGGTATCTTGCTAGCTCTTTCTTAGACCGCAAAACATAAATGTAGAGCACCTTCAAAGACCAAGGGCTGACTAAAATTGTAATTCATGGCAAAGAAGATCCATACACAGTAATACTCAATATCAATTAAAAGCAAAGCATAAAATGAGAGAGGTGCTTTTATAAGAAGAGGATGACTCAGCAGGAACATAAATAGATGGGCCCTTCGTAGAGGGAAGCATTGATTTGCAGAGGTGCCAGAGCTCAAGCTTTGAAACAGAGATAAATAATTTTGGGTGGCATGCTTTCATTGTCAACGCAATGACCAAGAGTTTTCCTCATCTTCCATGCTACACATGCTATAGGCGGTTCCCAAACAGAAAAGTAAAGTTTTGACTCCCCCACCACCGATCAATCACACTCCACGACTAGCCGAATACTCTGGTGCCGTCCATACCAATATCAATCCAGGGGAGTTTTGTTTGAAATTGTGTTTTTGATTTGAGCATGGAACTGGGCATTCCAATTACCGGCCCCTTTCTCATGAATGATAGTTAATAAACACATATTGAGGATAACACGCCTAGCATGGAAGATACTGATTGCCCCTTGTCACCACATGAGCGGTTCGGGCATGCAAAACAGATTATTTCTAGAAGGTTTAGAGAGTGGCACATGCAAATTTACTTGGAACGGCAGGTGGATACCGCATATAGGTAGGTATGGTGGACTCATATGGAACAACTTTGGGTTTATGGAAGTGGATGCACAAGCAGTATTCCCGCTTAGTACAAGTGAAGGCTAGCAAAAGACTGGGAAGCGACCAACTAGAGAGCAACAATAGTCTTCAAAATGCATTGAGATTAACCAACATTGAGTGCAAGCATGAGTAGGACATAAATCACCATGAACATGAATATCATAGAGGCTATGTTGATTTTGTTTCAACTACATGCGTAAACATGTGCCAAGTCATCCTATCATACTACATCATATCATACTACATCATAGTCATCTCAAAATTCATGTTGGCATCCAAGACAAACCATTATAAGCTCCTAGCTAATTAAGCATGGCATCAGAAACTATGATCTCTAAGTTGTCATTGCAAACATGTTTCTCTCACAACAAAGCTGAACTAGGAACGCTGAGCTAGTCATATTTACAAAAACAAAATAGATCAAGTTCATACCAGCTTTTCCAGGCTCAGTCACTTCATCATATATCGTCATTATTGCCTTTCACTTGCACGACCGAATGATGTGAACAATAATAAGAGTGCTCATGCATTGGACTAAGCTGGAATCTGCAGTCAAACATAAAGCAGATGACAAAGTAATATGGCTCTTTCACAGATAAACAGATATGCATGCGAGAGCCACTAAACATTGTAACCATGGTCTTCTACCTTGACCCAAAGAAAAGGAAAACTATTTACACGGGAAAGCTCCCAACAAGCAAAAGAGAAGAAAGCGAGAAAAAAGAAAATAAACTAGCATGGATGATACAGTGACAAAGTGTGAACACCGACTAACAAAGTGAAAGCAAGCAAGAATGTAAAGTCAGTGAGAAACACGTACTCCCCCAAGCTTAGGCTTTTGGCCTAAGTTGGTTTACTCCCAAGGTGGGAAGTAACCATCTTCGGGGTACTCCGGAGTGGACTGAGGATGCCACTGCTGTGTGAGCTCCTCTGGCTCCCACTCATAAACTGGCGTCTGGTACTCGACTAGTAGCTCGGGCACGGGCGCCTGTGGTTGGGCTATGCCCCAATATGCGTAGATGTCCGAGGGCATAATAATGTACCTGCATGTATGAAGATTGAAGAAATAAGGAGCAGGCAATGTAATAGTCTCACGAGTACCCTGACTAAATACCAGGTTATAAATCATCCTTCTATTTATATCTCAACCAAGAAATTCATGGCGAACCATGCTATCATAACCTAGATATCTCTCGGGAAGAAGAATCTCTTCTTCCTCGTCCAATCTAATAGGTATCTCAAAATGTCTAGCAAGACGAGTAGCATAGATACCTGCATAAACAACGCCGTTAGAACGGTTCGTGTTCAATCGTTGAGCTACTATAGCGCCCAAGCTATAAGTTTTATCATTATAAAGGACTTCACGCAAAACTGCAAGATCTGGAGAGCTAAGAGCTCCAGCTTTCCCACGGACAATAAAACATTTTCCCACGAATAATGAGAAGTACCGAAGCACGGGAAAATGTATGCTAGCAGCTCTAGCGCAAGACACTCCTCTCTCCTCTCCTACAACAATAGTATCTATGAAAGCCTCCAAGTCCCATGGACGAGGTTCATGAATATCCCCAAAATAAGGTAATTTGCAAACATTGCAAAAATCCTGAAGTGACATGCGCTGGGGGATATCATACAACTTAAACTCAACCATAGGAGGATTCTTCCTTGGATAGAAGTTAAAGCTTTGCACGAAAATATTAGTGAGGAGGATGTATTGCGGACACTTATCTTCAACGAAGGCGGTAAGGCCTACGTTCTCCACCAAGTAGTAAAAGTCCTCATAAAGGCCGGCGGCGCGTAAGAACACATCGCTTGGCCACTCGCACGCTCGACCTTCTGCAACTCGGGGGACCGGATACTTGGGTTTCTTCTTCTCATTCCCATCATCCTAGGGGTCACGGCTTGAAGAGCCTCTTAAGAACCTCCTTATCTTTTCCTTTTTCTATCTCTGAAAATTTCTGAATTTTTTAGTGACAAAAAGGAAAAGTGAACAAGTCTCAACAAAAATCATAGCAACTACTCCGACAAGTGCCTAGAAGCCATACCACGCATCAAAACTACTTGGGACCAGCTAAAATTAGCATGCAAAGCTCAAGAACAGAGTCACCAAGGCAGCAAAAATACGCGACGAATAAGGCACTAGAGCAAAAACTAATTGGACCAACGGAGGAGTCACATACCAAGGAGCAATTTCCCCAAAACAGTTTGGTGAATGGGGCTTTGCACAAGGAGATCGAAAATCGCAGCAAGAAGAGCAAGAACACGGGTTTGAGCTGCGAAACGACTTTTTCTGGAGGTAGGAGAAGCAGATGGGAGCTAGAATAAGTGGAGGGGGTGCACGTCGGCCCCACAAGCCCTGTAGGCGGGGCCAGGGGGTGCTCGCGCCTCCATGGCTTGTGGCCCACTCGTGCAGCCCCCTGACTAGCTCTCCGTCTCAGAATTTTTCAAAAAATTTAGAAAAAATCATACCTGATTTTCACGGCATTCGGAGAACTTTTATTTTCGGGGTACTTTTCTTCGGGACGCAAAAACAGAAAACAGGGACAATTAAACTAAATCTATCATTCTTCCTCTAAGCAACCGAAGGTGAAATCTTGGAACAGAGGTTTGTGACTCCTCGATTCATTCATCCCATGGTCATCGAAAGAAATCCGTCAATGAGGTTGATCAAGTCTCCTTGACAAAAAAATTCAAATCGCAAAAGAAAACGGAGAATTTCCGAATAGTCACTAGGTTACCTCAATGGGGATGTGCATATCCCCAACAAAGAAATCATACTTCATCTTAACAGTAGGTATAGGGCATTCAAAGCTCCCAATAAGAATCGATGAAGTTTTTTCGATAGCATTGATGCAATGTACTCGATATTGTTTCTTCGGAAAGTGCATCGTATGCTCATTACCATTGACATGGAAAGTGACATTGCCTTTGTTGCAATCAATAACATCCCCTGCAGTGTTTAAAAAGGGTCTTCCAAGGATGACCGCCATGGCATCATCCTCGGGAATATCCAGGATAACAAAGTCTGTTAAGATAGTGACGTTGGCAACCACAATAGGCACATCCTCACAAATGCCGATAGGGAAAGCAGTTGATTTCTCGGCCATTTGCAGAGAGATTTTAGTGGGTGTCAACTTATCCAGTTCAAGTCTACGATAAAGAGAGAGAGGCATAACACTAACACCGGCTCCAAGGTCGCATAAAGCAATTATAACGTAGTTGCCTTTAATGGAGCAAGGTATAGTAGGCACTCCGGGATCACCTAGTTTCTTAGGAGTTCCACCCTTGAAGGTGTAATTAGCGGGCATGGTGGAAGTCTCAACCTCAGGTATCCTCCTGTTAGTAGTCACAATATCCTTCATGTACTTAGCATACGGAGACAGTTTGAGCACATCTGTCAAAGCAATTGCAGAAAGACAGGTCTAATCATTTCAACAAAGCGCTCAAAATCATCATCATCCTTTTTCTTGGATGGTTTGGGAGGAAAGGGCATGGGTTTCTGAACCCATGGTTCCCTTTCTTTACCATGCTTCCTAGCAATGAAATCGTTCTTATCGTATCTCTAATTCTTAGGCTGTGGGTTATCAAGAACAACAGGTTCAATCTCCACATCCTTATCATTTCTAGGTTGAGCATCAACATGAAAATCACTATCGATATTATCGTTAGGCTCATGTTCATCACCAGATTGTGTTTCAGCATCAGAAGTAGAGACATCGTTTGGACTCTCAGGTGTAACAACAACAGGGTTGCTAGCTTGCAAATTCCTATCATCTTTATTCTTCTTCCTAGGATGACTAGGTGCATCAATGCTAACTCCTTGAGAATCTTGTTCAATTCTCTTAGGATGACCCTCAGGATACAAAGGTTCCTGGGTCATTCTACCGCCTCTAGTGACGACTCTAACAGAATTTTCATTCAACTCATTGAGCAAGTCATTTTGAGCCTTAAGTACTTGTTCTACCTCAGTAGTAACCATAGAGGCATGTTTACTCAGAATCTTAAGATCATTGACATTTGTGTCCACACAAGCACTTAAATGACTAAGCATACAAGCATTCTGTTCCAATTGTCTCCTAACATAATCATTGAAACGTTGTTGTTTGGCAACAAAGTTATCAAATTCATCCAGGCATAATCTAGGAGGTCTATCAAAAGGAATATCACTCTCATTGAATCTACGAAGAGAATTTACCTCGACTACTTGTATCGGGTTATCAAGACCATGGATCTCTTCGATAGGTGGTAGATTTTTGACATCTTCAGATTTAATGCCTTTATCTTTCATAGATTTCTTAGCTTCTTGCATATCTTCAGGACTGAGGAATATAATACCTCTTTTCTTAGGAGTTGGTTTTGGAGGTGGTTCGGGAATAGTCCAAGTATTCTCATTGCAGAAGATATTATTCAATAGGATCTTATCTTGTTCTATGGTTCGTTCCCTAAAAACACAACCGGCACAACTATCTAGGTGGCCTCTAGAAGCATCGGTTAGTCCATTATAGGAGATATCAAGTATTTCATTCTTTTCAAGAGGGTGATCAGGCAAAGCATTCAGTAGCTGGACAAGCCTCCCCCAAGCTTGTGGGAGACTCTCTTCTTCAACTTGCAAAAAGTTGTATATTTCCTGCAAGGCAGCTTGCTTCTTATGGGCAGGGAAATATTTCTCACACAAGTAGTAAATCATATCCTGGGGGCTACGCACACAACCAGGAGCAAGAGAAGTGAACCAAGTCTTAGCATGATCCTTTAGCGAGAAAGGAAACAACTTAAGGATATAGTAGTGGCGGATCTTTTCCTCGCTCGTGAATTGGGTGGCTATATCGTACAGTTTGGTTAGATGGGCTACAACCGTTTCAGACTCATAACCGTGAAAAGGATCAGATTTGACCAGAGTGATTAACTCAGGGTCGACACAGAATTCAGAATCCTTATCTGTCACAAAGATAGGCGAACTAGCAAACTTCGGGTCGTATTTCATCCTAGCGTTCAAAGATTTTTCTTTCCACTTGCATAGTCATTTCTCAACATCATAGCTATCCTTACAAGCAAGAAAGTCCTCAGCTATCTCTCCCTCCATAACATAACCCTCAGGCATATCAGGCAATTCATATCTAGGAGAGCTAGTTCTAACAGGCAAAATAGCAGGTTCTACTTCAATAGTATCAGCAGTTTCAGAAGTATCATCACATCTAGCATCAACTCTAGCAATTTGTGCATCAAGGAATGCACCTAGTGGCAAAGTAGTATCAAGCATAGAATCATCACAAGCATCATGGACAGCAGAAGTAGTACCATCAAGCACAGGCAACATATCAAGATTTCTAGCAGAAGGTGGTGTCGCAAACTTACTCATAACTGAAGGTGAATCAAATGCAGAGCTAGATGGCAGTTCCTTACCTGTCCTCGTAGTTAAGGGCAATACTTTAGTTCTTGAATCTTTCAGATTCCTCATAGTGATCAGCAGATGTAAATCCCAAGTGACTCGGAGAATATAGCTATGACTCCCCGGCATCGGCGCCAGAAAAAGGTCTTGATAACCCACAAGTATAGGGGATCGCAACAGTTTTCGAGGGTAGATAATTCAACCCAAATTTATTGATTCGACACAAGGGGAAGCCAAAGAATATTCTCAAGAATTAACAGTTGAGTTGTCAATTCAACCACACCTGAAAGATTTAGTATCTACAACAAAGTATCAGTAGCAGAGTAGTGTGATAGCAATAGTAGCAACGGTAACAGTAGCAGCAGCGACAACAATAGCGGCAAAGTAACAGTAGCAGCAGTGACAGCAGTAGCGATAGAATAACAGTAGCAGCAGTGACAGCAGTAGCGGCAAAGTAAAGTAGCAAGGACCAGTAGGAAAAACTTGTTGGGTTACGTAGCATAAATTCAAAATAATTCCTACGCATATTCAGATCTTCCTATGGAGAGACCAGCAACGAGAGAGGGGTGAGTGCATCTTCATACCTTTGAAGATCGCTAAGCGGAAGTGTTGCTAGAACGCGGTTGATGGAGTCGTACTCGCGGCGATTCAGATCGCGGTGAGATTCCGATCTAGTGCCGAACCACGGCACCTCCGCGTTCAACACACGTGCAGCCCGGTGACGTCTCCTGCACCTTGATCTTGCAAGGAGGAGGGAGAGGTTGGGGAAGATCTCCGGCAGCACGACGGCGTGGTGTCGATGGAGAGACGAGGTCTCCCGGTAGGGCTTCGCCAAGCACCGTGGGAGGAGGAGGAAAGAGGGGAGCAGGGCTGCGCCGAGAGGAGAAGAAACCGTGTCGAAAATAGCCCCAAACCCCTCTCTATTTATAGGAGGAGGTGAGGGGGTGCCACCCCTAGGATTTCACCCCTAGGTGGTGCGGCAGCCCCCCCCCCCCCAGATGGGAGGTGTGGCAGCTAGGGCAAGGGAAGGGGGTGGCTCACCCCTTAGCTGGGCCTTAGGCCCACCAGCGGCAGGGTTCCCCCCCCCCCTCTCTCTCTCCCTCCTACGCCTTGGGCCTCTTGTGGGAGGCGCACCAGCCCACTTTGGGCTGGTTTCCCTCCCCCTTTTGGACCATGCTACCTCTTGGGCCTGGTGGTCCCTCCCTGTGGACCCCCGGGACCATTTCCGGTGGTCCCGGTGGTCCCGGTACGCTACCGGTGACGCCCGAAACATTTCTCGTGTCCAAAAACATCCATCCTATATATCAATCTTTACCTCCGGAGCTCCTCGTGACGTCCGGGATCTCATCCGGGACTCCGAACAACTTCTGGTAACCTCGTATAACATTTCCCTATAACCCTAGCGTCATCAAACCATAAGTGTGTAGACCCTACGGGTTCGGGAAGCATGCAGACATTACCAAGACGTTCTCCGGCCAATAACCATCAGCGGGATCTGGATAACCATGGTGGCTCCCACACGTTCCAAGATAATCTCATCGGATGAACCAAGATGTCAAGGATTCAATCAATCCTGTATACAATTCCCTTTGTCTTTCGGTATAGAACTTGCCCGAGATTCGATCGTCGGTATACCTATACCTTGTTCCATCTCGTTACCGGTAAGTCTCTTTACTCGTTCTGTAGCACGTCATCGTGTGAGTAACTCCTTAGTCACATTGAGCTCATCATGATGTTCTATCGAGTGGGCCCAGAGATACCTCTCCTTCACACGGAGTGACAAATCCCAATCTCGATTCGTACCAACCCAACAGACACTTTCAGAGGTACCGTAGTGCACCTTTATAGACACCCAGTTACGTTGTGACGTTTGATACACCCAAAGCACTGATACGGTATCCGGAAGTTGCACAATCTCACGGTCGAAGGAAAAGACACTTGACATTAGAAAAGCTTTAGCATACGAACAATATGATCTAGTGCTATGCTTAGGATTGGGTCTTGTCCATCACATCATTCTCCCAATGATGTGATCCCGTGATCAATGACATCTAATGCCCATGATCAAGAAACCTTGATCATCTATTGATCAGGGAGCTAGCCAAATAGAGGCTTGCTAGGGACACATTGTGATCTATTTATTCACACATGTAATATTGTTTCCTGTTAATACAATTATAGCATGAACAATAGACGATTGTCATGAACAAGGAAATATGATAATAACCATTTTATTATTGCCTCTAGGGAATATTTCCAACAGTCTCCCACTTGCACTAGAGTCAATAATCTAGTTACATTGTGATGTATCGAACACCCATAGAATTATGGTGTTGATCATTTTTTTGCTCGAGGAAGAGGTTTAGTCAACGGGTCTACAATATTCAGATCCGTGTGTACTTTACAAATATCTATCACTCCACTCTGGACATTGTCTTGGATGGAGTTGTAGCGGCATTTGATGTGCTTGGTCTAACGGTGAAACCTGGGCTCCTTGGCTATGGCAATGGCCCCAGTGTTATCACAGAAGAGCGTCATTGGACCCGACGCACTTGGAACTACTCCAAGGTCAGTGATGAGCTCCTTCGTCCAAATTCCTTCATGAGCTGCTTATGAAGCAGCTATGTACTCCGCTTCACATGTAGATGTTGCCACGACTTCTTGCTTGCTACTACACCAGCTCACTGCCCCAGCATTCAAAACATATACGTATCCGGCCTGTGACTTAGAGTCATCCGGATCTGTGTTGAAGCTAGCATCGACGTAATCCTTTACGACGAGCTCTTCGTCACCTCCATCAACGAGAAACATCTCCTTAGTCCTCTTCAGGTACTTAATGATAGTCCATAAACGAGGTCTCCCGGCAGCCTTTGCCAAGCACCGGCAGAGAGGAGGAGAAAGAAGAGCAGGGCTGCACCGAGGGAGAAGGAAAACTGTGTCTCCAAAAGCCCAAAAGTGCCCACTATATATACGAGGAGGGGAGGGGGGTGCCACCCCTAGGGTTCCCACCCTAGGTGGTGCGGCAGCCCCCCAGATGGGAGGTGCGGCGGCCAGGGCAAGGGGGAGGGGTGGCGCACCCCTAGGTGGGCCTTAGGCCCACCAGCGCATAGGGTTTCCCCCCCCCCCTCTCCACCTCCTACGCCTTGGGGTGAGTGTGGGGGGCGCACCAGCCCACCTAGGGGCTGGTTCCCTCTCCCACTTGGCCCATCTAGCCTCCCGGGATTGTTGCCCCCTTCCGGTGGACCCCCGGGGCCACCTCCGGTGGTCCCTGTACGTTACCGGTGGCGCCCGAAACACTTCCGGTATCTGAAACCATCCGTCCTATATATCAATCTTTACCTCCGGACCATTCCTGAGCTCCTCGTGACGTCCGGGTTTCATCTGGGACTCCGAACAACTTTCGATATCCTCGTATAACAATTCCCTATAACCCTAGCGTCATCGAACCTTAAGTGTATAGACCCTACGGGTTCTGGAGACAGGTAGACATGACCGAGACACCTCTCCGGCCAATAACCATCAGCGGGGTATGTATACCCATGGTGGCTCCCACTTGCTCCACGATGATCTCATCGGATGAACCACGATGTCAAGGATTCAATCAATCCCATATACAATTCCTTTGTCGGTCGATATAGAACTTGCCCGAGATTCGATCGTCGGTATACCTATACCTTGTTCAATCTCGTTACCGGTAAGTCTCTTTACTCGTTCCGTAGCACGTC
Source organism: Hordeum vulgare subsp. vulgare (assembly GCF_904849725.1). Taxonomy (NCBI): domain Eukaryota; kingdom Viridiplantae; phylum Streptophyta; class Magnoliopsida; order Poales; family Poaceae; genus Hordeum; species Hordeum vulgare. The sequence goes on from NC_058519.1 coordinate 399,587,530, forward strand.
ATCGTGTGACTAACTCCTTAGTCACATTGAGCTCATGATGATGTTCTACCGAGTGGGCCCAGAGATACCTCTCCGTCACATGGAGTGACAAATCCCGATCTCGATTCGTACCAACCCAACACACACTTTCAGAGGTACCCGTAGTACACCTTTATAGTCAGCCAGTGACGTTGTGACGTTTGATACACCCAAAGCACTCCTACGTTATCCGGGAGTTGCACAATCTCACGGTCGAAGGAAAAGACACTTGACATTAGAAAAGCTTTATCATACGAACAATACGATCTAGTACTACGCTTAGGATTGGGTCTTGTCCATCACATCATTCTCCCAATGATGTGATCCCGTTATCAATGACATCTAATGCCCATGACCAGGAAACCATGATCATCTATTGACTAACGAGCTAGCCAACTAGAGGCTTGCTAGGGACACATTGTGATCTATTTATTCACACATGTATTACTGTTTCCTGTTAATACAATTATAGCATGAACAATAGACAATTATCATGAACAAGGAAATATGATAATAACCATTTTATTATTGCCTCTAGGGCATATTTCCAATAGTCTCCCACTTGCATGAGAGTCAATAATCTAGTTACATTGTGATGTATCGAACACCCATAGCATTATGGTGTTGATCATGTTTTGCTCATGGAAGAGGTTTAGTCAACGGGTCTGCGATATTCAGATTCATGTGTACTTTACAAATCTCTATTACTCCACTCTGGACATGGTCCTGGATGGAGTTGTAGCGGCGTTTGATGTGCTTCGTCTTCTAGTGAAACCTGGGCTCCTTGGCTATGGCAATGGCCCCAGTGTTGTCACAGAAGAGTGTCATTAGACCCGACGCGCTCGGAACCACTCCAAGGTCGGTGATGAGCTCTGTCATCCAAATTCCTTCATGAGCCTCTTCTCAAGCAGCTACTTACTCCGCTTCACATGTAGATGCTGCCACGACTTCTTGCTTCCTGCTGCACTAGCTCACTGCCCCACCATTCAACACGTATATGTATCCGGTCTGTGACTTAGAGTCATCCGGATTTCTGTCGAAGCTAGCATCGACGTAACCCTTTACGACGAGCTCTTCGTCACCTCCATAAACGAGAAACATTTCCGTAGTCCTTTTCAGGTACTTAAGGATATTCTTGACCGCTGTCCAGTGTTCCATACCGGGATCACTTTGGTACCTCCCTACCAAACTTATGGCAAGTTTTATATCAGGTATGGTAGACAGCATGGCATACATAAGAGATCCTACGGCTGAAGCGTAGGGGACAGAACTCATATTCTCTCTATCTGCTGCCGTGGTCGGCGACTGAGTCTTACTCAATCTCATACCTTGCAAAACTGGCAAGAACCCTTTCTTGGAGTTTTCCTTATTGAACTTCTTCAATATCTTGTCAAGGTATGTACTTTGCGAAAGACCTATGAGGCGTCTCGATCTATCTCTATAGTTCTTGATGCCTAATATGTCTGCAGCTTCTCCAAGGTCCTTCATTGAAAAAATCTTGTTCAAATAGGCCTTTATGCTCTCCAACATCTGTATATTGTTCCCCATCAATAATATGTCATCCACAAACAGTATGAGGAAAGCTACAGAGCTCCCACTCACTTTCTTGTACAGACAGGCTTCTCCGTAAACCTGTATGAACCCACATGCTTTAATCACCTCATTAAAGCGAATGTTCCAACTCCGAGATGCTTGCACCAGCCCATAGATGGAGCGCTGGAGCTTGCGCACTTTGTTAGCACCCTTAGGGTCGACAAAACCTTCAGGTTGCATCATATAAAACTCTTCCTTAAGGTTCCCGTTAAGGAACACTGTTTTGACGTCCATTTGCCAAATTTCATAATCATAAAAGGCGGCAATTGCTAACATGATTCGTACTGATTTCAGCTTCGCTACGGGAGAGAAAGTCTCTTCATAGTTAACTCCTTGAATTTGTCGAAAACCCTTTGCGACAAGTCGAGCTTTATAAACGGTTACATTACCATTTGCATCAGTCTTCTTCTTGAAGATCCATTTATTTTCTATGGCTCGCCGGTCATCGGGCAAGTCCACCAAAGTCCATACTTTGTTCTCATACATGGATCCTATCTCGGATTTCATAGCTTCAAGCCATTTGTCGGAATCCGGGCCTGCCATCGCTTCTTCATAGTTCGAAGGTTCACCGTTGTCTAACAACATGATTTCCATCACAGGGTTGCCGTACCACTCTGGTGCGGAGCGTGCCCTTGTGGACCTTCGCGGTTCAGTAATAACTTGATCCGAAGCTTCATGATCATCATCATTAACTTCCTCTTCAGTTGGTGTAGGCGCCGCAGGAACAACTTCCCGCGCTGCGCTACTGTCCTGTTCGAGAGGGGGTGTAATTACCTCATCAAGTTCTACCTTCCTCCCACTTACTTCTTTCGAGAGAAACTCTTTCTCTAGAAAGGATCCGTTCTTGGCAACAAAGGTCTTACCTTCGGATCTAAGATAGAAGGTATACCAATAGTTTCCTTAGGGTATCCTATGAATACGCATTTCTCCGTTTTGGGTTCGAGCTTTTCTGGTTGAAGTTTCTTCACATAAGCATCGCAGCCCCAAACTTTAAGAAACGACAACTTAGGTTTCTTGCCAAACCATAGTTCATACGGTGTCGTCTCAACGGATTTAGACGGTGCCCTATTTAAAGTGAATGCTGCAGTTTCTAATGCGTATCCCCAAAATGATAGCGGTAAGTCGGTAAGAGGCATCATAGATCGTACCATATCTAATAAAGTGCGATTACGACGTTCAGACACTCCGTTGCGTTGCGGTGTGCGAGACGGCATCAGTTGTGAAACGATTCCACACTTCCTTAGGTGTGTGCCAAACTCGTGACTCAAATATTCTCCTCCACGATCAGATCGCAGACATTTAATTTTTCTGTCACGTTGATTCTCAACCTCACTCTGAAATTCCTTGAACTTTTCAAACGTCACAGATTTTTGCTTCATTAAGTAGATATACCCGTACCTACTCAAATCATCGGTGAGAGTGAGAACATAACAATAGCCACCGCGAGCTTCAACGTTCATTGGACCACACACATCAGTATGTATTATTTCTAATAAGTGAGTTGCTCTCTCCATTATTCTTGAGAATGGAGTCTTAGTCATCTTGCCCATGAGGCACGCTTCGCATGTGTCAAATGATTCAAAGTCAAGAGAATCTAATAGTCCATCAGTATGGAGCTTCTTCATGCGCTTAACGCCGATATGACCAAGGCGGCAGGGCCACAAGTATGTGGGACTATCATTATCAACTTTACATCTTTTGGTACTCACACTATGAATAAGCGTAACATCACGATCGAGATTCATCAATAATAAACAATTCACCAGTGGAGCATGACCATAAAACATATCACTCATATAAATAGAACAACCATTATTCCCTGACTTAAATGAGTAGCTGTCTCGCATTAAGCAAGACCCTGATACAATATTCATGCTCAAAGCTGGTACTAAATAACAATTATTACAGTTTAAAACTAATCCCGATGGTAGATGTAGAGGTAGCGTGCCGACGGCGATTGCATCGACCTTGGAGCCATTCCCGACGCGCATCGTCACCTTGTCCTTGGCCAGTCTCCGCTTATTCCGCAGGTCCTGCTTTGAGTTGCAAATGTGAGCAACAGCACCGGTATCAAATACCCAGGAGCTACTACGAGCGCTGGTAAGGTACACATCAATAACATGTATATCACATATACCTTTAATGTTGTCGGCCTTCTTGTCCGCTAAGTATTTGGGGCAGTTCCGCTTCCAGTGACCCTTTCCCTTGCAATAGAAGCACTCAGTATCAGGCTTGGGTCCATTCTTTTTCTTCTTCCCGGCATATGGCTTACCGGGCGAGGCAACGGCTTTGCCGTCTTTCTTGATGTTCTTCTTACCCTTCCCTTCTTGAAACTAGTGGTCTTGTTGACCATCAACACTTGATGCTCTTTCTTGATTTCTACTTCTGCAGACTTGAGCATCGAGTACAACTCAGGAATGGTCTTCTCCATCCCTTGCATGTTGTAGTTCAGCAAAAAACCTTTGTAGCTTGGTGGGAGAGACTGGAGGATTCTGTCAATTATAGCATCATCCGGAAGTTCGACTCCAAGTGAACTTAGACGACCGTGTAACCCAGACATTTTGAATATGTGCTCACTGACAGAACTGTTCTCCTCCATCTTACAGCTAAAGAACTTGTCGGAGACTTCATATCTCTCGACACGGGCATGAGCTTGAAAAACTAGCTTCAGCTCTTGGAACATCTCATATGCACCGTGTTGCTCAAAACGCCTTTGGAGCCCCGTTTCTAAACTGTATAACATGCCACACCTAACCAGAGAGTAGTCATCACTCCGCGTTTTCCAAACGTTCAGAATGTCCTGGGCTGTTGCGGGAGCAGGAGGGTCACCTAGCGCCACATCAAGGACATAAGCCTTTTTAGCTGCTTCAAAGATGAGCTTCACGTTGCGAACCCAGTCCGCATAGTTGCTACAATCATCTTCCAGCTTGTTTTTCTCTAGGAATGCGTTGAAATTGAGGTTGACGTTGGCCATCTACAATATTTATAAAGACAACTTTTAGATTAAGTTCATGACAATTAAGTTCATTTAATCAAATTAAGTATGAACTCCCACTTAAATCGACATCCCTCTAGTCATCTAAGTGATACATGATCCATGTTGACTAACCCGTGTCCGATCATCACGTGAGACGGACTAGTCACCATGGTGAGCAACTTCATGCTGATCGTCTTCAACCATACGACTTATGTTCGACCTTCTGGTCTCTTTTATTCGAGGTCATGTATTTATATGCTAAGCTCGTCGAGTCAACCTAGGTGTTTCGCGTGTGTAAATCTGGCTTACACCCGTTGTATGCGAACGTTAGAATCTATCACACCCGCTCATCACGTGGTGCTTCAAGACAACAATCCTTCACAATGGTGCACACTTAGGGGAATATGTTCTCGAAATTTTAAGAGGGATCATCTTATTATGCTACCGTCGTTCTAAGCAATAAGATGAAAAACATGATAAACATCACAATGCAATCATATAGTGACATGATATGGCCATTATCATCTTTGCTCTTTCGATCTCCATCTTTAGGCATCGCATGATCATCATTGTCACCGGCGTGACACCATGATCTCCATCATCGTGTCTCCGTGAAGTCATCACGCCAACTACTACTATCACTACTACTATAGCTAACCGTTAGCAATGAAGTAGAAGTAGTAAGCACATGGCGTTGCATCTCATACAATAAATTAAGACAACTCCTATGGCTCCTGCCGGTTGTCATACTCATCGACATGCAAGTCGTTAAACCTATTACAGTAACATGATCATCTCATACATCATACATGCAACATCACAACTTTGGCCATATCACATCACATGTCAAAACCCTGCAAAAACAAGTTAGACATCCTCTAATTGTTGTTGCAAGTTTTACGTGGCTGATTTGGGTTTCTAGCAAGAACGCCTTCTTACCTACGTGACAGCCACAATGATGATATGCCAAAGCTATTTACCCTTCATAAGGACCCATTTCATCAAATCCAATCCGACTAGAGTAGGAGAGACAGACACCTGCTATCCACCTTTATGCACGGTGTGAATGTGTGTCGGTGGAACCAGTCTCACGTAAGTGTACGTGTAAGGTCGGTCCGGGCCGCTTCATCCCACAATACCACCGAAAAAGAATAATACTAGTAGCGTCAAGCAATTGACAAATCATCGCCCACAACCTTTTGTGTTCTACTCGTGCGTAAAATCTACGCATAGAAAACCTGGCTCGGATGCCATTGTTGTGTTACGTAGCATAAATTCAAAAAACAAATCCTACGCGTATTCAGATCTTCCTATGGAGAGACCAGCAACGAGAGAGGGGTGAGTGCATCTTCATACCTTTGAATATCGCTAAGCGGAAGCGTTACAAGAACGCGGTTGATGGAGTCGTACTCGCGGCGATTCAGATCGCGGTGTGATTCCGATCTAGTTCTGAACTACGGCACCTCCGCGTTCAACACACGTGCAGCCCGGTGACGTCTCCCGCACCTTGATCCAGCAAGGAGGAGGGAGAGGTTGGGTAAGATCTCCAGTGGCACGATGGCGTGGAATCGATGGAGAGACGAGGTCTCCCGGCAGGGCTTCGCAAAGCACCGGCAGAGAGGAGGAGAAAGAAGAGCAGTGTGGGGACCCCGACTAGCAAGTCGAGTTCGCCGTGCCCAGTGACCCCAAGGATCAGTGTTCACTGAACACAGATACTGAATAATAGAGTCTTACATCCAAGTACCGAAATTATTACGTCGAACGACCGGAAGGTCGAGTTCAAGAGCAAGGCCTAAAGCCAATTAAACGGATACATCGAGTAGCGGAAACTCGTAAGGCCTAAGCGCTGCCCATGCCAGCAAGCCTACACCGACAGGCATTCTGACTTGGAAGCGTCCTAGATCGCAGGTTCGTCTCCGACGGCGTACTCATCGCCAAACTCCGGTCCTTCCATGTCTGGTCAATAACATAACCAGTGGCAAGCCAATGAGTACTTTGAATGTACTCGCAAACAGCCCATGATATGAATATGGTAAGGAATAACAGTATCATGTATCTTTAGTGGAATGCAATGTGGTGGCATGATCATGTATATGCAACAAGTTAAAGAATTACTTTTGAAGAAGAGGTTACAGATATCGACATATCTGACAAGGGTTGAACACACCCGGTTCACCCTATATGCCAAGTCATCGGACTTGTCATAACCTTAATGTATTAATGAGGGCTAAACCATCCGGGTTTACCCTATATGCCAAGTCACCGAACTTGATCATATTATTGTGATTATCATAACAACACCTTTTTAACACCACAGACACACACTCTTGGTTTTTGCGGAAACACTGGATATAGTTTAAGCAGCACCACCCAACTGTCCTTGACCGTGGACACGGCTATTCGAATAGTTTACACTCTGCAGAGGTAGTACGCTGGACCCACGAGAAACGGGAAACTTCCGTGTCATCCACGACTCGCGGTATATCACATATACCCGAGGTAAGTACCCGATCATCTTCTTTCCCCTGACGATACTAGACAAAGAGGTCCACTCGATTGGTACCCAGCCCACATGTTGTACGTCTTACGTGCACCAACTCTGGACTGTATCAACCATGCAGGGACCAACGGTGTGCCTGGAACTCATAATAATGGCATAGTCGTCCTACCTGGAACGACCCCATCACGAGAGTGACACCGATCACTCCCGCCACTAGTAATGTGGCTCTTTGCTAGTACGACCAGAGTAATCAACAAAGCCCCGTCCCATAAAGGGGTATCGTGGTCGTACTGGTAAGGTTGGGATGATCGACACATCATAAATCTAATCCCATTTCCGAAACCATACTCACACAAAATCACCGGTGCATCACTTCACCAAAAGTGATCACCAACTCATCATCACCCTCGGGCATTAGTGGCACCCGATGGGGTTTTCATAAACTCTTTATTTAACTCATCATCATGATTGTGATAATATGCTCTATCTTTACTTGTCAACATGGTAATAACATGACCCTCACGGGGTAGGGTCAAGCTCAATGCAATGATCTTATAACTCTACTGGTCAACATGACAGTAGCATGATCCTCATAGACAGTAGGGTCAGCTCATCATGTTTGTGCTCCGAGGAGCCATGTGAATATCATTACTATCATGCAAGTGCTTCGATGAAGCCTTCGGTACCATCACATCAATGATGAACCGGCACTGCATCATTTCATATGCTCAAGTCATGGTCAAAGGGCTGCTTGCCTTGGTCAGCTAGGTATCCGGGGTCTTCGAGGTCTTCCTCTCCGGATCCTCCATCACTCGGTAACTCTACCGTCGAGAAAGGAATAAATAAATACTAGCTCTCACTAAAACAGATCACAAAGTGCTTTTAAAAAAATGTTGCAAGGCTTGAATAAATTCAGTTTATTATTTTGGAAAATGTTTCCTATAGTTTTATTAGCTAAGCATATTTATTTAAAACCAAACAGAAGTAAATAAGTGCTTTTTAATATCATTTTATGATATCAAAATAGTTTCTGTTTTTGATAAATGTCAACTATTACAGAATCAAAATAGTTTCTGTTTTTGATAAATGTCAACTATTACAGGATCACAAAGTCCTATAGTTTTATTATGTCATTTTATTATATCAAAATGCGAACTCGACTTGCTAGTCGGGGCCCCCACACTACTCTTCTTCCTCCTCCTCTCTGCCGGTGCTTGGCGAAGCCCTGCCGGGAGACCTCGTCTCTCCATCGACGCCGGTGAGGCTGCCGTTGTCCTCAGGCCAATCTAGGAACGGGAACGGGTCCCTCGTGCCTCCGCCTACCTGCGCGTGGTCGAGACGTCACCGGAGGTGGTCTGGGTCGCCGGTGACAAGGTGCCCGTGGCGGAAGGGTTTCGGGTTGGTGTTGAACTAGGGGCTAGGGGCATGGATTCGCTCGGGGAAGTTAGGGGAAATGTTCCTCATGTCAAGGGGAGTGTAATGGGAGGTCGGGCAGCGCAGGACCCGACGTGTAGCCGGAGATTGACCGGAGCTGCGAGGCGGAGGGGCCTCGGTCGATCTCGAGCACCGGGGCTCTGCGAGCTCGATTAGGTGGCTAGAGAGTGTCTACTGGTTGTGCTGAAGATGCTTGGAGGGTGCTGGGGGTGCCGGGGGGACCTATTTATAGGCCAACGACGGTGTCCCGACTCGGGCGCGCCGGTGACCCACCGTGGCGCGCGTGCGAGCACAGTGAGGTGCTGGCCGCGAAACCACGGGTTCGGGACGTGGTTTAGGACCTCCTGGTGCAACGGCCGCAGAGGGAAAGCGAGTGGGGTCGAGCCGCAGCGACCGTGCATGCTCGGCCGCGTCGGACGCGCACGGGCACACGTCGCCTGAGCTCTTGCACGAGGGGGAGAGGGTCCCTGGGGTAGCTTTGCACTAAATGGTTGTTGGGGGAGCGTTTGGACATAACTGGGGAGGTTGGGACCGGCCGGAGCGTCGTCCCCTTGCTGGTGGCTCTCTGCAGCGCGCCTAGAGCGCAGTTTTGGCATGCCACGGCATGCTGGCTCGCTCTGGGGCACTTGGAACTTGTCCTTCATGTCCTGAGTGTTGCTGGGAGTGTGCCTAGCCATTGTGGCTTAGTGGGAGCTCGAGCTGGTCAAGGGAGCAAGGAACACTAGTGTTGCCAGTACTGCCCTGCGGCTTAGATTGGAGTTCTTGTCACTTTTGCTTGGAGTTGGGGAGGGGCTGATTGACTGGGTGCTCAGGGTGTTCTGGTGCTCAAACCCACCAAGTTTGGGGCCTTGACATTGGGTAAAACAGTGGGTAGGAGGGGTTTTACCTTCCTGTCGGTAGGTGTTCGACAGTGACTTGGGGTGCTTCCACCTTACCACTGGAAATGAAACTTAACAGGTTTGGTCTTGGGGTAAAAACATGGGGTTCCACCAAATCTGAGCTCCATTGAACAAGTTTGGCTTTGTAAACTTGAAAATGTCTCAAAATGACCAGTAATGTCCTTTACAAAGGGAGTGTGGCCAAACAGAGTCTCACAAATCCCATCTATGGTGTGGAGTCCTCATTTGGGGTGTCAAACACTTCTGCAAAGTTTCAGCTCCATTGGAGAACCTTTGCAATGTAGAGTTGTTCCAACTCTACTCTGGACAGAGAGGGTTTTGGGCTCATTAGGTGCACTTCCCCACCTTGGATCAAGGTGAGATTTTAGGTGAGCACCTAATATGGCTTGGGAGGGCTCCTGTAATTTTATGGGATTTTACTGACATAATTTCCTTTGGAAACATCTCAAAAAGCTAAAACAGACAGAAATGGTTTTCAGGGTTTTACTTAAATAATATTAATATAAAATAGGGTTTTAAATCTTATATATGGAAAATATATGTCCTTCTCAGCTTCCATGAATTTACTCAGAATTTTCTAAGGCAGGAAAGCAATTTTCCTTGTGGGAATATCATTACTGGCCTTAGAAACAGACATAGATACAAAATAGGAAATAATATTTTAAATCACCAATTAATGTTTTTAATGAATGAAAATAATATTTGGATCAGATCACCAACTTTGGTTGGAAGTGCCACTTGGCTTCATGAGCTAGTAGTGTATCCCAACATGATGAAGGTGATCTTGATATAAAGGAAAAAAGGGTTTTTGAAGAGAGAAAAATAATAAGTTTTCATAGGTTTGAGTCATCAAACAGACAAGCATACACTCAAACAAGGGTTCACATTGCACTCACAACATTATTTGAAAAAGTTTTAACAAGCTCTGATTTTTGCAACATAAAATACTTGTGGTGAAAAACAGGGTGTGACAGACCTATCCCTCTTACAAGAATCTCGTCCCCGAGATTCCTAAGCTAAGCGCTAAATAGCTCGGGAAATTCTGATCGGAGATAGTCTCCACGTTCCCATGTGGCTTCTGCTTCGGTATGGTTGCTCCACTAAACCTTGAAAAACTTGATGGTGCGGCTTCTGGTGCAACGTTCGGCTTCATCCAAAATGCGGATCGGTCTCTCGCGATAGGTAAGATCTGGTTGAAGGTTAATAGCTTGATGATCAATGTCCTTGTAAAGATCGGGACGGTTCGGCACTTGCAAACACTTCCGGAGCTGTGACACGTGGAACACGTTGTGCACACCCGAAAGCTCAGGAGGTAGCTCCAACTGATAAGCTACTTCCCCACGCCTTGCCGTGATCTTGAAGGGTCCAACGAACCTTGGAGCCAGCTTCCCCTTTACGTGGAAACGCTTGGTCCCCTTGAAAGGCGTGACTCGCAAGTATACCTGGTCTCCAGGAACAAACTCCACGTTTCTGCGGCGAGGGTCCGCATAACTCTTCTGCCTTGACTTAGCTGCCTCCAGGTTCTCTCGGACAAGCTAAACCTTGTCCCCTGCTTCCTGCAGTGCTTCTGGTCCGAAAACTAGTCCTTCACCGGTTTCGGACCAATTGAGCGGGGTGCGGCACTTCCACCCATATAACGCTTCGAATGGGGCCATTTGAAGACTGGACTGGTAGCTGTTGTTGTAAGAAAACTCAGCAAACGGCAGGCGGTCTTCCCACTTGGCACCATGGTCCAAAACACAAGCGCGGAGCATGTCCTCAAGTATCTGGTTTACCCTCTCGGTCTGTCCGCCCGTTTGCGGGTGGAAAGCCGTACTGAAGGAGAGTTTGGTCTGAGAGCTTCTTGAAACTTCTTCCAGAATCTTGAGGTGAATTGCATGCCGCGGTCGGACATGATCTCTTTGGGAACTCCATGGAGACTCACCACTCGATGAATGTACAGATTGGCCAGCTGGCTGCCATCATAGGTGGTGTTGACGGGGATGAAATGGGCCACCTTGGTCAAATGATCGACTATGACCCAAATGGAGTTATGACCCTTATTCGACCGGGGCAACCCGGTGATGAAGTCCATGCCGACTTTATCCCACTTCCATTCCGGCACTTGAAGAGGTTGTAGCAATCCAACAGGTCGCTGGTGTTCAACCTTGACTCGCCGACATACATCGCATTTAGCGACATAGGAGCCGATTTCCCTCTTCATCCCATGCCACCAGAATCGTTCTCGGATGTCTTGGTACATCTTGGTACCACCTGGATGGATAGAGTACGGTGTGTCATGAGCCTCTTACAGGATCAAGTCCTTAAGTTTGGCCTTGTTAGGTACACATAAGCGCTTCCCGTACCACAGTACTCCTTGCTCATCAATCGAGAATCCTGGGGCTTTGCCTTCTCGCACCTTCCTCTTGAGGCCTTCGATACTCTTGTGCCCCTTCTGGGCTTCCTTGATGTCGTCTGCCAGAGTAGGCTTGACTTCGAGGTTGGCCAGGTACCCTGGTTTGACTATCTCAAGTCCGAAGCCCTCCATATCTTCATACAAGACGGGTAACCTTTCCTTGAGCATGACGTTCAAGGAGCCTGCGTTCCGGCTCAAGGCATCGGCTACCACGTTCGCCTTGCCAGGATGGTACTGAATGCTGAGGTCGTAATCCTTGATTAACTCAAGCCATCTCCGCTGTCTCATATTCAGCTCCCTTTGAGTGAAGATATATTTCAGACTTTTGTGGTCTGTATATATCTCACATCGCTTTCCCAGAAGGTAATGTCGCCACGTCTTCAGAGCATGCACTACAGCTGCTAGCTCGAGATCATGGGTGGCATAGTTCTCCTCATGCGGTCGCAGTTGCCATGACAAGTACGCCACGACCCTACCATCTTGCATCAGGACTCCACCGAGCCCGGTTCCAGAGGCATCACAATATATCACGAATTCCTTGCTGATGTCTGGGGTAGCCAACACCGGGGCGGTAGTTAGCCTCTTCTTCAACTCCTGGAAGCTTGCTTCACACGCCAGTGTCCACTCAAACTTCCGGCCTTTCCTCAAGAGCTGAGTCATAGGTCGGGCGATGCTGGAAAATCCTTCGACAAACTTGCGGTAGTATCCCGCGAGCCCGAGGAAACTCCTAACATCCTCCACGTCCTTTGGTGATTCCCAGTTGGTCACTGTAGTAATCTTGGACTGATCTACGGCCAGACCGCGTGTCGTAAGGGTATGACCCAGAAATCCAACTTCGTTCAGCCAGAACTGACACTTGCTGAATTTGGCATAAAGTTGGTGCTCTCGAAGCTTTCCCAGAACTAGCCTCAGGTGTTGCTCATGCTCCTCTTTGGACTTGGAGAAGATTAATATGTCATCGATGAACACGACGAAAACTTGTCCAAATATTCCATGAAGACCTTGTTCATGAGGTACATGAAGTAGGCTGGGGTATTAGTCAAACTGAAGGGCATGACAGTGCATTCATATAGACTGTACCGGGTCACGAATGTAGTCTTGGGTATATCTTCGGGTCGGATCTTCAACTGGTAGTATCCCGATCGAAGATCGATCTTGGAAAATACCCTGGCCCCGTTTAACTGGTCAAACAGGTCTTCGATCTTGCGGAGCGGGTATTTGTTCTTAATCGTGACTTCATTAAGAGAACGGTAGTCGACGTAGAGTTGAATGGTACCATCCTTCTTTGAAACAAATAGAACAGGTGATCCCCAAGGTGACGCACTCGGACGGATGAACCCTTTCCTGAGTTTCTCATCTAGTTGTTTCTTCAGCTCTGCCAGCTCTTCGGAACCATTCCTGTAAGGCTTTTTATATATAGGCCTTGATCCGGGCATGAGCTCAATGATGAACTCGATGTCTCGGTCAGGAGGCATTCCGGGTAGCTCGTCAGGAAAGACGTCCGGGTATTCATAGATTATAGGCACTTGATCAAGCTCTATCTTGGATAGACTGTTGACTCGAGATGCGTGAGCCGACACTGGCTCGGAGACAAACTTGACCTTGACCCCTTGGTTGCTTATCATGGTAATGGCCCTGTTGGCACAGTCCAAAAGACTCTGGTGCTTGGCCAACCAATCCATGCCAAGGATTACTTCTACACCTTGCGATTTAAGCACAATGAGGTCTGCCAAGAAACTCGTCCCATTGATAACTATCTCCACCCTTCTACACCCTAGGTTGGTCCTCAATACTGCTCCTGGGGTTTGAATTGCCATCTGCCCACGGAGTAAAGTGGGTTTTAAACCGCACTTCTCCGCAAACCCTTGAGTAACAAAAGAATGCGAGGCACCACAATCAAACAACATTGTTGCTGAAGTTGAGTTGACGAGGAACGTACCCAGAATGCAGTCCGGGTCCTCCTGTGCTTCTTTTGCAGTGATGTGATTGATCCGGCCCCTGCCATTGAACTGTTCGTTGCGAGGGGGCTGGTTCCTTCCTGGTGCACCTTGACCGGGGTTGGGTGCATTGGGACGCGGTGCATCGGGCTTCTTGTTGGGGCACTGCCTGGAATAGTGCCCAGTCTGACCACAGCCAAAGCAGGTGACTTTCTCCGGAGGGTTGGTCTTGACTCCACCATTGTTCGGCGGGTTGACTATTGGCTTGTATGTTGTTGAGGCTGATAATTCTGGCGGAACACCGGATACTTGTACTGCTGCTGCTGAAAGTTGGGTCTTGCAGGTGCTGACTGCCATGGTCTTGGTCTTGCGTTACCGGGTCCTCCACTGCCTATCAGTTTGCCCTTGCGGGTGTCGTCCATCGCACGACGTTTGTCTTCCAGCATAAGCGCCTTGTTAACCAGCTCGCTGAAAGTCTGGCAGTCGCAAACCACCAGCTGGTATTGCAGGGACTGCTGTAACCCTTCCATGAAGCTTTCCACCTTAGCGGCCTCAGTGTTAACATCTTCAGGCGCGTACCTCGATAAGAGGTTAAACTTCTGCAGGTACTCCTTAACAGTTCCACTTCCCTGCCTCAAGGCTCGGAATTCCCCCTTCTTAATGGTCATCAGTCTAGGTGGAATGTGAGCCGCGCGAAATCCTTCCTTGAACATCTCCCAAGTGATGACTTGCCCTATCCGCATGATCTGGAATCCATCCCACCATGCCCTGGCGGTGCCTGCGAGACAGTGAGAAGCATAAAGGACTTTCTCATGATCATCGGTGCACTTGACCAGCGCAAGGAGGTCTTCAATGGTGCGAATCCAGTCATCGGCGTCCAGGGGTTCAGTTGACTCCGTGAATATGGGAGGCGTAGTCCGCATGAACTCAGAAAGAGTAGAGCGACCACCGCCATTCCCATTCCGCGGCGGGTTGTCCACCAGGACTTGAGTCAGCTGCTGGATAGTGGCATTGCTCGCTTGACGCTCCTCCCGAAGAGCTTGAAGGAACTGGGCCATCGTCAAGTTCTCAGGAGGAGGTGGTGGCGGAAGGTCTCTAGGCTGCTCGTGGTGACCTCCAGCGTGAGCTTCTCCTTCAGTTCCCTGCGGCGTCCCTGAGGAGCCGGCGCCGGGGTTGCCGAAGGTGCTGTTGCGGGTTGCGTTCACCATCCTGTCATAGAAACAGACAGGTCAAAATGCCACCTTGCTCGGGAATACAAGGATACGTTCCTAGTAAGAGGGGTTCCAATACCTGCATGTGCCGAATTTTCAAAACCAAAGTTTTTGACAAACTAGAAATTGCATTCATAACAACTAGGTGATGTAGTCACTTACAGGCTGCCTATGGCAATAGGTGACTTACATCAAGCACACATACGCAAATTAGAAACGGATACACAGATACCCTATGTTCGGGGTACTCCTAATTGCCTACGCTAAAACCTACGCGGCGGACTGCTCGGTCTCAAAGGCGGACTCAACAGGATCCTCATCTTCATCAACATCTTCTTCATTTATAGGAGTGGAAGAAAGAATCCGCACATCACGGCGTCTCTTGGGCGAGGCGGCGAAGATCTTAGTGTACTCTTCTGTTGTCAAGCGGCGACTCCGAAGAGGGACTGCCTGGATGGGTAACACACCACCCCTAGTGGCAACAGCTGCCCTCCCTTCAAGTGCGCCTGCCTTCTTTACTTTGCGGTTCTGCATCTTCTCAGTGTGGAGCAGGCCCTTGACTAGGTGCAGCTCTTGGCGAAGTTTGACTGATTCCTTAACCAGGAAGTGTGTCAGGGTGTCCGACGAGAGGCAGAAGTAGGTCTGAAACCTTAATGGCATTCCATCCTCCGTGGCTGGGGTGAGTGTCCAACTCCCATCCACTCCTTCCTTAATGAAAGGTAGGTGACGAGTGACAGGCTCATTAGCCATCTCAGGGAGGATGCTGCGGAGTTGCACGAGCGCCTCTCGTGCAGCCGCCTCTACTGCCAACATCAGTTCTCCCATCTGTGGTCCTTCGAAGAACCAACTAGACGGGGAGTCATTAGCCTTCACTATCACGTCCACGTGATATTCCTTGGTGTCGGCGTTGACCCAGTGCTCGTGGTAGAGGAAGATGGGCGTGCGTCGTACGTGGCACTTCTCGAGACAATCCACCAGGAGTAGTGGAAAGCCGGTCTCCAGAAGCGTCTCAGGTACGGCAGCCATCTACAAGGCATAGGAGAGAAGTCAGAAGGTTGTATGTGCAAAAGTCTTGTGCAAGGCTGGCGTTCTAACGTTCTCGGTTAACGTCCATGCTATCTAAGGCTTCCTATAGTCAGGATGACTCTGATACCAGTTCTGTGGGGACCCCGACTAGCAAGTCGAGTTCGCCGTGCCCATTGACCCCAAGGATCAATGTTCACTGAACACAGATACTGAATAATAGAGTCTTACATCCAAGTACCGAAACTATTACATCGAACGACCGGAAGCTCGGGTTCAAGAGCAAGTCCTAAAGCCAATTAAACGGATACATCGAGTAGCGGAAACTCGTAAGGGCTAAGCGGTGCCCATGCCATCAAGCCTACACCGACAGGCATTCTGACTTGGAAGCGTCCTAGATCGCAGGTTCGTCTCTGACGGCGTACTCATCGCCAAACTCCGGTCCTTCCATGTTTGGTCAATAAAATAACCAGTGGCAAGCCAATGAGTACTTTGAATGTACTCGCAAACAGCCCATGATATGAATATGGTAAGGAATAAAAGTAACATGTATCTTTAGTGGAATGCAATGTGGTGGCACGATCAGGTATATGCAACAAGTTAAACAATTACTTTTGAAGAACAGGTTACAGATATCGACATATCTGACAAGGGTTGAACACACCGGGTTCACCCTATATGCCAAGTCATCGGACTTGTCATAACCTTAATGTATTAATGAGGGCTAAACCATCCGGGTTTACCCTATATGCCAAGTCACGAACTTGATCATATTATTGTGATCATCATAACAACACCTTTTTAACACCACACACACACACACTCTTGCTTTATGCGGAAACACTGGATGTAGTTTAAGCAGCACCACCCAACTGTCCTTGACCGTGGACACGGCTATTCGAATAGTTTACACTCTGCAGAGGTAGTACGCTGGACCCACGAGAAACGGGAAACTTCCGTGTCATCCACGACTCACGGTATATCACATATACCCGAGGTAAGTACCCGATCATCATCTTTCCCCTGACGATACTAGACAAAGAGGTCCACTCGATTGGTACCCAGCCCACATGTTGTACGTCTAACGAGCACCAACTCTGGACTGTATCAACCATGCAGGGACCAACGGTGTGCCTGCAACTCATAATAATGGCATAGTCGTCCTACCTGGCACGACCCCATCACGAGAGTGACACCGATCACTCCCGCCACTAGTAATGTGGCTCTTTGCTAGTACCGACCAGAGTAATCAACAAAGCCCCGTCCCATAAAGGGTATCGTGGTCGTACTGGTAAGGTTGGGACGGTTGAAACATGATAAATCTAATCCCATTTCCGAAACCATACTCACACAAAATCACTGGTGCATCACTTCACCAAAAGTGATCACCAACTCATCATCACCCTTGGGCATTAGTGGCACCCGACGGGGTTTTCATAAACTCTTTATTTAACTCATCATCATGCTTGTGATAATATGCTCTATCTTTACTTGTCAACATGGTAATAACATGACCCTCACGGGGTAGGGTCAAGCTCAATGCAATGATCTTATAACTCTACTAGTCAACATGACAGTAGCATGATCCTCATAGATAGTAGGGTCAGCTCATCATGTTTGTGCTCCGAGGAGCCATGTGAATATCATTACTATCATGCAAGTGCTTCGATGAAGCCTTCGGTACCATCACATCAATGATGAACCCGCACTGTGATCACATGCAACGGGAAAATACTTGCTATTCTAGCATGCATCATTTCATATGCTCAAGTCATGGTCAAAGGGTTGCTTGCCTTGGTCAACTAGGTATCCGGGGTCTTCGAGGTCTTCCGCTCCGGATCCTCCGTCACTCGGTAACTCTACCGTCGAGAAAGGAATAAATAAATACTAGCTCTCACTAAAACAGATCACAAAGTGCTTTTAAAAAAAATGTTGCAAGGCTTGAATAAATTCAGTTTATTATTTTGGAAAAAAATTCCTATAGTTTTATTAGCTAAGCATATTTATTTAAAAGCAAACAGAAGTAAATAAGTGCTTTTTAATATCATTTTATGATATCAAAATAGTTTCTGTTTTTGATAAATGTCAACTATTACAGAATCAAAATAGTTTCTGTTTTTGATAAATGTCAACTATTACAGGATCACAAAGTCCTATAGTTTTATTATATCATTTTATTATATCAAAATGCGAACTCGACTTGCAAGTCGGGGTCCCCACACTGCTCTTCTTCCTCCTCCTCTCTGCCGGTGCTTGGCGAAGCCCTGCCGGGAGACCTCGTCTCTCCATCGACACCACGTCGTAGTGCTGCTGGAGTTCTTCCCCAACCTCTCCCTCCTACTTGCTGGATCAAGGTGCAGGAGACGTCACCGGGCTGCACGTGTGTTGAACACGGAGGTGTCGTAGTTCGGCACTAGATCGGAATCACACCGCGATCCGAATCGCTGCGAGTACGACTCCATCAACCGCGTTCTAGTAACGCTTCCGCTTAGCGATCTTCAAAGGTATGAAGATGCTCTTACCCCTCTCTCGTTGCTGGTCTCTCCATAGGAAGATCTGAATATGCGTAGGAAAATTTTGAATTTGTGCTATGTAACCCAACAGTGGCATCCGAGCCAGGTTTTCTATGCGTAGATTCTATGCACGAGTAGAACACAAAAGTTGTGGGCGATGATGTGTAAATTTTCTTGCCGCTACTTGTCTTATTCTTTTCCGGCGGTATTGTGGGATGAAGCGGCCCGGACCGACTTTACAAGTACGCTTACGTGAGACTGGTTCCACCGACAGACATGCACACCGTGCATAAAGGTGGCTAGCGGGTGTCTGTCTCTCCTACTCTAGTCGGATTGGATTTGATGAAAAGGGTCCTTATGAAGGGTAAATAGCTTTTGCATATCATCGTTGTGGCTGTCACGTAGACAAGAAGCCGTTCTTGCTAGAAACCCAAATCAGCCACGTAAAACTTGCAACAACAATTAGAGGACGTCTAACTTTTTTTTGCAGGGTTTGACATGTGATGTGATATGGCCAAAGTTGTGATGTTGCATGTATGATGTATGAGATGATCATGTTATTGTAATAGGTTTCACAACTTGCATGTCGATGAGTATGACAACCGGCAGGAGCTATAGGAGTTGTCTTAATTTATTGTATGAGATGCAACGCCATGTGCTTACTACTTTTACTTCATTGCTAACGGTTAGCTATAGTAGTAGTTGGCGTGACGACTTCACGGAGACACGATGATGGAGATCATGATTATGGAGATCATGATGATGGAGATCATAGTGTCACGCCGGTGACGATGATGATCATGCGATGCCTGAAGATGGAGATCTAAAGGGCGAAGATGATAATGGCCATATCATGTCACTATATGATTGCATTGTGATGTTTATCATGTTTTACATCTTATTGCTTAGAACGACGGTAGCATAATAAGATGATCCCTCTTAAAATTTCGAGAACGTATTCCCCAAAGTGTGCACCGTTGCGAAGGTTCGTTGTCTCGAAGCACCACGTGATGATCGGGTGTGATAGATTCTAACGTTCGCATACAACGGGTGTAAGCCAGATATACACACGCAAAACACCTAGGCTGACTCGACGAGCTTAGCATGTACAGACATGACCTCGAATACAAGAGACCAAAAGGTCGAACATGAGTCGTATGGTTGAATACGATCAGCATGAAGTTGCTCACCATTGTGACTAGTCCGTCTCTCGTGATGATCGGACACGGGTTAGTCAACATGGATCATGTATCACTTAGATGACTAGAGGGATGCGATTTAAGTGGGAGTTCATACTTAATTTGATTAAATGAACTTAATTGTCATGAACTTAGTCTAAAAGTTGTCTTTATAAATATTGTAGATGGCCAACGTCAACCTCAATTTTAACGCATTCCTAGAGAAAAACAAGGTGAAAGATGATGGTAGCAACTATGCGGACTGAGTTCGCAACTTGAAGCTCATCCTTGAAGCAGCTAAAAAGGCTTATGTCCTTGATGCACCGCTAGGTGACCCTCCCGCTCCTGCAGCAGCCCAGGACATTCTGAACGTTTGGCAAACGCGGAGTGATGACTACTCTCTCGTTAGGTGTGGAATGTTATACAGTTTAGAAACCGGGCTCCAAAGGCGTTTTGAGCAACACGAAGCATATGAGATGTTCCAGGAGCTGAAGCTAGTTTTTGAAGCTCATGCCCGTGTCGAGAGATATGTAGTCTCCGACAAGTTCTTTAGCTGTAAGATGGAGGAGAACAGTTCTGTCAGTGAGCACATACTCAAAATGTCTGGGTTACACAGTCGTTTGACTTCACTTGGACTCGAACTTCCGGATGATGCTATAATTGACAGAATCCTCCAGTCTCTCCCACCAAGCTACAACGGCTTTGTGCTTAACTACAACATGCAAGGGATGGAGAAGACCATTCCCGAGTTGTACTCGATGCTCAAGTCTGCAGAAGTAGAAACCAAGAAAGAGCATCAAGTGTTGATGGTCAACAAGACCACTAGTTTCAAGAAAGGCAAGGCTAAGAAGAACTTCGAGAAAGACGGCAAAGCTTCTATTTCAAGGGAAAAGGTCACTAGAAACAGAACTACCCCAAATACTTAGCGGACAAGAAGGCCGGCAACGTTAAAGGTATATGTGATATACATGTTATTGATGTGTACCTTACCAGCGCTCGTAGTAGCTCCTGGGTATTTGATACCGGTGTTGTTGCTCACATTTGCAACTCAAAGCAGGAACTGCGGAATAAGTGGAGACTGGCCAAGGACGAGGTGACGATGCGCGTCGGGAATGGTTCAAAGGTCGATGTGATCGCCGTCGGTACACTACCTCTACATCTACCGTCGGGATTAGTCTTAAACCTTAATAATTATTATTTAGTACCAGCTTTGAGCATGAATATTGTATCAGGGTCTTGCTTAATGCGAGACGGCTACTCATTTAAGTCAGAGAATAATGGTTGTTCTATTTATATGAGTGATATGTTTTATGGTCATGCTCCGCTGGTGAATGGTTTATTCTTGATGAATCTCGATCGTCATGTTACACATATTCATAGTGCGAGTACCAAAAGATGTAAAGTTGATAATGATAGTCCCACATACTTGTGGCACTGCCGCCTTGGTCATATCGGCGTTAAGCGCATGAAGAAGCTCCATACTGATGGACTATTAGAGTCTCTTGACTTTGAATCATTTGACACATGTGAACCGTGCCTCATGGGCAAGATGACTAAGACTCCACTCTCAGGAATAATGGAGAGAGCAACCGACTTATTGGAAATAATACATACTGATGTGTGTGGTCCAATGAACGTTGAAGCTCGCGGTGGCTATCGTTATGTTCTCACTCTCACCGATGATTTGAGTAGGTACGGGTATATCTACTTAATGAAGCAGAAATCTGAGACGTTTGAAAAGTTCAAGGAATTTCAGAATGAGCTTGAGAATCAACGTGACAGAAAAATTAAATGTCTGTGATCTGATCGTGGAGGAGAATATTTGAGTCACGAGTTTGGCACACACCTAAGGAAGTGTGGAATCGTTTCACAACTGACGCCGTCTGGCACACCGCAACGCAACGGAGTGTCTGAACATCGTAATTGCACTTTATTAGATATGGTACGATCTATGATGTCTCTTACCAACTTACCGCTATCATTTTGGGGATACGCATTAGAAACTGCAGCATTCACTTTAAATAGGGCACCGTCTAAATCCGTTGAGACGACACCGTATGAACTATGGTTTGGCAAGAAACCTAAGTTGTCGTTTCTTAAAGTTTGGGGTTGCGATGCTTATGTGAAGAAACTTCAACCAGAAAAGCTTGAACCCAAAGCGGAGAAATGTGTATTCATAGGATACCCTAAGGAAACTATTCGGTATACCTTCTATCTTAGATCCGAAGGTAAGACCTTTGTTGCCAAGAACGGATCCTTTCTAGAGAAATAGTTTCTCTCGAAAGAAGTAAGTGGGAGGAAGGTAGAACTTGATGAGGTAATTACACCCCCTCCCGAACAGGACAGTAGCGCAGCGCAGGAAGTTGTTCCTGCGGCGCCTACACCAACTGAAGAGGAAGTTAATGATGATGATCATGAAGCTTCGGATCAAGTTACTACTGAACCGCGAAGGTCCACAAGGGCACGCTCCGCACCAGAGTGGTACGGCAACCCTGTGATGGAAATCATGTTGTTAGACAACGGTGAACCTTCAAACTATGAAGAAGCGATGGCAGGCCCGGATTCCGACAAATGGCTTGAAGCTATGAAATCCGAGATAGGATGCATGTATGAGAACAAGGTATGAACTTTGGTGGACTTGCCCGATGACCGTCGAGCCATAGAAAATAAATGGATCTTCAAGAAGAAGACTGATGCAAATGGTAATGTAACCGTTTATAAAGCTCGACTTGTCGCAAAGGGCTTTCGACAAATTCAAGGAGTTGACTATGAAGAGACTTTCTCTCCCGTAGTGAAGCTGAAATCAGTCCGAATCATGTTAGCAATTGTCGCCTTTTATGATTATGAAATTTGGCAAATGGACGTCAAAACAGTGTTCCTTAACGGGAACCTTAAGGAAGAGTTGTATATGATGCAACCAGAAGGTTTTGTCGACCCTAAGGGTGCTAACAAAGTGTGCAAGCTCCAGCGCTCCATCTATGGGCAGGTGCAAGCATCTCGGAGTTGGAACATTCGCTTTAATGAGGTGATTAAAGCGTTTGGGTTCATACAGGTTTACGGAGAAGCCTGCCTGTACAAGAAAGTGAGTGGGAGCTCTGTAGCTTTCCTCATACTGTATATGGATGACATATTATTGATGGGGAATAATATAGAGATGTTTGAGAGCATAAAGGCCTATTTGAACAAAAAAAATCAATTAAGGACCTTGGAGAAGCTGCATACATATTAGGCATCAAGATCTATAGAGATAGATCAAGACGTCTCATAGGTCTTTCGCAAAGTACATACCTTGACAAGATATTGAAAAAGTTCAATATGGAAAACTCAAAGAAAGGGTTCTTGCCAGTTTTGCAAGGTATGAGATTGAGTAAGACTTAGTCACCGACCACGGCAGCAGATAGAGAGAAGATGAGTTATGTCCCCTGCGCTTCAGTCGTAGGCTCTCTAATGTATGCCATGTTGTGTACTAGACCTGATATAAACCTTGCCATAAGTTTGGTAGGGAGGTACCAAAGTGATCCCGGTATGGAACACTGGACAGCGGTCAAGAATATCCTTAAGTACCTGAAAAGGACTAAGGAAATGTTTCTCGTTTATGGAGGTGACGAACAGCTCGTCGTAAAGGGTTACGTTGATGCTAGCTTCGACACAGATCCGGATGACTCTAAGTCAAAGACCGGATACGTATATGTGTTGAATGGTGGGGCAGTGAGCTGGTGCAGCAGCAAGCAAGAAGTCGTGGCAGCATCTACATGTGAAGCAGAGTACATAGCTGCTTCAGAAGCAGCTCATGAAGGAATTTGGATGAAGGAGCTCATCACCGACCTTGGAGTGGTTCCAAGCGCGTCGGGTCCAATGACACTCTTTTGTGATAACACTGGGGCCATTGCCATAGCCAAGGAGCCCAGGTTTCACCGGAAGACGAAGTACATCAAACGCCGCTACAACTCCATCCAGGACCATGTCCAGAGTGGAGTGATAGATATTTGTAAAGTACACACGGATCTGAATATTGCAGACCCATTGACTAAACATCTTCCACGAGCAAAACATGATCAACACCATAATCCTATGGGTGTTCGATACATCACAATGTAACTAGATTATTGACTCTAGTGCACGTGGGAGACTATTGGAAATATGCCCTAGAGGCAATTATAAAATGGTTATTATCATATTTCCTTGTTCATGATAATTGTCTATTGTTCATGCTATAATTGTATTAACAGGAAACAGTAATACATGTGTGAATAAATTGATCACAATGTGTCCCTAGCAAGCCTCTAGTTGGCTAGCTCGTTAGTCAATAGATGATCATGGTTTCCTGATCATGGGCATTAGATGTCATTGATAATGGGATCACATCATTGGGAGAATGATGTGATGGACAAGACCCAATCCTAAGCATAGAACTAGATCGTATTGTTCGTATGCTAAAGCTTTTCTAATGTCAAGTATCTTTTCCTTCGACCGTGAGATTGTGCAACTCCCGGATACCGTAGGAGTGCTTTCGGTGTATCAAACGTCACAACATAACTAGGTGACTATAAAGGTGCACTACGGGTATCTCTGAAAGTGTCTGTTGGGTTGGTACGAATCGAGATCGGGATTTGTCACTCCGTGTGACGGAGAGGTATCTCTGGGCCCACTCGGTAGAACATCGTCATCAGCTCAATGTGACTAAGGAGTTAGTCACACGATGACGTGCTACGGAACGAGTAAAGAGACTTACCGGTAACGAGATTGAACAAGGTATTGGTATACCAACGATCGAATCTCGGGCAAGTTCTATACCGACAGACAAAGGGAATTGTATACGGGATTGATTGAATCCTTGACATCGTGGTTCATCCAATGAGATCATCGTGGAGCAAGTGGGAGCCACCATGGGTATCCAGACCCCGCTGATGGTTATTGGCCAGAGAGGTGTCTCGGTCATGTCTGCATGTGTCCCGAACCTGTAGGGTCTACACACTTAAGGTTCGGTGACGCTAGGGTTATACGGAATTGTTATACGAGGTTACCGAAAGTTGTTCGGAGTCCCGGATGAGATCCCGGACGTCACGAGGAGCTTCGGAATGGTCCGGAGGTAAAGATTGATATATAGGACGGATGGTTTCGGACACCGGAAGTGTTTCGGGCATCACCGGTAACGTACCGGGACCACCGGGACCATCGGAGGTGGCCCCGGGGGTCCACCGGAAGGGGGCAACGACCCCGAGAGGCTAGATGGGCCAAGTGCGGGAGGGAACCTGCCCCTAGGTGGGCTGGTGCGCCCCCCACACTCAGCCCAAGGCGCAGGAGGTGGAGAGGGGGGGAAACCCTAGGCGCTGGTGGGCCTAAGGCCCACCTAGCGGTGCGCCACCCCTTCCCCCTGCCCTGGCCACCGCACCTCCCATCTGGGGGGGCTGCCGCACCACCTAGGGTGGGAACCCTAGGGGTGCCCCCCCCTCCCCTCCTCCAATATATAGTGGGCACTTTTGGGCTTTTGGAGACACAGTTTTCCCTCTCCCTCGGTGCAGCCCTGCCCTTCTTCCTCCTCCTCTCTGCCGGTGCTTGGCGAAGCCCTCCCGGGAGACCTCGTCTCTCCATCGACACCACGCTGTCGTGCTGCTGGAGTTCTTCCCCAACCTATCCCTCCTCCTTTCTGGATCAAGGTGCGGGAGACGTCACCGAGCTGCACGTGTGTTGAACGCGGAGGTGTCGTAGTTCGGCACTAGATCGGAATCACACCGCGATCCGAATCGCTACGAGTACGACTCCATCAACCGCGTTCTAGTAACGCTTCCGCTTAGCGATCTTCAAAGGTATGAAGATGCTCTTACCCCTCTCTCGCTGTTGGTCTCTCCATAGGAAGATCTGAATATGCGTAGGAAAATTTGAATTTATGCTACGTAACCCAACACCCCTGCGGTGTTTAAAAGGGTCTTCCAAGGATGATAGACATTGCATCGTCCTCGGGAATATCCAAGATAACAAAGTCTGTTAAGATAGTGGTATTAGCAACCACAACAGGCACATCTTCGCAAATGGCGATAGGGAAAGTTGTTGATTTGTCGGCCATTTGCAGAGAAATTTCAGTGGGTGTCAAATTGTCCAACTCAAGTCTATGATCAAGAGAGAGCGGCATAACACTAACACCGGCTCCAAGGTCACATAAGGCAGTTCTTATGTAGTTTCCTTTAATAGAGCAAGGTATAGTGGGCACTCCAGGATCACCAAGTTTCTTAGGAGTTCCACCTTTGAAAGTGTAATTGGCAGGCATGGTGGAGATCTCAAGATCTGGTATCTTCCGTTTATTAGTCACGATATCTTTCATGTACTTGGCATACAGAGACATCTTGGGCATATCAGTTAACCGCATCTGCAGAAAGACGAGTCATATCATCTCAACGAAGCGCTCAAAATCCTCATCATCCTTTTTCTTGGATGGCTTAGGAGGAAAGGGCATAGGTCTCTGAACCCATGGCTCTCTTTCTTTACCATGCTTCCTACCAGTAAAGTCATTCTCGTCGTATCTCTTAGGTTGTGGATTATCAGGATTAACCGTAGGTTCAATCTCCACATCCTCATCATTGCTAAGTTGAGCATTATTACGAACATCAATGTCCACATTGTCACCAGGTTCATGTTCATCACCTGATTGTATTTCTGCATCAGACGCAAAAATATCATTAGGTTCTTCAGGTGTGATAGTATTTGGTGAACTGGCGTGCAAGTTTCTATCATCCTTCTTATTCTCCTTAGGATGACTAGGTGTATCAGCATTGATTCCTTGAGAATCTTGATCAATTCTCTTAGGATGACCTTCAGGATACAAAGGTTCCTGAGTCATTTTGCCTCCTCTAGTAATGACTCTGACAGAGTTGTCATTTAATTCATTGAGAAGGTCATTCTGAGCTTTAAGTACTTGTTCTGCCTGAGTAGTAATCATAGAGGCATGTTTACTCAGAAACTTGAGAGCATTGACATTTGTGTCTACACAAGCACTTAAATGGCTAAGCATACAAGTACTTTGTTCCAAATGTCTGCTAACATAATCATTGAAACTCTGTTGTTTGGCAACAAAGTTGTCAAATTCATCAAAGCATAGCCTAGCAGGTTTATCAAAAGGAATATCACTCTCATCAAACCTACGCAAAGAATTCACTTCTACTACGTGTACCGGGTTATCGAGACCATGGATCTCTTCGATAGGTGGTAGATTTTTTACATCTTCAGCTCTAATGCCTTTCTCTTGCATAGATTTCTTGGATTCTTCCATATCTTCGGGACTGAGGAATAGAATACCTCTTTTCTTAGGAGTTGGCTTAGGAGGTGGTTCGGGAATAGTCCAAGCATTATCGTTGATCAAGAGGTTATTCAGCAGAGTCTCAGCTTGTTCTACAGTTCGTTCCCTAAAAACATAACCGGCACAACTATCTAGGTGGCCTCTAGAGGAATCGATAAGTCCGTTATAGAGGATATCAAGTATCTCGTTCTTCTTGAGAGGGTGATCAGGCAAAGCATTCTGTAGCTGGACGAGCCTCCCCCAAGCTTGTGGAAGACTCTCTTCTTGGAGTTGAGCAAAGTTGTATATTTCCTGCAAGGCAGCTTGCTTCTTATGGGCAGGGAAATATTTCTCACAAAAGTAATAGACCATCTCCTGGGGACTACGCACACATCTAGGAGCAAGAGAGGTGAACCAGGCTTTAGCATCATCCTTTAGAGAGAAAGGAAACAGCTTAAGGATATAGTAGTGGTGGATCTTCTCCTCATTAGTGAAAAGGTTGCCTATTTCGGATAGTTTAGCAAGATGGGCTTTGACCGTATCAGACTCATAACCGTGAAAAGGATCATATTCGACTAGAGAGATTATCTCAGGGTCGACAGAGAATTCATAATCCTTTTCGCTGACAAAGATAGGCAAAGTGGCAAACTTCGGATCATTTTTCACCCTAACTTCCTGAGATTTTTCCTTCCACTTGAGAATTAATTTCTCAGCGTCATAGGCATCCTTACACGCAAGAAAATCCTCAGCTATCTCTCCCTCCATAACGTAACCCTCAGGTATATCAGGAAATTCATATCTAGGAGAGCTAGATCTAGCAGGAGCAAAAGCAGGTTCTATCTCAATAGCATCGGCAATTTCAGAAGCATCACGAGCATTGGCAGTAACTCTAGCAATATGAGCATCAAGGAACACTCCTAGTGGAACAGGCAAAGGAGCATATCCAGCAGTATCAAGCATAGCATCATCGGGCAAAATAGCATCTCTAGCATCATCAGGCAAAGCAGTATCAAGCATAGCATCTCTAGCAGTGTCAGGCATAGCATCTCTAGCAGTATCAGGCATAGCATCTCTAGCAGTATCAGGCATAGTATCAAGCATAGCATCTCTAGGAGTATCGGGCATAGCATCTCTAGCAGTAGTATCACAAGCATCATCAAGCACGGGCGACATATCAAGATTTCTCGCAGGAGGTGAAGTCGCAAACTTACTCATAACTGAAGGTGAATCAAGTGCAGAGCTAGATGGCAATTCCTTACCTCCCCTCATAGTTGAGGGCAAGACTTTGGTCTTCGGATCCTTCAGCTTATTCATAGTGATCAGCAGATATAAATCCCAAGTGACTCGGAGAATATAGCAATACCTCCCCGGCAACGGCGCTAGAAAAATGTTGACGTCAGTTGTGCTTCCCTGGCAATGGCTCCAGAAAAGGGTTGATCCTGCAATCTCTCGCGTTAGCTAGACGAATGCTTATGACAACGAACCTTCTCCTGCAACGGCACCAGAAGAATGTTGCTAGCACTCCCCGACAATGAAACTGGAAGAATGTTGTTGATGGCCCACCAGCGCGTGGGTTCGCAGCAGTTTTCGAGGGTAGAGTATTCGACCCAAATTTGTTGATCGCCTCAGGAGGTGAGAGTATACTTTCAAGTATTAGCAGCTGAATTTGTCGGATTCAACCACACCTGAAAGATTAGTATCTGCAAGCACAGTAGTAACAGCAAAGTAATATGATAACAACGGTGTCAGAAACAATCTGTTGACAGCAGACTATTCCTAACGATTGTATCAATGGCGCTTCCGTTGCCGCGTTGACGTAAGTTGTCAATTCCCATCAACGGTCTGGCGAATCAACAGTGTAGCAGGTAGTAGCAGTGTAACGAGAAATAGCAGTGGCAAGGAACAGCAGTAGTGACAGCAGTAGCAAGTAGCAACAGTAGCAAGCAACAGTAGTAGCAGCAGCAGCAGAGCAAGACAAGTAACAGCAGTAGCAACAGTAGTAGCAGCAGCAGCAGAGCAAGAAAAGTAACAGCAGTAGGACAAACTCGTAGGCAATGGGTCGGTGATTTGTTTGGATGATATTCATCATGCAACAGTTATAACATGGAGATATATGTGGCTAGCTCCCATTCGCCAATGTGATGTAGGCATGCACTCCGTGTGTCGTCATACGTGCTTAGGGAAAAGAACTTGCATGACATCTATTGTCCATCCCTCTCGTGGCAGCGGGGTCCAAAAGGAAACTACGGGATATTAAGGTTCTCCTTTTAATAAAGAACCGGACCAATGGATTAGCACTTGGCGAACACATGAACTCCTCAAACTATTATCATCACCGGGAGTGGTTCCGGTTATTGTCACTCCGGGTTTGCCGGATCATAACACATAGTAGGTAACTACACCTTGCAAGATCGGATCTAAAACACACATATATTGGTGACAACATAATAATTTCAGATCTGAAGTCATGGCACTCGGGCCCTAGTGACAAGCATTAAGCATGGCAAAGTAGTAGCAACATCAAATCTCAGAACATAGTGGATACTAGGGATCAATCCCCATGAAAACTAACTCGATTACATGATAGATCTCATCCTACTCATCACCGCCCAACGAGCCTACAAATAGATTACTCACGAACGACGAAGAGCTTCATGGAATTGGAGAGGGAAGAAGGTTGATGATGACGATGGCGACGATCTCCCCTCTCCGGAGCCCAAGACGGACTCCAGATCTGCCCTCCAGATGGAGAACAGGTGGTGGCGGCGCCTCCGTATCGAAAACGCGACGAAAACTTCTCTTTTTTATTTTTTCTGGGACGAAAGGCAACTTATAGAGCTGGAGTTGGGGGTGGCAGGTGCCTGTGGGCCCCACAAGCCTGCCCACCGCCACCATGGGGGTGGTGGCGGAGCAGGGGCTTGTGGCCCACTGGCCCACCCCCTGAGGTGGAACTTGGCGCAGATATTTTTGATATTTTCCAAAACTGCTCCCCGTAAATTTTCAGGACGTTTGGAGAACTTTGGTTTCGGCACAAATAAAACACCAAGGCAATTCTGCTGAAAACAGCGTCAGTCCAGGTTAGTTCCATTCAAATCATGCAAATTATAGTCCAAAACAAGGGCAAAAGAGTTTGGAAAAGTAGATACGTTGGAGATGTATCAAGGCCGACGAATTTGTTATGATTTAGGATGAAAATCCTCATGAGCTATACCGAAGGGTGACAAATCTTGCTATCGCTCTTCAAGACCATGGAATCAAGGATGTGGATGACAATTGGATCAAGTGTAAGTTTCTCAAGGCTATTATGCCCTTCAACAAATCTATGCCCTCCGTCATCCGTCAAAGGCCAGACTGTCACTCCATCTCCTCAAGTGATGTGTTGGATGAGTTCATTGCCATGAACATATTGAACAAGACCGCTGACAATGCTCTAGCTCATGTTCAACGGTCAAGAAAGACTCTCCCAACCTTGATTTGAAGGCCAAAGATGAATTGGAGGAAGACGATGAAGAAGAAGAGGAATTATACCTCGAAGAAACCAAGTATGCTTATCACGAGCATATGGCTCTTGCGTCAAGGCAGTTTTGGGGCAACAATTGAAACTCAAAGCCAGATTTCTCCAAGAGCAACTCAAATGGGTCCAAAGTCAAGCAACGTGTGTGAACTTGCTACAATTTTGGCAATGTGAGTCACTTTGTGGCTGGTTGTCCTTATGAGAAGAGGGAAGACAATGGTGCCAAACTTATTCGCAAAGACAAGGCCATGCCCTTCCCCAACAAGTACAATTTCTTCAAGAACAAGCCCCAGAAGGTGTTGGTGGCTCAAGAAGAGTACCTCTTCGATGATGATGAGGACGATGAAGCAAATGGAGAAGTGATGGGGATGGCCATGGTGGCCATTGCATCCTCTTCTCCAAGCAAGGTGTCCCTCTTCAACGCCACCAACGAGAACCGCATTGCCAAATGCCTTATGGCCAAGGCATCCAACAAGGTAACATCCAACATTAAAACTCCCAATATCAATGCTACCATTTTCATTACCTCCGTTAGTGGTGATGAAAAGGATGAGATATAGGATTAGGAAAAATCATTTGAGAAATTCATGAGAAAAATCTAGGGTAAATCCAAGAAGCATTTTGTTGCTCTCTTGGAACAACTAGGAGAGGCTAATGACCTCATTGAATCTCATGAAGAAATTATTTCTATGCTACAAGGTCATAGTCGTGACTATGCCGATGAGATAGCGGATCTTTCTATTGCTCTTGAAGAAGAACAAGGACTTCGTTTGACCCTTGAGGAGTCACACAACGATGACCTTGCTAAATTAAAGAAATATCTTGATCATGCTCCTGTTCTTACTCGTATGCTCCAATCTGAAAAGGTTGCACTTAGGCTTGACCATGTTAGGCTCAAGGAAGAGCTTGCAACACTTGACAAGGCTCACAAGGCCTTAAAAGGTGTTCATGTCTCTATGAAAGAGTCTCATGCTCAACTCCAAGTAAAACTCACTAAGGAAATAGCAACTTGCTCTCCATTTGTTTTGATTGATAATGTCCATGCTACTAACCCTTGTTGTGAGCATGCACATCTTGTGGGAGAGAATGCCAAATTGAAAGGGCAGCTTGAGAAACGCCTTGTGACATGCATCCAAGGTGAAAAGAATCTTAATGACCTTTTGAGCAATCAAAAGGAAGTGGTTGCAAAAGAAGGAGTTGGGTTTGCATCCAAGTCTAAGAAGAACAAGAAGAGGAAGATGAAGCAACCTCCCCACCTTATGGAAACCTTTGTTAAAACTGGCGAGGGTACTCAAGTGAAAAAGAAGGGCCAAGCTAAGGGTGGTAATTCCAAGAAGGGCAAAACCCTCCTTCCCAACATAGCCGACGACTTTAACCTCTCTTATGTTTTATGTCGTGGCAGTGATGGGAATGTTTTTGATAAGTTTGTTGGTTCTCCTAATGAGTACATTGAATGGTCTATTTGGGTTCCTAAGACCCTTGTTACTAACCTGAAAGGTCCCATTAAAGAATGGGTACCTAAATCCAAGCATTGATCTTATGCAGGAGAGTGCTTCCGGTGGGGTGTCATGGTTACTTGATAGTGGAGAAACAAATCATATGATCGGAAGCAACGACTTGGTGGTGGACGTTCATCCCGACCCATCCGTTGCCACCCAAGTCTCCTTTGGTGATGATGCGATTTCAAAGCTATTGGATCTCGACAAGGTGGTAATTTCTCCGGATCTTACCATTAAAAAGGTTATGCTTCTTGAGACCCTCGTATAAAATTTACTTTCCCTTCATCAAATTGCACTTATGGGTTTTAGTACCTTCTTTGGCATTGCCTTTGTGTCCCTTTTATGGAGCAAGACTCTTAAAGTAGCTTTTGTTGGGCATGTTGAGAACGGTCTCTATGTGGTTAACTTTTCGGAGCGACCCACTAAGACCGTGACTTGTCTAATGGCTAAAGTTCATGCGTGGTGTCTTTTGCATCGATGCCTAGCCCATGTCAATATGATATCTTTGCAAAGTCTCCTCAAAGGGGATCACATTCGTGGACTAAAAAATGTGAGTTTCGCCAGAGATCGTGCTTGCAGTGTCTGTATTGAAGGAAAGATTCATGAGACAGCTCATCACCCCACGACTACCATCTGCTCAAAAAGGACCTTGGAGCTCCTCTTGAGGGATCTATTTTGTCCTCCATCTTATGATAGCCTTGGGGAAGAAAGTATTGCTTGGTGATTGTGGATGATTACTCAAGATATACTTGGGTATGCTTCTTCAAGAGAAAGAATGAGACTCAACAAACCGTCATCGGCTATGCTAATGAATCTCAACTACATCATGATGCAAAGATATTGATGATTACAAGTGACAATGGCACCGAGTTCAAGAACTACACCTTAAATGAATTTCTGAGTGATGAAGGAATCAAGCATCAATATTCTTCACCTTATACTCCTCAAAAAAATGGTGTCACAGAAAGGAAGAACCGGACGTTGGTGGACGTAGCAAGAACCATGATGGCGGAGTTTAAATCTCCGTATAACTTTTGGGCCGAAGCCATCAACACCGCATGCATGCATCCAATCGCCTCTACCTTCGCAAAGGCTTGAACAAGACTCCATATGAAATTCTTACCAGTAACAATCCCAACCTCAAGTACTTCCGGGTGTTTGGCTATAAGTGTTTCATTCTTAAGAAAGGTGCTCGCTTATCAAAATTTGAACCTAGAGCTCAAGAGGGAATATTTGTTGGTTATGCTACAAACTCTCGTGCTTATTGTGTCCTCGACAAGTCCTCAGGACTCATCGAGGAGACGTGTAACGTGGAGTTTGATGAGAATAATGGCTCCCAAGTGAAGCAAAGTGGTATTTGTTATGTAGGTGATGAAATTCATCCCCAAGCCATAAGAAGAATGGGTGTGGGACACTTCATTCCCATTGAGGAACCCCTTGTGGCTGAAGGAGAAGGAAAATATTCCACTCATGTGTAACCATCACCAACGCAAGACCCACACGCTTCTGAAGAACAAACTAAAGGCCCTCAACCCTATGATCTTGATCAAGGAGAAGATCAACCTAAGGATGGTACTGCACCAAGTGATGTCCTTGATCAAGCTCACCCCTGTTAGGATGCTCAAGATCAAGAGTAAGCTCAAGATCAAGACCAAGCTCAATATCAAGAGCAAGCTAAAGAATAAGGCCAAGCTCAAGATCAAGGGCAAACTCGCAAAGGCGGTAAATGTCTCAAACACGCTCCTCAGCTTACCCGTGAGGAGATTCAAGAAAGATGTGCTGCCAAGAACACCAAAAAGCTCATAAAGAATTCACATATACCGGAGAATGTCTACGACAACTTAAAGAGAGGGGTAACCACTCGTCGTCAATTAACAAACTTTAGTGCCCATCATGCATTTGTTTCTTGCATTGAACCCCTAAAGATACAAGAGGCTCTTGAAGACATTGATTGCGTTGAAGCCATGCACGAAGAAATCAACAACTTCGAGTTTAACAAAGTGTAGCTATTGGTGCCAAGACCGAAGGAGAACCATAACATCATTGGGACAAAATGGATCTTCAAGAACACGCAAGATGCGAATGGTATCGTCACTCATAACAAGGCAACATTAGTAGCACAAGGCTACTCCCAAGTCGAGGGCATCGACTACAATGAAACCTTTGCTCATGTTGCTCGCCTTGAATCTATTCGCATGTTTCTTGCATTTGCTTCTTGTCATAACTTCAAATTATACCAAATGGATGTGAAGAGTGCATTTATTACTGGCCCCCTTAAAGAGTTGGTTTATGTCAAGCAACCCCCAGGTTTGAGGATCCCAAGTTCCCCAATCATGTTTATGTTCTTGACAAGGCACTCTATGGCCTCACACAAGCCCCACATGTGTGGTATGAGCACCTTACCGAGATATTACATGACCGTGGATTTGAAGTTGGGAAAATTGACCACTCTTTTTACTAAGAAGGTCAAGGGGAGTTTGTTCATATGCCAACTATATGTTGATGATATTATCTTTGGTTCTCCTAACAAATCTTTTAATGAAGAATTTGCCACACTAATGGCTCAAGAGTTTGAGATGTCTATGATGGGAGTGTTGAAGTTTTTCTTGAATTCGAACTCAAGCGACAAAGTCAAGGAACCTTCATCAATCAAGCAAAATATACTCAAGACATGCTCAAAAGGTTCAAGATGGATGATCTCAAATCGGCCAAGGCCTACACTCCATGCCTCTCAACTTCCATCTTGACCTCGATGCCAATGGTAAAGCTGTGGATCAAAAGGTATATCACTCTATGATCGTCTCTCTTCTTTACCTTTGTGTATCTAGACCAGGTATTATGTTGATTGTGGGAATTTGTGCATGGTTTCAACCCGCACCTAAGGAAAGCCACTATGTGGCGGTCAAGCGAATCTTTCGATATTTGGTTCATACCCCAATCTTTGACTTATGGTATCCCAAAGGTGATTCATTTGATCTCATAGGATATTCAGACTCGGGTTGGGTGGGAGACCGTGTGGAGAGGAAGTCAACTTCCGGAGGTTGCCAATTTCTCGGTCGCTCTCTCGTAAGTTGGTCTTCAAAGAAACAAAATTATGTTTCTCTCTCGTCCACCGAGGCTGAATATGTAGCTGCTGCAAGTTGTTGTGCTAAGTTGCTTTGGACGAGGCAAACTTTACAGTATTATAGTGTCACATGTGACAAAGTGCCTCTTTTTTGTGATACTAAAAGTGATATCTCAATCTCCAATAACCCGATTCAATATTGCAAGACGAAGAACATCAGTATTCGTCATCAGTTTATCCGGGATCATATCAAGCATGGGGAGATTGATCTCATTTACCTCAACACTAATGATCAGCTTGCAAATATTTTTACGAAGCCTTTGAATGAGGCAAGATTTCCTGAGTTAAGGTGTGAGCTAAATATCATTGATTTGAGCAATGTGGATTGAAATTAGGCACATCTGACCACTCTCATCATTCTATTCTGTTTAGGTGTAGGGATGAAATTAGGGGGGGTGTTGTTCTCTCAAAGAACTCTCCCTCCCCCTATTATGCATAAATCGATCAAGTCTTTAACATTAGTCACTGATGATGATACGTGTGCTTGTCTTTTTGGTGTCCACAAAAATATTGTCTTTTGGTGTCCACAAAGAGATTTGTGGACATCAAGAGCACTGAACTTCTCATGTCTCCTCTTTTTGGTGTCTTGATGCCAAAGGGGGGGAAAGTATCTTATTTTAATATGGATTTTCCTTGTTGAGTCACGAGTGTGTTTATTTGCATTTGTTTTCTCTATGTCGTGAACTCGTTTATTGCTTGCTTTGGTTTGTGTTTATCCAAGACATGTGTGAACTTATGTATGATGTAAGACATATGCTACCCCATCTATCGTGTTATGTCTTTAACTTTATGGTATGCTTGCTTAACTATTTTACTATATTCTATTCACGCAAGCATATAAGTAATTTTGGTGGTTGATGACGATACCCTTTGTGGACTAATCATGTGCGATATGCTTTCAAAGAATTATCACGTGGCACGAGACGGTTATATTCCCCTAAGTGAGTGAAACTCAAGATGGTTCTTAACTATTGATTTAGGGTTGGTGGACTGGAGTCATAGATAATCTCGTACTATCAAAAGGGGATCCGCGTTTGGAAAGGTTGGGTGGAACAATATCTCTAACTCTTGCACCCCATCCATTTCCCGTAGCAAAGGAGCTACCGTGAAAAAGTGCCCAGAAAATTGAATAAGCGGTAGTACCACTCTAGTGAGCGGTAGTACCGCTCCAATGGTACTGCCGCCCACCAGAGTCAGGATCTCTACCACTTATTTTATTCCTCCGGTGTATTGGGGGCATTTTTATCTGATTGGGCAGAAGTACCACCTAGGGGAGCGGTAGTACCGCTCCAGCGGTACTGTCGTCCCCTTCTGCCACGCCCACTTCCGCTTAGAAAAAACATATGGTGTCTTACCTCTTCTCGACGAGGCTAAGCAGAAGCACCGCTCCTATAGGATGGTAGTACCGCCCAGGTGCACGGTACTACCGCTTAGCTAGGTCAGTAGGGGCTGGTAACGACTAGATTTTCCCCAGTATAAATAGGGGTCTTCTTCCCCGAGGGGATCTCACCTTTTTACTCTCCAACTCCATTGTTGCTCCAAAAGATCAAACTTGTCAGATCTCCCTCCCTAGCCATCAACTCTTGATGATTCTCTAGGGTTTGGAGGAGAAGGCCTTCCCCCACACTTCCACCAAGAGAAAAGTTGTTCCCCCCATTAATCCCTCACGGATCTTATTACTCTTGGGTGTTTGAGCACCCTAGATGGAATAGGTCACTTCAAAGCAATATTCCATTGTGGTGAAGCTTCGTGGTCTCGTTGGGAGCCTCCAGTTAAGTTGTGGAAATTGCCCCAACCTTGTTTGTAAAGGTTTGGTCGCCGCCTTCAGGAGCACCACTTAGTGGAATCACAACACCTCACATCGTGTGAGGGTGTGAGGAGAATAAGTGGCCTTAGTGGCATCTTGGTGAGCATTGTGCCTCCACACCGCTCCAATGGAGACGTACTTCCCCTCAAAAGGAAGGAACTTCGGAAACACATCCTCGTCTTCATCGGTTCCACTTGTGGTTATTTCTTACCTTTACTTGTATTTACTTCTTGCTCACTATTGTTGTTGTTATCATCATATAGGTTGCTCACTTAGTTTCATATCTAGACAACCTATTTGTTACTTAACTTAATTTGTTAAAAGAAAAGATTAAAATTT
This sequence comes from Hordeum vulgare subsp. vulgare, assembly GCF_904849725.1. NCBI lineage: Eukaryota > Viridiplantae > Streptophyta > Magnoliopsida > Poales > Poaceae > Hordeum > Hordeum vulgare. The sequence continues at coordinate 399,624,761 of NC_058519.1, forward strand.
GTGAGTCGCCTATTCACCCCCTCTAGTCAACCATATCAATCTTTTGCTTTCCATATGTCAATGTATATGTTCCTATGACCATGAGATCATGCAACTCACTAACACCGGAGGATTGCCTTGTGTGTATCAAACATCATAACGTAACTCGATGATTATAAAGATGCTCTACAGTTATCGCCAAGGGTGTTTGTTGAGTTGGAACGGATCAAGATTGAAATTTCTCACTCCGTATGATGGAGAGGTATCTCGGGGCCCACTCGGTAATATGATAACCCACAAGTATAGGGGATCGCAACAGTTTTCGAGGGTAGAGTATTCAACCCAAATTTATTGATTTGACTCAAGGGAAGCGAAAGAATATTCTCAAGTATTAGCAGTTGAGTTGTCAATTCAACCACACCTGAAAGATTTAGTATCTGCAGCAAAGTATGAGTAGCAAAGTAGTATGATAGCAGTAGTAGCAACGGTAACCAGTAGCAGCAAAGTAACAGCAGCAGCAGTGACAGCAGTAGCGGCAAAGTAACATAGCAAGGACCAGTAGGAAAGACTCGTAGGCATTGGATCGGTGATGGATGATTATGCCGGATGTGATTCATCACGCAACAGTTATAACATGGAGAGATATCTAACTAGCTCCAGTTCGTCAATCTAATGTAGGCATGTATTCCGTATGTAGTCATACGTGCTTAGGAAAAGAACTTGCATGACATCTATTGTTCATCCCTCCCATGGCAGCGGGGTCCTAATGGAAACTACGGGATATTAAGGTTCTCCTTTTAATAAAGAACCGGACCAACGCGTTAACACTTAGTGAATACATGAACTCCTCATACTATGGTCATCTCCGGGAGTGGTTCCGGCTATTGTCACTTCGGGGTTGCTGGGTCATAACACATAGTAGGTGATTACAACTTGCAAGATAGGATCTAAAACACACATATATTGGCGACAACATAATAGGTTCAGATCTGAAATCATGGCACTCGGGCCCTAGTGACAAGTATTAAGCATGGCAAAGTAGTAGCAACATCAATCTCAGAACATGGTGGATACTAGGGATCAATCCCTGTCAAAACTAACTCGATTACATGATAGATCTCATCCAACCCATCACCGTCCAGCAAGCCTACGATGAGATTACTCATGAACGGTGAAGAGCATCATGGAATTGGCGATGAAGGAAGGTTGATGATGACGATGGCGACGATGTCCCCTCTCCGGAGCCCAAAACGGACTCCGGGTCTGCCCTCCAGAGGAAGAACAGGAGGTGGCGGTGCCTCCATATCGTAAAACGCGATGAACTCTTCTCCTTGATTTTTTCCGGATGAAAGAAGATATATAGAGCTGGAATTGGGGGCGGCGGAGTCCCGAGGGGCTCACAAGCCTGCCAGGCCTGGCTAGGGGGGCAGGCCTGGTGGGCTTGTGAGCTCCTGGCTCCGTCCCTCCAGATGATTCTTGCACCAGTATTTTTTATATATTCCACAAAAAATACTCGTATATTTGCAGGTCATTCCGAGAAATTTTATTTCTGCGCAAAAACAACACCATGGCAATTCTGCTGAAAACAACGTCAGTCCGGGTTAGTTCCATTCAAATCATGCAAATTAGAGTCCAAAACAAGGGCAAAAGAGTTCGGAAAAGTAGATACGACGAAGACGTATCAACTCCCCCAAGCTTAAAGCCTTGCTTGTCCTCAAGCAATTTAGTTGACAAACTGAAAGAGACAAAAGAAAAACTTTTACGAACTCTGTTTGATCTTGTTGTTGCAACTATGTCTAACTCATATCCAGAATTTCAGCAAAATCATAAGCAAACCACAAAAGAAAATGACATCTAGGTCTCGCGGTAAACTCATATCAATAGCATAATCAACTAGCGAGCAAATAATAATAAGTTTCAAACGTCAACACTTCAATCAAAACAATCACGAACCAGTATGAATAGATGGTATCTCGCTTGCTCTTTCCGAGACCGCAAAACATAAATGCAGAGTACCTTCAAAGACCAGGGGCTGACTAAACATTGTAATTCATGGCAATGAAGATCCAGTCACAGTCATACTCAACACGGTTAGAAGCAAAGCATAAAAATGACAGAGGTGCTCTCTAATTGGTGCTTTTACAAGAGGAGGATGACTCAACGGGAAAATAAATAGACATGCCCTTCGCAGAGGGAAGCATTGATTTGCACAGGTGCCAGAGCTCAAGCTTTTAAACAGAGATAACAATTTTGGGTGGCATGCTTTCATTGTCAACGGAATGACTAAGAGTTCTCACCATCTTCCACGCTACATCATACGTCTCCGTCGTATCTACTTTTCCGAACTCTTTTGCCCTTGTTTTGGACTCTAATTTGCATGATTTGAATGGAACTAACCAGGACTGACGCTGTTTTCAGCAGAATTGCCATGGTGTTGTTTTGTGCAGAAATAAAAGTTCTCGGAATGTCCTGAAAATTTATGGAGATTTTATCTGGAATAAAAGAAAAATACATGCGCAAAGATCCACGTGAGGGGGCGTGCTAGTGGGCCACAAGCCCACAGGCCGCGGCCACCCCCTAGGGTCGCATCGTGCAGGCTTGTGGGGCCCACATGGCACCACCGCCCCCAATCTCAGCTCTATATCTTCAGTTTCGCCTGGAAAAATCAGAGAGAAGGTTTCATCGCGTTTTTCGATACGGAGGCGCTGCCACATCCTGTTCTTCATGTGGAGGGTAGATCTGGAGTCCATTTCGGGCTCCGGAGAGGGGAAATCGTCGCCATCGTCATCACCAACCTTTCTCCATCGACAATTCCATGATGCTCTTCATCGTTCGTGAGTAATCTCATCATAGGCTTGCTGGACGGTGATGAGTTGGATGAGATCTATCATGTAATCGAGTTAGTTTTTGACGGGGATTGATCCCTAGTATCCACTATGTTCTAGATTGATGTTGCTACTACTTGGCTATGCTTAATGCTGTTGGAATTATGCCCTAGAGGCAATAATAAATGTATAGTTATTATTATAATTCCTGTATCAAGATAATAGTTTATTATCCATGCTATAATTGTATTGAATGAAGACTCATTTACATGTGTGGATACATAGACAAAACACCGTCCCTAGCATGCCTCTAGTTGGCTAGCCAGTTGATCGATGATAGTCAGTGTCTTCTGATTATGAACAAGGTGTTGTTGCTTGATAACTGGAACACGTCATTGGGAGAATCACGTGATGGACTAGACCCAAACTTATAGACGTAGCATGTTGATCGTGTCATTTTGTTGCTACTGTTTTCTGCATGTCAAGTATTTATTCCTATGACCATGAGATCATATAACTCACTGACACCGGAGGAATGCTTTGTGTGTATCAAACGTCGCAACGTAACTGGGTGACTATAAAGATGCTCTACAGGTATCTCCGAAGGTGTTAGTTGAGTTAGTATGGATCAAGACTGGGATTTGTCACTCCGTGTGACGGAGAGGTATCTCGGGGCCCACTCGGTAATACAACATCACACACAAGCCTTGCAAGCAATGTAACTTAGTGTAAGTTGCGGGATCTTGTATTACGGAACGAGTAAAGAGACTTGCTGGTAAACGAGATTGAAATAGGTATGCGGATACTGACGATCGAATCTCGGGCAAGTAACATACCGAAGGACAAAGGGAATGACATACGGGATTATACGAATCCTTGGCACTGAGGTTCAAACGATAAAGATCTTCGTAGAATATGTAGGATCCAATATGGGCATCCAGGTCCCGCTATTGGATATTGACCGAGGAGTCTCTCGGGTCATGTCTACATAGTTCTCGAACCCGCAGGGTCTGCACACTTAAGGTTCGACGTTGTTTTATGCGTATTTGAGTTATATGGTTGGTTACCGAATGTTGTTCGGAGTCCCGGATGAGATCACGGACGTCACGAGGGTTTCCGGAATGGTCTGGAAACGAAGATTGATATATAGGATGACCTCATTTGATTACCGGAAGGTTGTCGGAGTTACCGGGAATGTACCGGGAATGACGAATGGGTTCCGGGAGTTCACCGGGGGGCAACCCACCCCGGGGAAGCCCATAGGCTTTTGGGGGACACACCAGCCCTTAGTGGGCTGGTGGGACAGCCCCAAGGGGGCCTATGCGCCAAGAGAAGGAAATCAAAGGAAAAAGAAAAAAAAAAGAGGGAAGAAGTGGGAAGGGAGGGGGACTCCTCCCACCAAACCAAGTCCAACTCGGTTTGGGGGGGGAGTCCTCCCCCCCTTGGCTCGGCCGACCCCTTGGGGATCACTTGACTTTGATTCACTTGACACGTGCGAACCATGCCTCATGGGCAAGATGACTAAGACTCCGTTCTCCGGAACAATGGAGCGTGCAAGTGACTTGTTGGAAATCATACATACCGATGTGTGTGGTCCAATGAGCGTAGAGGCGCGCGGCGGATATCGTTATTTCCTCACCTTCACTGACGATTTAAGTAGATATGGTTATGTCTACTTGATGAAGCACAAGTCTGAAACATTTGAAAAGTTCAAGCAATTTCAGAGTGAAGTGGAAAATCATCGTAACAAGAAGATCAAGTTCCTACGGTCTCATCGTGGGGGTGAATATCTGAGTTTCGAGTTTGGTACTCACTTAAGACAATGTGGAATTGTTTCGCAGTTAACACCGCCTGGAACACCACAGCGTAATGGTGTGTCCGAACGTCGTAATCGTACTTTGTTAGAGATGGTGCGATCTATGATGTCTCTTACTGATTTGTCGTTATCATTTTGGGGTTATGCATTAGAAACAGCTGCATTCACTTTAAATAGGGCACCATCGAAATCCGTTGAGACGACACCATACGAACTATGGTATGGCAAAAGGCCAAAGTTGTCGTTTCTTAAAGTTTGGGGATGTGATGCTTATGTCAAAAAGCTTCAGCCTGAAAAGTTGGAACCCAAAGCAGAAAAGTGCGTCTTCATAGGTTACCCAAAAGAGACAGTTGGGTACACCTTCTATCTCAAATCCGAGGGCAAAGTGTTTGTTGCTAAGAACGGAACTTTTCTCGAGAAGGAGTTTCTCTCGAGAGAATTGAGTGGGAGGAAGATAGAACTTGACGAGGTTGTCGAACCTCTCATCCCTCTGGATGGTGGCGCAGGGCAAGGGGAAACCTCTGTCGTTGCGACGCCGGTTGAGGAGGAAGTTAATGATGATGATCATGAAACTCCAGTTCAAGTTCCTGTTGAACCACGCAGGTCGACGAGATCACGCGCTGCTCCAGAGTGGTACGGTAATCCCGTCTTATCAATCATGTTGTTAGACAACAATGAACCTGCAAATTATGAAGAAGCAATGGTGGGCCCAGATTCCAACAAATGGCTAGAAGCCATGAAATCCGAGATAGGATCCATGTATGAGAACAAAGTGTGGACTTTGGAGATACTGCCTGAGGGCCGCAAGGCTATTCAGAACAAATGGATCTTTAAGAAGAAGACGGACGCTGACGGTAATGTGACCGTTTATAAAGCTCGACTTGTGGCAAAGGGTTTTTCACAAGTTCCAGGAGTTGACTACGATGAGACCTTCTCACCCGTAGCGATGCTTAAGTCCGTCAGAATCATGTTAGCAATAGCTGCATTTTTCGATTATGAAATCTGGCAGATGGATGTCAAAACGGCGTTCCTTAACGGTTTCCTTAAGGAAGAGTTGTATATGATGCAACCCGAAGGTTTTGTCGATCCTAAAAATGCTGACAAGGTGTGCAAGCTCCGGCGATCCATTTATGGACTGGTGCAAGCATCTCGGAGTGGGAACAAACGCTTTGATGAGGTGATCAAAGCATTTGGGTTTATACAAGTGGTTGGAGAATCTTGTATTTACAAGAAAGTGAGTGGGAGCTCTGTGGCGTTTCTAATATTATATGTGGATGACATATTACTGATTGGAAACAACGTAGAGCTTTTGGAGAGCATAAAAGGTTACTTGAATAAAAGTTTATCTATGAAGGACCTAGGAGAAGCTGCTTACATTCTAGGCATTAAGATCTATAGGGATAGATCAAAACGCCTGATAGGACTTTCACAAAGCACATACCTTGATAAAGTTTTGAAGAGGTTCAAAATGGAACAGTCCAAGAAAGGGTTCTTGCCAGTGTTACAAGGTACGAGATTGAGTAAGACTCAGTGCCCAGCAACTGATGAAGATAGAGAGCATATGCGCTCCGTCCCCTATGCTTCGGCCATAGGTTCTATCATGTATGCGATGTTGTGCACTAGACCGGATGTTAGCCTGGCCATAAGTATGGCAGGTAGGTTCCAGAGTAATCCAGGAGTGGATCACTGGACGGCGGTCAAGAATATCCTGAAGTACCTGAAAAGGACTAAGGAGATGTTTCTCGTGTATGGAGGTGACGAAGAGCTCGCCGTAAAAGGTTACGTCGATGCAAGCTTTGACACAGATCCGGACGACTCTAAGTCGCAAACCGGATACGTATATATTCTTAGTGGGGGTGCAGTAAGCTGGTGCAGTTCCAAGCAAAGCGTCGTAGCAGATTCTACATGTGAAGCGGAGTACATGGCTGCCTCGGAGGCGGCTAAGGAGGGTGTCTGGATGAAGCAGTTCATGACGGATCTTGGAGTGGTGCCAGGTGCACTGGATCCAATAACCTTGTTCTGTGACAACACTGGTGCCATTGCCTTAGCAAAGGAACCAAGGTTTCACAAGAAGACCAGACACATCAAACGACGCTTCAACCTCATCCGCGACTACGTCGAGGAGGAGGACGTAAATATATGCAAAGTGCACACGGATCTGAATGCAGCAGACCCGCTGACTAAACCTCTTCCACGGCCAAAACATGATCGACACCAGAACTGTATGGGTGTTAGATTTATTACAATGTAATTCACATGGTGATGTGAGGGCTAGATTATTGACTCTAGTGCAAGTGGGAGACTGTTGGAATTATGCCCTAGAGGCAATAATAAATGTATAGTTATTATTATAATTCCTGTATCAAGATAATAGTTTATTATCCATGCTATAATTGTATTGAATGAAGACTCATTTACATGTGTGGATACATAGACAAAACACCGTCCCTAGCATGCCTCTAGTTGGCTAGCCAGTTGATCGATGATAGTCAGTGTCTTCTGATTATGAACAAGGTGTTGTTGCTTGATAACTGGATCACGTCATTGGGAGAATCACGTGATGGACTAGACCCAAACTTATAGACGTAGCATGTTGATCGTGTCATTTTGTTGCTACTGTTTTCTGCGTGTCAAGTATTTATTCCTATGACCATGAGATCATATAACTCACTGACACCGGAGGAATGCTTTGTGTGTATCAAACGTCGCAACGTAACTGGGTGACTATAAAGATGCTCTACAGGTATCTCCGAAGGTGTTAGTTGAGTTAGTATGGATCAAGACTGGGATTTGTCACTCCGTGTGACGGAGAGGTATCTCGGGGCCCACTCGGTAATACAACATCACACACAAGCCTTGCAAGCAATGTAACTTAGTGTAAGTTGCGGGATCTTGTATTACGGAACGAGTAAAGAGACTTGCCGGTAAACGAGATTGAAATAGGTATGCGGATACTGACGATCGAATCTCGGGCAAGTAACATACCGAAGGACAAAGGGAATGACATACGGGATTATACGAATCCTTGGCACTGAGGTTCAAACGATAAAGATCTTCGTAGAATATGTAGGATCCAATATGGGCATCCAGGTCCCGCTATTGGATATTGACCGAGGAGTCTCTCGGGTCATGTCTACATAGTTCTCGAACCCGCAGGGTCTGCACATTTAAGGTTCGACGTTGTTTTATGCGTATTTGAGTTATATGGTTGGTTACCGAATGTTGTTCGGAGTCCCGGATGAGATCACGGACGTCACGAGGGTTTCCGGAATGGTCCGGAAACGAAGATTGATATATAGGATGACCTCATTTGATTACCGGAAGGTTTTCGGAGTTACCGGGAATGTACCGGGAATGACGAATGGGTTCCGGGAGTTCACCGGGGGGGCAACCCACCCCGGGGAAGCCCATAGGCTTTTGGGGGACACACCAGCCCTTAGTGGGCTGGTGGGACAGCCCCAAGGGGGCCTATGCGCCAAGAGAAGGAAATCAAAGGAAAAAGAAAAAAAAGAGGGAAGAAGTGGGAAGGGAGGGGGACTCCTCCCACCAAACCAAGTCCAACTCGGTTTGGGGGGGGAGTCCTCCCCCCCTTGGCTCGGCCGACCCCTTGGGGATCCCTTGGACCCCAAGGCAAGTTCCCCTCCCTCCTCCTATATATATGGGGCTTTTAGGGCAGATTTGAGATGACTGTCTCACGGCTGCCCGACCACATACCTCCATAGTTTTTCCTCTAGATCGCGTTTCTACAGAGCTCGGGCGGAGCCCTGCTGAGACGAGATCATCACCAACCTCCGGAGCGCCATCACGCTGCTGGAGAACTCTTCTACCTCTCCGTCTCTCTTGATGGATCAAGAAGGCCGAGATCATCGTCGAGCTGCACGTGTGCTGAACGCGGAGGTGCCGTCCGTTCGGTACTAGATCGTGGGACTGATCGCGGGATTGTTCGCGGGGCGGATCGAGGGACGTGAGGACGTTCCACTACATCAACCGCGTTCTCTAACGCTTCTGCTGTACGATCTACAAGGGTACGTAGATCACTCATCCCCTCTCGTAGATGGACATCACCATGATAGGTCTTCGTGCGCGTAGGAAAATTTTTGTTTCCCATGCGACGTTCCCCAACAAATGCTTGTCACTAGGGCCCGAGTGCCATGATTTCAGATATGAACCTATTATGTTGTCGCCAATATATGTGTGTTTTAGATCCTATCTTGCAAGTTGTAGTCACCTACTATGTGTTATGACCAGGCAACCCCGGAGTGACAATAGCCGGAACCACTCCCGGAGATGACCATAGTATGAGGAGTTCATGTATTCACCGCGTGTTAATGCGTTGGTCCTGTTCTTTATTAAAAGGAGAACCTTAATATCCCATAGTTTCCATTAGGACCCCGCTACCACGGGAGGGATGGACAATAGATGTCATGCAAGTTCTTTTCCCTAAGCACGTATGACTACATACGGAATACATGCCTACATTAGATTGATGAACGGGAGCTAGTTGCATATCTCTCCGTGTTATAGCTGTTACATGATGAATCACATTCGTCACACTCATCTATCACCGATCCACTGCCTACGAGTCTTTTACTACTGGTCCTCGCTACGTTACTTTGCCTAGGCTTGTCCCTTGCTACAAGAGGGATTGGGCCACTCATCTACTGTTGTAACTTTGCTGCTGTTGCTACTGCTGTTACTTGTTACTTTGCTGCTGCTACTACTGTTACTTGCTACTCTGATGTTACTTGTTGCAAGACTTTGTTGGCGCTAACATCCCGTCAACAAGGCTTTTTCTGGCGTCGTTGTCGGGGATTGCCAAAGCTTTTTCTGGTGTCGTTACTATCATACCACCTTGCTACTGATACTTTGCTTGCTGACACTAATCTTTCCGGTGTGGTTGAATTGACAACTCAGCTGCTAATACTTGATAATATTCTTTAGCTTCCCCTTGTGAGAGAATCAATAAATTTGGGTTGAATACTCTACCCTCGAAAACTGTTGCGATCCCATACGCTTGTGGGACATCACTACACATCCTATAGGCGGTTCCCAAACAGAAAAGTGAAGTTTTGACTCCCCCACCACCAATCAATCACACTCCACGACTAGCCGAATACTCGGGTGCCGTCCATACCAACATCAATCCAGGGGGAGTTTTGTTTGCAATTATCTTTTCGATTTGAGCATGGAACTGGGCATTCCAATTACCAGCCCCTTTCTCGTGAATGATAGTGAATAAATACATATCGAGGATAACACTCCTAGCATGGAAGATACTGATAGCCCCCTGTCACCACATGAGCGGTTCGGGCATGCAAAACAGATTATTTCTTGAAGATTTAGAGAGTGGCACATGCAAATTTACTTGGAACGACAGGTAGATACCGCATATAGGTAGGTATGGTGGACACATATGGAACAACTTTGGGTTTATGGGAGTGGATGCACAAGCAGTATTCCCGCTTAGTACAAGTGAAGGCTAGCAAAAGACTGGGAAGCGACCAACTAGAGAGCGACAACAGTCATCAAAATGCATTGAGATTAACTAACATTGAGTGCAAGCATGAGTAGGACATAAATCACCATGAACATGAATATCATAGAGGCTATGTTGATTTTGTTTCAACTACATGCGTGAACATGCGCCAACTCAAGCCACTTGAATCATTCAAAGGAGGATACCATCCTATCATACTACATCATAGTCATCTCAACATTCATGTTGGCATCCAAGACAAAACCATTATAAGCTCCTAGCTAATTAAGCATGGCATCAGAAACTATGATCTCTAAGTTGTCATTGCAAACATGTTTTTCTCACAACAAAGCTGAATCAGGAACGATGAGCTAGTCATATTCACAAAAACAAAATAGATCAAGTTCATACCAGCTTTTCCAGGCTCAGTCACTTCATCATATATCTTCATTATTGCCTTTCACTTGCACGACCGAAAGATGTGAACAGTAATAAGCGTGCTCGTGCATTGGACTAGGCTGGAATCTGCATGCAAACACAAAGGAGAAGACAAAGTAATAGGGCTCTTTGATAGATAAACAGATATGCATGCGAGAGCCACTAAACATTGTAACCATGATCTTCTACCTTGACCCAAATAAAAATAAAACTATTTACACGGGAAAGCTCCCAGCAAGCAAAAGTAGAACAAGAAAATATTTTTGGGTTTTCTGAAACTAGACAAACACACGAAAAAGAAATCGAGAAAAAGAAAAAAACTAGCATGGATGATACAGTGGCGAAGTGTGAACACCGACAAACTAAGTGAAAGCATAAGCAAGAATACAAAGTCGGTGAGAAACACGTACTCCCCCAAGCTTAGGCTTTTGGCCTAAGTTGGTGTACTCCCAAGGATGGTCCGGGCGACACCCAAAATCATAATGGGGGTTGTACGGGAGCGCTGCGGCCACTGCCTGATTAGCTGCCTCTCGGAGACGAGCAACCTTTGCCTCCCTCTCATAGTCCTCTGCCTCTCCTCTAGTTATGTAATATCTCCGTTTTACCTGAAAGTCAAAGAAGGCAGGAGCAGGAAGGGTAATATGGAAAACACGCTGCCAGTTAAATATTAAACGGTATAGGAGGGATTCATCATCCCTCTCAAGGAACTGGTAGCGTGTCAAAGCGACGCGGTCAAGGAAAGCTATATGGAGCGGGGAATCTCCTTCGCGGATGGGTACTCCAAGGAAATTCGCTATGCGAGTGGCATAGATCCCACCAAAGAAATCTCCTTCATTAGCATTATTATTTAGCCTCCTTGCTATTATAGCTCCCATGTTGAAACTTCTATCACCCGTTATTGCGCTCTTATGAATACTAAGGTATGATGCGCAGAGGTGACAATGATCAATCTTGCCATTAATGCATCTGCCTATGAAGAGGGCAAAGTAATGCAAGGCAGGAAAATGAATGCTCCCCATGGTAGCCTGCGTAAGATCTCTAGTTTCTCCAACAGTTATACTAGAGAAGAAATCTCTAACCGAAGATTTAGGAGGATCACTGAGACTACCCCAAATAGGTATCTTGCAAATTCTATTGAAATCCTCTAAATCCATGGTATACGATTTGTCATAGAGATCAAACAGTACGGATGTATCACGGCCAACTGAAAATTTGAATCTACGAACAAAAGAGGCAGTGAGCATAACATATTGTTCACATTTATCGGAGATGAAAGCTTCGAGTCCGACGTTGTGAACAAGTGTATCAAACTCGTCTTTGAAACCTGCCTCAATCATGAATTCATCAGAAGGCCATTCACATGGTTGTACCGGTGTGTTCCTCGGTTGGTAAGGATCGGGCTCCCGAATCGCAAGACGGGGATCTCTCTTGCTTGGGGAACCACCATGATAGTTTCTCCTGAACATCTTCCTTTTTTGAAATTTTCAGTGACCCAAAGGAAAAGTGAACAAGGCTGAACTAAACTCGTAGCAACTACTCCCACAAGTGCATAGAGGCCATATTACGCATCAAAACTACTTGAGACCAGCTAAAATTAGCATGCAAAGCTCAAGAACATGGTCACCAAGGCAGCAAAAATACGCGAAGTATAAGGCACTAGAGCAAAAACTAATTGGACCAATGGAGCAGTCACTTACCAAGGAGTAATTTCCCCAAAACAGTTCGGACAATGGTGCTTTGAGGAAGGAGATCGAAAATCCCAGCAAGAGGAGCAAGAACACGGGTTTGAGCTGCGAAACGATTTTTTCTGGAGGTAGGAGAAGTGGATGAGAGTTAGAATAAGTGGAGGGGTGCATGTGGACCCCACAAGCCTGCCAGGCCCGGCCATGGGGGGTGGCCTGGCCTCCTGGGCCTGTGACCCACTGGCGCATCCCCCAGACTAGCTCTTCGTCTCAGTATTTTTCAAAAGTTCCAGAAGAAATCATACTTGATTTTCAGGACGTTCAGAGAACTTTTATTTTTGGGGTACTTTTCTACGGGACACTAAAACAGAAAATAGGGAAAACTAAACTAAATATATCATTTTTCTTCTAAGCAACCGAAGGTGAAAGCTTGGAACGGAGCTTTGTGACTCCTCGATTCATCCATCTCATGGTCATCGAAAGAAATCCGCCAATGAACTTGATCAAGTCTCCTTGACAAACTTTTTCGAATCGCAAAAGAGAATGGAGAATTTTTGAATAGCCACTAGGTTACCTCAATGGGGATGTGTATCTCCCCAACAAGCAAATCATACTTCATCTTAACGGGAGGAATAGGGCATTCAAAGCTCCCAATAAGAATCGATGAAGCTTTTTCCATAGCATTGATGCAATGTACTCGATATTGTTTCTTCGGAAAGTGCACCGTATGCTCATTACCATTGTCATGGAAAGTGGCATTGCCTTTGTTGCAATCTATAACAGCCCCTGCAGTGTTTAAAAAGGGTCTTCCAAGGATGACCGCCATGGCATCGTCCTCGGGAATATCCAAGATAACAAAGTTTATTAAGATCGTGACATGGGCAACCACAACAGGCACATCCTCGCAAATGCCGATAGGGAAAGCAGTTGATTGGTCGGCCATTTGCAGAGAGATTTCAGTGGGTGTCAACTTATCCAGTTCAAGTCTACGATAAAGAGAGAGAGAGGCATAACACTAACACCGGCTCCAAGGTCGAATAAAGCAGTTCTAACGTAGTTACCTTTAATGGAGCAAGGTATAGTGGGCATACCAGGATCACCTAGTTTCTTAGGAGTTCCACCCTTGAAGGTATAATTAGCGAGCATGGTGGAAATCTCAACCTCAGGTATCCTCCTCTTATTAGTAACAATATCCTTCATGTACTTAGCATACGGAGACATTTTGAGCATATCTGTCAAATGCATTTGTAGGAAGACAGGTCTAATCATTTCAACGAAGCACTCAAAATCCTCATCATCCTTTTTATTGAATGGTTTGGGAGGAAAGGGCATGGGTTTCTGAACCCATGGTTCCCTTTCTTTACCATGCTTCCTAGCAGCGAAGTCATTCTTATCGTATCTCCAAGCCTTAGGTTGTGGGTTATCAAGATCAACAACTTCAATTTCCACATCCTTATCATTGCTAGGTTGAGCATCAACATGAACATCACTATTGATATTATCATTAGGCTCATGTTCATCACCAGATTGTATCTCAGCATCAAAAATAGAGACATTGTTTGGATTCTCAGGTGTATTAGCATCTGGGTTGCTAGCGTGCAGGTTCCTATCATCTTTCTTCTTCTTTCTAGGATAACTAGCTGCATCGATGCTAACTCCTTGAGAATCTTGTTCAATTTTATTTGGATGACCCTCATGATACAAAGGTTCTTGGGTCATTCTTCCGCCTCTAGTGACGACTCTGACAGAATTGTCATTCAACTCATTGAGCAAGTCATTCTGAGCTTTAAGTACTTGTTCTACCTGAGTAGTAACCATAGATGCATGTTTACTCAGAAGCTTAAGATCATTGACATTTCTGTCCACACAAACACTTAAATGACTAACCATACGAGCATTCTGTTCCAACTGTCTGCTAACATAATCATTGAAACTCTGTTGTTTGGCAACAAAGTTATCAAATTCATCCAGGCATAAGCTAGCACATTTATCAAAAGGAATATCATTCTCATCAAACCTACGCAGAGAATTTACTTATACTACCTGTATCGGGTTATCAAGACCATGGATCTCTTCGATAGGTGGTAGATTTTTGACATCTTCAAATTTAATGCCTTTCTCTTTCATGGATTTCTTAGCTTCTTGCATATCTTCAAGACCGAAGAATGGAATACCTCTTTCCTTTGGAGTTGGCTTAGGAGGTGGTTCGGGAATAGTCCAAGCATTCTCATTGCACAAGATGTTATTCAACATGATCTCAGCTTGTTCTACAGTTTGTTCCCTAAAAAAACAACCGACACAACTATCTAGGTGGTCTCTAGAAGCATCGGTAAGTCCATTATAGAAGATATCAAGTATTTCATTCTTCTCAAGAGGGTGATCAGGCAAAGCATTCAGTAGCTGGACGAGCCTCCCCCAAGCTTGTGGTAGACTCTCTTCTTCAGCTTGAGCAAAGTTGTATATTTCCTGCAAGGCAGCTTGCTTCTTATGGGCTGGGAAATATTTTTCACAGAAGTAGTAGACCATATCCTGGGGGCTACGCACACAACCAGGAGCAAGAGAAGTGAACCAAGTCTTAGCATCATCCTTTAGCGAGAAAGGAAACAACTTGAGGATATAGTAGTGGCAAATATTTTCCTCGCTACTGAATAGGGTGGTTATATCGTGCAGTTTGGTAAGATGGGCTATGACCGTTTTAGCCTCATAACCGTGAAAAGGATCAGATTCGACCAGAGTGATAACTCAGGGTCGACAGAGAATTCATAGTCATTATCGATCACAAAGATAGGCGAAGTAGCAAACTTCGGGTCATATTTCATCCTAGCGTTCAAAGATTTTTTTTCTTTCCACTTGAGCAGTAGTTTCTCAACATCATAGCTATCCTTACATGCAAGAAAAATCCTCTGCTATCTCTCCCTCCATAACATAACACTCAGGCATATCAGGCAATTCATGTCTAGGAGAGCTAGTTCTAGCATGCAAAATAGCAGGTTCTACTTCAATAGTATCAGCAGTTTCAGAAGTATCATCACATCTAGCAGCAACTCTAGCAATTTGTGCATCTAGTGGCAAAGCAGTATCAAGCATAGCATCATCAGGCAAAGCAGTATTGATACGTCTCCAATGTATCTATAATTTTTTATGGTTTCATGCTATTATCTTGTCAAACTTTGGATGTTTTGCATGCCTTTTATTTATTTTTTGGGACTAACCTGTTAACTCAGTGCCAAGTGCCAGTTCCTGTTTTTTCCATGTTTTTGACCCCTTTTAGAGGAGATTTCGAAACGGAGTCCAAACGGAAGAAAATCCCTGAAAAGATTTTTTCTGGAACGGAAGAAGATCGGGGAGCTTGGGAGCCAAGGCAGGGGAGCCCCAGGGGCCCCACAAGCCCCCACCCCGCGGCCAGGGGGATGCCGCGCCATCCAGGCTTGTGGGCCCCCTGAGCGTCCCCTGACCTAGGGGTTGTGCCTATATATTCCCTAAAATTCCCAAAAAAATCAAGACATCATCGAAAGTACTTTTCCGCCGCCGCAAGCTTCTGTCTCCGCAAGATCCCATCTGGGGCACGTTCTGGTGCCCTGCCGGAGGGGGGATTCGGACACGGTGGGCTTCTTCATCAACACCATGACCTCTCTGATGATGCGTGAGTAGTTCACCATAGACCTACGGGTCCATAGCTAGTAACTAGATGGCTTCTTCTCTCTCTTGGATCTTCAATACAAAGTTCTCCATGATATTCATGGAGATGTATCCGATGTAATCTTCTTTTGCGGTGTGTTTGTCGAGATCCGATGAATTGTGGATTTATGATCAGATTATCTATGAATCTTATTTGAGTTTCTTCTGATCTCTCTTAGGCATGATTTCATATCCTTGTAATTCTCTTCGAGTTGTGGGTTTTGTCTGGCCAACTAGATCTATGATTCTTGCAATGGGAGAAGTGCTTGTTTTGGGTTCATGCCGTGCGGTGACCTCAACCAGTGATAGAAGGGGTAGCGAGGCACACATCATGTTGTTGCCATCAAGGGTAAAAAGATGGGGTTTTCATCATTGGTTTGAGAGTATCCCTCTACATCATGTCATCTTGCTTAAAGCGTTACTTTGTTCGTCATGAACTCAATACACTAGATGCATGGTGGATAGCGGTCGATGTGTGGAGTAATAGTAGTAGATGCCGAAAGTATCGGTCTACTTGTCTCGGACGTGATTCCTACATGTATGATCATTGCCTTAGATATCGTCATGACTTTGCGCGGTTCTATCAATTGCTCGACAGTAATTTGTTCACCCACCGTAATACTTGCTATTTTGAGAGAAGCCTCTAGTGAACACTATGGCCCCCAGGGTCTACTCCACACCATATTTTCAGCCTTACACTTTTTACTTCATTGCTCTTTCCGCCTTCAGATCTCACTTTGCAAACAATCTTGAAGGGACTGACAACCCCTTTGAAGCATTGGGTGCAAGCTTGTTTGTGTTTGCGCACGTACTTTGGACTTGACGAGGCCCTCCTTCTGGATCGATACCTTGGTTCTCAAACTGAGGGAAATACTTACCGCTCCTGTGTTGCATCACCCTTTCCTCTTCAAGGGAAAAACCGACGCAAACCAGAGAAGTAACAAGAAGAATTCCTAAGCGCCAGGGAAGGACTTTTGTTGCCGCAGCAAGTATCAAGCATAGCATCATCATAAGCATCATGGGCAGCACAAGTGGCATCATCAAGCACAGGCGACATATCAAGATTTCTAGTAGGAGGTGGTGTCGCAAACTTACTCATAACTGAAGGTGAATCAAGTGCAGAGCTATTGGCAGTTCCTTACCTGTCCTCGTGGTGGAGGGCAAGACTTCAGTTCTTGGATCTATCGGATTCCTCATAGTGACCAGCAGACGTAAATCCCAAGTGACTCACTGAATATAGTTGTGCTTCCCCGGCAACGGCGCCATTAAAAGGTCTTGATAACCCACAAGTATAGGGGATCGCAACAGTTTTCGAGGGTAGAGTATTCAACCCAAATTTATTGATTCGACTCAACGGGAAGCGAAAGAATATTCTCAAGTATTAGCAGTTGAGTTGTCAATTCAACCTCACCTGAAAGATTTAGTATCTGCAGCAAAGTATCAGTAGCAAAGTAGTATGATAGCAGCAGTAGCAATGGTAACCAGTAGCAGCAAAGTGACAGCAGTAGCAGCAAAGTAACAGCAGCAGCAGTGACATCAGTAGTGGCAAAGTAACGTAGCAAGGACCAGTAGGGAAGACTCATAGGCATTGGATCGGTGATGGATGATTATGTCGGATGTGATTCATCATGCAACAGTTATAACACCGAGAGATATGTAACTAGCTCCAGTTCGTCAATCTAATGTAGGCATATATTCCATATGTAGTCATACGTGCTTAGGGAAAAGAACTTGCATGCCATCTATTGTCCATCCCTCCCGTGGCAGCGGGGTCCTAATGGAAACTACGGGATATTTAGATTCTCCTTTTAATAAAGAACCGGACCAACGCATTAACACTTAGTGAATACATGAACTCCTCATACTATGGTCATCTCCGGGAGTGGTTCCGGCTATTGTCACTACAGGGTTGCCGGGTCATAACACATAGTAGGTGACTACAACTTACAAGATAGGATATAAAACACACATATATTGGCGACAACATAATAGGTTCAGATCTGAAATCATGGCACTCGGGCCCTAGTGACAAGCATTAAGCATGGCAAAGTAGTAGCAACATCAATCTCAGAACATAGTGGATACTAGGGATCAATCCCCGTCAAAACTAACTCGATTACATGATAGATCTCATCCAACCCATCGCCGTCGAGCAAGCCTACGATGAGATTTCTCACGAACGGTGAAGAGCATCATTGTAATGCCCCAAGTGTGTAACCTTCCCTTTTTTGAACCTTCTTCATGTGGGTCCAACTTGTCATGGACATGAGAGATATCTATGATATGATTTGATGTGATGTCACCTTGTATTTCTTCCTTGCATGCATGCATGCCATATTATTTCATGTCCATGTTCTTGTGTTGTTGCATTGTGTTCTTATGAGGTGATGTGATGCATTGTTGTGTGTGTGATGTGTAGCTTGTGTGGGGAGTGATTGTGATAGTAGGAACTACCTTGTGATTTGTTAGGTTTTTAAAACCCCTTCCCTCTCCCTTTTATTCCAAGCTCAAGATTCACTTGAGCCTACCCTGATTTAAAAATGCCCAAGTGATAGCTTTGTTTTGTGGTAATTTTGTGATGTGTTCTTGCTATTTTGATTAGGTGTGGAGTTGGTGCAAATAGATACAAAACAGATATAATAAATGTTGTTTTGTAAATATTTAGTTGATCCAAATATTCATTTTGCATTTTATTCAAATAGGTCATGAATTATCATGTCGAGGGATGTGCTAGCTTTATTTTTAGCACTTGTAGATTTCTTTGTGCATTTCTTTTCTTCTCTGTCTTTTCTGTAAATGGAAAACCCTCCCAGGGTTATTTCTTCTATCCTGCGCCACCCTGTGGGCTTCCTCCCACAGGCCGGCCCACTCCCCCTTCTCTCTCGCGAAGGAGCCCGCAGCGCGTCCCTCTTCTTCCTGCTTTCCAGCTCGGCACCCGGGGCCACTGTCAGCGACTCATCTTGTTCCCCTCTGCTTTCCACCGAAGCTCTCCTCGCGCACATGGCCGCGGCCCGTCCCTCTCCTCCTCCTTCCCCTATTTAATTCCCCTTGGTGTCCGTGCCAAAGCTAGGTTTCCTCCTCCTCCGTCGCCACTTCTTCCCCATCTCCCTCTCTCTCTGTCGACGACCTCAGGTAAGAGGAGTGGTCCTTCCGCCATGGCCGGATCATGAAGGAGCTCGCCGCCGTTGTTGTTGTGCCTCTGCTTCCTCTCCAAGGCGTCGGCGAGCTCGCGGGAACTCCAGGGAATCCATTCCCGCGGCTAGGACGACGATATCGCCTCTTCTTCCCCTACTTCGATGACGTCCCCTTCCACTCCGACGAACCTCTCCGACGTTGCTTCCTGCTCTACTTCCCCTGTTACCTCTCCGACCAGGACCGGTTCCTTCTTGCGTTGAGTGAGCAGATCCTTCCTTCCCCCTTCCCTGTCTTAGATCGAGTGTAGGAGTCGTAGGTTCGCCGCCGTGTCGTTCCTTGTCACCGGCGCCACCGTGCGTCGTAGAGGCATAACAGTAGTGCATCTCGAGTGGATTTAACTAGGGAAATGGAACCGTGGATGCCAGGGCGTCCTTCCATCAACGAGCCGGTGCTTGATTTTGCTTGTGTCGCCGGCGAGGTGGCTCCCCTGTTCCGGCCGCCGTGGATCAGCAGTGGATCCCAAAGGGGTTGCTCAAAAGAGCAGACCCCCCTTCTCTGTCAGACATCGATGCGTAGCGTAGTGGTAGTGTGTTGTTGTTTCCTGTTGGAGGTTGCGGGTTCGATCCCCCTCGGCACCCTTTTTTGTTTTATTTCCTTCGACACAGTAGCCAACAGAGAGCATTCCCTGCTCTCTTGCCCTTAACTGTCGAGCAAATGCATCTCGCCCCAGTGGTGTGTTGCAGAACTGAGCACCAGGAGGTTCAGGGTTCGATTCCTGACCCCTCCTGTTATTGTTGTTTCCCTTTTTTCATCTTGCGCATTTCCCTTTGGCATGTGTACATGTTGTTGTGGTGTACTTGCACCATGGAGGAATACTTTCTTCCTAAAAATCAGCATGTGGTGCTTGGTGTATTTGCTAGATTGTGTTTATATATTATGTGGGTGTAGGTTTACTTGGTAGTAGTTCTTGTGTGGATTGTTTGCATACTTGCAAGCATAGTGTTGTTGAGCGTGATGCACTAGGATAGATTATGTAGATGCAACTTATGAGCTTTAGTGTAGGGTGTGGTTGTGCTTGTGGGTTTAGCTCATGCCCTAGTGTGCAAGTAGAGTGTGTGTATGTGTGTGGATGGTTTCCCCCTCACCACATATTTTGGTGTGTGTGTGTTTGCACTAGTGGTGCATGCTATGATTATCATGTGTAGGTGGCTCTATGGTAGTGAAGCATGTGTAGGTTGTGGTGTATGTATGCATGTGTAGATTCATATGTGGGGGTGCACCTTGTGGGTGTCATGGCACTAAGGTGGTGTCCCCTTGTAGTGCTTATGTGAGTGCTATGTAGGAATTAATTCTATCTAGCATGTGTAGGTGTTGTTTTGCTTGTGCTAGTGTTAATTGTGTGGGAATGGTGATGTGATATGGCTCACATGCATGGGGTCTAAACCCTCATGCCACCATTGGCCTTGTGTGAGAGTGCATATGCTTGTGTAGATATAGTTCTAGTGAATAGCACATGTGATGATGCACTATTCATTATATGTGATGTTATGTAGTTTTTCCTTCCTAGTTTGTGCTCATTTGTTCCAAGCAAGTGCATATGTTTTATATATGTTTTTGGGGTAGAATCATCCCAGGAATCCATTGGTGAAGTCATTTTTCCTTTGGAACATTTTCTGGAGATGAATTATTTCAGATTTGTTCTATGTTTAGAGCTTGGTTCCATGTGATGTGGTGAGCCCAAGGGTTTGTTTCTTGGTTGTGGGAGTAGAGGGTGACCCCCTCTATCACATGTTGGTTTCATTCCATGTTTAGGAATCCATATGTGCAAGTTGTGCCCAATCAAAGTAGGCATGTGGCTGAAATTCCAGATTAGTCAGATTTTCACTAAGTCTGAGAATCTGTTTATATTTTCTTCTCCTGTTGATGAGCTTGTGCAGGTCAATGTGTTGTGAATCAGCCTTAGCTTTCAACTGGAAAGTTGAAGCTTATATGTTTACCTAGCTCCCTAGAAATTTTCATTCCATTTGGAGTCCTTTAGATATTGTTTTGGCTGCTGTCAAAATGCTTCAGAGCATAAGCAGATGGTGAGAATCTGGAATTTTCACTAAGTCCGTGAAATCTGATATTTTTGGGCAAGTTTGCAGTTGTGTAAATTTTTGTGTTTAACTCCTTTGTGTGATATTTTTGCTTGTGATTGTAGTACTCTTGGATAGATACTACCACATATCTTATTTGGCATGTTTGGGTGGATGTAGGTGCTTTGCATGTAGCTCACAAAGTGCTATGATGTTGTTTATGGCAGATTGTGTAGTTTTGGTATTTTGATGATTGTGAGTGCATAGTTGATGGAGTGGGGATATTCTTTGGACCACCCCATCCATGTTAGTTTGTTTTATGTCATGGCAACCTGGAAATACCAAAGTTGAGCCATTGGAGTGTGTGGTGATGAATTTGACATGTAGGACTTCATTTCTTGTTTCGTTGTTTCCCGTTGATCCGTAGCTCCGTTTGTAATGTTCTTTATATGCTTTTGCATCGTTTTCACGAGATGCATCTGATCATGTCATTATAATGCATGTCAAGCTTAGGATGCAGTTCTGTCAAGGAACATGTATTTACTTATCATGCTTGTGCTAGCGAGTAGAATAGTGATGCATGCTCATATTCATCTCATGCATCATGTGCTTGTTGCATATTGAGGTTCTGTTGTTAATTGGATGTTATTTTTTATGTTGGGTAGCACCAGGATCGGAGAATGAGTATGTGGATTCGGGAGAGTACGTGCAGGACGAACAAGAGCAGTTCCAAGTTGAGGATATCACAGGCAAGATGATATGACCTTGATTCCATCTCTAGACTTGTTATGCTAGATTATGTTTCTTCCATCATATGCTCGTTGTCTACCACTGAAATATTTGCCTCTTGCCATGATACCCAAACACTTATCCCTTCCTCGCAAATCTTGAATGGCTAAGTAGGCTTTGCTCAGCTACTAATGTTAGCGTTGCTAGTTGCAGGTGCATTGTCTCATGTGATAACATGAGTTTGATATCATTATGCTAAATCTATTATTTAATTAATGCACCTATATACTTGGTAAATAACGGAAGGCCTAGCCTTTTGCCGGGTGTTTTGTTCCGTTATTGTCGCCATAGTTACCGGCTACTTGTGTTTGATTCCATATTGATCGCTCCTAACACGTTCGGGGTTGTTATGGGGACCCCTCGATAAATCGCGTAGTGTTAAGACTTGTCCGGCAGGACCCAACATTGGTGTTAATTTGCTAATCACTTAATAATAATCTGCATAGGGAATAGCTACCCCGAGGATTTTAATCTACAACCCGGGCCAGTGCTCCTCATGAGTGTTGGTCCAACCCAGAGCAGCTTATTACGCTCCCCGGGGAAACTCGGTGTTTTGGCGTGGTAACCATCGCTCATCCGGCATGTCCTGAGACTGAGATACGCGGCTCTTATCTGGGTCGTCGACATGTCGGGAGGTCCTGCTAGTCTTGTCTTACCTTAGCGATATATCTTGCGTATAGGAATCCAGGTGAAGCTTTGGTTCTCCCCAGAGTTGAGGTTTTCCTCTAAGGAATCCGACGAGATCACGAGATTCGTGATAGAGGATTACTTTGCGGCCCGTGTACGTTTGTGATGGACTAGTTGCAGCACCCCTGCATGGTTTAATCTTTCGGAAAGCCGTGCCCGCGGTTATGTGGCAACTTGGAATATTTGTTAACATCCGGTAATAGATAACTTAAACATAAGCTAATAAAATTGCCAACTGTGTGCGTAAGAGTGACTGTCCCCTTCGAAGATCTCTCTTCGATCGGGAACATGATGGGGTTATGATTGACGTAGGTAGGTGTCCAGGATCACTTAGTGATCATCTATTATCGACCGCTAGAATAGACCACCTTTATACATGTTCTACGTAAGTTAGCCACCATATAAAGCTTAGGATGCTGCAACCTAAATACTCCACCATTCCAACCTAATAACTTGACTAGTTCTGGCACCGAGGTCATAGATTGCTGAGTCCCCGTGGCTCACAGATTCCTTCACAACACCAACAGGTTTAGGTACCCCAGAGACAGGTGTTCCCGACGGGATGCAGCTGGCGTGGCAGTACGATGAGGAGAGCGACCGCCTGTACGTGAACTATCCAGAAGACTGAGGCGTGGTCGTGATCATGGGCAAGCTTGCATGGTAGCATAGTCATTTATCATGTTTTGTAGTCCGTAACGGAACTACCTTGTTTGGATGCGTGATGTACTCTGATATATTAATGTGATGACAGTTGAATCCCTTTATTGTCATTCAGTTATTATTATGTTTGTGCTATGTTACCGTGCTTGCAAAACGCTTAGATGCGCTTCTTTCCAATTCGGGGCCTCGTTCCCCAAATCGGAAAGGACCGCATCTTAGTCGTTACAATCATGAAATTGGCGATGAAGGAAGGTTGATGATGACGATGGTGACGATCTCCCCTCTCCGGAGCCCAAAACGGACTCCAGATCTGCCCTCCAAAGGAATAACAGGAGGTGGCGGCGCCTCCGTATCGTAAAACGCGATGAACTCTTCTCCTTGATTTTTTTTCGGACGAAAGAGGATATATAGAGCTGGAATTGGGGGAGGTGGAGTCCCGAGGGGCTCACAAGCCTGCCAGGCCCGGCCAGGGGGGG
The DNA here is from genome assembly GCF_904849725.1 of Hordeum vulgare subsp. vulgare. Classification (NCBI taxonomy): domain Eukaryota; kingdom Viridiplantae; phylum Streptophyta; class Magnoliopsida; order Poales; family Poaceae; genus Hordeum; species Hordeum vulgare. Next base: position 399,648,477 of record NC_058519.1, read on the forward strand.
CGGCCCTGGTGGGCTTGTGAGCTCCTGGCTCCGCCCCTCCAGTTGATTCTTGCGCCAGTATTTTTTATATATTCCACAAAAAATCCTCGTAGATTTCCAGGTCATTCCGAGAACTTTTATTTCTGCGCAAAAAAAACAACATGGCAATTCTGCTGAAAACAACGTCAGTCCGGGTTAGTTCCATTCAAATCATGCAAATTAGAGTCCAAACCAAGGGCAAAAGAGTTCGGAAAAGTAGATACGATGGAGACGTATCATAATACATCATCACAATAAGCTTGCAAGCAATGGGACTAAGGAGTTAGTCACGAGATCTTGTATTACGGAACGAGTAAAGATACTTGGCGGTAACGAGGTTGAACTAGGTATGGAGATTGAAAGGACGTGGATGTCGCCTAGAGGGGGGTGAATAGGCGCTTTAAAATAATTAAGGTTTAGGCTTGAACAAATGCGGAATAAAACTAACGTTTAATAGGTCAAGCACAAAACCTAAAAACAACTAGGCTCACCTATGTGCACCAACAACTTATGCGAAGCAAGATAAACAACTAAGTGATAGCAAGATATATTACAATAAACAATATGTCTATCACAAAGTAAAGTGAATAAGTAAAGGGTTCGGGTAAGAGATAACCGAGGCACGGGGAGACGATGATGTATCCCGAAGTTCACACCCTTGCGGATGCTAATCTCCGTTAGAGCGGTGTGGAGGCACAATGCTCCCCAAGATGCCACTAAGGCCACCGTAATCTCCTCACGCCCTCGCACAATGCAAGATGCCGTGATTCCACTAAGGGACCCTTGAGGGCGGTCACCGAACCCGTACAAATGGCAAACCTTGGGGGCGGTCACCGAACCCGTACACGTGGCAACCCTTGGGGCGGTTACCGGTACCCGTACAAATTGCTCGGGGCTATCTCCACAACCTAATTGGAGACCCCGACGCTTGCCCGGAGCTTCACACCACAATGATTGAGCTCCGAGACACCACCAAGCTTCTAGGATGCCAAAGCATCCACGAAGAACAATATCTAGGGTACTAAGTACCAAAGGTAGTAAGCTTCTCAACTTATCACTTCCACGTATCACCATGGAGAACTCAAACCGATGCAACTAATGCAATGGCAAGAACACACGAAGTGGTCAAGTCCCTCACACTCAAATCCCTCCACAACAACAAAAGTTATGGAGAAATATGAGAGGAAGAACAAGGAGCTCACAAAGAACTCCAAGATCTAGATCCAAGGGGTTCCCCTCACATAGAGGAGAAAGTGATTGGTGGAGATGTGGATCTAGATCTCCTCTCTCTTTTCCCTCAAGAACAAGCAAGAATCATTGGAGGGATTGAGAGTTAGCAAGCTCTAAGAATGTCAACAATGGAGGTAGAACAAGAGCTCAACGGATAGATAAGACCAAGGGGGAAGAAGACCCCCTTTATATAGTGGGGGAAGGAATCAGACCGTTACCCCCCACTTACAGCCCGAGCCCAGCGGTACTACCGCTGGCTCGAGCGGTACTACCGCTGACCCTCCGGCGGTACTACCGCTGACCCTCCGGCGGTACTACCGCTGACCCTCCAGCGGTACTGCCGCTGGCTCTGCAGCGGTACTACCGATGAGCCCATGGTAGCGCAAAGATACTACCGGGCCAACCACCGCCAAGAAAGTCTTCGCAAAAATGTCCGACGCAGTACAACCGCAAAGATGACGGTACTAAAAACTTGGAGCGGTACTACCGCTGGCTAGGGGCGGTACTATCGCTGGGACAGCGGTACTACCGCCAGCTCTAGCGGTACTACCGCTAGGGCCAGCGGTACTACCGCCAACTCTAGCGGTACTACCGCTAGGTCCAGCGGTACTACCGCTCGCCACTGAAACAGCCATAACTTTCGCATACGAGCTCCGAATCGAGCAAACCCAAGCTTGTTGGATTCAGGACGACAAGAGCTATCCAAACAGCGAAATCTTAAGACCATGCAGATATGAAAATGCCAATGATATAGAGATGTGAGTCCTCTATGAATGAAGAACTGGCAAAAACTCCAACATCGAAAACATCATAGTAGATGCATATGGACTCCGTTTTCGATGAACTCGAGCTTGTCACGAAGATGACCATAAGCTCTAAAACTCACAAAGAGAAACACCAAACAAGAACCAAGAAGTATGATGCAAGGATGCAAATGGTTTGAGCTCTCAACGAACGATACGATCAAGCTACTCACTTGAGAGCCCCCCTTGATAGGACAACAATCTATCCTAAATAGAAAACCTATCAAGGGCAAACCTATACCTTGCACCTCGTCCTCTTGAGCTAGATGATGATGATCTTGGCTTCCTCAAGATGGACCACCTTTCTTGATTGCGTTGGCTTGATGAAGACTAGGTATTGCTCCCCCATACTCACTATGGGTGAGCCACTCTTCAGCATATCTTCACAAGCCCATTGCCACCACAATGGACGGCAAGCTTCAAGCATGATATCTTCGTGTTGATCCACTTGAACTTGCACATCGCAATGTTGATGACGATCACAACTTGACGTCATACTTCATGGGTTGTATGAGATCTTCCCTTTGACGCAAGCCCATGGAAACACACCTAACCCCCCACATAGAACTCTCACGAAGACCATGGGTTAGTACACAAACACGTAATGGACAATGCTTACCATACCATGGGATCACTTGATCCCTCTCGGTACATCTTGTACGCTTTGTGTGTTGATCATCTTGATTTACTCTTTGTCTGAGATCTTGATAAACCATGTGTCTCTATGACCATACTTTGGATAATACCTTGAATACCATCTTGGTCATCATATAAACTCCTTGAACCCAACAGATGGACTTCAAGAAGTGCCTATGGACAAATCCTATAAATGTAACTTAAGGCAACCATTAGTCCATAGGAATTGTCATCAATTACCAAAACCATATATGGAGATATATGCTCTAACAGAGATACCGAAGATCGAATCTCGCGCAAGTAACCTAGCGATGGACAAAGGGAACTGCATAAGGGATTAGCTGAATCCTTGACATCGAGGTTTGAACGATATAGATCTTCATAGAATGTGTAGGAACCAATATGGGCATCCAGGTCCCATATTGATTATTGACCGTAGAGGTGTCTCGGCCATGTCTTCATAGCTCTCGAACCCGCAGGGTCTGCACACTTAACATTCAGTGACAATATAGATATAGTTGAGTTATTGTGTTGGTGAATGAAGGTTGTTCCGAGTCCCGGATGAGATCACGGACATGACGAGCTTCAGAATGGTCCGTAGGTAACGATTGATATATCGGAAGTTGGTATTCAAGTTCCGAAAAAGTTTTGGGAGGTTACCGGTTTTGTGACGGAGGTTCCGGAAGAGTTACGGGGGTCCACCAGGAGGGTCCATGTGCCCCGGAGGGCCCCGTCGGCTGTGAGAGGTGGCGGACTAGCCCGTGGTGGGATGGCCACCACTCCCACCTAAGGCATATGCGGCCAAGGAGGAGGGATGGCCCAAAGGTGGCAGCTGCCCCTCCTTCCTTGCGGGCCAAGCCACCTATTGGTGGTCGCCGCCTCACCCTAGGGAAACCCTAGGGCGCCGGCCTCCTCCTCCCATCCCCCTCTATATATACTAGAGGAGAGAGAGGGAATCCACACCTAAGAAGCCCATGACGCAACCCTCCTCTCTATCTCTTGGTATTTCTCAACCGTCACGATTGTGGTAGTGCTTGGCGAAGTCCTTTAGAGATCGCTCCACTACTGTTGCCATCACGCTGTCGTGCTGTCGGAGAACTCACCTACTACTTCACCTTCGCTCGCTGGATCGATGTGGTGAAGGCGCCATCGAGCTGCACGTTTGCTGAACGAGGAGGTGTTGTCCGTTGGGCACTTGATCAGGACGTTCGTGACTCGATCGTGGGACGGATCGTGATTGGATCACGAAGACATTCGACTACATCAACCGCGTTTCTCAACGCTTCCGCTTAACAATCTACAAGGGTATGTAGATGCACTCCCCCTCTCGTAGTTGTTGATCTCCATAGATTATTCTTGATGAGCGTAGGATTTTTTTTGTTTCCCATGCGACATTGTACCCATCCACAACCAATACAACAAGGCAAGGTGTAGGGTTTTACCTCTTCAAGAGAGCCCGAATGTGGGTAAACATCGTGTCCCCCATGTCCTTAGTGCTCTAGTTAAGACTAACTGACCGAGACCCCCTACCTGAGATTCGTCGGCTTTCGCTCCGCCACCTCGTCGCATGCAAACTTAGATGAACTAGATTGAACCAATAAATAATCAAATCGGTGGCGCCCATAGAGTATCAAAGGAGGAGCTTGAACCTAAATTTGTTTTCCAGTGGCATCAGGTAGGTCTTGTCGCACTTCTTTGTTCAAGGGTAACATCAACATTATGCACCAAAGCACACACATCAAATATCAATGAAAATGACGAGATGTAAGGGCAACTTCACCAATGGAGAAGTTGGTCATCCAACTCTAAACATTAAATAAGTATAAAATCTAGACATAAGGCGTGGAAAAACACACACATCACGTGTGAAAAGATGTAGTGCAATTAGGCTGGTTGTAATGGGTAGTATCATATAGTAGTATCATGCATATGATACTAGTCTATGATACCACATCCGTAATGCATAGTATCATATGTTAGTATCATAGGATAGTTCATTTATTGACATGCAAGACACATAGTAGCACATCATTTAATACGATACGGTATCATGATATGATACTCAACCCTCTCTTTGTTCATTTAATTCCATGGCACCTCATTGAAATTGCCTAGTTGGCATGCATGATACTACATATGATACTCCCATTACGGACAGCCTTAACAAGTGAGCCAAGGAGAATGTGCACACTGCCCCAAGCCTCCCCACATTTACATACCGGTTTAGCGGGATTCAAACACGCACCACCGTGGACATTTGATGCTCGATGTTGAATGCCAAAAATGTCTGGATGTATTGTCCCGACATTTAGGGTCTTTTGATGCAAGAAGAACAAAGTTATGTACTCCCTCTGCAAATTAATATAAAAGCGGTTAGATTACTAAGTAAACCTAAGGGGTTATGTGTGTTGAGAACTAAGTTCATCAAAGGTTGTCACATCTAAGGTTAGATTGATTTAACCAATTTAGGTGGATGTTTGGTTCAACCCATACCTTAGACGAATCACACCGCGACCCCATATTACATACACACACGAAGTATAAAAAGATTCCCTTAGGTTTACGAATTTGTGACTTTCATTTTGTTAAAAGTAACCTTAGTCAATCTTTGACAAAAAAATACATGAGAAAGTGTGAGAATCAAGGCCATAGAACCAAAGAGCCTCTAAATTCTTAACCATGGTTGCATAGTAAACAAATACTCGTTGGATGAAATTCAATCCGTCACTAGAAAGTATTTTTCTTTGAGAAACCAGCATGAGCTCTGCCTTTGCATTAAGAAGAAGAGAATTGACCAGATTATAAGGAAAACCGGTCAAAGACCGATACAACAAAACACACACCAGCCTCGAGGCTGCGCACCCAACGAGCCAACTACCCGTGCCGCCCAAACGGCCAGAGTTGCCACCCTACCACAAGACCTGGAGCCGCCACTCCGACATACAAACCTCATCAACACACGCACATGTTGGCCCCGAGGCCGCACTCCACACGGGCCAACTACTCTGCCACCCACGTGGCCAGATCCAACACTCCATAACACCGGTTGTTCCTCGGAGCCGTCGCTCCGACTTAGGCCCTGTTTGTTTCAGAAGTCCCAAGACTGTTTTTAGTCTCAACTAAAAAGTCCCCAGTCCCTACCCGTTTGTTTCCATGAACTAAACAGGGACTAGAGGTCAGTAAATGACATGCAAAAAGACCATGTTACCCCTAGTAATGTACTATAAGTTATTAAATGACATGCTAAAAGTAGGGGCATTGTTCGAAAAAGTGACAAAAAGTCCCAAAAAGACCCTCTCATAGGGACTTCTTCCTTTAGTCCCATACACCCCCTTTTAGTTCCTAAAAGTCCCTCCTGTTTGTTTCACATGGGACTAAAAGGGACTTTTTTAGTCCCTACATCAAAAAGTCTCTGGAAACAAACACCCCTTACCCACCGGCCCCAAGGCCGCGCTCCATCCGAGCCGACGATTCTGCCGCCCACGCGATCAGAACCGACACTCCACGACATTGATCTCCGGAGCCGCCGCTCCGACTTTCTCACCGATCCCGAGGAGACGCGCACTCCTCACCGACGACGAAACTGCAAAAGCCATCGTGAACTGACGAAGGACCAGACCTCGAAGGCGTCGCCCCCAAAATGGAAGCGATGGGAACACCGCCGACGCCCGCTTCGATCAAGGTCGAAACTTAGGTTTTCACCCGGAGAGCGAGAGTCCGAGGTGACAATGGTGGTGAAAGGGCTCCACAACGTCGCTTCCAAGAAGGAATGACATCCTAGGACGCCGACGATGCCAGCAACGACCAAGGTCGAGCAAGGCTTTAGCCCGGAGCTCACCAAATCCATCCTCACCACAGCGAGCCCAACAAAACGTCTCCGAACTTGTCGTCCGTCCTCGCTCAAGCCACATGACCGAGCACGCTGGACAACCTGCCGCCGCCAACATCCATCGGGTTCACAAACTGACACAGCCTACCACGCATCATAGCAGCCCCACCCCACGCACCTTCGGGCAAGAAAGGCCCATCTCCACCGTCGGAGACCACCAGCGTTGCCATGCCGCCACCCCCGCAGCCACCACAACAGCGCCACCGACAGGAGCCCCCACCCCGCCTCCCGCGAGGCCCAGGACAGCAGCATCCCTCACGGCTGCACGCCGAACCCACCAGTGTGACGCCGCCGTGCAGCCATCCATAGTTGCACCTCGCCGCCACCAGCGCAGCTCCCCCAACCGAAGGAGGGGACCCAGGCACCAGCGCGCCCCACAGCCGCGGCTCGCCGGAGCGTCGCCACGACAGCATGCCGAAACGCCTCATTCGCCAGATGTGGGCGCCGGGCGCCACATCGACGGCCGTCAGCCTTAGCACCGCCTTGCACGTCATCCAGCGGAGGAAGGGGATGGGCAGCACCGTCCTATGCTCGGGCCGCCGCCAAATGCAGGCCATCGATCGGGGCCGAAGCCACGCGGCGCACCACGAGGTGAGTAGAAAGTATTGCATTCACTATTCGAAAACTCAGGAAAAAAAAACTCTGTGTTGCATTGATTCAGTCCGTGACTAGAAAGTCTTAATCACTCGTTGGATGAATTCAAGAAATCAGTTGGGTTGGTCTACGCATTTCCTTTGGAGACCAAGAAATGCGAGGGCGCGGAAAAAAAGTCAGAGCTCATTTTCCCGTCCTTGAATTGAATCCACGAACCAACTGCATTTCCATTCAGGCATTAAAGTGGAGCATTGACTTTTTCCTCACTCCCCGTCCCACACGACATGCCAAATCTTACGTGAATGAAGAAACAACAAAGGGAGGTCTCTGACAGGTGGGTGGCGAAACCAGCACAGCATCTCACATCATTGGCACCATTCACATAACTGTTTCACGCCACCAATTTCGATTTTTGGGGCGAAAGCGTCACGAGGTTATCATTTCATGCAAAGTCTCCTCTTGCAAGCTGTGTATAGTACAGTAGTAGGAGTAGGATGTAACAGTAGCACTGACAACTGGGGCAAGGTCAGTACCTTTCATTGTCCGGGCCCTGGTGTCCGTGAGCCGTGAGGCGGAAGCGGTTCGTATGCGTAGCGCCAGGCGGTCGCTCACCTTGCAGTTGGAACCAACTGGTCCCGTGCCCCCGCCACGCGTAACGCTGTTCCATAGTCAACTTCCTCTCTCCATCCCACCGTCCGTACCATCCAACGGCTGGAGATAGCCACCGGCTAAAGCCCGTTTTTCTGCTCTGGGAAGCACAGGATCCATTCCCAGCCGTCGATCGGGCCTCTGCTTTGACCCGAACTGGTCCACCATCTGACCACCACCCGCTGCTCCCGGTTACCGCCTCGCCCTGTTTTATAATCAGACCTCCCTCGCGTCTCCCTCACTTCTTCTTGCCCCATTTTCATTGTCCGGCGAGCACCCTGTCTTATCTTGTGAGGCGGAGGCGGAGGCGGTCGCGATGATGACCATGGATCTGATTGGAGGATACGGGAGGGCGGACGAGCAGGTGGCAATCCAGGAGGCGGCGGCGGCGGGGCTGCGCGGGATGGAGCACCTCATCTTGCAGCTCTCCCGGACAGGCACCAGCGAAAGCTCGCCGGTTGGGTCCTCGGAGGCGCCGGAGCAGGGGAAGCAGCAGGTAGACTGCCGGGAGATCACTGATATGACCGTGTCGAAGTTCAAGAAGGTGATTTCTATCCTCAACCACCGCACCGGTCACGCCAGGTTCCGGCGCGGGCCTGTGGTGGCGCAGTCCCAGGGCCCCGCCGTGTCCGAGCCGGCGCCGGTGAGGGCGTCTTCGTCGAGGTCCATGACGTTGGACTTCACCAAGGCGTCTTCCGGGTACGGAAACGACCCCGGGTTCAGCGTCTCGGCCGCGAGCTCATCCTTCATGTCGTCTGTGACCGGCGACGGGAGCGTGTCAAACGGACGCGGGGGCGGGTCCTCGCTCATGCTCCCGCCGCCACCTTCGGCCAGTTGCGGGAAGCCACCGCTGGCGTCATCCGTGGCATCCACAGGTGCCGGTGCCGGTGCCGGCCAGAAGCGCAAGTGCCACGACCACGCGCACTCTGAGAACGTCGCCGGCGGAAAGTACGGCGCCTCCGGTGGCCGCTGCCACTGCTCCAAGCGCAGGTTAGTAGTCCAGCAGATTCGATTCATCCAGTGATGGATTTCGTTTTCGTCTGCCGGTGTTATGCATGTATGTATCGTTGCTACTGAACGAGAAAACTGAATGAATCGAGAACCCGCAGGAAGTCCCGGGTTCGGCGGATGACTCGCGTGCCGGCGATCAGCTCGAAAGCGGCGGAGATCCCCGCGGACGACTTCTCGTGGCGCAAGTACGGGCAGAAGCCCATCAAGGGTTCCCCCTACCCACGGTGAGGCAGCATCCCTTCCCTTCCCTTCCCTCCGGCGAACTTACCGCCAATTAAAACAGGTGTTATCTTCCGGTCTGGGCAGGGCAGTGAACTAACCACCAGTTGCTCGGTGATATGCATGCAGAGGTTACTACAAGTGCAGCACGGTGCGCGGGTGCCCGGCGCGGAAGCACGTGGAGCGCGACCCCAGCGACCCCTCCATGCTCATCGTGACCTACGAGGGCGAGCACCGGCACAGCCCCGCGGACCAGGAGCCGCTCACCCCGCTCCAGGAGCTCTGAAATCTCTTCTCGTTACCGTCGTCCTCGGCATGTTAATTAAACTTAGCTTTGCTTATCACCATGTTCCCTTCGTTACTGTTACTAGCACCGTATTACTAAGTGTAGAATTTCTCTTTCTTTTGGTCGCATCAGTGTAGTAGCACTAAGCATGTAAAAGAACAAGTGTGCTAGGAAGCTTTGAGCTTTGAAGAAGAAGAAAAGGTGAATGGTAGCGGAGAGAAAGAGAAGGATGTGTTTTGACTTTTGACTGCAGTGAGTGAAACAAGTTTTTCAGAGTTGGGTTTGATCCCGTGGCTCGGGCTCCGGGCGGTCAAAAGAGGGCGGGGCCCGGTGGTTGAACGGGCAAATGCTTTTGGTCCCGGGTGGGGCCGGTTCGACAGCGACGTGATGGGTGGGCGGAAGCGGTCAAGGAAAGCGGCAGGTGGTCCCTATCGGCGCCGCTGGCGTCGTTGACTCGTGCGGTGCGGTGCTCTGCGGGATTGTTGTTTGTTTGTTTGCTTGCTTGGGCTCGTTTGGCGTGCGGTGCGGCTGGCTACGTCCACACCCGCCAGTGTGGACGTCCGGTCGATAGCGTCTTGGTCTTGGTTGGTTCGCCAACGGTGTCGTTGAAAATCGGGCGTCCAGCTTTAAGTAGCTGTTGTGCGGTGCTTATAGTGTTGAATTCCTTTTTCCTTTATCTAATTTATTTATGCTCGTGTCCGTCTGGTCATGCAGCACCGCTGCTATTTTTTTTTCCGAGATCAGTAGTATTATTTTTTTATATCTAAATAATTGTAGTTGTGCAGAATTTATAGTTAAAATTATTTTGGAAATAATTACAATTATTTTGGTACAGAGAAAGTAATTTATTTCATAATGGAAGAACTGGAACCGTTGTCGAGAGTTTCTCAATACATGAGGCCCTCTGCCCTGTGGCTCCCTCACTCAGACGATTATACTTGCTAGTCACTGCTGCTGCTACCACTCTGTGGCCACCATCTAGAAACGCCGGGAATTAAATAATAACCAGGTTCCTGCTGATTGTTGGTACTTCTAGTATATCTGTGACGCTATCGACTGTCGTTTCACATAAGCCGGCATCGAATTCTTCAACAACATTGAAGGGAGACTTTGGATTACGCGATTGAAACAATACTAGTACGTAGATGAAATGCTGTCAGCAGTCGCACTTTGTGTTTCTTTTTTCTCGAAAGAGAAGCAGGTATGCTATTTGACTCACTCGATCCCTTCTTTCCTCCTAACCTCTCCATGTGACGTGGGCCCACGACCTCCATGACTCTTTCCAGTGGCCGTGGCATCTTGTGCCTCGTCCTGTCCTCTGGTAGTAGTAGTATTTTGGTGGGGTTGGGTTGGCTTTTTGCAGTGCTGCGGTTAAGACTTGGTTCGATTTTGCTTGGATATGTTGCGGAAAAGGCATGGAAAAAGGCGGAGACAATCAACGTTGGTGGAGAGGGAGGTAAAGTCAAAAGGGCATCTTTTCGGTTCATATGTTTCTATTGTGTGTTGGAGGGAAGTGCAGGTGGACTTGCTCGATTTCGCGCGAATGTATGCCGCGTTTCCACTCCCACCAACTCGCTGGATCTTCTACGGCCCCAACAGCACGCACACGCTTATATACACACATAAATATTAAATACTTCCTCCATTCTAAATAAATGTCTCAAACTTAATACAATTTTATACTAGAGTTAGTACAAAGTTAAGACACTTATTTTGAGACGGAGGGAGTACTTGCTATTCATCAACGCACACACGAATCAGCAAGCAAATAAGAGCACCTACAGGTCGGCCTGTCGAATTCGGTATCTTAGATCAATTACAATGGGGCGATTCATTTTGTGCGTCCATGAATGTTTGGGTTCGTGTGAACAAAAACACTGGCCCAATGCGTCGATCCATTTTCAAAAGCCGACCTCTTCGTGTCCGCGCTGATTCATTTTCGATCCAAATGTGCATCCATGTAGGTTTGGGTATCTTAGATCAATTACACTCCCACCAACTCGCTGGATCTTCTACGGCGCCAACTGCACGCACACGCTTATATACACACATAAATATTGAATACTTGAGCAAACAAATAAGAGCACCTACAGCTCGGCATGTCGAATTCGTATCTTAGAGCAATTACAACGGGCGATCCATTTCGTGCGCCCATGTTCGTTTGGCTCCATGTGGACAAAAACGCCGATCCAACGCGTCGATCCATTTTCAAAAGCCGTTCATTTCGCGTTCACGCCGACTCATTTTTGACCGAAATTTGCGCGTGAAATGCGTCAGCGCGGACGGTTGCCCGTCTCCTCTATGCCGGTCGCGGTCCCACTTGGCAGCCACCCAACCACCGCCCGTCGTCTCATTTATGACGACCACCGACACCGAGGCCACCAGTCAGCAAGTGAAAGCATGGTTTTTTAACCCACGCGCGGGACGAGGGCGGGGGTGAGGGGGCTCATCCACTTCCGTCCACATCTAGCCCTCACCACCCCCTTCATGCTTCCTCGCCGGCGACATCCCAAACCCTAGCAATGGGCCTCTTCGGCAGCAACTCCGCCAGCGACAAGGGCAAGGGCATCCCCAAAGCGTCATCCTCCCGTACTTCTCCTCCCCCTCATCCGCCATCGCTGGCGCGTGACCGCTCAGGTCGGCGGCAGCTGCACATGCCAGTGCACCAAGCGCGGTGGCACTAGGAGTACCCACAGCGACTGCCTTACCCCCGATGTGATGATGTCGCACCACTCGCACCTCGATCCGCACCAGATCCCGATGCTGACTGTTCCGCGGTCACAACGGGCGCACGACGAGGAGGTGCGCAGGCGCCGGGCGCAGCTCACACGGCGGCAGTGGCGGATGCCCGAGTACGCCACCAACTCTCCCAACTGGGAGGCCTAGTTTGCCCTCGAACACAAGGAGAAATGACGGCGAGGCATGCACGCCAACTAGGAGTTTCCACCGCCGGCCCCGCGGGTAGAGCCAGAGGAAGAAGAGGCGGAGGCGGAGTACCAGTCCGCCCTTGAGGAGGCTGTGCAACACGCGTTGGAGGCTAGCCGACTCGAGGAGGACGCGGGTTGGGATGGGCTGGACCAAGCCCTTGCCTTGTCCATGGCTGGGGACTCCGTCGAGGAACCCCTCTTCGTGCCGCCATTGCCACCCAAGGCCGAGCCGGAGCCGGAGCCGGAGCCAACATCCATGCGCAAGTGGTCACCACCGCCACCGCTTGGCCGGAGGAGTCCTACTCATGGATCGACGAGTACCGCGAGTGGGTGAGCGCGCCTCCTTGCCACTATGCCGCCACGCCGGAAAAAGAAGCGACCCATCTTCAGCGCTGGAAGGGGCACTGGCTCGCCGAGGAGGGGACGACGGCGAGTGACAGATGTAATATGAGCAGCTGCTACACCGTGACGCCGAGGCTGTGCGGCTCAAGGAAGAGGAGGAGGAGCATGTCCACCTCGTCGCTATGCCGCCGCTGTAGCAGACGCTGGAGGAGGCTGACATGGCGGCCTATCAAGCCTCTTTCGGTTGGGATGGGCTCCCCCCGTCTCCATTAACGTCACCGACGGCGAGGGCGATGACGGCAAGGGCAAGGGCAAGGTGGTATAGGGCAGCGTGCGGGCGAGCGTTTATTTATTTAGAGTTTTTATTTTTTAATTTATGTTTAAGTGGACTTTGGCCGGCGTTAGACCCGTAATTTGATGTTTAATTATGATCTTGCCTCAGTTGGTGGGCACTAGTCGTCGCCCTCGTAACCCACAGCCCACGAGGAGGCACTCCTTATTATCGGGCACAACCGACAACCCACGACATCTATGGTAGGATTGTGTGATCGCATCCAAGGCAGTCGCCCTCTTCCTAGCACACTTCCTCTCGCGGCGGCCGACGCACACCTTGGGTTTGGGCATGCGTGTCCGCAACGCCGATGGAGCGGGTGTTAAATGAGTAAATCCCACCACTGCTCTTGTGGAGCATGGATGAGGGGGTTAGGAGGGTGGCACAGATCGGGTGCACGTCGGGCCAGCGGCACAAAGAGGATGCCCCATGCGGTGCGGAACATGTTGGGTTTGGCAACGAGGCTGTGACGACATGCGATAGGGGACGAAGGAGAGCTGGAGTTGGCGTTCGTGTCCACTCACGAGCAGTACAACACAATGTAGAGGGTGATACGTCTCAAGCATATCTGTAATTTTGATTGTTCCATGCTATAATATTATCATTCTAGGATGCTTTTAGTGTGTTTATATACCAATTCATATATATTTTGAGCACTAAACTATTAACGCACTGTCCGGTGTGAGTTGTTGTTTTCTGCATGTTTTTGTCTTTTCACGTTTACAGTACCAAACGGAGTCCAATTGCCACAAGAAAATTATGATTTTTTTGGACCAAAAGAAGACCTCAAAGCTTCGGGAGGAGACCAAACACTGCATGAGGGAACGAGCACAAAACAACGCTCTCTCTGATGTGTGTTGCCCCCTCGTGTGGCCCCCGACGTCCCTCTCTGCCCTATACATTCTAAAATATCCCAAAACCTTAAGGGAGCCACGAGAAAACCTTTTTTCCGCCGCGGCAAGTCTCTATTCTGCCGTGTGCCCACCTGGTGCCCTTTTCTGGTGACGTGTCGGAGGGGGGTCGATCGCAGATGACCTCTACATAAACCTTGCTACTCCCATGGTGATGTGTGAGTAGTTTACCACAAACCTACGGGGTCGTAGTGACTACCTAGATGACCATCTCTCTCTCTCTTTCTTGATCTTCAATACAATGATCATCACATCTTCGATTTGATCTATCTGACGTAATTCTTTTGTGCGACGCGTTTGTTGCGATCCAAAAAATGTGGAAAGGTATCTAACGTATGCCTTAAATGCTAATAAAGGTACATGAAAGCGTATGACCGTTGCCCTCCAGGGGGTTACGATGTACAGAGTGGAATCCAGTCGGTACGTTTGATACGCTCCGAATGCTCATTTCCGACTGGATGATGGAGGAATCGTCATCGACTGGATGATGGAGGAATCGTCACCGACTGGATGAAGGGAAGTCCTTAATTCAGTCGGAACTGACTAAGGGCCTTGTCCCTTATGAAGGGTAGTCTTTGGGTAGGACCTATAGGGCAAGCCTGTGACCCTACCCTAGGACTATAACCCCATCATTAGTCCCCGAATAGATCGGGGTTGGAACAACGAAGCGACGCTTGGAGTACGGATCCGACTGGTATGGATGCGACTTTGGCGTTGTTTGCCTCGATCCATTTTATCCTCTTGACCAGTGATCCGAGTGGATATATCTGTGAAACGAATCGTCAGAAACCGAGTGTTTCCGTGGAATCTTTTGACGTGACCAGTCAACTGACAGCGACGGATTTTCTGGGATCCTCAAATTTCGGTTGCCGCGTGCTCAGCGGGGATGACGACATCGTCATCGAGTAGTATCTGCCGCCTCGATTTCCGCGCCTTCATCTCCTCCACTAATATCGCAGCAACCGGTCGGGGGATAAGATTTCGGGGCCACCTGCTAGTGACCCAGTCGGAACCTTATTTAAACCTCCCCAGCGAGGGTTTCTCGTTGCACTCGCCTGATAACTCGCACTCGCCCTGCTTATCCCGTGACTTCCTGCGCATCCCAAGCTCCTTCCTTCTCCTCCTCCCCCGCGGATCTGCAGCCTCCACCATGACGAAGGGGCAGACGAGCAAGCTTGAGGCGCGGAAGAAGAAGAAGAAGGCGGCTCCTGCTCAGTGGCGGTAGCGAGCACTACCGGCGGGTTGGATCCAGGGGGATTTCCTCCCCTCCACGGTGATTGCGGCGGACATGCTGGAGCTGGTGGAGCAGGGCCTGATCGAGAACAAGTCATGGAGACAGCCGGCGGAGGGCGAGACGGAGCCGGGGCCTCGGGAGGATGAGCGCGTCCTACTGCTCAGTCACGTGTACCGAGGCTTCTCTCTGCCTCCTCATCCCTTCTTCAGAGGTATAATGAACCACTTCGGGGCGCAGCTCCACCATTTTCCTCCCAACGCAATAGCTCATCTCTCTGCCTTCGTCGTGCTTTGCGAGTGTTTTATCGGTTGCCCTCCAAATTGGGGGCTCTTTAAGCACATCTTCTCCGCTAGATCCCAAACCATCAAAAGACTTAGCCAGTCGGACGACAAAACTCATCTCCTCCAGCTCTGTGGAGGCTTAAGCTTCCAAAAGAAAAGAAAAAGTAGCTATCCCGCTCTTCAGTTGTCTGAATCCGTTAGGAACTGCCAGTCGACTTGGTTCTACTGCCAGGACGTCGCTTGTCCGAATGCTGCAACGGGACTGCCCCCTTTTAGCTTAGACCGACCGGCTCCGCCTAGGGATCTTGCGCTCACGAAGATGGAAAAGATCCAGATTCAGCCTCTGGTTGACGCGCTGGTAGATGTCGTCCGCAAGGGAGTCACCGACATAGATTTGCTGGAGGTTTTTCTGGGTCGGCGTATCCAGCCTTTGCAAGCTCGACACCACGCCATGTGGCACTACACGGGGCCTGAGGACTCCACTCGGACTCACCCCGAGTGCGTGACCGGGGAGGTTGTGACGGCGTGGGTCCGCGGCATCACAGGCGCCTGCGATAACCCCAGAGGAGCCCGGCGAGTGAAGCCCTTCCGCGCGGACAACCCTCCTCCGAATGAGGTGAGAATACCTTGTCGAGTGCTTACAATTCCCTTAGATTTGCCACTTTTCTTGCATCATTGTCTGACGTCTGATGTTGTCGACTGTATCTTGTGCAGGCGTGGACCAACTGGTATTCCCCCGTCTCGAATGGGAATCCGGCTGAGGAAGAGGAAGGCAGCCAGGAAGGCAGCGTGGAGAGCGCCGAGTATGTCGCAGACAGCGGGGAGATGGAGGAGGAGTCTGAAGAAGAGGAGGGGGAAGGAGAGGAGCAGAGCTCGCCACCCCCACCACCAGAGCCTCGAACTAAGCGCCATCACGAACCCGTGACTTCGTCGGCTCCTCCAGCGGCCCCGAGTGCCCCGTCAGCTCCCGTGACTCCGTCGGCTCCTCCAGCTGCCCCGAGTGCCCCGTCAGCTCCTCCCGTGGTTCCGAGCGCCTTGCCAGCTACTCCCGTGGCTCCGAGTGCTCGGAGTACAAAGAGGACCAGGGACGCTGCTGCTGAGCCTGCGGGCCAACCTTCCAAGGTGGCCAAACCGAGTGGGTCCAAACCTCGGAAGGCTTTGCCGCGGATGAGGATCGCCGTTCTCGTTGCCTCAGCGTAAGTGTCTTGTTCTCTTATCTTCTTTCAGTATTTGATTGAACTCATGTTTATTGGTCGAGTGGATTTTACTCGATAGAGCTGCTACCTCCGCCACTTCTCCGCCACGCCAGGAAGACGATCCCATGGATACGGACAACGTTGCCACATCCCAGGAAGGTACGTCGTGATGACTCCGAGAGCCCAAATTATTGTTTAGCGAATTCTGTCTTTGATCTTGCCTTTTTTTGTGGTCTCACGTCGTTCAGTCGGGCTTCCTTCAGAGGTGATTCACGTGGAGGAGGACGACCAGAAGAGGTCCGAGCAAGCTGCGGTGCCTGTCCTTGAGGCTGTTCCATCTGCTACTACTCCCGCCATGGACGCGCCGCCAGCCGAGACGATGCCGTCGACTGAAACGGCGCTCATCGCTGCTGAGCCGACTGGAGCAGGACTTGGGATGCCCAAGGAGTCTCTTGTGGTGCCAGGTCCGTCGACCGTCCAGTACGACGCCCAACGCCTCCCGGAAGATCAGGTGGGAGCTGCCAAGGGGGCCATGGTGCAGGCGGAGTTGATGGAGGGTGATGCCAAGATAGCGTATGACTCCATCGCGTCTGTGTACAAGCGGAGCTTGGAACTCCGGGAAGATATCCGAGTAAGTGGGCTAGTAAGTAATTACTTTCCTCTTGTAACCCAGTGGGTGTTTAAGCAATATACTCGGATGCAGTATGATTATTTTGCAGTGGGTTCACTAATAGTGAACCCAGTGGGTGTAGTCCTCGGGACTTCTGTCGAGTGCTTGCACCGGCAGTTGTCTTTATATACATTTTCTTTAACTTGATCAGATCAAAACTAAGCTGTTCGAATGTTACCGGTGGGGGCACTCCGAGTGCACCTACTGGAAGTAGTCCCTGAGAGTAATTTTACTCAGGTCGGGTAGTAGTAGCCTCTTAGGCTTGTCTTTGTTATTTAACTCAATAGGGCGGACCTGTTTGAGCTTCATGGCAGTGGGGTCACTCTTAGTGAACCCACTGGGTGTAGTCCCCGATGCCGCTGTCGACTGCTTGCGTCCGCAGGGGTCTGAAGAACTTCGAGCTTTTATTGTTTTCCTTGTTGAATTTGTCTGATCTTCTCTTGGCTCTGATTTGCAGAAGACTTGCGAGATGGGATCAGCGTACAACGCTCTGAAGGCTGAAAAGGTTCAGCTTGCTGCGGAACTGGAGGCAGCTCTTCATGACTTGGCTGGTGTGAAGGGTGCTCTGGCTGAACGAGAGAAGTCCTTGGAGGAGTCCCGTGAGGCAAACAAGGAATTGGTGGCCGAAATGGAGAAAATGGGGAAACAAAGGACCGAGCTGATGGGACAGATGAAGGTAATGAACAGGCGGTGCATATCACAGGAGAAGTACGTCAGTGACTGGGCAAGGAAGATGATTGCGCTTCTCGGTGGTAAGTTCTGTTTTTCCGAGTGCTTCTTGACTGTGTATTTCATTCTGCGCTGACTTTCTGTTTGTCTTGTCTTTGCAGATTTTTGTATGGACGCTGAAGCTGAAGCAGCTGACGTTGAGCGGTCGGTTATTCCGAACTTTCCACTCGGCGAGGACGCCAATCGAGACATGCTCCGAGCGCACATTCGCTTGGGCAAAGTGGGACCTTTCATAGGTCGACTGAGAGAGGTCGTCGGCCGAATCGACAAGGAGCTGTGGCCCGAAGACGAGTCCCGGCAAGAGATGGAAGGGTTGATGACTCGGCTGGAGGACGTCCCGAACCGAGTGCAGGCGTGGAAGAAGTCTGCTGCTCGCTGTGGTGCGGACGTGGCGCTGTCGCTGGTCCGAGTGCACTGCAAGGAGGCTCGCGAAGAGAAACTGAAGGCGCTACAGGTCGCCAACACCAAGAAGCTTCGATTCGAAGATTTCATGGAGACCTTCCTTGAGAGCGCCACTCGCATCGCAGACGGGATCGACCTCGACACTTTCGTGGAGCCTGCCAGTCCCAGTGCCAGTCCTGACGACGCTTGAGGAAACTTTTACCTCGGTACGCCGAGTGTTACTTGTATCAAACTTTGGCCACTGCTGTTGGCCGTCACATTCATGGTTCGGTGTGGATAAGCTTGCTCTACACCGAACCGACTATCTTTAAACCAACTTTGAACTGGAACCGGATATTTTGCTCTTCCTTTGCGAAAGAATTGTTGACACGATTTTGGCTCGTGTTTTTTGTTTGGCGTTTCTTGGTGAAGCCAATGGAAAACATGCGGAGCATGTAATTGTCAGTTGTCTTGACATTTGCATGATCCTCAAGGAGGGTGTGCTAAGCCTCCGAGTGGATCTCTAGGATACACTCGGAGGGAGTTCTTTACTTAGGTGATTCGGTATCACAGCTAAGTCTTGAAGCGCGACCGTAAGGTCGCACTCGGAGCGAGTTGATACTCATGTAATTTGTCAGTTGTCTTGACATCTACATGAGTCTCAATGAGGGTCTGCTAAGCCTCCGAGTGGATCTCTAAGATACACTCGAAGGAAGCTGTTTACTTAGGCGATTCTTGATCGCAGAGAAGTCTCCGAGTGCGACCTTTAGAGAATTAGTACTTAGGCGATTCTTGATCGCGGCTAAGTCCCTGAGTGCGACGTTTAGTGCACACTTGGAGAAAATGAGTACTTAGGCGATCGTTGATCGCAGCTAAGTCCCCGAGTGCGACGTTTTAGTGCACACTCGGAGAAAGTTTGTACTTAGGCGATTCTTGATCGCAGCTAAGTCCCCGAGTGCGACGTTTTAGTGCACACTCGGAGAAAGTTTGTACTTAGGCGATTCTTGATCGCATCTAAGTCCCCGAGTGCGACGTTTTAGTGCACACTCGGAGAAAGTTTGTACTTAGGCGATTCTTGATCGCAGCTAAGTCCCTGAGTGCGACGTTTAGTGCACACTCGGAGAAATTTAGTACTTAGGCGATTCTGGATCACAACTAAGTTCCCGAGTGCGACGTTTAGTGCACACTCAGAGAAAATTTGTACTTAGGCGATTCTTAATCGCAGCTAAGTCCGCGAGTGCGACGTTTAGTGCACACTCGGAGAAAATTTGTACTTAGGCGATTCTGGATCGCAGCTAAGTCCCCGAGTGCGACGTTTAGTGCACACTCGGAGAAAATTTGTACTTAGGCGATTGTTGATCGCAGCTAAGTCCCCGAGTGCGACGCTTAGTGCACACTCGAAGAAAATTTGTACTTAGGCGATTCTGGATCGCCGCTAAGTCCCCGAGTGTGACGTTTAGTGCACACTCGGAGAAAATTTGTACTTAGGCGATTCTTGATCGCAGCGAAGTCCCCGAGTGTGACGTTTAGTGCACACTCGAAGAAAATTTGTACTAAGGCGATTCTGGATCGCAGCTAAGTCCCCGAGTGCGACGTTTAGTGCACACTCGGAGAAAGTTTGTACTTAGGCGATGCTGGATCGCAGCTAAGTCTCCGAGTGCGACGTTTAGTGCACACCCGGAGAAAGTTTTTTTTTGAGACCGGAGTCCGCGAACGCGGAAGAATCTGCAAAAAATTCAATCTCCTTTGTATTACTTCAATGATACTTGTTCTTTACATTGCTTCAGTCGACGGTCACGTATAGAAGCGCTTCAGGAGATCTCCGTTCCATGCTCGCGGTTCGTCCGTTTCCCTGTCGAGGTTGTAGAGTCGATATGCTCCGTTGTTCAGCACCTTGGAAATGATGAAGGGTCCTTCCCAGGCGGGAGCGAACTTGTGAGGTCTCTGTAGATCCACTCGGAGCACCAGGTCGCCTGCTTGGAATGTACGACTCCTGACATGTGGCGCGTGAAAACGCCACAGATCTTGTTGATAAATGGTTGAGCGAGTCAGTGCCATCTCGCGCTCCTCCTCTAGAAGATCCACTCCGTCTTGCCTTGCTTGCTCTGCTTCAGCTTCGGAGAAGAGTTCAACTCGTGGAGCGTTGTGAAGCAAATCACTCGGAAGGACTGCCTCTGCTCCGTAAACGAGGAAGAACGGGGATCATCCTGTAGATCTATTTGGGGTTGTGCGGAGACCCCACAGCACCGAAGGCAGCTCGGAGACCCATGCTCCGGCACCATGTCCCACTTCTCGCAGGAGTCGAGGCTTCAAACCTTGTAGAATAAGTCCATTCGCCCGCTCTGCTTGCCCGTTTGTTTGGGGATGCGCCATAGATGCAAAATCCACTCGGATACCTTGGCCTGTACAGAAACCTTTGAATCTGTCCGAGTCAAAGTTTGTGCCATTGTCAGTGATTATGCTGTGCGGCACCCCGAATCTGGATATGATGTCCCTGACAAACTTGATGGCTGTAAGGGCGTCGAGCTTCTTGATGGGCTTGGCTTCAATCCACTTCGTGAACTTGTCGACTGCCACCAACAGATGTGTGAATCCCCCTTGGCCTGTCCTGAATGGACCGACTGTATCTAATCCCCACACTGCAAACAGCCAAACAAGAGGGATTGTCTTCAACGCGGACGTTGGCTTGTGGGATTCGTTCGAGTAGAACTGACAGCCTTCGCATCTGTCGACCATATCCTTCGCCATTTCATTTGCCTGCAACCAGAAGAAGCCAGCTCTGAATGCTTTGGCGACGATTGCCCTTGAGGAGGCGTGATGACCGCAGGTTCCCGAGTGAATTTCTTCCAGGATTAACTGTCCCTCCTCAGGGGAGATGCAACGTTGAAGGACGCCTGAAACACTTTCCTTGTACAACTGGCCATCAATGACAGTGAACGACTTTGACCTGCAGACGATCTGTCTGGATTGGAATCGTCTTCTGGTAATTCTTGCCTCAGGATGTATACAATGAACGACACAGTCCAGTCGGGGGTGATGGCAAGAATCTCCATGATCAAATCAACCACAGCAGGGACTTCGACTTCAGTCGGATCTGTCGAGCTCTTTGGTTGTACTGGTTCTTCTATGAAAGGATCTTCTTTAACTGAGGGAAGGTGAAGGTGCTCGAGGTAGACGTCACTCGGGACTGGTCTCCGAGTGGATCCAAGTTTCGCCAATTCATCAGCTGCTTGGTTTTTCAGTCGCGGAACATGGTGGAGTTCCAGACCTTCAAACTTTTTCTCGAGCTTCCTCACCGCATTGCAGTATGTGGTCATGGTGGGGTTCCTTACGTCCCACTCCTTCATCATTTGATTAACTACCAAATCTGAATCGCCGTAGACCATCAGGCGACGGACGCCGAGTGCGATGGCCATGCGCAATCCATAAAGGAGAGCCTCATACTCTGCCTCATTGTTGGAGGAATCAAAGTGTATCTACAACACATACTTGAGTTTGTCACCTTTTGGTGATA
Source organism: Hordeum vulgare subsp. vulgare (assembly GCF_904849725.1). Classification (NCBI taxonomy): domain Eukaryota; kingdom Viridiplantae; phylum Streptophyta; class Magnoliopsida; order Poales; family Poaceae; genus Hordeum; species Hordeum vulgare. Next base: position 399,670,327 of record NC_058519.1, read on the forward strand.
CGATCACAACGCCAGTGCTGGAGCCATTCAACATCTTGGACCGATCGAAGAACATTGTCCAATGAGCCGAGTAGATGTGGGTCGGTTGCTGTTGTTCTACCCATTCTGCTATGAAGTCAGCTAGAGCTTGAGACTTTATAGCTTTCTTGGCCTCGAACTTGATGTCGGAGTATAACATCTCCATCGCCCACTTCGCCACTCGGCCCGATGCGTCCCGATTGTGGAGGATTTTCGACAACGGAGCATCAGAAACAACAGACACCGAGTGGTCTTGGAAATAATGAGCCACCTTCTTCGCAGTCATGTAAATCCCGTAGATAAGTTTTTGATAGTGGGGATACCTTTGCTTGGAAGGAGTCAGGACATCAGAGACATAATACACTGGCCGCTGAACCTTGTATGCTTTGCCTTCTTCTTCGCGTTCGACTGTGAGAACAGTGCTGACGACTTGATTTGTAGCCGCGATGTACAGAAGAAGGGGTTCTTTACTGAGCGGAGCAGTAAGAACCGGCTGGGTGGAAAGTAGGACTTTGAGGTCGTCGAATGCGATTTGGGCTTTGTCTGTCCACTCGAAAGTATCTGATTTCTTCATGAGTCGGTACAGAGGAAGTGCCTTCTCGCCGAGTCGATTGATAAACGTGCTCAAAGCCGCTAGGAAACCTGTGAGCCTTTGAACATCGTGTATTCTCACCGGCCGCTCCATTCGGACGATGGTCCCGATCTTTTCGGGGTTGACATTGAGTCCTCGTTCGGAAAGAAAGAAACCGAGTAACTTTCCACTGGGAACACCGAATGAACACTTGGCTGGGTTGAGCTTGATATCATACCTACGAAGGTTGCCGAATGTTTCTGCCAAGTCAGTCAGCAGGTCGGAACCTTTGCGTGACTTGACTACGATATCATCCATATACGCCTCCACATTTTGACCGATCTGGTCAAGGAGGCATTTTTGGATCATGCGCATAAAGGTCGCTCCTGCATTCTTCAAACCAAGTGGCATAGTGATGTAGCAGAAGCACCCGAATGGGGTGATGAAGGCTGTTTTTAATTCATCGGGGCCATACAGACGGATCTGATGATAGCCCGAGTAGGCATCAAGGAATGACAAACGCTTGCAACCCGCGGTCAAATCGACAATTTGATCGATGCGGGGGAGCGGGAAATGGTCTTTCGGGTAGACCTTATTGAGATGCTTGAAGTCGATGCACATTTGGAGAGACTTGTCCTTCTTGGGAACCATGACAACATTGGCGAGCCACTCGGAGTGGTGTACCTCGCGAATGAAGTTGGCTGCCAAAATCTTAGCCACCTCTTCTCCGATTGCCTTCCTCTTGTGCGCGGCGGACCGACGCTGGCGTTCTCGAACAGGCCGAGCAGCAGGATCCACATGCAGTCGGTGCTTAGCCAATTCCCTGGGTACACCTGGCATGTCAGCGGGCTTCCATGCAAAAATGTCCCAGTTCTCACGGAGGAATTGGATGAGCTCGGCTTCCTATTTAGGATCGAGGGTGGTGGAGATGTTCGTCGGAGCAGCGGTGTCGTCCGTCGGGTGGATGCTGACCTTCTTCGTCTCTCCCGCCGACTGGTATGCAGACTCCGAAGCTCGCTTCTTCGAACGCATCAAGTCAGCGGGGCCGACTGTCTTCTTGTACTCGTCGAGCTCGAGGACAACCATCTGTTGATCGGCGATCCTCGATCCCTGCTGCAGACACTCCTCGGCCCGCTGCCGATTGCCTGTGATAGTGATCACACCTTTTGGGCCTGGCATCTTCAGCTTCAGGTACACGTAACATGGACGGGCCATGAAAGGCGCATACGCCGGGCAGCCCAGAATCGCGTGGTACACACTGTGGAAGTCCACTACCTCGAACGTCAGTTTCTCCTTGCGGAAGTTCTTGTCGGAGCCGAAGACGACGTCCAACGCGATCTAGCCGAGTGACTTGGCCTTTTGTCCAGGGACGACTCCATGGAACTGCATGCTGCTCTCGCTAAGTTTAGACATCGGAATGCCCATCCCCTTGAGAGTGTCAGCGTACATGATGTTCAAGCCGCTGCCGCCGTCCATGAGGACTTTGCGAAGTCGGACTCCTTCCACCACCGGGTCGACGACCAAGGCCTGCCTCCCTGGGGTGGGTACATGTGCTGGATGATCCGACTGGTCAAAGGTGATCGCAGTTTGAGACCATTTGAGGAACGTGGGGTTGGTCGGGGTGGCCATGTTCACCTCCCTGTTCACCAACTTCAGTCGACTCTTGCTTTCAACGTCAGCAAAAATCATCAGCGTGGCATGGACTTGGGGGAACGGATCCTCCTTGTCCTCCTCATCCTGTTCATTGTCCTTTTCACTCGGCTGCACTTCGCCGAACCCTTGGATCAGGAGGCGACATTGCCGAGTGGTATGCTTCGGGAATATGGCGTTGCCCTCTTCATCCATCTGCGTGTGGATTGGACATGGCTGGTCCAGGATGTGGTTTCCGAACTGCTTCTTCTTGGGGGTGAACTGAGCCTTCCCCTTGCCCTTGAACTTGGCATTGGTAACGGCTGCGGCCTCTGCCTGCGGAGTGGACGGATCTTTCTGCTTCTGCTTCCGAGTGCTATTCCCATCTCCATCGGCGGCTGCCTTGTGCTTGCCGCTACGAATGCGGTCCTCTTCTTCGCCATTTGCATAGCGTGCCGCTATCTCCATCATCTTGCTCATGGAGATGTCGCCTGTTCGACCGAACTTCAGGTACAGATCTCTGTACCGCACGCCTGCCTTGAAGGCGCAGACTGCTTGGTATTCTGTGACGTTCTCCACCGTGTGGTAGAGGGTTGTCCAACGCTGGATGAAATCGTGCAGGGGCTCATTCTGCTTCTGGACACAGTGCTGGAGCTCCACGAGACCAGCAGGGCGTTTGCACGTCCCCTCGAAGGTCCTGACGAAGACTCGGGCCAGATCTGCCCGGCTGTAGATGCTTGAAGGAGCCAACTGGTTCAGCCACGCTCGTGCCGAGCCGTCAAGCATCAAGGGGAGATGTTTCATGGCGACCTGGTCGTCTCCACCGCCGATCTGAACTGCCACTCGGTAGTCGTCCAACCACGTTTCTGGCTTGGATTCTCCTGTAAACTTGCTGATCCCCGTCGCCAATCGGAAGTTGGGAGGGATGTCAGCCGAACGGATGGCTCGACTGAAACATTCGGGGCCAAAGACGATGATCCTGCTTCCACTCGGACGGTCTATATCGTGACCATCGTGGTGGGCCCGGCCCCTGTCGACCCTCCTCTGGGCGATATATCCTCTTGCGTCAGGCCTTGGATCATAAGTGTCACCGACCGAACACCGATCATCATGATGTCGGGGCCTGTAGGGCCCACCCCGCGGAGGGGTGCATGAACGGCGACGATCTTCGGGATTCATGGAACGGCTGCCTCCCCTGTGTCGCTGATGAGAACCGGGGCTGTGAACTGACCGATGCATGTTCGCGCGAACAGAACTATTGTGGATCCTGTTGTGAGACTGAGAAACCGCCGAATTTTGCTGCTGCGCCGTGTGCAGCAGGGCACAGATCTGCTCGATCCCTCTGCCAGCCTCTGAATCAGTCGGCTGGAGGGAATCGGCTATCTTGGCGGCGGCAGCCAGGTTGAGGACGGGTGTGCGGAACACCTCCACGTTGCTCTGATGAGTGCGCGGACTTGCAGAACGGCGGGGCTGACGGCGACCGCCGGATGTTTCGCCGACCTCGTGCTCGTTCCAGCCGGTTTGGCGGGGGCTTTCATGGGAGTTGTCCATGTGCACTTCGGCTGCAGGCCCGCGACCCACGTACTCAGAAGGAAACTCAGTCGGAACCGAGTCCGAGCGCTAGGACGGCGGAACAACTACAACCGACTCGAGGACTGCCACTTGTGAAGACGCGCTCTCGCGCGCCTGGGCGTGTTGCACCCAACGCTGGAGCTGCGGACGACGAGACCGCTTGTTGCGGCGCGTGACGGGGCGAAGGTCGACACCGGAGCCGACTGCTGGAGAAGAAGGATGCCGCGGGCGCCGGCACGGAAGTGCGTAGCCCCGCGACTGGGGAGCACCTCGACGTCGAGAGGAGCATCCCGAAGCCATGCCGAATCGTCGACGATGAAGGAGAGAGCGCCGAAGAGGATCTCATGACCCATGCACAAATCTCCACCGGACGACATGATGAAAAGGTGTAGTCGCAAACTCGCCGGAAGTCGCGTAGACGCCTTCCCCACGGTGGGCGCCAACTGTCGTGGGTATAAGTCTGACAGTAGATGTGTGGGGTACGAAAGGATGGACAGAGCCTTAGCTATGGCGAGGTTGTATGAGTTCAGGCCCCTCTACGGTGGAGGTAAAAGCCCTACGTCTGAGTGCTCTTGGAGCTTGATGTCGAGTGGAATATGGATTACAGTGAATTGCTAACCCCTGCACCAGTGGGGAAGGGCGACTTATATAGAGTGCGTTGCCCTTCACAACGGTTCGGTGCACAGGGGTGTAGTAGTGGTGATTAAATGTCTATGTTACAGGTAACGTATGCCTTAAATGCTAATAAAGGTACATGAAAGCGTATGACCGTTACCCTCCAGGGGGGGTTATGATGTATAGAGTGGAATCCAGTCGGTATGTTTGATACGCTCCGAATGCTCATTTCCGACTGGATGATGGAGGAATCATCACCGACTGGATGATGGAGGAATCGTCACCGACTGGATGAAGGTAAGTCCTTAATTCAGTCGGAACTGACTAAGGGCCTTGTCCCTTATGAAGGGTAGTCTTTGGGTAGGACCTATAGGGCAGGCCTGTGACCCTACCCTAGGAATATAACCCCATCAACACATCTTTGTATTGTTGCCATTAATGATAAAACGATGGGATTAATCCATATTGATTGAGTCCTCTTTGTCTACATCATGTCATTGTTTTCCAAGTATTACTTTGTTTTACTTAATACTCTAGATGCATGTTGTATAACGGTCGGTGGGTGGAGTGATAGTAATAGGTGCAGACAGGAGGCGACCTATTGGCTTATGGGCATGATGCCTATATATACATGGTCATTGCCGTGAATTTCACATAACTATGCGCTTTTCTAACAATTTCCAAACAGTAATTTGTTTACACACCATAGGCCTACTACATGAGAGATGCCATTAGGGAAAACTATGGCTCCCGGATCTGTTAACTTATAAGTTTACAAATGCTAAAATTTCATCGCTGCCTTTATTTACTTTGCATTTTACTTGCTTGCAAATAATGGGGCCAGAGGGATTGACAACCTTCTTGCGTGCGTTGGGTGCAAGTGTTTGCTTCTTTGTGTGTAGCCACTTAGGACGGGGGCCGATTGTTCCTCCTATTGGTTCGATAAACCTTGGTTCTCTACTTAGGTAAATACTTATCTATACTGTCTTGCATCACCCGTTCCTCTTCATGAAAAACCCAACGCAGATCACAAGTATCAGGAAGGATTTCTAGCGTCGTTGCCGCCTTATCGGGGAGTATCACGAACTATAATTCACTTGTTATTATTTTTATTTTCTGTTATATTTAGCTTGCTTCATAAAAATAAAAAATACTAAAATATTTATCTTTGCTTGTTAGTAGTTTATCCGTTTGCTTGTTACGTGATACTCGTGATCTGCGTTGGGTTTCCTTGAAGAGGAATGGGTTATCGCAACACAAAGTTGGTAAGACTTTCCCTGAGTTATGAAACCAAGGTTTATCCAACCAATAGGAATATCAACCACAACCATCTTCAGCGGCTCCACACAAAAGAACAAACAACTTACACCCAACGCGGGCAAGAGGGTTGTCAATCCTCTTGTCTTGTTATTTGCAAGAAAGTCACTACAAGAAATATGCTCCTACATGATGTTTTTCAAGACGTCGTTGATGAATTCGTCATAAATCTATGACGATTTCATCCGAGATTGTCGTAAACCGTTTGAGGGGATCAAATCTACATATAAATTACGACGATGTGAGTCAAAAACGTCGTAACTGCATAATATGAGATCGTCATAACTTTTACGACGATTATAAAAATGTCGTAACATGTTCTAACTATGTTGACATGTCACTCGTGGGTCCATTCTATGTCACGCGCCAAAACCGTCTAGTTTGTGAAGCAACCTACTATTCTTTCATTCCAAAAATTCTCGAAAAATTCTCATAAATACTTTGGATCATATATTCTCAAATATGTGAAAACTCGTCCTTCCATAGTTCAAAAATAATTCAGCAATATTCATTTTCCTATTCTGTTCAGAATAACACTTTGTGAAGGAAGTGATATTTTTATTTATTTGATTACCCTCATATTTTTTGGGCACTCTTTCCTATCCAAATCAGCGCCACATGAAAACTTTCGAAACCATTTTCCTAGTAAATATTTCTGAACAAATTTCCAAAGTTTTGGTTCAGCTAACTACTTTGTGAAGGAAGTACTAGATAGGAATATCCTGACTAGTTAAATTTTTTCCACATCTTCTATGTGCCCAAAACATAGCTCTCCACAAATTTTTAGCCTCATATAACAATCCATGTGAGCTCATCATCCAATCTTTGTTTCTGATAATATTTGTATCACTCGAAAAATGATTAAAAATAGCTAGAAATATAAAAAATGCATACAAATTGGTTCTCATTCATAAAATGTGGTCTAATTCTAGTGAAAATTTATATGGTGCCCTTTTGTAAATTACTAGCAAAAAGGCCCGTGCGTTGCAACGGGATTTTTTTTTTCATAATGTTCAATGATCATGATCACATTTTGCTGCATTATCGAGATACACTATCATTCTCAATTCCATGAAATCAAGAATTTTTTTTAAACTCTTGAACATATTTGGAATCGTGAATATTTTTCAAATTTATCAACAATTTTACAATCTTTTGATATTTTTGAAAATCAAGAACATTTTTGTTATTTGCAAACAACTTTTTAATTGTGAATATTTTTTTAACAATTTTCCTCCATACCACCTCTAGCGTGTCTACCTTTGGAAACATTAAGCATGTCATCTTCTTTTGCGTGTCAAATTTCTTCCGGTAATCTCCCCCATAATAATCCCACAAGTTTTCTTCCTATGGAGAGACGGATTAACTCCATACAGAATTTATGGGCTGCTTATATTGATATCAAGTTATAAAGGTACATAAGTTGATGGTATTCTGTGGAAGGGAGCGAGGTGGGACAATACAATACATATATGCATTTTAATTACATAACAAATAGTAAAAGTGAGGGATGAAAAAAATTGAGGCAACGAGGGATCGAACCTGGATGTGTTCGCTCTAGCCACCACAACTCGTGTGTACTCTTAAGTCTTCACGGTCTCGTAGTTTAATAACCGCAAGGTAAAAAAATTGATTTTAAACTGAAAACGAAAAAAGGTGTAAGGTGGGACTCGAACTCAGGTGTTCGGGCTAGCTTAGAAAGAGAGAAACCACCCTGCTACTTGCTTGTCCGTGATAGAAAAGGCTCGCATGGGATAACATAAATCAGACGGTGAACTGCGAAAACGACGGGCGACACAAGCACTCCGTGCTTTATTATTAGGGAAATATTTTTGATAGATGTTTCACAAAATTACTCTATTTTTAGTACTTGAAAACTACTTTAAATTATTGATTTCCGAACCCACGGATCGATGACATGGCGCCCATCCATCCATCCATCCATCTCTTCATCCCACATCTATACGTTCATCTATCCACGGAAAAAATAAATAAATGAAAAAGAGATACCCCACCCGCACAAACCCTAGCTCAGATCCTATCCCCACAACGCGTCCTCGCGAAGCTCCCCTTCCAGATCGCCGCCGCCACCTCCCTTCGCACCGCACCCACTGCGGCTCCCACACTCCCCGTACCTGCGCACGCCGCCGGGCTTGCGGGCAGTCTGCAGCAGGAAGGGCAGCCATGGCGCTCGCATTAGGCTCTTCGCTGTGGATGCCGGCGCGACGCTCGTCACCTCCCCCGCCGACCGCGAGGAGTGGCAGAACTGTGTCCCAGAACTCGGCGACGACTTCTCCGACCTCGAGGAGCTCCAGGTCGCTGCTGTAAAGGGCAGGCCGGAGCAGCCTGGAACAGGGTTGTTCGATCTGACTATCTGAGCGAGTGAGCTCTCGCCGCCAGCCGCGGGCAGATGCTGCCGACCGGCAGGAGCAGGCCGCAGCCCAGGCCTGCGCCGAGATCTTGGTCCTTCTCAGGTGCGCTGCTCAATTTCGCGCTCCATCACATGAGGCTTCTGGATAGTTCACGTACAGGCGGTCGTTATCCTCATCGTACTGCCACGCCAGCTGTGTGCCATATGGATCACCTGCATCAGGCGTTCCTGTACCAGTTGGGGTGTTGTAGTAAACTGTGAGCTACGGGGACTCAACAATCGATGACCTTGGTACCGAAACTAGTCAAGTTATTAGGTGAGGAAGGTTTAGTGTTTAGGTTGCAGCATCCTAAGCATTTATGGGGGCTAACTTAAGAAGATCAGAGTTATAGATATGGTGGTCTACGCGAGCGGTCGAAGACTAGGTGATCACTAAGTGATCCTGAGCACCTACTTACGTGAAATATGACCCCACCGTGTTCCCGATCGAAGAGAAGTCTTCGTAGGGGACAGTCATGGTTACACACACAGTTGGTAGTTTTTTTAGAGTTAGTTCAAGTTATCTATAACCGGATGTTAACAAATTATCCATGTTGCCACATAACCGCGGGCACGGCTTTCCGAAAGATTAAACCGTGCAGGGGTGCTCCAACTAATCCATCACAAACGGTCACGGGCCACAAAGTAATCCTCTATCACGAATCTCGTGATCTCGTCGGATTCCTTAGAGGAAAACCTCAACTCTGGGGAGACCCAAAGTTTCACCGAGATTCCTATACGCAAGATATATCGCTAAGGTAAGAAAAATCTAGCAGGACCTCCCGTCGTGTCGACGACCCTGATAAGAGCCGCATATCTCAGTTTCAGGACACGACGGATGAGCACAACGTACAGTGGCCTGATAGACATCTCCCGAGTTGCCCCGGGTTGGCCCCCGTACACGACTCTAGTTTGGAAGAACACTCATGAGGAGCACTGGCTCGGGTTGTTGATTAAATCCTTGGGGTAGATATTCCCTATGCAAATTATTATTAGGTGATTAGCCAATTAAAACCAATGTTGGGTCCTGCCAGACAAGTCTTAACACTACACGATTTATCAAGGGGGTCCCCATAACAACCCCGAACGTCTTAGGAGGGATCAGTTATGGATTCAAACACCGGTAGCCGAAACTAAGGCGGCAATAACGGAACAAATCACCCAGCAAAATGCTAGGCCTTCCGTCAGTTACCAAGTATATAGGCGCATTAATTAAATAATAGTTTAAACATAATGATATAAAAATACTCATGTTATCACATGAGACAGCTGGCACCTGCAACTAGCAAAGCTATCATTAGAAGTTGAGCAAGCCTACTTAGCCAAACAACATTAGCTAGGAGGGAAGGTGTTTGGGTTTCATGGCAATATCAGGAGGCAATTATACCAAGTGGTAGGCAGCGAGCACATATCGAAGGAAACATGATTCTAAGCATAACAAAGCTAGATACGGTATCAAGGTCACGATCATCTTGCCTGTGATGTCTTCAGCTTCGAGCTGCTCTTGATCGTCCTGCACGTACTCTCCAGAATCCACGTACTCGCTCTCCGATCCTGGTGCTACCCAAGATAAAATAACATCCAATGAACACCAACACAACATGATGCATGAGATGAGAATGAAGCATGCATCACTATTCTTGTCACTTGCATATGCATGAGAAGAGAAGATAAACTTCTGGACAGAACTTCACACTAGCTATCTTGACATGCATGAAGATGGTATGAACAGGTGCATCACGAGAAAACGATGCAAAAACATATAAAGAACGTAGAGAACGCATCTATGGATCAACCGAAAACTACGAAACAAGATATGGAGTCCTACGGGTCAAATCATCCACAAGCACACTCCAATGGCACTCTTCTGGTGTTCCCAGGTTGCCACATGATCACACAAACATCTAGAAGTGGGGTGGTGCTTGGAATCACACAACACCATCAACTATGCACTCACAAGCTTCAAAACAACAAAACTATGCAATCTGTCCCAAACAACATCATAGCAGTTTGTACACAACATGCAAAGTACCTACAACCACCCAAATGTGCCAAACAAGATATGTGGCAAAAACCATTCAAAAGCTCTACAAGCCTGAGCAAGAAGCTACTGCAAAGCATCACCCATGAGAAGATCTATGGACACAAACTTGGACAAAAATAACAGATTTCTGGGACTTAGTGAAAATCTCAGATTTTCACCAGCTGCTTATGCTCTGAAGCATTTTGACAGCCTCCAAAATGATATCTACAGGAAGTGAAAATGCATGAAATTTAACAGAGAGCTAGACAAACACAAAATCTCACAAACCTTAGTTTGTTGCAAGGGCTGATTCCCAAAACATGAGCTTTTCAACCACAACAACAAGGGAAGAAAATAATAGCAGATTCTCAGACTTAGTGAAAATCACAGATTTTCACAAAGCTGACAATTTCAACCACATGTCAACTTTGACAAGGCACAACTAGCACATACAAACTCCTATGTATAAAACAAAGACTCCATGTTGTAGAGGGGTTCACCCACTACTGCCACATCAAGGATTCATCCTCATAGGCCCAACACACCACATGGCACCAAGCTCTAAACATATCATCAAGATAGAAAAATGACAGTTTATGAAGTTGCTCCAAAGTGAAATCTGATTCCACCAGTGGATTCCTGTGATGATTCTACCCCAAATCCATATATAATACATGGGTACTTGCATGGAACAAATAGGCACAAAGCTAGCTCTAAAAACTGCATGAAATCAACATAAGCATAAGAGGGCATTATCTCATGTGAATCAAGCATGCATGGCATCCCTAATCTACCTATGCACACACACAAGGTGCTTTACACCATCACAATCAATATAAGGGCAAGCATGAGGGGTTATCCCTCATGCTCAAGTGCATAGGTGCACTCATGCCCACACACACACATGCATGACCACATACACACATGCATACACTCTCAAAGCTACTACATACACACACACTCACACATGCCTAGGGGTTCAAAAGAACACCCCATGGTTACCAAGGCAAGCATGAACACAAATGCTCATGTGTGTCTGACACCACACACACATACACTACCACTACTCACACATACACATGCATAACCTCACACCTTCACATACTCACACAAGCACATAAACTCCCAATACAAGCACATACTCACACACACCCGTAGATCCATGAGGTTGTGCAACTTGCACAAGTATGTGGTTGGGGGGGGGGGAAGTAACCCACACACACATACACACATACACAACTAGTGCATGTGTCCTCACACACACACACACACACACTTCAAATTCATATGCATCAACTACACACCATGCAAGAGCTTGCCTACACACATACACTAACTAGTTAAAGGGGCACTAGCTTGCTGCCCAAGCAATCTACAAGCAACCATACTTGAAACAGCAAAAGGAAAAATAAAAAAATAAAAAGGGGGGGGGGGGCTTGGGATCGAACCCAAGACCTCCTGGTATGCAGCTACACAACACAACCACTGGGCTACCACTACTACTTCGACAGAGAAGGGGATCACAACAGACTAAGCTGCTCCTGTCGAGCTACTGCCACAAATCACAAAACAATAAAAAGGGGGCGCTCTGGGACTCGAACCCATGACCACCATTGCGCCAAAACACCCCACTACCACTCTACTAGACATACGGTGCTTAACAGAGAGGGGGACGTAACCTTCTTAGGTATTCCCCTCTGCTATTCCTTCCAACGACGACGACCAGAACAGGGAAGGATGCCAGTGACGCTACAACTCAAATTGGCAAAGGGGCTCTTGCTGGGAGGAAGAGGGGATCACCAGGGAGTCATTCCCATGCCAACCGCAGCAGGAGGAGGCCCGCTATGGCGGCGCACCAGTGCGCAGCAACACGGCGGCGACGATGACAGACACGGAGAAGCTATGGCCCTGGTACTCTATGCGCGAGGGGGAGAGGAAGGAGATGATGAGCTGCTCACCCAGGAGTGCTCGGGGACGACTTGCTACGACGTAGAGGAAGAATAGGAAGCAGAGGCGCGACTCGATGGCGCTCTGCTCCGGCCCGATGGAGTTGCCGTGGAGGGAGCTCCAGAGAGGGGGATCCACCCCTCTAGCGACGGGAACGGGACGGCGGGAAGAACCCCATGCTCGTGGACGCCTCGGACCCGCGGGGAGAGGCTGCCGGCGATGAGAGGGACGCGGATCGACGACGGCGACACTCTGCAACTTAGTGACGCTGGATCTTACCTGACGGGGGAGAGAGGGAGAGAGATGGAAAGAGAGGTGGTGGCGGCTAGGAGGAACCCTAGAGGTCCAGACGTCGAGGTGGGGTTTAAATAGGCGGATGGGACGGCCTCGACGTCCGTGAGACAACAGCGCGCTCAATCTCTCTCTCCGAACCTGACGGAAAGCGGAGGGAGGAAGGATACAACGTCAGAAAGAAGAGGGACGGGGGAAGTTGGGCTGTCGCGCGAGGGAAGAGAGATATGGGCCTGCTGGATGGAGAAGGCCCATTCGGTGGCGCCAAATAGAGAGAAGGGAAAAACCTTTGGGTTTTTCCATATAAACCAAACACAGCAACAAAAATAAACTCCTAGGGAAATCTAGGTTTGCAAAAAACAAAAAATAAAAAATGTCCCTGGTCATAAGGGAATTATGACCCAAATAAATAAAATAGCAAGATGATTTTTGGAGCACTAAAATATTTACAAAACAGAATTATATTAATCTATTTTGTGAATATAACCCCACTTAAGCAAGGTTTGAAAAACCCCTAGACATAGCACCACATCCACAAGCAATATTCTAAAAGATCTACATTTTAAATCAGATTTAAAGCAAGTAAATTTGAGCTCAAAAGAATTGAGAGGAAGGGCCTTTTAAATCTAGTTTGAAACTAACATAGTTTCAAACTCAAGCTTGCAAACACCACATCATAATCACATAACACACGCACTCATCAAACCAACACCAAGAACAACCACACAAGGGGAAGACATGACGCGTAGAATGAAATGATGCATGAGAGAAGACATGAAAGTAAACCACATGATCACATGAAATGATAACACCCTAGCATGACATCATGGACCCAAACATGGCAAGGTTTCCAAATATGGCAATGTTACACTTGGGGCATTACAAACGCTCCCACACTACAAGAAGATCTCGTCCCGAGATCTAGGACTGAAAGATCTCTGGGTATTCGAACGGAGGTGATCCTCCCGCTCCCAAGTGGCCTCTTTATCGGAATGATGTGACCACTACACCTTGAGAAACTTGATTGACTTGTTGCTGGTCTTGCGCTCAGTCGTCTCGGGAACTGCAATTGGATGCTCACGATAGGATAGGTCAGGTTGAAGGTCGATATCTTGAAGATCAACTGTACGCTCGAGAGTCTTGAAGCATCTCCATAGCTGAGAGACATGGAACACGTCATGCACATTTGCGAAGTTTGAAGGGAGCTCAAGTTGATAAGCAAGGTCGTCTCTCTTGCCAACAACTCTGAAAGGACCAACGAAACAAGGAGCAAGCTTGCCTTTGATGCCAAAACGCTGAGTGCCCTTCATAGGAGACACTTTGAGATAGACGAAGTCATCGAGCTCATAAGACATGTCACAATGCTTGCTATCATAGTAGCTCTTCTGACGGTACTGCGTTGCTATGAGATTATCCCAAATGACCCGACACATCTCTTCAACTTCTTCAATCAAGTCATTCCCAAGAATCTGACGCTCGCCGGTCTCGCACTAGTTGAGCGGGGTACGACACTTCCTGCCATACAGAATCTCAAACGGAGCTTTGCCTAAACTTGCCTGATAACTATTGTTATACGAGAACTCAGCGAAAGGTAGGCAGTCTTCCCACTTCATGCCAAAAGAAATGACACAGGCTCTCAGCATATCCTCGAGGACCTGATTGACTCTCTCCACTTGACCACTAGTATGAGGATGAAAGGTTGTGCTGAATCGTATCTTCGTACCCATTGCAGACAGAAAAGAGTCCGAGAACATGGAAGTGAAGATACTTCTGTTGGGAACATCGCATGGGAAACAAAAAATTTCCTACGTGCACGAAGACATATCATGGTGATGTCCATCTACGAGAGGAGATTTGGATCTACGTACCCTTGTAGATCGCACAGCAGGAAGTCTTAAGAAACGCGGTTGATGTAGTGGAACATCCTCACGTCCCTAGATCCGCCCCGCGAACCGTCCCAGGAACCGTCTCGCGATCCGTCCCACAATCCGCTCCGATCTAGTGCCGAACGGACAACACCTCCGTGTTCAGCACACGTACAACTCGACGATGATCTTGGCCTTCTTGATCCAGCAAGAAAGACGGAGAAGTAGATGAGTTCTCCGGCAGCGTGACGGTGCTCCGGTGGTGGTGAAGGATCTACTCCTGCAGGGCTCCGCCCGAGCTCCGTAGAAATACGATCTAGAGGAAAAACCGTGGTGTTTGTGGTTGGGCTGCCGTGGCAAAAGTTGTCTCAAATCAGCCCTAGAACTCCACTATATATAGGAGGAGGGGAGGGGAGGCTTGCCTTGGGGTCCAGGACCCCAAGGGTCCGCCGGTCAAGGAGGTGGAGGAGTCCACCTCCAATCCTAGTCCAACTAGGATTGGAAGGCGAAGTCGTGCCCTTCCTTCCACTACTGGAAATCAGTTTTTTGCCATGTGCCAAATCTTTGCCGTCAGCTAGCTGATGGCAGAGTGTCTTTGCCGTCAGCTCCCAGAAAGAAGATGGCAAAGAACTGGCTGATGGCAAAGAAGGTATTTGCCAGCAGTCAATTCTTTGCCGTCTGCCCCAGACGGCAAAGAAGGGGCCAGCAGACGGCAAAGATGCTCATCTGGCCGGGGAAACATTAGGTCAAACTACGCCCTTCTTTGCCGTCTGCTGGCGGAAGACAAAGATGCCAGAGGCAGACGACAGAGTATAGACCCTTTGCCGCCCGCCAGCAGACGACAAAGTTCAGGAATCTACTAACGGCCGTCCCGCCCCCACCCCGACCCTCTCTCTCTCAAACGGCCACTCTCTCTCTCCTCCCCGACCCACACCGCCGCCACCACCGTCGCACCGTCGCCCCCGCCTCCGCCTCGCAGCCCCCAGGCGCCGCCCCGGTGCCCACCGCCCCCGGCGCTGCCGCCACGGTGCCCACAGCCCCCCGGCAGCGCCCCCCCGCCCCCGACAGCGCCCCCACCGCCCCCTTCTCGCCGTGACCCACCACCGGAGCTCGCCCCCTCCTCCTCCCTGCGACCCCCTCCTCCACCATCGCCCCCTCCTCTCCGTGCCCCTACTCCACCACCACCCTGGTGCCCTCCTCCCCGCGACCCCCTCCTCCACCAGCTTCGGCCAGGTCACCCACCGCCCCGACCGTCACCGCCACGGCTGCCCACTACTAACCAAGGTGATTTTTTTGCTAATTAATAGATTTAGTGGTATATATAGTTTAGTTGGTAGGTTAGTTAATTAGTAGATTTAGTGGTAGTTTAGTTAGTTGGTAGATTATCTTTAGTTAGTTGGTAGATTTAGTTAGTTAATTTGTAGATTTAGTAGGTAGTTCAGTGGTAGATTATGTTTTGTTAATTAGTGGTAGCTAAATTCTTTTTTAGTTACTTAGTGGTAGATTATGTTTTTGTTATTTTTTTGCTGTTTAGTGTTGTATAGGTTTAGCGATAGGTTTAGTTAGCTTGGTTAGTTAGGTTAGTTAGTTAGTTAGCTTAATCAAAAGAAGAGGAAGAAGTAGAAGAAGAGGAGGAGGAGAAGAGGAGAGGAGGAGGAGGAGGAGGAGAAGAAGAAGAAGAAGAAGAAGAGGAGAAGAAACCACAAGAAGGAGAAGAAGAGAAGAAGAAGAGTAGAAGAGAAGAATACATAATTAGCCCATTTAGCTCCAAAATGCCATAATAAGTCCTAAATGGCATAAGAACCTTGGTTAGCTCATGAATATTATATTCTTAGCTTGTTTTCCTCTAAAATGACATAATTAGCCCATATAGCTCCAAAAAGACATAATTAGATAATTTAGCTCCAACAAGAGGAGAAGAGGAGAAGAAATTGGAAAAATGAAAAGAAAGAAGAAGAAGAAGAAGAAGAAGAAGAAGAGAAGAAAAATACCTTCTCCTTCTTCTCCTCCTTCTTCTCCTCCTCCTCCTTCTCCTTCTTCTTGATTTCTTCTTCTTCTCCTCCTCCTCTTTCTTCTCCTCTTTCTTATTCTCCTTACCTTATTTTCCCCAACAATGAGATAATTAGCCCATTTAGCTACAAAATGGCATAAAAACCTTGGTTAGCTCATGAATATTATATTCTTAACTTGTTTTCCTCTAAAATGACATAATTAGCATATTTGTGTTGATCGGGTGGATTTACATGTGATAGTTGTCTCGTCGCTGTGAGGTATGTTGTGCGAAGACCTCCACGTGCGGTGTACGAGCTCCGCCCGTGCATTCGTGGGTCAGTACAAATTTCATCTCCTCCTCGCCCCTTCATTTACTGTGGCTCAGTTTCCGGATGAAACTTTCTAGATTTAGGTAATTAAATTAATTTATTAGTATGCATGACCAGTATGCGTCTCCCATTCGAAAGGGCGACATCTATAAATATGCATGTCTTTGCATATTTATAACTGCCATCCTTTCGAATTGTCCAACATTATCCATGGACAGCCCGAGTATGTGTAGATTGGGTTCGTTTTCCCGTATGCTGTGCTCTGGATCCGATGCGGAATTTCGTCAGTGCCTCCCTGTTGTTCTCCGGATGCACATCCTCTCTGTTTATTGCGGAGACGTGTATCAGGAGAACAACGGGGAGGTGCTTCTGAAATTTTGCGTTGGATCCGGAGCAGAGCATGGGAAAACGAACCCAATCTACACATACTCGGGTGGGATTAGGACCTATCTTTACCTATTAGCCTGTAGGTTGCCTGGAAGTAATAAAAATGGCGAACCTGATTAACCGATGAATATAAATGCTAAATTATATATAAATATATTTCTTCTGTCTTTAGTAGCTAGGCAAGACGAGTGATCGTGCGTGGATGTATCCCGGTCACCATAGTCAGAAAGAGATGACGAAAGAATGGTTTGTAAAAACAAAGGAATTTGTGAAAGCCGCATTCGCAAATGGCGAGGAAAGAAACTATTGCCCCTGTCCTGGATGCGACAACTATAAAAAGACGACAGAGGCTGTAATGATTAAACACCCGCAGAGGAGGGTTTTTAAGCCTAATTATACGTGTGGACATTTCATGGTGAGTCTATACAACGCACAAGAGATGAGGTGGTCCGTCGTCGCACCGACGAGCATGGTACCGGGATCGAAGACATGGTGCAAGACTTTGATGATGCTCGGGATTCGTAAGATGAGATGGAGGAATCTGCAAAGGCCTTTTATGAAATGTTGGAGTCTTCAAAACGTCCTCTCCATGAGCACACTGAGCTCTATCAGCTGGATGCAATTGCACAAGTAATGGCTCTGAAGGCTCAGTTCAACTTGGGAAGAGAATGCTATGACGCGACGATGACACTATTTGGACGTTTCCTACCCAAAGGCCATGTCATGCCTGCAAACCTGTACCAGTCGGACAAAATACTTCGTGTACTTAAGATGCCCTATGAGTAGATAGATGCATGTGAGAAAGGATGTGTCTTATTTAGGAAGGAGTATGCACACTTGGACTATTGTCCCAATTGCGAGTCTTGCAGGTATTTTGTGGTAGACAACGGTATGGGTGAGAAGAGGCAGACAAAAATCGCAGTTAGTGTTCTTTGGTATATGCCAATTGTACCAAGACTTCAACGTATTTTCATGGTCGAAGAGACAGCCAGACAGATGACATGGCACAAATTGGGCAAAAGAACCGAACTAGATGCGGATGGGAATAAGATGGTGGTACACACGTCGGATGGGGAAGCGTGGAAACATTTCGATGGATTGCATCAGGATAAAGCGGCAGATCAAAGGAATCTTCGAGTCTGCATTGCCACGGATGGTTTTAATCCCTTCGGCATGAAGGCAACCAAATATAGTTGTTGGCCTGTATTTTTCATTCCACTCAATCTCCCCCCCGGACAGATTATGCAAAAAAAGAACATATTTCTGACGTTGATAATTCCAGGGCCCAATTATCCGGGGAAGAATATGAATGTGTACCTGCAGCCGCTTAAGGATGAATTGGAAGAAGCTTGGGATAATGGGGTCAAGACATACGATGCCGCTAGAAAAAAAAACATCAAAATGCATGTGTGGTACATGTACTCTATGCATGACTTGCCGGCGTATGCACTATTCTCTGGATGGTGTGTGCATGGAAGGTTCCCGTGCCCCCAATGCAAGGCAGCTCTTCAATTTCATTGATTGCAGGAGGGTCGGAAGTATTCTTGCTTTGACTTGCATAGACAGTTCCTGGATCCTGACCACCAGTTCAGAAAGAGAAGAAGAACTTTACGAAAGGTAAAGTTGTCAAAAACTTGGTACCACCTGCGTTGGCAGGCCAACAGATCCTGGATTAGTTAAACACTCTCGAGCCTGATCCAGAGCGTCCATGATATTTCAAGGGGTATAATTCAAAACACGCCTGGACTCACAAGCCATGCTTCAGGGATCTGCCTTACTTCAAAGACCTCCTTCTTCCACACAATATCGACATGATGCACACTGAAAAGAATATTGGAGAGGCTATTTTTGGTACATTGTTCGACATAGATGGGAAGACAAAGGATAATACTAAGGCTAGAGTCAATCAAGAGACACTATGTCATAGACCATTACAAAACATGCGAGAAGGCAAAGGAAAGTAGAAGTGGTCGAAGCCAAAGGCCTGGTTCAATCTTGGAAGGCCAGCTATGAGGGAAATTATCTTGTGGGTCAAAATGCACTTGATGTTCCCCGATGGGTATGCAGCGAATCTAAAGAGGGGAGCGAGTCTTGAAAAATTAAAAATCTTTGGTCTCAAGAGTCATGATTGGCACATATGGCTAGAGCGGGTAATGCCGGTGATGTTACGTGGCTTTATTCGTGAGGATAAATGGCTAGTACTGGCGGAGCTGAGCTATTTCTTCCGTGTTCTTTGTGTGAAAGTATTGTCGCCTAGCGTGGTAGAAGGCATGGAGGAGTTTGCACCAGAGTTGTTGTGCAAGTTAGAGAAGATCTTTCCACCGGGCTTCTTTAATCCAATGCACCATTTGATTTTACATCTACCAACCGAGGCAAGATTGGGTGGGCCCGTGCAAGATCATTGGTGCTATGCAACTGAGAGGATGCAGAAGACCCTTCGAGCTAAATGTAAAAATAAGCGTAGAATTGAAGCATCGATGGCTGAGGCATTCATTACTGAGGAGGTGGCAAACTTTGTGACAGCACACTACGAAGCCAAAAATCATCATTTGCATAATCCGAAGCCTCGGCGCAATGATGCAAACCCTAAAAAAGGTGGGTCCAACCTCAGCCTATTCAAAGGGAAGCTCGCACCAACCGGTGCTTCGAAACCAATAACCTTGGATGTCGAAGAATGGCGGAACATTTCGTTGTATATCTTCAACAACCTAACAGAAGTTCGGCCGTACATCGAGTGAGTTCTTGGCACATTTTCCCGTAACTTCTAATTCCTTTGAACTGCTCTTATTCCCGGATATTTCAAACAGCCGTTACATCGCCAAATTCTCGGATGGAGCGGTGATCGAAAATGATTCCGTCGAAGAGTATGAGCTTCTGTCAAAGACAGGAGGCGGCTATCCCGGTTACATCTCTTGGTTCAAACAAATGGTA